>NC_046674.1:37115717-37720312 GCF_003369915.1 Drosophila miranda
GGGCATCGCTACTTCCTCCTTCTCCGATAGGAGAGAAGTCGTAGCCCCCTGCCTGGCCAGATCGGCGGCGTCGTTCCCCTCGATGTCCCTGTGGCCGGGGACCCATATAAGGAAGAGATCTAACTGCTCTGCGATCTCGTGCAGAGACCTGCGGCAGTCATTTAAAGTCGCTGAGTTCGACGATATTGAGCCTAGAGCTTTAATTGCTGCTTGGCTGTCCGAGAAGACGCACACTGAGTGCGTGTCTAGAAGTAGTTTGGAGACGATAGAAATGGCCTCCGCTTGGAACACACTACAGTGATCCGGGAGCCTGAAGCAATGACTGATGTTCAGCTCGCTGCAGTAGACTCCGCCTCCCACGCGGCCGTCTAACTTGGAGCCATCACTGTAGAAGTGAATCGCATTTGCGGGTCCTGGTTCGCCCATCTCCCAGTCCTCCCTAGGTGGGATTGATACCTGGAAGGGCGTCGTGATCACTAGGTGATCACTAGGGATACAGTAATCTGTCCTCTCTGGTAATTGCGGGAGTCTCATCAGGACTCCCGAGTGCCCAACCTCGGACGCTTTCCACAGTTTGGCTTCTCTCATTCTAAGTGCAGAAAGTGTTGCCACCTTCTTACCCATGAGATCTACAGGGAGGAGGTTCAGCACGGTATCCAGGGCTTCCCCAGGAGTAGTGCGTAACCCGCCAGTTATGCATAGCGCTGCCATGCGTTGAACTCTACTGAGTCTGTTAAGACAATTACTTTTGTCTAAGGCTGGCCACCATACTACCACTCCATAGAGCATGATTGGTCGTAGGATGGCGGTGTATAGCCACCGAACTATATACGGGGTCATTCCCCATCTTAGTCCAATATCTTTCCTACATGTGTAAAGGGCCACTGTGGCCTTCTTTACTCTATCCTCTATGCTCAGTTTCCAATCGAACTTTCTATCGAGGATTAGGCCAAGATACTTGGCATTATTTCTAAAAACTAGCGCTTCTCCCACAGAGTTTTGGGGGTGTCAGTACCGGAACTTTGTACTTCCTAGTGAAAAGGACAAGTTCCGTTTTAGACGGATTAACTCCTAACCCGCATTTGTCTGCTCATCTTGACATTTTCGCGAGAGTACTTGTCATGCGCTCACACAACGTCTGCATACGCCACCACACGGCAGCCACCCCCCTCTATCTCCCGCAGCAGTGCGTTCACTGCCACGTTCCATAGGAGGGGCGAGAGGACTCCGCCCTGCGGTGTGCCTCTGCTGACAAATCTGGTGCACGTCACGTCCCCAGTGATGCCTCAAGCGTCCTGCATTTTAGCATCTGATCGATCAGGCTCACCGTCCTGGAGTCAACCCCCAGATCCGTCAGTGCGCCCGTGATGGCGGTCGGAAGGATATTATTAAAGGCGCCTTCTATGTCGAGGAAGGATACCAGGGTGTATTCCCTAAAGTTAAGGGACACTTCGATGATCGATGTAATCGAGTGTAGGGCCGTTTCGGTGGATCTTCCCTTCCGATAGGCATGCTGGGAGTCTGAGATCAAACTGGGCGGAATACACGCCGTGAGATGCAGCCCCAGGAGCCGCTCCATCGCCTTCAGAAGAAAAGACGATAGACTAATTGGTCTGAAATCTTTTGGGGCAGTGTGCGAGGGCTTGCCTGCCTTGGGTATGAATACGACTTTGGTCTGAAGCCAGGTGTCAGGAATGCACCCGTGGGAGAAGATTCCCTCCCGTAAATTATTTTGAGCCAATTAATGGCTTTTGTCCCGCGTTAATCAGTTGGGCAGGGAAAATGCCCTGATCGCTTTTGATCGCCCAGGAAATGTTCTCCTGGCTAAGCAGGCTCAGGATGGCATTTGAGACGACAGAAGGAGGCGCGAAGTAGTTGGGTCTGTTTTTATCGCAGCCAGGGAAGTGAGGAGAAGATTAAGCGACTCATCGCTGGACGTAGTCCACGACTGGTCGGTGTTCTTCAAGTAGCCCAGGGTGGGCGTTGTCTTCGAGAGAACTCTGCGCAAGCGCGAAGCTTCTGAGTTGTTCTCGATTTCGCTGCAGAACTTACGCCAGGAGGCGCGTTTGGCTTTCCTAAGTTCCTTGTTGTAGGTTGACAGACTGGCCTTGTATTCGGCTCAGTTTTGCTCAACGTTCTCAGCCTTAGATTTATTGAAGAGTCTCCGGGAGGCTTTCCGGAGTTCCCCCAGTTTCGGATTCCACCATTCAGGTTTCCTCCGGCCTCTGTTCTTGCCAGAGGGGCAGGCTTTGTCGAGCGCCTTATTGCAGGCGTCGGTAAAGATCTTAATAAGACAAGTCGTGGCCTCCGTGGAAAACTCCTCCTCAGGTGGGGGCTCAGGGAGAACACGACAGAGGTACTCAGAGTACTGAGTCCAGTTTGTCCGCCTGATGTTCCGGAATCGAACTGGCTTCGTTACTGAGAAAGAGAAAACAGTTTCCACGTACCTGTGGTCCGAAAAGGAGTGCTCTTCCAGGATCCTCCAGGACACAATGTTACTCTGTATCTCATGAGAGGCAAGCGTAAGGTCCAGGACCTCCTTGCGGTTTTTAATAATAAAGGTGGGGTCACTTGGACGTTGACATGCAATGACTGCATCTTTCAAGAGGCGATGCAGTTACTGCACCGTCAAGTGGCCCGTGTGAAACCAGCAGAAGGCTGTTACGCGCGGATCCCAGGCAAAACGCAGCCCTCCTCCCGCCCAACCGACCGAGGGGCGCTGCCGCATGACGCACGGTGCGTAGCCGAACCGAACGCGAACATGCAAGAAAGATAGCTATTAGACTAACATTCGAGGAAAATTAGTACTAAACTTACCAAGAAACTAAGCATGCAATCAAAATACAAATACCACTACAGTTACTAATTAATAGAAAGGTGTGTAAGGATTAATAATTTAATAAGAGGAAGAGAATTAGTGGTGGATATAATATGGTAGAGGGAATTATAATCCGAGCATAAGACCCTAAATGGTTCATGCAAGGAATAATTCGATCTACAAAGTGGAAGGAACAACGGTATAAAATTTCTAGTCAGTCTAATAGGAATCGTGAAGTTTATGCGGCTCAACAGATCAGGGCTGTCTATGTCACCCCTGATCAAGTTGTGCATAAATATCACACCAAGCATTTTTCTACGGTTAACTAAGGATGGGAGGTTTACTAATAGTAGTCTACTAGAGTAAGATGGGAGTCTTACACCCGCATCCCAGTTAAGGCCCCGCAGAGCAAAGAGTAAAAAGTTTTTCTGTACTGATTCTATACGGTCCTGGTGTACTTTGTACTGAGGGCACCAAACACAGGAGCCGTATTCTAAGATCGGACGAACAAGCGAGGTATAGAGAGTCTTTGTTATATAGGGGTCGTCAAATTCCTTTGACCACCTCTTTATAAACCCAAGCACGCCCATGGCCTTATTTACCATGGTAGAAATGTGTTCGGAAAACTTTAACTTGGGGTCTACTGAAGGCAAGTCATTAATAAAGAGTGTGAAGAGTAAGGGGCCTAGATGGCTGCCCTGTGGTACTCCCGAAGAAACCTTTACTGGTAAAAAGAGGGAGTTTTTGAAGAGGACTTTTTGAGACCTGGAACAAAGATAGCTAGAAATCCATCTCAGGAGGTTGGGCGGGAACCCTAAAAGGTCAAGTTTATGCACTAAAAGGGAATGGTTTACAGAGTCGAATGCTTTTCTAAAGTCGGTGTAAATAACATCCGTCTGTAAGTTACCTTGAAAGCCTTTAATAATGAAAGAGGTAAACTCCAACAAGTTCGTGGTGGTTGATCGCCGCCTTATAAATCCATGCTGAGTTGGAGATATAAGTGACTTGCAGAGATGTCGCAAGTGCGGAGTTAATACCTTCTCAAACATTTTAGGAATAGCGGATAACTTTGCTATACCTCTATAATTTTTTGCATCAGACTTGCTACCTTTTTTATGGAGAGGAATTATAAACGATTCCTTCCAGATCGGGGGGAAGCAAGAAGAATCAATAGACAGGGTGCTTTTTTTCCCCCTTACATCAATAGGAAAGCAAGTTTATTCAACATTTTACACACAGCAGAGTCCTAGTGCTCTCCCATACAATCCAATTCATTGTAAAACGAATGCGACTATAAAAATGCGTTGGTAAAACATTTTACGCTTCATCACCCTTGGTTGCACGTGTGTAGATCACCTGAGAATGATGTTGCACGACCTGCTTGATCAGACCCTTGTCGCGCAGCTCGATGAGAGCACGCTTGGCCAGAGATCCGCGGATCTTCAAACGCTCAGAGACAACCGAGGGGGTGATGAGCTTGTAGGCAAGCACCTCCTTGTACAGCTTCTCGTAGGTAGGCTTGTCGAACAGAACCTGGTTGTTCAACTTGTTCCTAACCTTGCCCTTGGCCCACTCAGTAAGTAACTGAAAAGGTACTCACCCCTTTCCCCACTGACAGTGATGTGCATTGGCGTCGCACCCCACAATTAGGCCGATGTCCTTGGCCGAACAGTTTGCGATTAAAGCTCGGACAGGCGCGTGTGGAGGGGGGTCTGGTTGATCATGCCCCATGTATGCGGAGCAGATCCTCAGTGAGCGCTCCTGGCCTTCGATGCTCACTGCGGTGTGGTCTTCATTGCTGAAATTTGGGAGTAAAAATAAGTGCAACTCTCTTTTTGCAAGAATGCAGGTACGAATTTTACCTGCGATTTCAGCTACGTATAGCTTGTAGTCTGAAGTCGTCAAACCGGAGACACTGTTTCCGAGGATCCAGGGCTCCTGAATGAGGACTATGTCGGCTCCACCCTTGGCCAGATGGAGCAGTAGAGCAGCACATGCTGCCTTACAATGGTGGAGGTTTATCTGCAGGAGCCACACAACGATGTGGCCGCATCCGACGCCGGGTTGTCCTCCTCACACGAGGCCCCCTCTTTCGGGATCTCAGGCAGCTCCGGGTCTGGCTCGACCTCCGCTTGCCTGCCCTTGCGATCGGACTTGTAGGTGGATATGGTGACCTTTTTGTACCCGTAGTCAACCACACCGTCCGTCTTTGCGAGGGGCTCTAGTGAAGGCCACCGCCTTCATGTAGAGGGCCACAGAGCGATCGTCTTGGCAGGCGATGGCTTTCACCTTGCCTTGATACCACCCTGCGTCCTCACAATTTGGCGGTGTTCTGCCGCTCTCCTCCAGTTCCTGTAGGAACCGGTCCTGGAGCTCGATCTCCATCAGGTGCCACTTGTCGCGAGGGACATGCCGTTTTCGGCGCCCCTGTTCAGGACACCGATCAGGGTCTTGCCCCTCGCCACCTCAGCGAGGTGGGTCTTCAGCCGCTTGGCTTGCTGGGCTTGGCCTGGCTGATTATCGGAGTTCTCCACTGAGCGTTGCCGCTTGTTGGGGGCCTTGGCTGCGCCCTTTACGGCTTTGGCTGGCTGGAACAGTCGTTCGTCTCCTGTCCTGGTACGACGGCTTTCCTCCCCGTGGTGCAGAGACGCTGCCCGCCGGGGCTCCCATGGGTTCCTCGGTTCCGGTGCGCTTACCAGCCGTGATTACGCTCTGCTTAGCAGCCACTTTGAAGGACCCGATTGGCTTTTCGGGCCCCCCCCTAGCTGCAGCTGCTGCCTGAAGACGGTGGACCGACCCAGTCTCCTTCCCCGTCTTCCTTGGACCTGGTTTCCTTGGTGTTGGTGTAGAGGTATTCGCTTGTCCCTCCGGTACTTTAAGAGGAGTACCGAGCTCTTTTGCGGTGTTTTTGTTTTTGAAATTTTTGTTGTTTGGCATTTTCGTTCCCACGAGTGGCGGGAAGGGGTTAGTCACCCGAGGCATAGGCCGCTTCCACCGGGAAGCCTAGTTTAAGCTGGAGGTCGGCAGGTATCCAATTTCCGCATATTAGCGACCGGTCACCCCCCCGGCCATGCATCCCTCGGCATATAACAGTGTCACCTTGGATTGGGGTAATTTCACTGAGAGTTTTCTTCTCTCCGACCGATTACCATTCGCCAGCATCATGGCAGAGACATGAACGTGCCAGGACCTGTTTCCAGCCGCTTTCACGGGGAGAGTATAGTCGCACTTCCACCGGTGTGTACACTTACGGCGGGTGACGATTCGCTCGCAACCCTCTGTGTTCTAGGGGTGTGGCACGCAGGCCGCACTGGGTATTGCTAACCGGAGTGGCTGCGCCTCAATTCCTTGTTTACAGCAATGCGAGCCGACCCGCCATCCGTTTATCCCCCTGTAACACCCGATGTCTGACGGCCAGGGCAGTTACGCGCAAGCAAAAATTACATAAGCTAACAGCGGCAACCGTCAATGTGTGGTGAAAAAAGGGAATGAGAGAACCAAGGGCTTAAACGGAAGAAGAGTGGCTTGCGTCTGTCTTTTCAATTGTACTCGCGATCCCAGACGGACGTCTTGAAAACCACAATGAAAAAATCCAAAGTCAGTGCAGTGAAAAGAAAGAACAATTCTAACCTCGACCGTAATTACCGCGTGTCCAGAGTGGCAACGATCTAGTCAACAGATGAGCCGACTATTCCTACTATTATTAAGCGAAAGTCGAACCCATCGGGTGAGTGAAAGTGTACCCCAACAGCCGGCCAACGGAAAATTAAAGTTTGTTTCTTTCTTAAAAACCTAACCATAGGTTTGGCCGTACGAAACGCCGGTCGTAGTGCCGTAAGCCGTACCCACCACTTTCTCGTCGTATTGCCGCACCTATAATTACCCATCGTACTGATCGAGTACCGTATGTATTAGCGGCCGTCTTCGCCACCAAATCGTCTTGCCGCTTGGCGTCTGCATACATGTGAGCATCACTGTCTTTACCGCAAGGTGTCCACACAGCTCGGCCTAGCTCGGCCTACATCAGTGAAAAAAGGTCGATGGGCTCATACGTCCACGAGCCGTCATACATGTATGTGTGCAGTGGACGATTCCCTCTTCAGAGAACTTTCATCATTTCTACGTTTCTTACGACGCCTCGACACGAGATGAAGAGAGCTGTCTGAAAGAGACGTTCATATATTCCTCTTCACCCATACGCTGCCCAGCCGCCCGCGTACTAACAGTAACGCTAAAGGAGAGGTCGACTACCGGTGCCGTGCTACAGTTGGCGTTGCTGAGAAAAAAGTCGGTCTGTGTCCCGATCATGGCCATGGCTATGCCCATGCATTTGGTCCGTTTGGAAATAAACTTTGGATACCCACTATTGTATTGACCCTAGGATTAACATTAAAAGTTAAATTCGTTTGAATCGGTTTGTTTGGATCATTATAAAGACATTTTCAGCTGCAAAGACAGGAACCAAGACTAATACTCGCGCATAACGCATATCTGCTATGACACACTGACATTTACAAGTTTTCAACCACCCTCATCGACCACATGGAAGCGCTTTCATCGTTGGAGTTGATCGTACTGTGAGTGATAACCTGTGAACGTCTTCTATATGGGAATTCAAAATTCTAAGCAAGTCGAAGCGACATTAAAGTTTCCATGCCTCGACCCTAAACTTTTCGGCTGTACTGTAACGCTGACCATTCCAAGTGTTCGAGTGTTTGTTTTGTTCTGCTCTTTCGCAAGCAATGTAATTTTCAGCAAGTCCGCCTCTATCGACAACCTTACTTATGATTAGGATTACCCCACAAACAATTGCTCTGCTCTTCAAACTGAAATCCATTCAAATATATTTATAGTTGTGTAACGTAATTACGATTATTCCTCAACATACTCTTTTTTATTAGCCGACCCTAGTATATTAAGATTTTCCACCATGATATTTGTATATATAAATAATTAATCTTATTTGCAGCTTATTTTAACCTATTATCATTATTGCCTTAGTAGCCTTTATATATAAATAACCATTTAGCAGCCATGAGCATCACTAGGAACTATTCCGTTTTGATTAACTTTATACCCCAGGAAATCGATGTTTCGATTGACAAACCTACACTTTTTTAGATTTATCTCTAAATTTTGCTCGCTAAACCGAATGCAAAGTCTTTTTAATATATCCATGTGTTCTTCAACTGTTTTAGTCGCTACTAATATATCATCCATGTACACTACAATGCTTTTGTTCCTAATAAAAACTCTCAAGAGCTCCGAAATAAATCTCTGAAAAATAGCGGATCCATTTTTTAACCCAAAGGGCATTCTCAAGTACTCATACTGTCCTTGCGGTGTCACAAACGATGTATACGGAACTGATTTTTCTTCTACGCCTATTTGATGATACCCACTTTTCAAATCTATAATGGAAAAACAGCACTTGTTTTCTAAAAACTCAAGACAGTCCTCAATAAGGGGCAATGGAAAATTATCTTTAACAATTCGTTTGTTCAGACCACGGTAATCGACACACATTCGAAGTTCTCCTGATTTTTTTTTTACTAGGTCCAACGGGGAAGCATAAGGAGACTCACTATGACGGATTACTTTCTTTTCTAACAGATCATCTACTATTTCAGCTACTTTCTCTCTCTCATGGTAGGATAAACGACGCGGAGTACAATGAAATGGTGTTGTTTCTGTTACACGAATCTGCATCTGATACTTTGGTGGTGCTTTAAAGTCAAATTCTTTGTGTAAATAGTATGTCTTAATAACTACACTTTTCTGCAAGAGTGGGGCCAAATTCGAAACCTACGTTAATATGTTCCTCTTCATCAATCTCTACCGACGCACAAAAGTTACTGAATTCGTCGCCTTGATTCATATTCTCGATGGCCATTTTGTCATTCCTTGAGTTTTCTTGTGTCTGATTTTTAAATGGATTAGAACGTTTGATTAGCTCGCTTCTTTCTGATTGATTACCATCTAACTTATCATATAGTCTTATGTTAATATTATTTTTACGTTCGGTGAATAAAGACGCGCAGGTTAAACTAATAGCTTTTTGCTTTAACGAACTTAATGGTGTGTGTTGCTTCGCATTGATATTTTTCTTATGAACTAATTTTACTTCAATAACTTTAAGGGCATCGCGTCCCAACAATACCGGCAAAGGCAGCATGTTATCATCTACGATGTTTAATAAAACGATATATTTCTTTGTGCAAAATTCAATATGGCACTTAAATTTTCCCCATATGGGAATTGGTTGTCCTCCTAGTCCATAATATTTCCTGACTTCATTATAGGCTTCAACTATAGCCGACTTCGGTATCAAAGACTTATGAATAAAACTTACAGGGCTACCTGTATCAAATAGACTAAAAATACTGACGCCTCTTTGTTCACCAAACGGAAGTCATAAAGTGATTAACTGGACAGACGCTAAATCGTCGTTGTATGAACCGTCGCGGCAGTGTTTAGTGGGTTTTGAAGTCCTCGAGGATCGAGGTATTTTTCGCATAGGCCAGTAGTTGCTGTGGCGTCCTCTTGGAGGCATCTTCCAGTGATGCCAGCACTGGGGCGCCCAGGTATCTCCTCCTTGCCCTTAAGAAAGCAGGACAGTTGCAGATGAGATGTTCTAGGGTTTCGGTTGCCCCAGGTTCGTCACATTTCCTACAACTGTCTCTGTTTGTGATTCCTAGCTTTGTCGCATGCGCCGCAGCCAGGCAGTGTCCCGTTAATATTCCCACTAATAATCTGCAGTCCTTCCGTGGTAGGTGCAGCAGGTAGTGGCTGAGTTTGTCATTGCGTTCCTTGCACATGATTTTCGAGGTTCTGCAGGCGGTGGTACTCCTCCACCTACTTTCGGTTTGTGATCCGGCCTGCTTTTCTAGATCGCTTTGCAGCGTTCTGAGGGAGACAGGCACGTTCTCGGTTCTCGTATTCGCCAGCCCGACGCCTTCCTTAGCTAGTACTTCCGCCGTCTCGTTCCCTTCGATGCCCTGGTGGCTGGGAATCCAGTAGATCCGCACTGACTTTGTCGTGCTTAGGGTATCTAGTGCCTCCCTGCTCGCCAAGACATTTCTGGAACTGACTGCAGACGACTGCATGGATCTTATCGCCGCTTGGCTGTCGACGAATAGGTTGACCGCATCGTGTGCTCTTTCAGTGAGAAGAGCGACTTCTGCTGCTTTCCTGATGGCAAAAACCTCTGCCTGGAATATGCTACAATGGTCCGGTAGCTTATATGACAGCCTTATCTCAGGGTCTGTACAGTATAGGCCCGCTCCTACTCCTCCGTCCATCTTGGAGCCGTCCGTATATATATTGAGGTGCTCCGTTTGGTCTCTTCCGATTTTCCAGTCTTCAGGTCCCAAGGATGCAGTTGTTTTTACGTCGAGGCATGTTTGGGGGGTCATGTAATCAGTTGATCTGTTCATTTCCCTTCCAATTGAACTATGCCCGTATTCTTGTGGCGACATATTTCCTGAAGCGATGAGGCGTTGTGCTGCCTTTCCTGCAGTCAGACGGGCGTGGATGTCTAGGGGTTCGATTCCAAGTAGGGTTTCGAGTGCTTTTGTTGGGGTTGACCTCAGCGCCCCTGTAATACAGAGCAAAGCCTGTCGCTGAGTCCTTTCCATAAGCTTATGATACGTTTTCTTTCCAGTAGCTTGCCACCACACTAAGACTCCATACAGCAGAGTTGGTCGCACCACCGAGATGTAAATCCAATGCATCAGAGCCGGAGATAGGCCCCATGTGCTGCTGAGCATCTTCTTGGATGCATAAAGCGCAATGGTGGCCTTCTTCACCCTTTCCAATACATTGGGTTTCCATGCAAGTTTACTATCCAGTACTGTGCCCAGGTATTTGACTTGTGTTTTTGGGGTTAGCATAGTTTGATTGATCTTCGGGGGGGTCCATATCGGTACCTTGTACCTCTTGGTAAAGAGGATGAGGTCCGTCTTGTCCGCGTTGATACTGAGTCCTACTTCTTCCGCCCACTCGCGCATCTCCCTGAGTGTTCGTTCCATTAGTGAGCTGAGGGTCGATGGGAAAACACCCGTAATAAGTATGCTTATGTCGTCCGCATAAGCTGTTGTTATTGGGGCCTTCCTTTCGTATCTCTTGATGAGGTCGTCGACCACCAGATTCCACAGGAGGGGCGACAGGACTCCACCCTGGGGTGTGCCTCTGTGTGCCTCTTTCACCATGGAAGCGGTGCCCCACTCTGATTGCACCCGTCTGCAACCTAGGAGGTTCCTTATCCACAGGTTGATTGCTGGGTGTGTATTAGTCGCTACCAGGCAATTTGTTATTGCTTCCGTAGCCACGTTGTTGAATGCTCCGGAGATGTCCACGAATACTCCCAGTGCATACTTTTTATTGTGAAGGGCTTTCTCAATGGTAGCTACTACCGAGTGTAGTGCGGTCTCCACCGATTTCCCTTTAGTATAGGCATGCTGGTTGGTTGACATCAGTCCCCCTACCTCATTCCTGATGTGTAAGTCCAGCAGCTTTTCTAGTGTTTTTAATATAAAGGAGGTAAGGCTTATCGGTCTATAGTCCTTGGGACTCGAATGGCTGCACTTTCCTGCCTTTGGGAGGAAGACAACTCTCGAGGTTCTCCATTGGATAGGGATATAGCCAGTACTTATACAAGCTGTGAATATTGCGGAGAGCCATGGGGTAATCGCCTCTTTGGTCACCTGCATCATGGCTGGGAATACCCCGTCAAGTCCTGGTGCTTTTGTGCCCGCAAAGGAGTTTATTGCCCAGTGGATTCGCTTAGTGGTTAACAGATCTGTTGGGGGGTGTTGTTCCTCGGTTGCTAGATCCTGGTGCTCTTTGGCATCAGCGACCTCGGTGCAACCAGGGAAATGTTCCTCCATTAGTGCTGTTAGGGCTTCATCACTGCCCTCTGTCCACTGTCCGTTATCTAGCTTTCATTGGCTTTGTATGGTAGGCTGCTTAGAGAGCAGCTTCCGTAGCCGTGCGGTTTCTGGTACTTTCTCGATGTTGGAGCAGAAGGTCCTCCACGAGTTCCGTTGTGCTTTACGTATTTCCTTCTTGTAGCTCCTGAGTAGGAGTCTGTATTCCTCATATACGAACCCTTCGTTCGCTTTTTTGGCGATCTTAAAGAATTCCTTGAGGTTGTCCCTTTGAAGAGAGAGATCCCGGCTCCACCAGAGGGGCTTGGACCTCTTCTTCGTCCTCGAGGGTTTGCACGATGTGTGGTAGTCGTCCAGTAACGCGTTGGATAGGGTCTTTAGAGACTTCTCTATGTCCTCCGCGGATTTCACTGTGCCCGGACTCGCGAGCTTCGAAGTAACTGTCTTTTTAAACTTTTCCTAGTTTGTATTCCGGGGGTTTCTATAGACTATGACCTTCGAAGAATGTTTGAAGTCGCACTTAAACTGAATGTACTTGTGATCTGAGAAGGAGGGTGTTTCAAGGACCCTCCAGCTAGATACCGTACTACTGTTTCCCGTTGCAAGTGTTAGGTCTAGCACGTTGGATGAGGTGGGACCTACGAAGGTGTGCTCCTCCCCGACGTTTGCTATATATAGATTAGTTGCTAGTATAAAGTCTAAGAGTGACTCACCTCTATCATTGATGTCGGTGCTTCCCCACACATTGTGGTGGGCATTGGCATCCGTCCCGATGACGAGTTGATAGTTTTTGGTGCCGGCTTCTGTCACCAGGCTCCTGAGTTCGTCGGGTGGTGCGGGTCTGTCGTGAGCCATGTAGCAGGAAGCCACCAGAAGGCGCTTTTCCTCGCTTTCCAGCATCACAACCGTCAGGTCATCCGTGCTGTAATGAGACATAAGGTAAGCATGGATTCCCTTTCGTACGAGTACGACGGTTCTGTTCCTGCTTACCGATGTTGCGTAGAACAGTTTGTGATTTGAGGACTTTAGTCCGGCCACTGAATTGCCTGTCGCAATCCAGGGCTCTTGGACTGGCGATGAGGAGCTCCGCCGACGCTACCTTGCTTTTATGCAAGTTTAGCTGCAGCACACTCAGCATGGGTGGCTGGCTCACTTGCATCCGACGGGTTGACTACTAACGTCAGGTCACCGTCTTCCTCGTCTTCGTCCTCAAGCGCAAGACCCTGGGCGGCCTCCACGATGGACTCGAGACCTAAGTCCTTTTCCACCTCGCCTACCTGCAGGGTATGCGCGTCCTTGTCCTCAGGGTGGCGCTTTTTGAGGCGCAGGTAGACGCTACCCATGCCCCACGCCATCTTCCCGAACTTGGGATACAGCAGATCCTCTGCCTCCTTGTTTATTTGGAGGGTCACACATTGGCCCCCCTCGTTGGGTAGTGGGCTACCAATGTGTAGGATCCTCCAATCGGTCGTTGGCACGTCCGCGTTTTGCCGCTGAAGGAGCTTCAGCGCTCGGTCTCCCTGGATTGTGATGGGGAAGAGTACCTTCGCCTTAGGCTTGGACGGGATAAGCTCCCGGTCCACAACCTCCAGCTTGGCCCCCTCCCACATCGCCTCCAGTTGGCAGACCGTACGCGTCAGCCACCTTAGGGTTGGATCGTCGTTGCACTTTAGGATCTTAACCCCATTTAGCCACCCAGCACCATCGAACGTGGGCATAGGGGCCGCGGGGTCTTCTTCCATGTGTGCAAACAGTGCGTCGACGAGACGCGCGTGCACAAGCTTCCACTGTGCCGCTGACATCTTGCCGTTTTCCTCGCTCCGGTCGATGAGTGCCACGATCAAATGTCGTTTGGTCACATCGCTGACCTTCGCGTTCGATTTCGATGGCTTCTTGGCCACTTTCGGTGGAGGGGCTGCACTCTTGGGCCCGCGTTGCCGCTTGCTCGCCGGAGTGTCTTTAATGGCACTCTCAGTCGAGCGTTGCCTCTTGGTGGCCATCATCTCCTCCACCTTATTGGCATATTCGCCATTCGACGCCCTCATCTGTGGCATCTGGGCGTAATGTAGTCGGCCCTCCTCTACTCGCTGCTCGGCCCAGGCTAGCTTGACCTTCTCCTCCTTGGGAGATGTCTACTTTACCTTGCAGCCGGCTTTTGATATTGAGGGCCGCTTTGTATTGTGCTTTGGCCTTCATCCCCTCCTTGGAACGCTTCGGCCCTTCCCTACGCAGGGAGCTGGTGCCTGGTTCCGGTGAGCGGAGAAGGCTCTCTTCCTCCGTCCTGCTCATAGAGAGCACGCTCTCCAGATCCGTGTCTGTGTCGACTACGGCATCTGTGCGGCTCAACTTGCAGGCTGCGGAGTGAGTTGTTTTTGTTGTTGTTGTTGTGGCAGTAGCTTTACAACTGACTTGGCCTGCTCCCGCCAAGTCTGAGGTGTGACCGCTGGCGACACGCAGAGAGGATTGCTCCTCCCCGTGCCCGCCGGTGGTAGCAGTCACGCTTCCCACCGACGTTTGGGTTGACATCCCAACCCGTGCTTTATCCTTCTTCGCCTCCATATTTGGCCCGAGGGTCCATACTGGTTAATATTTTTCGGGGGACCACCCCCTAGCGTTTTAGGCCTGACCGCCAGGCACCTCTAGCCATGGCCCTGGTTCGGTTCCCCCGACTTTGAATCGGGAAGACGCCGGACCATAGCCTTAGCTAGACACTGCATTACCCCGGACAGAGCAAGCGACAGTGCATTACCCTTGTCCCGGGTAATGCAGTGTCCATTGCCCAGCCGGCACCCTCGTGGAGGGTTCAGCTAGAGGATTTTCGCCAGCCCAACTGCCATACTCACATTTAGTTTTCCCTTTGTCATACCTTCGCTACGAATTGCTACGATTCCAGGAGCTCTTCTGACCTTATCATAGGTGACCATCTTGTCACGCAACTCGTTGAGTGTGCTGCAATATAGCATGGATGCTGCCATGCCCGTCTTGTCCTGCAGTCCCTTTACGATGAATTTGACCACATCGCTCGTGGCCATGTCTGCTTGCGACGAAATATTGCAATGCGCTTTCATTATCTGCAATTTTCCGTGCCTCCAGTCGCTTTCCAATGTCCCACGCTGTCAGTTTCTGCTCAAAGACGTTGAGCAATTCTGCTCGCATCAATTGCCAAGTCAAAGGCGCCACATGGTCGATGTACGCCTTCGCCGATCCGCCTAGCAGCCGCTTCGCTAATATCCAGCATTTGGACTCGGATACACCATGGAAATTCATAATGTCCTCAAAGTTACTTATCCAACTGGTTACAGCCTGGTCGTCATCTCCAGAAAATGGACGCATCAACGCCTCAATGTGTGTCAAGTCGATGCAATCTCTCGGCGTTTCCAACTCCATAGCCTCTTTCTCCGTTTTCAATATGCTTAATTTGAGATCAGCTAAGCGCTTGCGAGAAACGTACAATTTTTCCAACTGCTGCAAATGGCGCGATTCTTCTTCGTAATCATCTGATCGCATGGTCAATTTCGAACAAGCGTTGTCTTGTCGCGGCATGAATGCTTCTCGAGCCTTCTGCACATTTTCACCATATTCTTCTGGCGCCGCTTTTACTGCGTGTTGTGCACTACGGTTGTCTCTATCTATCTCGCGCTCAACCGGCCCTGCAAAAATGTCAGCCTGCATAGTCTCGTCTGCGCTTGGCGCCGTATTTCCTAGCTCATGCGTGTCTTCCATGCTCATGCGTAGCACGGTTTTATTATATGTTCTTCTTTCTTGATCGTCGTATTCGAATGAATGTGTGTGTTGTCCGAGGACAAGTATCGATATATCGAGTACATTGGTATTTCTTATAATACTATCGATGAGTAAATCTTAAACTAATATTCAAATCTTATAAACTAATATTCATATCTTACATAATAAAAATATTGGCGCCCAACGTGGGGCCCGAGCGGTCACAGCCCCAGTAATTGTCCGAAAGACAGTCAACTACACCCGACTGGAAATTCCTTATCCTTCTTGGTTCAGACAACCTTTCTAACGTAAACCATCCTTCGATATCGGTTGTGAAGGTGCAGGGTAGCTAAGCTAGCTCGGTCTCAAGTCCTTTTCTCTCGGTAGAATAATAGAAGCTCGGTGAGAAAAGATAGTAGAGAGAGACTGTTGAAATCCTGAGGTTTTCCATTAAGCTCTTGGTCCAGTCCACTTAAGCTACGTCTCACTTAACCACTGACGGTATATCGATCGATTGCAAGTAAATGTTCCATCCGTCGATCGAAATCGGCTGCATTTGTGGCGAAAAGCTATAACCTGTCTCGCGGAGTAGGGAGTATACTCAGGAAAGTTTAGTTGCATCCTTTTCTAGTTTATATCATCTTCCCAAGTATAAAGTACGTCGTCGACTGTCGAAATTCTGAATCTTTTGAGTAACCTCTTGGTCCAGATGATGCAAAGTACGACCTACTTGGTCCAGTTCATGGATAGCATTCAGCCGCTGATAAAAATCAGGCCTATAGCCTGTCTCACGGTAGAACGAACCTGTCCGTAGTACTCAGTGTCTTTGTTTTCTACGCAAATTCATCTTTTAGACACTGAGATTAGATAGCGATCGAGCTTCAGTCTATCTCTTATGTGCAGAATCATGATCCTTATATTTAAGTACTTTTTGCCATTTATATTTCTTTGCTTTGATATGTGAATTAGTCCGTAGTTAGTTTTGTAATTATCGATAAAAGATCGTTGGGTATATAATATATACAATAGTCATGCCCCTAAGTCGTAGTCCCGAGAACTTAGCTCAAATGGAGAATCAGGGAATAATTTGTAGCACTTGCGCCAAGAAAGTTGACTACCCAACTCAGTTAATTACCACCAGCTGTGGACACCAATTCCACCGAGTCTGTTTTACCCGTAAAGCTAGAGCCAAAAAGATTTGTCCTGTCTGCCACGTAAGTGTGCATGCATCGGCTTTGAATTTAGCTGAGGAGATTGCCGCAGCCCATAGTGCAAGCCAAGACCCCAGCACAAACATGCACCACACTAGATCTAAGGGTAGGGCAACCGATCCCAACGAAGACGCACCAAGCGGGTCAAATGTTAGTGAGAATAACCCGGAAGTACAAATGGAAGCAAATGCCGCTTCGACCAATCCAACTCTACACCAGGTTATTGCCGATGCTATGGCAGCTGCAATGCAGGCTCAGACCCACATATTAGCGCAGACCATAGAAACTGGCCTGCAAATTATCGATTCAGCAAACGGCGGCTCGTGAGTATTGAAAGTGTTCGTTCACAACCAATCAATACACAAACCATCGACGAGGTAGAACAACAAACGTTTCAGCTCGGAAAGACAGACGGTCAGAGAGCCACCATTTAGATATAGCCTAGAAGGGACCCCCGCCAGTCTCAGAGCTACGTGCTGATAGAATAAGCCAATTCATTTCAAATTGGAAAATACGGTTTTCAGGTCATTCCTCCATTGGCGTGGAAGATTTCATTTATAGGGTGAATGCCATGACTAATCAATCGTTAAATGGAAATTTTGAACTGTTAGCTAGATAAGCGAGCAACTTGTTTGAGGGCAGTGCCAGTGAATGGTTCTGGCGATACCACAAGAGTGTCCCCCTCATCCGTTGGTCCAACCTGTGCGTAGCACTCAAGACTCAATTCAAAGACGGCCGTACCGACTTGGATATCCGCTCAGCGATTACTCAGCGGAAACAGAAGCCAAATGAACCGTTTGATTTGTTTTATGAAGCAATAGTCGCATTGGCAGACAAACTAGTACAGCCAATGACTGAGCCCTATCTGTTAGAAGCTCTTAAAGCCAATTTAGTTCCAGAAATTCACCACGAAATCTTGTATGTACCCATCAAGAGTATCGCAGAGCTACGTCATACAGTTCGTACTCGCGAACGATTCTTGCAAAACTTGTCGAAATCTACTTCAACGTTGCAGCGTGCCGTGTCTAAGCGACATATTAATGAGATGCATCAAACGTTCAGTGAGACGGATGACGAAGCTGACATTGTAGATGATGCAAGTATTGACGCCATGACCCTTAACTGTTGGAATTGTGGGAAGTTAGGTCACCGCTACCAAGAATGTACTGGAGAGCGGAGGGTTTTTTGTTATGGGTGTGGGAAAGCTGACACTTACAAGCCCTCCTGTAGAAAATTCAATCCAAAAAACTTGGCAGCTCGTGCACCGTTGATCAGTGCACGCAGACAGATGGTGTCGAAAGCCACCAATACGGAGTAACGAGTTCAAAAACCAGCTCGCTACCACCACAACCGGCCATTTCACAAATACCAGACTTACAAACTAGGACAGAGATTGGGAATTGTAGATAACGCTCCCTACGAATGAAGTAGCGTAGATGTACGTATAATAAAACACGGAAGCAAGAACGGAAATTTTTGTTATCCGCCGTAGTTGAGAATAAGCAGGACATAAGACCGTATGCAGAGGTTCAACTATTGGGAAGAACAGTCACTGGTCTTTTGGATACAGGGACAACAATCAGTTGCATAGGAGGGGATTTAGCGTTGAAAGTCAGTCCGTCAAAACCGTTAGTGCATCTGTGACAACCGCTGATGGAGCTGCGCAGAAAATTGTAGGCAAGATCACAACTGCCGTTCTGTTTCGAGGCGAAACTAAACCAATAACCTTATAGTTAGTACCATCACTCTCTCAAGAGTTATACCTGGGCATTGACTTTTGGTCTGCATATAAATTGTTACCTCCAGGAGCAGTAACCCAGAATGCCATGCCCGAAGTTGCTGCCTTAGATATGGATGACCATATGCATATAAGACTAACTGTTTCGCAAGAGGCCATGTTGTCAGAGGCTATCCAAAAGTTCCCGTCATTCGCCAAAGAAGGTCTAGGTCGAACCAGCTGGATAAATCACGATATCGATATAGGGAATGCAAAGCCAAGTAAACAGCGACACTATTCGGTATCTTCTGCCATCGAAAAGGTCATGTTTGAGGAAGTAGATAGAATGATAGCACTTGGCCTTATTGAGGAGTCCGATAGCTCATCACCAGTCGTTCTTGTTAGGAAACCTTGTAAAGTTGGAATATGTCTCGATAGCCGGAAGGTCAACGAAGTCACAGTGAAGAGCGCATATCCGATGCCTTTGATCGATGGAATCTTAAGCCGACTACCAAAAGCTGAATATATTTCCAGCATCGATCTGAAGGATGCGTATTGGCAGATCCCATTGACCTCAGACGCTCGCGAAAAGACCGCGTTCATTGTCCCGGGGAGACCCCTGTATCAATACACAGTGATGCAATTTGGGCTAACCAACGCTCCACAAACCATGTGTAAATTAATGGATAAAGTTATACCCTCTCAGTTACGCCATGAAGTGTTCGTCTATCTGGATGACTTGCTCGTTGTATCTTCTACCTTCGAAATCCATGTGCGTGTGTTATCCGAGTTGGCATCTCGGTTAAAACGAGCTGGGTTAACTATTAATGTCGAAAAAAGCAAATTTTTTTTGCGGGAAGTAAGATACCTTGGCCATGTCATTGGGGATGGAACTGTTATAGCCGATCCAGAAAAAGTGTCCGCCATTCGGGAATTTCCTACACCTCGTTCAGTCAAACAAGTCCGAAGGTTTTTAGGAGTAACTGGCTGGTATCATAAATTAATTCGAAATTATGCCGGTCTGGCCGCTCCATTGTCGGACACGTTGAAACAGAAACGTAAATTTGAATAGACAAATGAGGCACAACTTGCATTCGAAGACCTGAAAGGTAATGCGAGTCATACTGGCGTAGGCGGAGTACTTATGCAAAAAGATGTCGATGGTAACGAGGTTCCGATCCAGTCTGCTAGATCTCAGTTCACCACAGTTTCACTAAGTTCTGTATGAGGAGTTTAAAACCAAGATAACAGCCAACCAAACGAAAATGCCTGATGTCAAAGTAATTGATGTTTTCATTTATCGCCGTGCAGAACATGCAATAGGAGAACAAGTATCTGATGACCTCTGTTGGAAGTTATGGGTACCATCCGCCCTAACGACCGTTGTGCTGAGTCAAGCACACGATCATCCTCTCTCGGCACACGGTGGTATCCACAAAACGCTGGAGCGAATACTGCGATACTACTATTGGCCGAATTTGGTCACCGATGTGAAGGCCTATATTAGTCAGTGCGAGGTATGCAAATGTTCAAAACATCCTAGTTATTGTTTACGACCTCCTATGGGAAAAACTCAGGGAACTAACAGATTATTTCAGACACTGTATGTAGACTTCTTGGGACCGTATCCGCGTAATAAGTCAGGGAACATTTCTCAAACCCGTTAAAAAGTTTACAGCGAATTCGATCATCCGATTTATCCAGGAAGAGTTGTTTCACTGCTTCGGCGTACCTGAGACAGTAGTATCAGATAATGGAGTTCAGTTTAAATCACAGTTATTCCAGACCTTGCTGCAAAGCTATGGGGTGAAACATATGTTTACAGCCGTGCATGCACCAGAAGCAAATGCATCAGAACGCGTGAATCGTTCGGTCATTGCCGCGATAAAGGCCTATATAAAAACAGACCAATCAAATTGGGATGAAAAGTTGAGCCATACTGCCTGTGCATTACGTTCGAGCATACATACCGCTAACAATTCGACCCCGTATAAATTATCGTTTGGTCAACATATGGTTACCAATGGCTCTAGCTATCAGCTATTAAGACAACTAAAAATGCTTGAGGATCGAACAGTACAGTTTTCGCGAGACGATTCGTTTAATATCATTCGGCAAAAAGCTATGTATTCAGCCCAATAGCAGCATAGTCAAAACGAAAAAGTATATAACTTGCGTATAAAAGTGTATAAAAGAAACTTCCAGCAAAGTAACTTTAGCAAAGACTTCAATGCCAAGCTGGCGCCTACTTTCATGAAAGCCCGGGTGAGAAAAAGACTTTGAAATAGTTACTACGAGCTCGAAGACCTACAAGGACGAATCCTCTGGAAATTCCATGCGAAGGACATAAAACAATGAGGTTTCAGGCGTGGATGACTCTTCTCAGTGTATCACTGCCAAGTGTGATCTTGGTAGGGGGGTATTGTAGTGGCGCCTGTCCAGCAAAAATATCGCACAACCGTCCCACGTCTTTCCCTTTCCTAAGACATGCACCTTGCACTTTTAGGGCAGTTACGCGCAAGCAAAAATTACATAAGCTAACAGCGGCAACCGTCAATGTGTGGTGAAAAAAGGGAATGAGAGAACCAAGGGCTTAAATGGAAGAAGAGTGGCTTGCGTCTGTCTTTTCAATTGTACTCGCGATCCCAGACGGACGTCTGGAAAACCACAAAGAAAAAATCCAAAGTCAGTGCAGTGAAAAGAAAGAACAATTCTAACCTCGACCGTAATTACCGCGTGTCCAGAGTGGCAACGATCTAGTCAACAGATCAGCCGACTATTCCTACTATTATTAAGCGAAAGCCGAACCCATCGGGTGAGTGAAAGTGTACCCCAACAGACGGCCAACGGAAAATTAAAGTTTGTTTTTTTCTTAAAAACCTAACCATAGGTTTGGCCGTACGAAACGCCGGTCGTAGTGCCGTAAGCCGTACCCACCACTTTCTCGTCGTATTGCCGCACCTATAATTACCCATCGTACCGATCGAGTACCGTATGTATTAGCGGCCGTCTTCGCCACCAAATCGTCTTGCCGCTTGGCGTCTGCATACATGTGAGCATCACTGTCTTTACCGCAAGGTGTACCGGCTTGGGTCCACACACAAACAAGCCTAGCTCGGCCTACATCAGTGAAAAAAGATCGATGGGCTCATACGTCCACGAGCCGTCATACATGTATGTGTGCAGTGGACGATTCCCTCTTCAGAGAACTTTCATCATTTCTACGTTTCTTACGACGCCTCGACACGAGATGAAGAGAGCTGTCTGAAAGAGACGTTCATATATTCCTCTTCACCCATACGCTGCCCAGCCGCCCGCGTACTAACAGTAACGCTAAAGGAGAGGTCGACTACCGGTGCCGTGCTACAGTTGGCGTTGCTGAGAAAAAAGTCGGTCTGTGTCCCGATCATGGCCATGGCTATGCCCATGCATTTGGTCCGTTTGGAAATAAACTTTGGATACCCACTATTGTATTGACCCTAGGATTAACATTAAAAGTTAAATTCGTTTGAATCGGTTTGTTTGGATCATTATAAAGAAATTTTCAGCTGCAAAGACAGGAACCAAGACTAATACTCGCGCATAACGCATATCTGCTATGACACACTGACATTTACAAGTTTTCAACCACCCTCATCGACCACATGGAAGCGCTTTCATCGTTGGAGTTGATCGTACTGTGAGTGATAACCTGTGAACGTCTTCTATATGGAAATTCAAAATTCTAAGCAAGTCGAAGCGACATTAAAGTTTCCATGCCTCGACCGTAAACTTCTCGGCTGTACTGCAACGCTGACCATTCCAAGTGTTCGAGTGTTTGTTTTGTTCTGCTCTTTCGCAAGCAATGTAATTTTCAGCAAGTCCGCCTCTATCGACAACCTTACTTATGATTGGGATTACCCCACAAACAATTGCTCTGCTCTTTTAAAAATGCATCGAACCGTTTTTCTATTCAAACTGAAGTCCATTCAAATATATTTATAGTTGTGTAACGTAATTACGATTATTCCTCAACATACTCTTTTTTATTAGCCGACCCTAGTATATTAAGATTTTCCACCATGATATTTGTATATATAAATAATTAATCTTATTTGCAGCTTATTTGAACCTATTATCATTATTGCCTTAGTAGCCTTTATATATAAATAACCATTTAGCAGCCATGAGAGCTTTTAGGAACATTTAATGAATTAACTGTATATAATGAATTCCCGTTAATTGTTGCCGTTATTAAGGAGCATGTAGTGCCGAGATGACGTAACGTAGAGAAGTAGAGCATTTGTTTTAGGGATCAGTACCAATTTCATAGCCTATTTGGACCGATGCGATTGTAAGAGGCTTGTAGCTGAGCTAAGGGCGAAAACTAAATGGACCGCCAACGGCGTTGTATGGGCAGCCATAGTCTCGCTGCTACAGGGGGTTTTGGAGTCAGGGGCTCTAAAACGGTGCTCTAAAAGGTTGGCTCCCTCTGGGGGTGAGTTAGCGCTGATGGCAGTTGAAGAGAAAGAGGAGAAAGCGATGACATTCGAACGTCATCTAGCGGATCCGACCGGTCTCATAGTGGAAGGGAGCGTGTCCATTTTCCTTTTGGAATTTGGATGTCGAGCGACCAACATCGCCCCGAACAGGCTCAGCAAAAATCATTGAGGAAAAAGTTCTAAAGTCAAGAAAAAAAATATTGTCAAAGCGCGAGTGGTATCCAGCAGCAGCAAAGCAAAAGTCGCGGGACTACAAAAGCTGAAGCTAGGTCGGCCACTGGGGCCAAGATTGACGGGTAAGAGGAACAAAAAGTGGGATACCACAGATCTTTCGGGGCCGAATACGATAGACGGTTCTTTCTCCCTGCACTAGATTTGGCGCCTAGCAATTTGGGCTGGCGAAGCAGCTGCGCTCCAAGCAGCTGATGCGACGCAGCACAGAGCAAGGGAGCAGAGACGCAGCAAAAATTCTGAAAGTCTCGACCTTCGCGGGCAGCCGGATCGACGTCGTTGAGGCGGCGGCCACAAAGCGGGACGGTCGATAATCCGCGGTAGTGAAAAGTTCAGCAACCAGCGAAATACGAACAGAGAAAAGGAGGAAAATCGCTCAAATCAGACCTAAACGTGCCGTGTGCAAAGTTAAGTTAACAATGCCCAATTAAGATCCGCAGCTTACATAGTGAAGGAAAGTGTTAGTGGGTTATTGAAATTCAGTACTCAGAGCTGCAAGGGTAATGCCCAAAAAAATATAGAGGGCGAGCGGAGCCAAAGGTGATGCGCGCATAGGCAGAGAGTAAGAGCGGGGGAGAGAGAGAACACGCAAGCAGCAAAAGCAGAGCCCAATAGGAGAGCGAGCGAGCTATAAAAACGCTCGCCAGCAACGGAGTCGAAGGGGGCTGGCGATAAGCCGAGAGAAGTAGCATAAGTTAGCATAAGAGTAGGCAGAATAGTACCGAGCAGCGAAACAGCTATTTAAGTTTACATATATACACATAAAAGGAATGCAGCAATGAAGAACAGTAGTGAGGGAGCATAGAGTATGAAAAGAAGGGCAAGAGGAAAAGAGAATATGAAACTAAAGCAAATCCATAAATAGATAACCTTCCAGGCACAGATCAAAACAAAAAAAAACAAAAAAAAATAACAAAAACCAACATGATTATAACCAAAATGCAATAATAATACACCCGAACCCAAAATATCACATTATCTACAGTTTTGCAGCAACCATCAGAAAGCGCTTTCGACGGTGGATCCGCAGTAAAAGTGAGTTTGGTTACTAGGTGTTTAATCACAATCATTTGGGCATGGAAGGAAGAGTCTATGGGTGTTCCGACCAAATTGCCTTACCGTTTCGTAGCCCGTAAGAATCAACATTTATATTCTATCTTTAAATTTTAATCTTTACCATTTCACAATTAATCTAATACTAGTTTATAAGTTTACCTGATCCTATTTCAAGGGAAACAGGCCCAGGTAGCATATGGGAGGGAAAATATACCCCGTATTTTTATGTATAATTTAGTTCCAATAAATATCATTATAATGTTTAACTAAACCTTTCTTATGATCTCCCCTTCCAAGCCCCTGTAGCTCGTGTCGGTACACCAAGGGGTCATGGCCGACAGATAGATGTATGGAATGGCATGACCAAGGTAGGGTGGGCAAGGGGTCCTCGAAACAGCTGAGGATCGTCCGTCTGTCTTATAGATAATCGTCCGTGTTATGTGGTCATTTGTAGTGAACTCTGTCCGGTGAAGTGTATGGCTTGGTTTTTTTCTTGCACGTTAAATTTAAAATAAAGAAAGTAAAGGGCCTCGGACTTTGGCAATAAAACAAAAACTCCACCCCCCTTGCCGACGAGCCAGCAGCCGGAAACAATACGTGCCGGTCATAGCCGAGTAATACCACCTCGCTCAGGTACTCGTTACCCATTACAGTAATAATTAATAAGATCTTTATTTTTGGCGCCCAACGTGGGGCCACCTTGTGTTGTACATCGGATTGACTCCGATTAATTAATACCAGGAGGACTCACACATTACATTGACCACAATTGTTTTCTTTCCCATCTGTTTATTTTATAACCTTGTATTGTCTGAGTGAATAGCGTAGGGTAGCTGTCCGTAAAGTTTACGCTGGTTAGCATATAGCTTTGATGGCAATTATCTGTTTCACTACAAAGTTTTCTGAACCATGACAAAAACTTGGAATGCAGGCAAATTAGCCTCAGAGGCGATAACCTGTCCAGTGAGATTCGGGTTCGAGAGGGATTTCTATATTTTCAGCAAGTGAAGGGACGACTGGGATAGAATGCATAGGAATTCAGAATGGGTCGGCTGCGAGCAGTTGCCTTCTGACCACATTTACCTAGCGATAGTTTTCACTTAACTCTATCTTATATTTGTTTTGATGTTTTTGTTGATAAGCCATTCTGACGATTGGAAATCAAGTTGATTCAACCTTAGGGATGATTCTCTGACCACGGCGGATGGACTGGAATGGAAACATGTCAGTTCTTTTAGTTGTTTGTGATCGATAAATTGAGTCGCGTAGGAAACAAGGAGAGTTTTTTTGTCATGCAATGCCTCCTGTCCACGATTCATTTGTGTTGGTCAGTTTCATAAATTTGCTATTAGACGTTACCAAAAAGCGGACAATTGGTGTGCAGCTTCTGCAGGGAGCTATTGGGAGTCGGGAGATCATTCTTTTCTTTTGATGGTATAATTTCAAAGAATTAAATTTCTTTATATATTTTTTTATAAAAACATTTTTATATTTTTCTTCTATATTTTTTTTAATAATTTTTTTTTATATCTTATTTTTGTTATATTTTTTTTATGTTTTTATATATATTCACATACATACATTCATTATACAGGCTACATAAATAGATTCGATACATTTATGGGGGGTTATTCCGCAATATGATGTAATTAATTCTGGGAAGAAATTAACTAGTTCTATGGGTCTGGATAGATCGCCACGAAAAGGGGTGCCTCCTCGTAGCATAGAATGCAGCTTATGCAAGTCAGAGTTGGGAACTGGGGAAAATTATAAAACGAAGTGCGGGCATCCCTTTCATAAGGCATGTATAAAAACACATTTCACAGTTAAAACAACTTGCCCAACTTGTAATTCGGTTTGCATAGCTCAAACCATTACAAATCCAGCTAGCACATCTGTGTTAACGAGGCAGCAATCTAGACTCGTACCAATCCCAAGAGCAGATAGCTTATCAGATTTGGCCGAAACGAGAAGTGAAGAGCTAAGTGCGAGCGAGAACCCGTCCATCGTCGAGATGAGCCAGACGTCTGCCGAAATTGCAGCCGCGGTCAAGGCTATGCAGAACGAGCTGTTAACTCAGTTGACAGAACAAATGGCGAATCTCATTCAAACCAATGTAGAAGCTCACATAAATAATATGGAGCAGCAAAGGCAAACGCCAAATCCAAATACTAGCAGGAATACTTCTTTGGAGCAGCTACTAGGAATCAATGGGCAGCAACCAGATCCGGGGTTACCTCCGCGTGCTACCAGCGCCCGATCGGTAGGTTCAGAATTGGCCCAAAGACCAGAAAAAGTAGGCCACATAATGTCGAACTGGAAACTAAGATTTTTAGGAACCACCGATACAATAGGAATCGATAGCTTTATCTATAGAGTTGAGGCCCTTACTCATCAGACGTTAGAGGGAAATTTCTCACTTCTGTGTGGAAATGCGAATTCGCTATTTGATGGCAAGGCATCTGATTTCTTTTGGCGATACCACAAGTCGGTAGGAGTAGTTCGTTGGCAGGAGCTTTGTGCTGCGTTGAGGAAGCAATTCCGAGACTCCAGAACGGATGTGGATATCCGCCAAATGATAAGGGATAGAAAACAGAGGGAAAAAGAAACGTTCGAAAGCTTCTACGATGCCATCCTAAAGCTAACCGATAGACTCGACCAGCCTCTTAGTGAGAAGACGCTGATTGAAATTGTGAGGCGAAACTTACGTCCGGAAATTCAGCATGGAAACCTTGAGGGATATATGCAGGAAAAGGGAATGCTTTTTAGAAGAAGTCCGTAAGAATCATGGTTATCAGAAACCATCGATCTTTAAGAAGCAGATATCAGAGCTCTGGGAGGAAGCAAACATCGATGATGCCGTAGAATTTTTAGAAGGAGAGGTAGAGGATGAGATAGGCGCTTTTGCTCTCGTATGCTGGAATTGCAGGAAGGAGGGGCATAAGTATCAAGACTGCGCGGAAAAAAGGAAAATTTTTTGCTATGGATGCGGTATTCCTAATGCCTATAAACCTTTATGTGCGCGATGCCAAAAAAACGCGCAAAGGAGCACTGCAGCATCTCGTCCACTGACCAGTGTTCCCCACCGGCAAGCGGCGACAAAGGAGTGAGGATATATAGCAATGGTGGGGAGCGGAAAATGACACACTCCCTTTTGGCTGGTCAGCCAGAGTATTTTTGGCATACTAAGCTGGAAAATATAAGGAAGATTGGGTTTCCGGGCTTTGGCGACAAAGCAAAGACAAGTTCGCGCAGCAGTCGGCGGTTAAAAAGATTCTGGGAGTCAGTAAAGTAAATAAATAGCATTAGAAGTAACAATGGGGACAAACGCCCTTATGCTGAAGTTGGTCGTCTGGATAATAAGCGAGTGGGCTTGCTCGATACAGGAGCTGCTCTGACTTGCATCGGAGGGAAACTGGCCAAAGAATATATTTTCAGCAGGAAGCCGTTTAAAAAGGTGCTGTCCAAGGCATGCACAGCTGATGGAAGTCATCAGAAAATAGTTGGTAAATTAAGGACTAGTATAGAGTATAAAGGTATAAGTAAAGAATTAGATATATACATAATCCCTTCGTTAAGTCAGGATGTTTATTTAGGAATTGATTTTTGGATGTCGTTCGATCTTTTGCCCCCACCCTTAGAGGTGGCAGAAATATCAGCCGCCACAGAGCAGCACGTTCTGACAGACATTCAGAAATTGAAATTGCAGGGAATGGTCCAACGTTTTCCATCATTTGCGACATCGGGTCTCGGGAAAACTTCGGTGTTGTCACACTCAATAGACACTGGAAACGCGAAGCCCGTTAAGCAGCGTCATTTTCCAGTTTCCCCGGCAATTGAAAAGTTATTGTACACTGAGATTGACAGGATGCTTCAACTAGGAGTGATTGAAGAATCGGAGAGTCCTTGGTCCTCGCCAGTAGTACTTGTCCGAAAACCGGGAAAAGTCAGAGTTTGTTTGGACAGCAGAAAAGTGAATGAGGCTACGGAAAAAGATGCGTACCCCCTTCCCCAAATAGATGGCATTCTCAGCCGTTTACCGAAGGCAGTGTTCATAAGTAGTCTCGATCTGAAGGATGCATATTGGCAGATCCCCTTGGATTTGGCATCTAGGTGTAAAACTGCATTCACGGTTCCAGGGAGGCCCTTGTATCATTATAAAGTCATGCCGTTTGGTCTCTGTAATGCCTCTCAAACCATGACACGCTTAATGGATAAAGTGATTCCTGCGTCGCTTAGAAACGAAGTCTTCGTTTATTTGGACGACTTATTGCTGGTGTCAGATACGTTTGAGAGACATTTACTCGTTTTGGACACCGTGGCCTCGCGGATTCGGGAAGCTGGCTTGACCTTAAACATCGAGAAAAGTAAATTCTGTGTGCATATAATAGGAGAGGGTGGTATTCGCACTGACCCCGAAAAAGTCTCGGCTATTTCGGATTTTCCATTGCCGACGTCGTTGAAAGCGTTGAGAAGCTTTCTGGGATTGGCAGGGTGGTATCGAAAATTCATAAAAAACTTTTCGTCTGTATCCGCCCCGTTGACCGACCTATTAAAGCCGAAGCAAAAATTCGTGATGACAACAGAAGGCAAGGAAGCTTTTGAGCGGTTAAAGGGTATGCTTTGCAGTGCTCCGGTTTTGCAAAGTCCGGACTTCAGCAAACCATTTTTTATACATTGCGACGCCAGTTAAAGTGGGGTAGGCGGAGTACTGGTACAGAAGTCGGTCGAAGGGGAAGAACTGCCGATAGCCTTTGTTTCGAAGAAGCTTAACAAAGCCCAAAGAAACTATACGGTTACGGAGCAGGAATGTCTCGCTGCTCTGGTGAGCATAAAAAGATTCAGAGCCTATGTAGAGGGCCAGGAGTTCACTGTGATTACGGATCACGCCTCGCTGAAATGGCTCATGTCTCAAAGTGATTTGAATTCGAGGTTAGCGAGATGGGCTTTAAAACTGCAAGGTTTCCGGCTCAGTATCCAACACAGAAAAGGGAAGCTGAATGTTGTTCCGGATGCCTTGTCCAGGGTCCCATATGACCAAGTAGCTGCAGTGGATTTCAGCAAGGCTTGCTGGTGGACATTGAGTCAGCTCATTTCAAATCGGGAGAATATTTGGAACTGATAGAGGGAATTAAGAGCAATATGGCTCAACTGCCCGACCTTAAAATAGTTGATTCTCTGATCTATCGGCGATCCGAGCATGTAAAAGGAGACATCTTTAACGACGCGTTTGCTTGGAAGTTGTGGGTACCCAGGGGGATGGTCAAAGAAGTGCTAAAGAGAGCACACGATGATCCACTGGCTTCCCATGGTGGAGTCCACAAGACGCTCGAGCGGATCCGGCGTTATTATTTCTGGCCCGGACTCGTCAATGACGTGAAAGACTACGTGGCAGCCTGCGAGCAATGTAAAATGTCAAAAGCTCCAAACGCTCCTTTACGTCCACCGATGGGAAAAGCGGCCGAGTCGCAAAGGTTCTTCCAGCGTCTCTATATTGATTTCTTAGGTCCGTATCCTAGGTCTCGCAGTGGAAATATAGGAATTTTTATTGTCCTAGACCATTATTCGAAATTTGTAAATTTCAAGGCTGTAAAAAAATTAAATGCTGATGTTGTGCTGAAGTAATTAGAGGAGGAGTTATTCCATACTTTCGGAGTTCCAGAGGGAATTGTATCTGACAACGGATCGCAATTTCGATCCGAGAAGTTTCAAGGCCTGCTCAGAAGGCATCGAATAACGCACACGCTAACAGCTGTCCACGCTCCCCAAGCTAATGCTTCGGAGCGAGTCAACCGTTCGGTCATCGCTGCCATTCGGTCGTATATTCGCAGTGACCAGAAAGACTGGGATGAGAGTCTTAGCAAAATATGCTGTGCGTTGAGGTCGGCGGTTCACTCAGGGTTAGGATCCACGCCCTACTATATGGTTTTCGGCCAGCAGATGGTGTCTTCAGGCGCAACGTATTCTTTGCTGAGGAAATTGGGGACGTTAGAGGACATGGCAGCGACCTTCACACGTGAGGATTCATTGGATATCGTCAGAAAGAGAGCGTGTGAAGTGATGCGGAAGCAATGTGAGCGAAATCGACGGCATTATAACCTGAGGGCACAGGAAGTATCGTACCAGGTGGGGCAGGAAGTGCTGCGGCGAAATTTTAAACAAAGCAATTTTCAAGTCGGCTACAACGCAAAGCTAGGTCCAATGTTTCTTAAGGCGCGAGTTAGACGGAAAGTGGGGAACTCGATTTATGAGCTGGAAGATCTGCAAGGAAAGCTCATCGGAAGGTACCACGGGAAGGATATCCGGCAAGCGTAGCTACAAGCCAGTCAGCCTTGTGGATTCCTCAAAACAGGCAATATCCCCAAGTCTGATTTTGGCAGGGGGGATTTTTTAAGAGGCTTGTAGCTGAGCTAAGGGTGAAAACTAAATGGACCGCCAACGGCGTTGTATGGGCAGCCATAGTCTCGCTGCTACAGGGGGTTTTGGAGTCAAGGGCTCTAAAACGGTGCTCTAAAAGGTTGGCTCCCTCTGGGGGTGAGTTAGCGCTGATGGCAGTTGAAGAGAAAGAGGAGAAAGCGATGACATTCGAACGTCATCTAGCGGATCCGACCGGTCTCATAGTGGAAGGGAGCGTGTCCATTTTCCTTTTGGAATTTGGATGTCGAGCGACCAACATCGCCCCGAACAGGCTCAGCAAAAATCATTGAGGAAAAAGTTCTAAAGTCAAGAACAAAAATATTGTCAAAGCGCGAGTGGTATCCAGCAGCAGCAAAGCAAAAGTCGCGGGACTACAAAAACTGAAGCTAGGTCGGCCACTGGGGCCAAGATTGACGGGTAAGAGGAACAAAAAGTGGGATACCACAGATCTTTCGGGGCCGAATACGATAGACGGTTCTTTCTCCCTGCACTAGATTTGGCGCCTAGCAATTTGGGCTGGCGAAGCAGCTGCGCTCCAAGCAGCTGATCCGACGCAGCACAGAGCAAGGGAGCAGAGACGCAGCAAAAATTCTGAAAGTCTCGACCTTCGCGGGCAGCCGGATCGACGTCGTTGAGGCGGCGGCCACAAAGCGGGACGGTCGATAATCCGCGGTAGTGAAAAGTTCAGCAACCAGCGAAATACGAACAGAGAAAAGGAGGAAAATCGCTCAAATCAGACCTAAACGTGCCGTGTGCAAAGTTAAGTTAACAATGCCCAATTAAGATCCGCAGCTTACATAGTGAAGGAAAGTGTTAGTGGGTTATTGAAATTCAGTACTCAGAGCTGCAAGGGTAATGCCCAAAAAAATATAGAGGGCGAGCGGAGCCAAAGGTGATGCGCGCATAGGCAGAGAGTAAGAGCGGGGGAGAGAGAGAACACGCAAGCAGCAAAAGCAGAGCCCAATAGGAGAGCGAGCGAGCTATAAAAACGCTCGCCAGCAACGGAGTCGAAGGGGGCTGGCGATAAGCCGAGAGAAGTAGCATAAGTTAGCATAAGAGTAGGCAGAATAGTACCGAGCAGCGAAACAGCTATTTAAGTTTACATATATACACATAAAAGGAATGCAGCAATGAAGAACAGCAGTGAGGGAGCATAGAGTATGAAAAGAAGGGCAAGAGGAAAAGAGAATATGAAACTAAAGCAAATCCATAAATAGATAACCTTCCAGGCACAGATCAAAACAAAAAATAACAAAAACCAACATGATTATAACCAAAATGCAATAATAATACACCCGAACCCAAAATATCACATTATCTATAGTTTTGCAGCAACCATCAGAAAGCGCTTTCGACGGTGGATCCGCAGTAAAAGTGAGTTTGGTTACTAGGTGTTTAATCACAATCATTTGGGCATGGAAGGAAGTGTCTATGGGTGTTCCGACCAAATTGCCTTACCGTTTCGTAGCCCGTAAGAATCAACATTTATATTCTATCTTTAAATTTTAATCTTTACCATTTCACAATTAATCTAATACTAGTTTATAAGTTTACCTGATCCTATTTCAAGGGAAACAGGCCCAGGTAGCATATGGGAGGGAAAATATACCCCGTATTTTTATGTATAATTTAGTTCCAATAAATATCATTATGTTTAACTAAACCTTTCTTATGATCTCCCCTTCCAAGCCCCTGTAGCTCGTGTCGGTACACCAAGGGGTCATGGCCGACAGATAGATGTATGGAATGGCATGACCAAGGTAGGGTGGGCAAGGGGTCCTCGAAACAGCTGAGGATCGTCCGTCTGTCTTATAGATAATCGTCCGTGTTATGTGGTCATTTGTAGTGAACTCTGTCAATAAAACAAAAACTCCACCCCCCTTGCCGACGAGCCAGCAGCTGGAAACAATACGTGCCGGTCATAGCCGAGTAATACCACCTCGTTTAGGTACTCGTTACCCATTACACGATCAAAGAAGGGTGGGCATACCGAGTTGCAATGACACCGCAAGCAACTCCCGCTCGAATTCGTTCCGCTGACTGATCTCCCTACACTGTCATTTCTCTCTCAACACTTCCGTCTGAGTCTTTGTCTCTAATGCTCGAGCTCGTGACGCGATCTCTCCCTACCCCACCCCCACTCTACCCGACTAACCATGAGACCGGCAGCAACGCGTGCAGGGATCTCGAACAAACCCTCCATCTGCTCGTCTACCGTTTCAGATCCTAGCCTCCTGCTTCGTTATCCGTTACACTCATTTTAAACCAAAAGGTAATTCAAATTGCGTGTAAAGGAAAATAGCAGAGACAAGGTCATTTTGGGTCGAATTAGAAAGGCAGGGTAGTTGGCTCTTCTAAGTTCCAGTAAACACTCATGCTAGAATTCAATGTAGTAACTCAAATCAAGAACTAATTGATCCTTCGCAACAAGGAATTTTAGCAATAATACATGGATGTACTGTGCGAACCGATGATAAAATACTAGTACCTCATCACAGTATTCAAACAGAAAGCTACGAGCCGATTTCATCCTTTTATATATGTAAAATATTTAAAATACCAAAAACTGTTTGGAATCCATTAACAGTGTCATTAATTAACTATACAGAAGAAATGGATAAGTGAAGAAACGAACTAAAATTGTTAAAAGAAGGTCATCATGATTCTTCCCTACCCACTGTAATTGACTGTAAATGATTATCAGCACTTCTAATTATAGCTATCAAGAAAATGTACACAAAAAGGTTCACATGAATCAAAATACAAAACCATACCACTTTCGGCCCCTTGCAGAATGTTCAAACATGAACATATTATCGTCGAAACAATGCTACACTCAGCCCCTTGCAGAATGTTCAAACATAAACATATTATTCTACACATTCAGTCACGTATCCAAAAAACGGTTCTCTAAAGAAAGCACATAAAGTCGATGAGTAATGACAGCTCAGTGACAGTAATGACAGTGTAAACAAAGATCTGTAGCCCAATCAAAGATACTACAACAAAACACAATTCACTGTCGTCACTAGCGGTACCTCGTTTTTGTTTGCAGCCCGACACTAGGAGCATTCAAATACATGGATTTTGCGAGGCATCGATTCGGGCATACGGCTGCTGTGTTTATGTGCGCACTGATAGTTCGCTTGGAGAGGTCACAGTGAAATTTTTCACTTCTAAGTCAAGAGTAGCACCAGTGAAGAAACAGTCTCTGCCGAAGCTTGAACTATGCGGTGCACATCTACTTTCTCAGTTGTATAACAAAATCAAGGACATATCCAGTAAACACACTATCACATCTGTTTTTTGGAGCGACTCACAGCTCGTATTGCATAGGATGCAACAACACTCAGTCACCTTATCGACCTTTGTTGGAAATAGGATTTAACTTCTGACGGAAAATGGCGCTATGTACCAACACATCAAAACCCTGCTGATATACTGTCACGAGGCTGTAACGTGAGCGAGATGATCAAGTCTCCATCGGTTTCAGGTCCTACGTTTCTAGTCGAGGATTCGCTAAACTGGCCCGCCACTGGTGGAAAACTTGATGTTGACATGGACGTGGTTAACTCAGAGAAACGGAAAAATTTGTTCGCTGCCATACAGGAGACAAATAATATCGTCAACATCGACGATAATATCAGCTCGTACACTCACAGTCTTCGTCTCATTGGTTGCTTGGATAGTTAGGTTCATAAGGAGATGTCGGAAGTAATCGACGTTTACCACAACCTCACCGACGCCAGATGAACTTCGTTCTGCATCACATTGCCTTATTTGGAATATTCAACAAACTCATTTTGCAGAGGACATCCGTTTACTTCAGAAGAAAAAACCATTAAAAAGCAGCTTAAAGTTTCATACCCACTTTTTAGAAGTCGTGAACGGATTTGAACTTATCAAGGTTTGTGGACGGTCAAAAACATCCGTTGCTGCTGCCTAGTCAGTCCAAATTTGTATGGAACTATATTCGCCATTTGCATCTTCGGAACTATCACGCTGGCGCTAAAGCCGCTCTCATTTGCTTGGTGTATTGGATCGATAACGCCAGAGAGTTGGAAAGTCGAATTGCTCGCTCCTGTGTACACTGCGTTCGCTTCAGACCAAAGCAGCTACAAAAACTCATGGGCTCATTACCGCCTACGCGACTCGCTCCTGCTCGAGCTTTTCAACGCTGTGGAGTCAACTTTTGTGTACCCATCAACACATATCTACGTATTCGAGGAAAGGGACCTACTAAATCATACATAGCTGTGTTCGTTTGCATTCTCCCCAAGGCCGTTCACATCGAAGTAGTTTCTGACTTGTCAACAAAGGCATTCTTAAATGCATTGAAAAGGATGGGGGGTCGTCGCAAGTTGCCGGCAGACATCTTCTGCGATAATGCCACTAACTTTGTAGGGGCATCGAATCAACTGCAGGAACTAAAAATGTTTATGTTCTTAAAACAGACACAAGATGAAATTTTATAAATTTTCCGCATCTGATTTTATTCCATTCTATTCCCCCCAGGACACCTCATTTCGGAGGCCATTGGGAAGCGGCAGTCAAGAGTGCAAAGGGGCTGTTGAATCGTACGCTGGCCAACACCAGGTTCACCTTTGAAGAGTTGAGCACTGTCGTCGTCGAAATAGAATCGATCCTCAACTCGCGCCCGTTATCGCCGCTTTCGTCAGACTCAAATGACTATGGCACTCTCACGTCTGGTCATCTCTTGATTGGCGAATCATTGCGGTCATTACCTGAGAGGTCCCCCGAGAATATCAAGCTGTCAAGTATGGACCGCTACGATGCGATCCATCGACTTTTCTTGCACGGCTAACGCATATATCTCATTTAATTCGATTACTAAAAACTAACACACCCCCATTCTTGAATAAACATTAATGCGGAAAACGCTCCGTGTTCGATCAGTCACTATAAAGGATGCTTATCCGTTACCTCATATAGACGGTATTTTGAAACGATTGCCGCCAGCTAGGTTCATAAAAGGCCTAGATTTCATATCGCATTTTGGCAGATACCACTCGATGAAAAATCACGGCAATGTACGGCTTTCACAGTGTGAACTATATCAATATAAAACAATGCCTTTCAGGCTATGCAATGCTGCGCAAACTCTCTGCCGTCTAATGGACCAGGTTATACTGGCCCATCATTGTATATTTAGATGACCTACTCGTGATGTCAGAGAATTTCGAGTCCCATTTGGTCACGCTTCAGGAAATTTCGGTTTGCCTGGAAAAGGCTAATCTGACTATTAATATTGAGAAGTCCAAGTTTTGTATGCGCGAAATAAAGTATTTGGCATTTATCATTCGAGAAGGACAAATTGTGACTGATCCGGGGAAAATAAAGGCCGTCAATGAGTTTCCTGTTCCTACATCTATAAAACAGTTGCGCCGGTTTCTAGGATTGTCTGGTTGGTATCGGCGATTTGTCGAAAATTATGCCATAATAAGCTTTCCACTGACGGATTTGTTAAAGAACAAAAAGTCTTTAATTTAGAAAGATGATGCCGAAAAAACTTTCAATCCCTCGTACCCCTGATGTACGAGCTAAGTCCCTCCAACAGTTTTCCAGTGGAATCCGTCTACCCAATTAATACCTTCCTTAATCCGCTCGATGTAGTTCCTTGCTTGTTCGTTTTATTTCGTATATCTCTTAAATCTAGTGATCATAATTTAGATCGTTTTGGCTCGATACTATCGATTGCGCTTTTTTATATGCACATAATGTAACGTGCCAACTTCAAAATAATTCACATTTTTAGCAGTATTTACATATTAATTCAAATATTCAAATTTTCAACCTTTATAAAGTAATTTAATACTATATTCTATTAGGGGGCGTCAACACCAGACTTCACAATCCAATTTATCTTACTGTGTGATGCAAGCACCTATGGAATAGGTTGTGTCCTGGCGCAAGAGCGTGAGGGTGTGGAACTTCCAATCGCATATATGTCGGAAAAATGATCGAAAGCCCAACGGAACTACACCGTTAGCGAATAAGAATGCTTAGCCGTTATAAGGGGATACAAAAATTTCGTGCATATATAGAAGGTCAAGAATTTGTGGTAGTAACGGATCATGCCTCTTTAAAAGATCTTTCTGGAACACTAGCGAGGTGGTCGATGAAATTACAATCATTCAATTTTTCTATTACACATAGGCGAGGGTCAGAAAACGTTGTTGCTGATGCCCTGTCTCGACAGAACCAACCTGTTATAGGAGTCTATTCATTTTAAGTCGCCAGAATATCTTAGAGTGATTCAACGAATACAAGAGAATCAGTCAAAACTGCTTGACTTAAAAGCTATCGATGGATATGTTTATAAAAGAACCGACTTCAACTTTGGGTACCCTCTGCGATGATTCCCGAAGTATTGCAACAAGCACATGATGCGCCAAGCTCTGCACATTGTGGTATGTCTAATATGGTAGAAAAACTCAAAAGGTATTTCTTCTGGTTCCGAATGGTAAGACAAATTCGAGAGTACATCTCAGAATGCCATATTTGTCGATCTACTAAGAGCCCGAACCAAATCTTAAAACCTCCAATAGGCCGACCATTAACATCAGACCGCCCCTTTCAATGCTTGTATATGGATCTATAAGGTCCGTACCCCCGTATTAAAAATGGAAACATTGGGTTGTTTATAGTAGTAGACAATAGGACGAAATTCCATATTCTTAGCCCTCTAAAGAAGTTCACGGCACCAAAAATGTGTAAGTACCTGGGAAGCTCCATATTCTACACCATTCGAGTGCCGGAAGATGTTCTAACGGATAATGGTTCGCAGTTTAAATTTAGTTTTTTCGAGGCTTTTCTAACACGTTTTGGCATTACCCATCGATGTACGGCTATATATTCTCCTCAGGCCAATGCTAGTGAACGATTGAACAGATCGGTTCTGGCAGCCACCTATCGGCCGTAAAGTAAAATAACTTGGATCTCAATCCTCTTTCTCACTCATCTAAAATCCTCTCAAATCAATATCGATCCTTCGCTCATTTATATTCTCTCTCCTCCCTCTTACTGACAATGGACCTGTTTTTACGATTGCAATCGTGTTAGTGTTAGGTACACAAAGGAGGAATATAAATACTATAGGAATATAGATACGATCCAATCGATTGGTTCCATGTTGCGATTCAAACAACTCTCAAACAGGTAGGTCATCCCTTTGAAATGAATCTAATGTGATAGTTTAGAGGTATTTTTTAAGTGTTTCCTGAAAAACGGCTTCAATGCTCTTGAACCGTTCTACTTTCTATATAATTTATATTCCTCCTTTGTGTACCTAACACTGTCCCATAGCAAGATTATACCCTATTGCGAAACATGGATCTGTTGAGCAACGACGTCCGATTAGAACACTCTGATATGTTACAGCTGGCTACACAAGATGCCAAGAAAAACATAAAGAAGTGGCATGACCTTAACGCGACGAAATATAATCTATGTAGTAGGAACGAGCAACTTAAAGCTGGTGATGAGGACTTTGCTCGTAACTTTAGCCAGAGCAATGCAATTAAGAAGTTTAGTTCGAAGTTGGCTCCGGTTTTCATTTCTGCAAAGATTTCAAAAAAATAAATCCCTATTATTATAAGTTGGCAAACCTAGCAGGGAGTTAGTGCAGTGCACATTCACGGCGGCAAAGTGGATGCAGAACCGTCGACGTTGGGCTAGCTCAATATCGGAAATCATTTACAGCTCGTGAAAGACCAACCACCATACACCTTTGCTGGATATCTAAATTTCTGTTTGAACCTGTCAATCTCAAAAGTCGGAGGACATAATCGTCAGCAGCATACGAAAATTTACAAAGGATGGAGTCATTAGGCTAGCCTAAGCCACATTGCCTCAGAACTATGCTATCAGCAAATTGTTGTTTTATTTTGATTCCGGTGTTTCTAAAGTTAAATTCAGTTAAATTTCAAGTTCAAGTTCCCGTTCGCCTTTATCATTATCACATAAAAAGCTATACGCTGATGGTCTAAGAACCAGCTGTTAGATTTACATATTCATATCTCGTTTACCATTGTCTTAATTAATGTATTCACTATATAGCTTCTTCTAATGAGTAAATTTGTAAAGCAACTGAAGATTTTGAAAACTGAGTAATATGAACTTGGAATAATGTTTCTCTTTAAATATATATAAAAAAGATTTTTATTTTACAAACTTAATATCTTTATGTTACTAGATTTAAATAAATTCCCCGACTTCCCTGTAGTTCTGTTTGTCTTAAACGGAACTGATTCTTCTGTCGTTGGCTAGTTTCCATGAGCCCTTCTCTTGGAGCTCTCGACTCTGGCTTTGGCGTTGCTTTCCTCGGCTGCATCTTCGTGTCGGTGGCGTACGTGCCTGGACCGATATTTGCGGATGCGTCGGCTTTGATGAAAGGCATCCGCTTCTGGCGATCGGTGTTGCATTACATGAGGGAGCTAGGAATGTGATACTCCTTGGTTTTATGTCTAGCTCTGATTGGGCCTCATGAGTGGCGTGGTTCTAAAGAATCGATTTCTCGAGTGTGGCGTGATTTTGGCGTTGATGAATCAATGGGGTCCATTGTTTATATTATGGGACTCTAGCTCGGAGTGTGGGAAGAATCAGTTATTGATTCTTGAGTGGTGTCCTGTTACTTTGTGGATAGGGTGGGTGAATTAGACATAAACATAATGTGTATGGGACATGGAGAATTATGGATATATCACTTTCCCAACGCTTGTTATTAGCCTGTACCTAGGCGATTGCCCTCGGGTATAGTGACGGGTACATATGTATGCGGATGATGTTAAGCTCTGTGTCCAGTATAAGGAATATAAATTATAGAGAAAGTAGAACGGTTCAAGAGCATCGAAGCCGTTTTTCAGGAAACAGGATGAGTGAGAAAGAGGATTGAGATCCAAGTTATTTTACATTACGGCCGATAGGTGGCTGCCAGAACCGATCTGTTCAATCGTTGGCCTGAGGAGAATATATAGCCGTACATCGATGGGTAATGCCAAAACGTGTTAGAAAAGCCTCGAAAAAACTAAATTTAAACTGCGAACCATTATCCGTTAGAACATCTTCCGGCACTCGAATGGTGTAGAATATGGAGCTTTCCAGGTACTTACACATTTTTGGTGCCGTGAACTTCTTTAGAGGGCTAAGAATATGGAATTTCGTCCTATTGTCTACTACTATAAACAACCCAATGTTTCCATTTTTAATACGGGGGTACGGACCTAATAGATCCATATACAAGCATTGAAAGGGGCGGTCTGATGTTAATGGTCGGCCTATTGGAGGTTTTAAGATTTGGTTCGGACTCTTAGTAGATCGACAAATATGGCATTCTGAGATGTACTCTCGAATTTGTCTTACCATTCGGAACCAGAAGAAATACCTTTTGAGTTTTTCTACCATATTAGACATACCACAATGTGCAGAGCTTGGCGCATCATGTGCTTGTTGCAATACTTCGGGAATCATCGCAGAGGGTACCCAAAGTTGAAGTCGGTTCTTTTATAAACATATCCATCGATAGCTTTTAAGTCAAGCAGTTTTGACTGATTCTCTTGTATTCGTTGAATCACTCTAAGATATTCTGGCGACTTAAAATGAATAGACTCCTATAACAGGTTGGTTCTGTCGAGACAGGGCATCAGCAACAACGTTTTCTGTCCCTCGCCTATGTGTAATAGAAAAATTGAATGATTGTAATTTCATCGACCACCTCGCTAGTGTTCCAGAAAGATCTTTTAAAGAGGCATGATCCGTTACTACCACAAATTCTTGACCTTCTATATATGCACGAAATTTTTGTATCCCCTTATAACGGCTAAGCATTCTTATTCGCTAACGGTGTAGTTCCGTTGGGCTTTCGATCATTTTTCCGACATATATGCGATTGGAAGTTCCACACCCTCACGCTCTTGCGCCAGGACACAACCTATTCCATAGGTGCTTGCATCACACAGTAAGATAAATTGGATTGTGAAGTCTGGTGTTGACGCCCCCTAATAGAATATAGTATTAAATTACTTTATAAAGGTTAAAAATTTGAATATTTGAATTAATATGTAAATACTGCTAAAAATGTGAATTATTTTGAAGTTGGCACGTTACATTATGTGCATATAAAAAAGCGCAATCGATAGTATCGAGCCAAAACGATCTAAATTATGATCACTAGATTTAAGAGATATACGAAATAAAACGAACAAGCAAGGAACTACATCGAGCGGATTAAGGAAGGTATTAATTGGGTAGACGGATTCCACTGGAAAACTGTTGGAGGGACTTAGCTCGTACATTTGGCGCCCGAGCAGAGACCTTTGGAGAAGGTTCAATTACCGGATGGAGTTCACGACTGGAACTCAATAAATATTTCACCCTGAGTCTGGCTGACGGCGAGTGCGACAGCGGCTTCGGTATCGAATTGTGAGTGTGAACTGCTTCGAGCATCTAATATTTCTTGCAGGCATGTTTAGTTCCAATTCGATGTGTGTAAATAATCTTAAAACAATACAATTGTTTTAGTGTCAAGTGGTCGCGGCTTTGAGACTTCTGCGCTCTAATTGTTCTGTAAGCGGGGTCTCGTGTAGAAAGCAGATTACAATTACAGTTAGCTTGAACGCTTAGGTTTCTCCATACACACATAAAGCCTATTGCGTGCACTGATATACGTTGAAGCAAGGCACATACATACTTACATATTTATGCAGTTACAAGCCGGCACCTAAAGAACAGTAATTGCTACTCGACATTGATCTAAATTTGTAGTCGTTTCTTCTTTGCCTGCCGGTTCGTTGGGGCGCACGTACACATTTTGGTACAGTGGCGCACAGTGGTCAATTGTTGATCAGCTATTGAATTGGGCAGTGTAGTGAGAATTTAAAGTTAGTCGATTATTGAATAGAGTGGCTAAACTTGGTACCGTGTTACTTACTCATGCCAATATTGAGTATTTTTTATTGTTAAATTTTCAAGGGTAACACCGGTGTAAATAGTCAGTGCAAATGTCACCTAGAAAGGGTAAAGATGCGGAGGTGCTCACTTCTCGAACGGCGTTAATGAATTCCTTTGTCCGTAACAAGTTCTATATCGAAAAAAATAGCGACTCCATGACGGCTGCGGAGCTGGAAGCCAGGTTAAGTCTAATTGAGACAAACTTTAGTCAGTTCTGCAACATTCAGGATAAAATTGAACACGATAGCGAGGACGCCAGCGAATATGAAAGCAGCTATGAAGTTGAGGAGGTTTATTGCGAATTAAAGGCCAAGTTACTAAGCTGTCTTGGAAATAGGGGACGGCGGCAGTCCAATGTAGGCCATCTTCTAAATAGCACACAGGTGTCTCGGTCATCGAGACTCTCCAAGCTAAAGCTGCCTTAGTTCGCTGGAAATTTTACTGAATGGACCAGCTGGTACAATACCTTTGCTACTCTAATAGAATCAGACTCTGAATCGGATGAGTTGTCTAAATTTATTCATTTGAGATCATCGTTAGGAGCTGGACCGTTAAGTGCGATTGAGGGTTGGGAATTAACAAGGCCTAATTATCGCAAGGCACTACGATTATTGAAAGATCGCTATGAAAATAAGGCAATTACTCTGCAATCACATGTACAGGAGCTATTCAACTTAAGGCAGCTAAAAAGACCCGACTCAGAGGGACTGAGAGTGCTGGTAGACAATGTAAGTTCCCAATTAGTAGCACTCAAGTCGTTAAGCGACGATAAGGAGATTCTATAAGCAGCAATTTTCCATCTAATTCGTACAAAGCTTGATGAAGATACAATGGATAGGTGGGAAGTTGAGTGGGATTGCCAGAAGTTGCCAGAAGTCATTGTTATCGCAGTTTCTGATACACAGAGGAGTCAATATGGCAAATAGGGAAGTTCGACGAGGCAATGGAGCCCGACCCAGCGGTAGAGGTGAGATTAAAAATGCGACCTTAGATGCAACAATAGGCAGCAATGGCTGCTACGTTTGTCCTGGGACCCATGGATTGAAAGGGTGTCAAACGTTTAAAGAACTATCACCAGTACAACGTTATCATGAGGCGAAAAAGCATTCGCTGTGCCTGATTTGTTTTAGCAAGCGATTTGCAGCAAGCCGCATCATGAACTTCTGCATCGAGAGATACCTATTGTTGCCAATGAGCCAGGGCTCAAAGGGCAGGAGTTGCAAGAGCCAAAGTCACTGCATAGCTCCCTATTATCTAGATCATCCCCCAACTTTCTTGCGACCGCTGTAGTTCAAATCAAAGCTATAGACGGAGGATATCGCAATTGCAGGTGCGTGTTAGATTCCGGTAGTCAATTACATTTTCTGACGGCTGGGATAGTCTCGGCCCTGGGCCTAGAAATGCGCGACTCAGGCATACAACTCAGTGGTATTGGAAATGCAAAATCTCAAGTTAAGGGAGAGGTGCAAGCGACTTTTAAATCTAGTCACCAGATATATGACTACCGAGGACTTCTGTGTGCTGAAGGAAATAACTCAGTATAACCCAACAAGCTGAGGAATTTGTCCGGAGTGGGTTCCACCCAAGGGAGTTACGCTGGCCGACCCTTCATTTCAGTCCGGGGAAGATATTGACAAGCTAGTTGAATTCACAGCCTCCCGCCCCCAAGCTCACTTGGACCTATAGGAGGTCCATTGTGTTGCCGCATGGGCATGTGCCCCTTCTCGTTGCCTGAAACCGTGAGAGCATACTATTGCAAGTTAAGGGCAGTCCCATCCGGAGGCTTGGATGAATTTGAACAAGGTTCCTGGTTTGATTTCGGACAGGTGTCCGAGATGTCGTGAGGAAAGCAGCCCCGAGAATACGAAGACGACGATTAGGCCAAGACTTCCAAGGGCTGGGCAGTGGCAGAAAAAGTGGGGGACCGATTCCTCCTCTTCCTCGTCGCGACAACTCCTGTAGAAGTCGTTATGAGGGATTGACAGTTTAGAGGCATGAGTGCCGATCTGCCAGTGTCCCGTAATGGCTCGAGTAACTGCAGAGCATTGTGCTCTGCTGAGTCTATACAGCTCTGCTGAGCGCTTCTTCGATCGATATGGCCATATCAATCTTGAGACTTTACAGGAAACGGTTTGCTGCCATCTCCTATTGGCATTTTGCTCGAACAATTCGTGCGTTAGGAGCCTGCACGTAGCTAAGGGCATCGCTACTTGCTCCTTCACCGATAGGAAAGGAGTCGTAGCCCCCTGCCTGCCCAGATCGTCGGCGGCGTCGTTCCCCTCGATGTCCCTGTGGCCGGGGACCCATATAAGGAAGAGATTTAACTGCTCTGCGATCTCGTGCAGAGACCTGCGGCAGTCATTTACAGTCGCTGAGTTCGACGATATTGAGCCTAGAGCTTTAATTGCTGCTTGGCTGTCCGAGAAGACGCACACTGAGTGCGTGTCTAGAAGTAGTTTGGAGACGATAGAAATGGCCTCCTTGATGGCTTCAACCTCCGCTTGGAACACACTACAGTGATCCGGGAGCCTGAAGCAATGACTGATGTTCAGCTCGCTGCAGTAGACTCCGCCTCCCACGCGGCCGTCTAACTTGGAGCCATCAGTGTAGGAGTGAATCGCATTTGCGGGTCCTGGTTCGCCCATCTCCCAGTCCTCCCTAGGTGGGATTGATACCTGGAAGGGCGTCGTGATCACTAGGTGATCACTAGGGATACAGTAATCTATCCTCTCTGGTAATTGCGGGAGTCTCATCAGGACTCCCGAGTGCCCAACCTCGGACGCTTTCCACAGTTTGGCTTCTCTCATTCTAAGTGCAGAAAGTGTTGCCACCTTCTTACCCATGAGATCTACGGGGAGGAGGTTCAGCACGGTATCCAGGGCTTCCCCAGGAGTAGTGCGTAACCCGCCAGTTATGCATAGCGCTGCCATGCGTTGAACTCTACTGAGTCTGTTAAGACAATTACTTTTGTCTAAGGCTGGCCACCATACTACCACTCCATAGAGCATGATTGGTCGTAGGATGGCGGTGTAAAGCCACCGAACTATATACGGGGTCATTCCCCATCTTAGTCCAATATCTTTCCTACATGTGTAAAGGGCCACTGTGGCCTTCTTTACTCTATCCTCTATGCTCAGTTTCCAATCGAACTTTATATCGAGGATTAGGCCAAGATACTTGGCATTATTTCTAAAAACTAGCGCCTCTCCCACAGAGTTTTGGGGGTGTCAGTACCGGAACTTTGTACTTCCCTATGAAAAGGACAAGTTCCGTTTTAGACGGATTAACTCCCAACCCGCATTTGTCTGCCCATCTTGACATTTTCGCGAGAGTACTTGTCATGCGCTCACACAACGTCTGCATACGCCACCACACAGCCACCCCCCTCTATCTCCCGCAGCAGTGCGCTCACTGCCACGTTCCATAGGAGGGGCGAGAGGACTCCGCCCTGCGGTGTGCCTCTGCTGACAAATCTGGTGCACATCACGTCCCCAGTGATGCCTCAAGCGTCCTGCATTGTAGCATCTGATCGATCAGGCTCACCGTCCTGGAGTCAACCCCCAGATCCGTCAGTGCGCCCGTGATGGCGGTCGGAAGGATATTATTAAAGGCGCCTTCTATGTCGAGGAAGGATACCAGGGTGTACTCCCTAAAGTTAAGGGACACTTCGATGATCGATGTAATCGAGTGTAGGGCCGTTTCAGTGGATCTTCCCTTCCGATAAGCATGCTGGGAGTCTGAGATCAAACTGGGCGGAATACACGCCGTGAGATGCAGCCCCAGGAGCCGCTCCATCGCCTTCAGAAGAAAAGACAATAGACTAATGGGTCTGAAATCTTTTGGGGCAGTGTGCGAGGGCTTGCCTGCCTTGGGTATGAATACGACTTTGGTCTGAAGCCAGGTGTCAGGAATGCACCCGTGGGAAAAGATTCCCTCCCGTAAATTATTTTGAGCCAATTAATGGCTTTATGTGCCGCGTGAATCAGTTGGGCAGGGAAAATGCCCTGATCGCTTCTGATCGCCCAGGAAATGTTCTCCTGGCTTAGCAGGCTCAGGATGGCATTTGAGACGACAGAAGGAGGCGCGAAGTAGTTCGGTCTTTTTCCATCGCAGCCAGGGAAGTGAGTATTTAGGAGAAGATTAAGCGACTGGACGTAGTCCACGACTGGTCGGTGTTCTTCAATTAGCCCAGGGTGGGTGTTGTCTTCGAGAGAACTCTGCGCAAGCGCGAAGCTTCTGAGTTGTTCTCGATTTCGCTGCAGAACTTACGCCAGTAGGCGCGTTTGGCTTTCCTAAGTTCTTTGTTGTAGGTTGACAGACTGGCCTTGTATTTTTCAGCCTTAGCTTTATTGAAGAGTCTCCGGGAGGCTTTCCGGAGTTCCCCCAGTTTCGGATTCCACAATTCAGGTTTCCTCCGGCCTCTGTCGGCCTTTCGTTTGTGTCAGTGCCTCCCCACTGACAGTGATGCGCGCCACACAATTAGGCCGATGTCCTTGGCCGAACAGTCTGTGATTAGAGCCCGGAGAGGCGCGTGTGGAGGGGGGTCTGCCTGATCATGCCCCATGTATGCGGAGCAGATCCTCAGTGAGCGCTCCTGGCCTTCGAGGCTCACTGCGGTGTGGTCTTCATTGCTGAAATTTGGGAGCAAAAATAAGTGCAACTCTCTTTTTGCAAGAATGCAGGTACGAATTTTACCTGCGATTTCAGCTACGTATAGCTTGTAGTCTGAAGTCGTCAAACCGGAGACACTGTTTCCGAGGATCCAGGGCTCCTGAATGAGGACTATGTCGGCTCCACCCTTGGCCAGATGGAGCAGTAGAGCAGCACATGCTGCCTTACAATGGTGGAGGTTTATCTGCAGGAGCGTCATTGACATTCCAGAGGCTCACCTCCACCATTGTTGTTTCTAGATCGCTGTCGGGGGACTCCGGCTTCTCCCACACAACGATGTGGCTGAGACCTCTGGCTAGGTCGCTCTCATCGAACGCGTAGTCGTCCAGGATGTCGTCCGACATCACGGACGCCGCATCCGACGCCGGGTTGTCCTCCTCACACGAGGCCCCCTCTTTCGGGATCTCCGGCAGCTCCGGGTCTGGCTCGACCTCCGCTTGCCTGCCCTTGCGATCGGACTTGTAGGTGGATATGGTGACCTTTTTGTACCCGTAGTCAACCACACCGTCCGTCTTTGCGAGGGGCTCTAGTGAAGGCCACCGCCTTCATGTAGAGGGCCGCAGAGCGAGCGTCTTGGCAGGCGATGGCTTTCACCTTGCCTTAATGCCACCCTGCGTCCTCACACTTTGGCGGTGGTCCGCCGTTCTCCTCCAGCTCCTGTAGGAACCGGTCCTGGAGCTCGTTCTTCACCAGGTGCCAGTTGTCGCGAGGGAAATGCCGTCCTCGGCGCCCCTGTTCAGGACACCGATCAGGGTCTTGCCCCTCGCTACGTCAGCGAACGATCGGTTCGTGATGTGGGTCTTCACCCTCTTGGCTTGCTGGGCTTGGCCTGGCTGATTAGCGGGGTCCTCCACTGAGCGTTGCCGCTTGTTGGGGGCCTTGGCTTCGCCCTTTCCGGCTTAAGCTGGCTGGAACACTGGCAGGATTGAGGAGGCCCACAGCCTCTGTTCCTTTCCTTCGGCTGACGACCTGTAGCTCGGGTCCTCGTTGGACAGGATGAAAGCCACTCATCTCCTGTCCTGGAACGACGGCTTTCCTCCCCGTGGCGCAGAGACGCTCCCGCCGGGGCTCCCATGGGTTCCTCGGTTCCGGTGCGCTTACCAGCCGCGATTACGCTCTGCTTAGCAGCCACCCCGGCATCCGATTCGCCCTTGGAGTCACCCGACTTTGAAGGACCCGATTGGCTTTTCGGGCCCCCCCTCGCTGCAGCTGCTGCCTGAAGACGGTGGACCGACCCAGTCTCCTTCCCCGTCTTCCTTGGACCTGGTTTCCTAGGTGTTGGTGAAGAGGTATTCGCTTGTCCCTCCGGTACTTTAAGAGGAGTACCGAGCTCCTTTGCGGTGTTTTTGTTTTTGGAATTTTTGTTGTTTGGCATTGTTGTTCCCACGAGTAGGCGGGAAGGGGTTGGTCACCCGAGGCATAGCCCGCTTCCACCGGGAAGCCTAGTTTAAGCTGGAGGTCGGCAGGTATCCAGTTTCCGCATATTAGCGACCGGTCACCCCCCCCCGGCCATGCATCCCTCGGCATATAACAGTGTCACCTTGGATTGGGGTAATTTCACTGAGAGTTTTCTTCTCTCCGACTACCATTCGCCAGCATCCTGGCAGAGACATGACCGTGCCAGGACCTGTTTCCAGCCGCCCTCACGGGGAGAGTATAGTCGCACTTCCACCGGTGTGTACAGTTACGGCGGGAGACGGTTCGCTCGCAACCCTCTGTGTCCTAGGAGTGTGGGACGCAGGCCGCACCGGGTATTCCTAACCGGAGTGGCTGCGCCTCAATTCCGAGTTTACAGCCGTGCGAGCCGACCCGCCATCCGTTCTTGAGTTTAGAGAAAAGGTTAAATCGTAGCCAAGCGCTGAAGGAACAATATGTTCAATTTATTGAAGAATATCGCCAGTTAGGGCATTTAGAGGCAATAGAGCCCGCCGGACAAGAAAAAGTCGAATACTTCATGCCACATCATCCGGTTATTCGCCCAAAGAGTTTGACGACCAAATTACAAGTCGTATTTGATGCCTCATGTAGATCTAGCAACGGCAGGTCGCTGAACGACGCAACCTTGGTTGGTCCAACGTTGCAGCCTGATCTGTTCGAGACATTGACCAGGTTCCGTTTCTATAGATACGCCCCTACGGCCGACATAAAGAAAATGTACCGTCAAATATTGGTTGCGGAACCACATAGAAACTATCAATGCATTCTATGGCGATGCAACGTTTCGGATCCTATCCAGGTGCTGCGCCTAAACATGGAACACTTATGGAACAAATTCGGCGCCGTTCCTGGCAGTACGTTGCCTCTATTACTTGGTCGATAGGTACGCGGAAAAATTTCCGTTAGCTGGAGAGGCAGTGAAGCGAAGTTTCTATATGGATATTATGCTGTGTGGAGCCGAATCAGAAGAGGAACTGACAAAGTTGAAAGAACAAGTGGCCGAATTATTAGGGCTAGGAAAGTTCGAAATGCACAAATGGTGCAGCAATTATTAAGGAATGGACAACAACACCAGCCTAGAGCCCCTGATGCTAAAAACAGAGGACGCAGTTAAAACTTTGGGGATATATTGGTCAAGTCTAGAGGACAAATTCCAATTTTGCTTTAACATAAAGGTCTCCGCAATCGTCACGAAGCGATCAGTGTTGTCCGAATTGGCTCAGTCCGAATTGGCTTGATCCGTTAGGGTTCTTGAGTCCCTCGCTGATCTTGGGCAAGATCTTTGTTCAGGAACTTTGGCTTCTAAATCAGGATTGTGACGAGGAGCTACCAGCAAGCTACGCAACTCAATGGCTTCGATATAGAGAAGAACTGAAACTAATTGACAAATTTTCAATTCCGCGATCCTCAATTCCGATTACGGCCGACCTAGGCACTTTGCAACTGTTGGGCTTCTCTGACGCATCCAACAGAGCTTACGGCGGCGTAATTTATGCTAATCGATGGACCACCTTCGTTGCCAACAGGGTGGCTCAAATAAAAGAGCTCACACGTGTACAGGATTGGTTCAAGGTCGACACAAAATCAAAACCTGCAGATATTGTATCTAGGGGATTATTGGTAACCGAATTGAGCAAGTCAACGATGTGGTGGAACGGTCCAGAATTTGTAATGGACGCAGCAGGTGACTGGACCAAATTTAATTGGAGTGAGGAAATACAAACAGTGCCGGAGGAGAGGAAATGTAAGTTCTCGCTGACAGTTGGTAAGGTAGAAAGTAATGAGAAGTTAGATGTCGTTGGGAGATGTAAATTTGCAAATGATTTCCTCAAATTGCAGCGAGTTTTTAGCTATATTTTTCGCTGGCGTAGAATATCGTTGAGATCGAACTCAAATTAAGCAGGCAACCTTATTGCGCTATATTGTGTATAATGTGCAGCAGTTGAGCTTGCACGAGGAATTCATTAAGCTTAAAGAGGGAAAGGTGATAAAATCAGCGAGAATTCAGAGTTTAAGCCCGTTTTTACAAGAGGAAAAGGGAATAACTATTATTCGAACCGGCGGAAGGTTGTCCAATGCCGAATTGCCATTTGACACAAGGCATTCCATCTTAATGCCGAACAACCATAAAGTGGTAGAGGCGCTTGTTGAACTCACACATCGAAAGAATTTACATGCTGGAGCACAATCGCTATGCGCCTTTTTGCGACAGAGATATTGGGTAATCAATTGCAGGAAACTTGCCCGCAGGGTGATCCGTGGCTGCATACCATGCTTTCGTCGTCGGCCACTCGCTGCAACACAACTGATGGGAGCGCTGCCAGCTAGCCGAGTGCGAGGCTATATCTACCCCTTCGAGCGCGCTGGACTGGACTTTACTGGGCCAATATGGATGCACTTGTGCATATTTGTATGCTTCGCAACAAAGGCCTGCCATATTAAGGAGATGCCATATTAAGGAGATATTAAGAGATCGTGTCGGACTTAAGCTCAAATGCGTTCATCGCGGCGCTAAAACGGTTCTTTGCAAGACGTGGATTGAGCTCTGACCTATATTGCGACAACGCCACCAATTTTGTAGGTGCGTCACGAGAGCTCAACAGAGCTTTCGACTCGCCAAGTCAGAAGCTCATTGAAGACGAATGCAGCCAGCGAAGAGTCAGGTTTCACTTCATCCCCCCACGCTCCCCTCACTTTGGAGGATTATGGGAGAGCACCGTGAAGGTGGCCAAACAGCTGCTTGTGAAATGCACCAACAGCACAGCACTAAACTATGAAGATCTTGCGACTGCCATCACACAAGTAGAAGCGGTGATGAATTCTAGACTTCTGCATCCCTTGTCATCGGACCCGAATGACTTCGAGGCGCTAACTCCCGGTCATTGCTTGGTTGGCCGACCCCTGAACGCGCTAGTAGAACCAGTCGACGAAGCACTGTTGATACTGTCAATGAGCAACCATTGAAAACGCATTCTAATGGTACACAACATGTTCTGGCGCCGCTGGTCGCTGGAAAAGAAGATGTTGCTGTAGAAGTACACTGGTCTTTATTGCTGAAAACAACGCTCCGCCCGTACAATTGCTGGGAAGAGTTGCAGAGTTACAGCCAGGAGCTGATGGTGCAGTTCGGGTTGTAACAATCAGGACCAAGACTGGATTATTTAAGCGCAACGTACATAAGCTCTGCCCGCTGCCTACAGATGCCGATGAACTTAATGTTGGAAGGAGCTTCCAAGATGGGGAGAATGTAGACGCCCCTTAATAGAAGATTGGATTAAATTACTTTATAAAAGTTGACAATTTGAATATTTGAATTAATATGTAAATACTGCTGAAAATGTGAATTAATTTGAAGTTGGCACGTTACATATAAAGAAGCGCAATCGATAGTATCGAGTCAAAACGATCTGAATTATGATCACTAGATTTAAGAGATATACGAAATAAAACGAACGAGCAAGGAACTACATCGAGCGGATTAAGGAAGGTATTAATTGGGTAGACGGATTCCACTGGAAAACTGTTGGAGGGACTTAGCTCGTACATCAGGGGTAATCAAAATCGGAGCTGATGTTAAACGCGATTTTAGAAGATTGAAAGCTTTTTCGGCATCATCTTTCTAAATTAAAGACTTTTTGTTCTTTAACAACTCCGTCAGTGGAAAGCTTATTATGGCATAATTTTCGACAAATCGCCGATACCAACCAGACAATCCTAGAAACCGGCGCAACTGTTTTATAGATGTAGGAACAGGAAACTCATTGACGGCCTTTATTTTCCCCGGATCAGTCACAATTTGTCCTTCTCGAATGATAAATGCCAAATACTTTATTTCGCGCATACAAAACTTGGACTTCTCAATATTAATAGTCAGATTAGCCTTTTCCAGGCAAACCGAAATTTCCTGAAGCGTGACCAAATGGGACTCGAAATTCTCTGACATCACGAGTAGGTCATCTAAATATACAATGATGGGCCAGTATAACCTGGTCCATTAGACGGCAGAGAGTTTGCGCAGCATTGCATAGCCTGAAAGGCATTGTTTTATATTGATATAGTTCACACTGTGAAAGCCGTACATTGCCGTGATTTTTCATCGAGTGGTATCTGCCAAAATGCGATATGAAATCTAGGCCTTTTATGAACCTAGCTGGCGGCAATCGTTTCAAAATACCGTCTATATGAGGTAACGGATAAGCATCCTTTATAGTGACTGATCGAACACGGAGCGTTTTCCGCATTAATGTTTATTCAAGAATGGGGGTGTGTTAGTTTTTAGTAATCGAATTAAATGAGATATATGCGTTAGCCGTGCAAGAAAAGTCGATGGATCGCATCGTAGCGGTCCATACTTGACAGCTTGATATTCTCGAGGGACCTCTCAGGTAATGACCGCAATGATTCGCCAATCAAGAGATGACCAGACGTGAGAGTGCCATAGTCATTTGGGTCTGACGAAAGCGGCGATAACGGGCGCGAGTTGAGGATCGATTCTATTTCGACGACGACAGTGCTCAACTCTTCAAAGGTGAACCTGGTGTTGGCCAGCGTACGATTCAACAGCCCCTTGCACTCTTGACTGCCGCTTCCCAATGGCCTCCGAAATAAGGTGCCCTGGGGGGAATAGAATGGAATAAAATCAGATGCGGAAAATTTATAAAATTTAATCTTGGGTCTGTTTTAAGAACATAAACATTTTTAGTTCCTGCAGTTGATTCGATGCCCCTACAAAGTTAGTGGCATTATCGCAGAAGATGTCTGCCGGCAACTTGCGATGACCTCCCATCCTTTTCAATGCATTTAAGAATGCCTTTGTAGACAAGTCAGAAACTACTTCGATGTAAACGGCCTTGAGGAGAAGGCAAACGAACACAGCTATGTATGATTTAGTAGGTCCCTTTCCTCGAATACGCAGATATGTGTTATAGGTCTTCAAAAGTCGACTCCAAAGCAGTCAAAAGCTCGAGCAGGAGCGAGTCGCGTAGGCGGTAATGAGCCCATGAGTTGTTGTAGCAGCTTTGGTCTGTAGCGAACGCAGTGTATACAGGAGCGGACAATTCGACGTTCCAACTTTCTGGCGTTATCGATCCAATACTCCAATACAAATACTTCTTCATTTTGTATGTAATACTTGTCGTATGTCATATCTGTTAGTATGTTGTTTAGTTCGTCCGGACACGGAATGTTGGAAATTATTAGAATTTCGTTGGTATCCGGTTTTAGCCATGTGGAAGTTTTTATATTCAGTCTTTTCTCAGAAATTATTATTTGTTCCAGGTAGTCTTGTTTGAATAATTTTGGATTAAATATACCGAGCCTAGTTAATTGCATACCTAGTTCTATATCTTCTATATATTCTGTGAAGTGCTTTTTTATATCTTGGACTTTAACATGCAATGACTGCATCATGCAAGAGGCGATGCAATTACTGCACCGTCACGTGGCCCGTCTGAAACCAGCAGAAGGCTGTTACGCGAGAATGCAGGAAAGATAGCTATTAGACTAATATTCGAGGAAAATTAGCACTAAAATTGCTAAGAGAACTAGGCATGCATTCAAAATACAAATACCACTACAATTACTAATTACTGAAAAGCTGTGTAAGGATTAGTAATTTAATAAGAGGAAGAGAATTAGTGGTGGATATAATATGGTAGAAGGAATTATAATCCGAGCATAAGACCCTAAACGGTTCATGCAAGGAATAATTCGATCTACAAAGTGGAAGGAACAACGGTATAAAATTTCTAGTAAGTCTAATAGGAATCGTGAAGATTATGCGGCTCAACAGATCAGGGCTGTCTATGTCACCCCTGATCAAGTTGTGCATCAAAAACTGAATCTTTGTCGGCTTTGATTTTAAGTGGTTTGCCCATCCCGTTAAAAACTTTCATGATGGCTCTTTTTGATTCTAACCAGTCACGACTTTTTACTTCTACAAGAGTGGCAAACTTCAATACATGATAGGAACTGTTGGTTTCCAATCATATAAAAATCCATGATGTATTTCTCTCTGATGTTCAATATTTCTGGTATGGTTTCGAATGCCAGCTTTGTATTTCTATGCTCTGTTTCGGCAATATTACAAGTAAGAAATACGCGTATGATATTTTGAACTATTTTCTGATAATCCGGGTATTAGTATTTTCCACTAAACCAATTGACTGTTTTCTCTATCCCAGGATGGAGTATGCCTTTATGAGTCTTTAATATGGTTTCCTTAATTTCAGAGTAGTTTTGAATATCTAAGAGTTTTGTACCTGATTTAATTGCTTTGTGTTTGTAGGAGGGCGGATCACCGGAGCGGGTTTCCAGCGACGAGTGGGAAAATATCCAAATGAAGCAGTCAGAGTAGTTCTAATAAATATGTTCCATGCATCCTCGTATATATGAAGATTGTAGGTGCGCGTATGTGCACGACGGCAGCTTGTAGTGGGGTGGGAAACGTAACTGCTTCTCCCTTACATGCTAAGACTACGGTGAGCGACGTGCGGATCGTAGGAGCGCACAGAACCGGGAGAGCGAGAGCGAGGCAGAGTGCGATGTAACTGACTGTTAACTGAGCGCGGTACCCAGTAGCGATAACAGGCTGTTAGCCTGGGGAGCTAACAGCTCGGTTGCCCTGTTACAGCTTCTGCTCTGAACACTTTGGTTATATTGTTTGAATTGATAATTTCCAAATAGGCTTTTTGGAATGGAGGAAAATAGATATTCCTATATTATATCCTTTGCTAAGGTGTAAGTCATAGTGATCTTGATGATTAGCTTGTAGAAATATCGAATTGTTTCTACCTTATCTTCATTGCCTTTTATTAACTCAATTTGACGATTGTAATAGTTAATTGGTTTTTCCGTGATAGCAATGTGATTTAGATTGTCTTCCTGTGCGCTATGTACAGTTGCACCGACGCTAATGGAAGCTTCTCCAAGGAGATTTTCATTAATCTTTACCCTTGATAAGGCATCAGCTACATGATTTTCCTTGCCTGGTAGATATTTTATTTTGAAGTCAAACTCATTCAGTTTTATTTTCCACCTTTGTAATTTCATATTAGGCTCCTTGAGGTTGTTCAACCAAATCAAGGGTTTATGATCGCTTAGTATCTCGAATGCTCTACCGAACGGAAACGGAAATACTTGGTTGCCCATACGATCGAAAATAATTCTTTTTCGATGGCAGAATAGTTTATTTCATGTTAATTTAGGGTTCTGCTAGCGTAGTATATTGGTTTGTGTTCTTGTGACAAAACCGCTCCCAATGCTATGTTACTTGCGTCAGTTGTTACCGTGAACATTTTGTCAAAGTCTGGGAACGCAAGGATAGGGTCTGAGGTGATGAGTACTTTTAGCCTCTCAAATGCCTCGACGTACTTTTCTTCCTTGGGGTCTATGACAGCTCCTTTCTTTAGTTTGAGTGTCATAGGCTTTGCTATGTTTGCAAAGTTAGGAATGAATTTCCTGTAGAACCCGCACAGACCTAAGAATGACTTTATTTGTTTTGTCGTTTCCGGTATTGGAAATTTCACAATGGCAGAGATTTCAGTAGTGACTACATGACCTAGGAATTCTGTTTCCTTTTTCATGAATTCACATTTATTCATTTGTAACTTCAAGTTGGCGTCTCTCAACTTTCCAAATACTCTCCTTAGTGACAACAGGTGTTCTTCCAATGAAGTGGAGAATATAATGATGTCATCTAAATATACGAAGCAATCTTTGAAGATTAACTCTTCCAGCAGATTGCTCATACATCTTTGGAAGGTAGCGGAGGCGGTGGTTAGCCCATAAGGTATACGAGTGGACTCGTAATGTCCATGCTTAGTGGAGAACGCAGTTTTGGGGATTGAGCTAGGCTCCATGGGTATTTGATGGAAACCTTTTGCTAAATCGATTGTGCATCAAATTCACACCAAGCATTTTTCTACGGTTAACTAAGGATGGGAGGTTTCCTAAAGCAGTCTACTTGAGTAAGATGGCCTCGCAGAGCAAAGAGTAAAAAGTTTTTCTGTACTGATTCTATACGGTCCTGGTGTACTTTGTACTGAGGGCACCATACACAGGAGCCGTATTCTAAGATCGGACGAACAAGCGAGGTATCGAGAGTCTTTGTTATATAGGGTTCATCAAATTCCTTTAACCCCCTCTTTATAAACCCAAGCACGCCCATGGCCTTATTTAACATGGTAGAAATGTGTTCGGAAAACTTTAACTTGGGGTCTAACATAACACCCAGATCATTCACCAGGGTAATTCTCTCAAGAGAACCACCATATAGGGTATAGGGAGCCAACAAGGGGCTAGAACGATGAAATGTCATAACTTTGCATTTCAAGGCATTAAGGTGTAACAAGTTTGCACAATACCATGACTGAAAGTAATTGAGATCGAATTGCAAGCGAGAATGAAATAAAATGTCCTTATACTGGACACGCAGTTTAACATCATCCGCATACATAAGTACTCGAGAGTATGTTAATACCGAAGGCAAGTCATTAATTAAGAGTGTGAAGAGTAAGGGACTTAGATGGCTGTCCTGTGGTACTCCCAAAGAAACCTTTACTGGTGAAGAGAGGGAGTTTTTGAAGAGCTCTTTGAGACCTGAAACAAAGATAGCTAGAAATCCATCTCAGGAGGTTGGGCGGAAACCCTAAAAGGTCAAGTTTATGTGCTAGAAGGGAATGGTTTACAGAGTCGCATGCTTTACTAAAGTCGATGTCAATAACATCCCTCTGTAAGTTAACTTGAAAACCTTTAATAATGAAAGAGGTAAACTCTAACAAGTTCGTGGTGGTTGATAGCCGCCTTATAAATCCATGCTGAGTGGGAGATATAAGTGACTTCCAGAGATGTTGCAAGTGCGGAGTTAATACCTTCTTAAACATTTTGGGAATAGCGGATACTTTGCTATACCTCTATAATTTTTTGCGTCAGACTTCCACCTTTTTTATGGAGAGGAATTATAAACGATTCCTTCCAGATCGGAGGGAAGCAAGAAGAATCAATGGACAGGGTGAATAGTGTAAGCAAAGGTCCACACAGAGCCTCGGCGCAGTACCTGAGTACACAACCTGGAACCCCGTCTGGACCCGGTGAAAACACCGGCTTAACTAGTCGAAGATCATGAAGTAGGGAACATTCATATAACAAGGGACTGAAAATGCCGTTCGACCTCGGTAAACCGTATGGGTACGGATGACCAGAGTAGCTTTCCTCAGAATAGGTGGTTTTTAAAAATTGGGCAAAAAAATCGGCGATTGCCTGATCATTATCTGCTGACGTATTACAAAATGATAGCGAGGATCGGCGTGCGGACGTTCTACGCTTACTGTTTACGAAGCAGTAAAACTGTTTAGGGTCCTAAGAAAAACGTATCCTGCATCGAGATAGGTAGTTCTTATAGCATTGTGCATTAAGAACTGAAAAGTTTGACCGAGCTATTACATAGCAAGAGTGCGAGGTAGGAGAACCATCTTCTTGAAATTTTGTATAAAGTCTTGATTTTAAGGTATAGTGAGCGGAAGGGCTCGGGTTAACAACACTAAGGTCGGATCCGATACAAAGCACAGATCAAGCAATCGACCCAAGGAACTTTTCACATGGTTGACTTGAGACAGGTACAAGTCAAGCAAGCCGTCAACAAAGTCATGTCGTGACATGGGCACTAGGTTACTAGACTCGTTTATCGAAGACCAAACAGTTCCTGGCAAGTTGAAGTCACCAAGAACTATCATATGATCTTTATCTGATAGCGAGTAAGAAACAGCAGTTAAAGCGGACAAATGCTGCTCATAAATAGAGATATCCGAAGAAGGGGAAATATACGAGCAAGTAATGAATATAGTGAAAGCGGGAAGAATCAATTTTACACACAGGAATTCCAGTTCCGGTTGAACTTGGACTGTGAAGTGTTCCGACGAGAAGTTAGAGTCCACTGCAATTAGAACCCCTCTTGCACGTCGAGACGAAGGGTCCTTTCTAAAAGTTGTGTACCGACCTGCCAAAACCTCAGAACTAAGAATGTCCGGCTTTAACCAGGCTTCAGTAAACACAATAACGTGGGAAGCAAATGCAACAATATCCCGGAAAAGAATGCTGAGCTTACTACGTAAGCCTACGTAAGAGGTGAAAGCAGGACGAGAAGATGAGGAAGAGGAAGTTGAGTTGTAAGAGTTATGGGGGGCCTATTCTTCTTCTTAGCCTTAAACTCCTTCACCACCAAATGCAAATGGTGTCAAATTGAGTTGGGGAGATGCTTATCTTAAACGAGGCTATCTCCATGGCATAAGAGAAATTAAATTTCTTCACCTTTAAGCCCACGGCTTTTATTTAGCTTTGAATAAAGGTCAGGGGCCAGCCGTGAAACAAAAACTTGTTGTTTTTGGTGGGACTCCCACCAGTGGTTTAGGCACCACAGGCCTAGTACCTGTGGTGGCAATATCCGGAGGTCCGGATCTTCTGATCACTGGTGGGATCGGAATAGACGGGACAGCTAACGTGCTTGCGGACACCACGGACACGGACGCTGCAGACGTAATTGGCTACACGTTCTCCGAAGCGATGAATTCGGCTATTAATTATTAATAATTATAACTGTAACGTGCATCGAGTCCTGTTCGAAAACGGGCGTTACGATTTGAGAGAGCTGGGCACGCTAATAATTATCCGGCTCTAGCTCGTCGGCTTTGGGGGTGGAGTTGTTGCTCAGATCAACCCAGACTCGAGGCTTCAATTACCAATAATATTGCCAGAATTTAGCGTGCTGCGACTTGTGCTAGAACGGTAGATTTGACGAGAAGAAGATACGAAGCTAAAGAGGATAGAGAACAGGAAGAGAGAGGAAAGCGAAAGGAAAGAAGGATAAAGAGGAAAGGGAAGTGAGAACCAAGGAAAACGGAGAGACATCGGTGTATGTGTCCGCAGATGTTATGCGGAGTCTGGACCCACCCTGCCTTTGGTCATCCTCACGGAATAGCCGTTCTTCGATGACCCCTTTTTGACCCTTTTACGAAAACGCGCGAGCTAGCATTGAGTCCATTTTGTTCTTTTATCTAAACTTCAACATTATTTCCTTAAAACAAAAATTAAATCCGATATGGCAACATAGTAAATGATCTTAATAACTACTAAAATAGGTGATTCGTAATGGTTGGGTATATGAGGATATTTGATAATGTAATGAGTATATATATAATAAGACTGTATTTCGAGTTAAATTCTAAGAAAAATCATAAATTTCGCTTTTCGCATAACATGGGAAAATCATTGAATACTTTAAGTTCGCAACTTTCGCTTTTCGCACAAATGTGGAAAAATCATTAAATCTTTTAACTTCCGAGTGAGTCGAAAATCAAAGAGGCGGTCTGGCTGACACAACGTGATCTCCTATGAGGAGTTCAGTCGATGACCGGATGCAGATGGCATCTCTAATTAGCCAACGATCAGATCACTCAAGGCACAGCCTCAATAGGCAGGGGTCAGAGGTTTCTAATTCGCGAGGTTGGGCAAGGATCAGTTGGTTTTCAAAACTACGTACATTTCAACTTTTGGAAGGTATGCTTACCCACTCACTGTTCATTTTCCAACGACGAAAGATCGATCTCCCGGCGTGGCTGAAAACAAGCGTTAATTCGGAGAGGTGGTTTACAGTACGGAGACTCTATCTCTTGCTACAACTCAGAATTCCTAACTTCGACCTACTCCTTGTATGTGGAGCCACAGAACTTTTGGGGGAATTTTCTCCCTGACAATTCAATCCGAACTTACTGACAACAATAGCTTGTGAATATTTATAAAGATAGCTTAAGCATGATATGAGTTTAACGAATGTGTAACGAAAAGGAATTAAACTAGCGATTTCTTAACAATACTTATAACTGCAAATTCTGAACACATTTCCCGAACTCCCAGTGGGAACTTGAACGTTAATGAGGTTGGCTGATGATTATTCTTCATGAATATACAAATTTTGTGAGATTTTTATACTTTAAACATTAGAATGGTAATAGACGAGGCTAGCATCCGCTGAACCCTAGGATTTGGTAAACTGTGCTCCCTGAAGCTGCTGGAAGAGGAATCCTGGACAGAGTCGGGGCGAAGAGGACAGCCGAAGGCGGAGAATTCTGCCTCTGTTTGGCCGACGATTGGGCAACCAGGAAGACGATGGCCGCAGGTGGCTTTATCACTGTAGCATGGTCTGCGTTCGGCAACCAAGAAAACGAAGGCCGCAGGTGGCTTTAGCACTGCAGCATCCCTGATTTGCTCCTGCTTCTTCTTCACGCGTCTTGGTGCGCGCTGCTGTTTAACCCTGTCTAGGGTGCTCCTCGCAGGCGAAGGGTCCCAAGCGGGAAGGCGTTTGCTTATTCCAGCCCCCGGCTGACTCGCTCTGCGGCTTACTTAGCCGGCGACTGGACGATGGGGTGCGTTTAAATAGCGTGGGTCGCTGCCCCACGCAACAAGCGAAAGACCGTCCGGTCTTTGGAGCTGTGGCGTCTTTCTTCCGAGCGGGATCTGTCGCGAGACTCCCGTGCCCCGCCACTCCACTTGTACGAGCAAGGGAATCAGCGGGTGCGTGAGCTGCAGAAAATCAGATGATAACCTGTTCTGTGGATTTTTCCAATCGCACTCACCCAAAATATCGCGATCACCCGAAAGGTATGTCTTTTCCGTACCGTGTCGAGTTGTTTCACAAGGGAATTTTCCTATGATGGCACTTCTTACAAAAGATTCGTTTGCGCGCACAACCGTTCTCGACGAGATCTTTAACCGGAAAAGGAATTTGACATGGCCTGTCCGATGTCCAAAGCATCTCTGCGCGTTAACAGGTCAAAGTAACCCTGCTCCTGTTAACAGGTCAAAGTAACCCATTGACGAAGGAATCAAGTCAGCCGGGGGCTGGAATAAGCAAACGCCTTCCCGCTTGGGACCCTTCGCCTGCGAGGAGCACCCTAGACAGGGTTAAACAGCAGCGCGCACCAAGACGCGTGAAGAAGAAGCAGGAGCAAATCAGGGATGCTGCAGTGCTAAAGCCACCTGCGGCCTTCGTTTTCTTGGTTGCCGAACGCAGACCATGCTACAGTGATAAAGCCACCTGCGGCCATCGTCTTCCTGGTTGCCCAATCGTCGGCCAAACAGAGGCAGAATTCTCCGCCTTCGGCTGTCCTCTTCGCCCCGACTCTGTCCAGGATTCCTCTTCCAGCAGCTTCAGGGAGCACAGTTTACCAAATCCTAGGGTTCAGCGGATGCTAGCCTCGTCTATTACCATTCTAATGTTTAAAGTATAAAAATCTCACAAAATTTGTATATTCATGAAGAATAATCATCAGCCAACCTCATTAACGTTCAAGTTCCCACTGGGAGTTCGGGAAATGTGTTCAGAATTTGCAGTTATAAGTATTGTTAAGAAATCGCTAGTTTAATTCCTTTTCGTTACACATTCGTTAAACTCATATCATGCTTAAGCTATCTTTATAAATATTCACAAGCTATTGTTGTCAGTAAGTTCGGATTGAATTGTCAGGGAGAAAATTCCCCCAAAAGTTCTGTGGCTCCACATACAAGGAGTAGGTCGAAGTTAGGAATTCTGAGTTGTAGCAAGAGATAGAGTCTCCGTACTGTAAACCACCTCTCCGAATTAACGCTTGTTTTCAGCCACGCCGGGAGATCGATCTTTCGTCGTTGGAAAATGAACAGTGAGTGGGTAAGCATACCTTCCAAAAGTTGAAATGTACGTAGTTTTGAAAACCAACTGATCCTTGCCCAACCTCGCGAATTAGAAACCTCTGACCCCTGCCTATTGAGGCTGTGCCTTGAGTGATCTGATCGTTGGCTAATTAGAGATGCCATCTGCATCCGGTCATCGACTGAACTCCGCCTAGGAGATCACGTTGTGTCAGCCAGACCGCCTCTTTGATTTTCGACTCACTCAGAAGTTAAAAGATTTAACGATTTTTCCACATTTGTGCGAAAAGCTAAAGTAACTAGCCTGCGTTCGCCTCGGAGACTCATTCAGCAGTTGCAGACTGCAAAACTGAGACTCCATGCCTAGTAGCCGATCGTACTGCTCTTTAAAGCCAACGGTCAGCTCCTTAAAGCCCTTCCGCGACTGCCTCACAAAAATGACCATGTCAGTCTCAACCGCACGGCATGCCTCACAACTATAGTGCAAACCATTACGTTTTGATATGGCATCGCCCACGAGGTCCGTAAACCCAGTGCATTTTGCGTGCACTACGCTATCGCAGAGCCAGCAGGGGATACTCGGCTGATCCGGCGGGGATTTTTGGCACATACCACAGAAAACTCCATAATGAAAAATTTGAACAAAATTAAAATCAAATAATATTCCAGAACAAATGGCTATCAAACCAGTGTGCCAGACAAACGCTTATAGGAGGAGAGGAGAACAGTTGCAGCAGCAGCAAACGAGAGGGAGAGAGAGCTACTGAACAGAAAGTTATGAGAGCGAGAGAGAAAGAACAGTTATTGAAGTTGAGGTGATAGCAAGAGAGTGATAAAACAACAAAAGCTACAAGAAGAGCGACGAGAGCTGTAATGCAATGTAATGCGTACTCACGGCAACAACACAAGCACGACAAGCCGACGCCGAAAAATTAGAAGTTAATAAATAATGTTTAAACACAAATCAAAAGGCATGCACTCTCGGAATAGAATAGATTTCCAGATTGTGGGCTAATTAAAGTCTATTTATGAAAACACCGGTTGTTTATGCAAAACAAAGGGAAAATATGCGGAGCGCAAAACAAAAACGCGTCTGATCTACGAAAGAGAACGAACGGTTCCTGTCTTTTTCTTCATTTAATTTGCTTATAATATTTATTCCGCTATTTAATGCATCTATTACCAAATTGAGTTCATTCATTTGAATACTGTGACTTGCTAAATTTTCCATTTTCTCTTCCAAATCTTACTTATCTTTCTGATCTAGTGTTCCAAAAAAATATATTTGTATTGTTCCTACAATATTGATTAGGCCTCTTTTATTTCGTTTGGTTATTTTTAGACCGTTAATTTCTCTTTGCAGTTTGTATACTAGATATTTTATTTGGATTATGTTCTCGAATTTAGTAGCTTGCAATAATACATTTTGGTATAGTTCTTCGGTTTTAGTTACATTAACAGTTAGATAATGGTATTCATAATTGTTAGGTATGTTAATTGATCAAATTTTGAGTATCATATATCCGTTTTGGGATTTTGTTGAGTTTTGTTTTGGCCTTGCGCCATCACGACGGTAATTATGAGGAAGATGAGGATTGTAATCGTGTTGAAGTTCGCCAAATCCATTAACTTCCTCAGCTTCTCTGGAATTATTATATTTGTTTATATTTAATTTTCTCTTTTTCTTGAATTTTGATTTATAATGAGCTATTTTCCTACCCCTATTCTTTTCTTCATAATGGGTTTCGTCTACCTGTCTAATTTCACTCGACTTTTTGAAAGGGTTCGTTACTTTAGACTTAACTAGAGGTGACTGTTTATAGCGGGTATCTACTTCATACTCTATACGCTTTTTATTTAGTTGTGCTATTTTATTTATTTAATTTAATTGAGTGTCGTCATCAGGTGTGCCTGCATAAATGAATACATCAGCTGGTGTCCTATTTGTGGTATTATGCTTAGTTCTATGATTATAAGTATACAGAATTAATTCAAACTTCATGAATCTGTCTTCTGGATTATCCTCACTAGATATTATTCTTAATCTTTCATTTTCTGTTTTATGAAATCTTTCAACGTCAGATATTCCATTTTTGCTGGAAGTGATCTCTACTTTGACGTTTTCCGCATTCATCCATGCTTGCAATGCTGCGCACATAAAAACTGACTCTTTGTCGGCTTTTTTTCAAGTGGTTTGCCCATCCCGTTAAAAACTTTCATGATGATTCTTTTTGCCTCTAACCAGTCACGACTTTTCACTTCTACAAGAGTGGCAAACTTCAATACATGATAGGAACTGTTGGTTACCAATCATATAAAAATCCATGATGTATTTCTCTCTGATGTTCAATATTTCTGGTATGGTTTCGAATGCCAGCTTTGTATTTCTATGCTCTGTTTCGGCAATATTACAAGTAAGAAATACGCGTATGATATTTTGAACTATTTTCTGATAATCCGGGTAATAGTATTTTCCACTAAACCAATTGACTGTTTTCTCTATCCCAGGATGGAGTATGCCTTTATGAGTCTTTAATATGGTTTCCTTAATTTCAGAGTAGTTTTGAATATCTAAGAGTTTTGTACCTGATTTAATTGCTTTGTGTTTGTAGGAGGGCGGATCACCGGAGCGGGTTTCCAGCGACGAGTGGGAAAATATCCAAATGAAGCAGTCAGAGTGGTTCTAATAAATATGTTCCATGCATCCTCGTATATATGAAGATTGTAGTTGCGCGTATGTGCACGACGGCAGCTTGTAGCGGGGTGGGAAACGTAACTGCTTCTCCCTTACATGCTAAGACTACGGTGAGCGACGTGCGGATCGTAGGAGCGCACAGAACCGGGAGAGCATGAGCGAGGCAGAGTGCGATGTAACTGACTGTTAACTGAGCGCGGTACCCAGTAGCGATAACAGGCTGTTAGCCTGGGGTGCTAACAGCTCGGTTGCCCTGTTACAGCTTCTGCTCTGAACACTTTGGTTATATTGTTTGAATTGATAATTTCCAAATAGGCTTTTTGGAATGGAGGAAAATAGATATTCCTATATTCCTTTTGCTAAGGTGTAAGTCATAGTGATCTTGATGATTAGCTTGTAGAAATATCGAATTGTTTCTACCTTATCTTCATTGCCTTTTATTAACTCAATTTGACGATTGTAATAGTTAATTGGTTTTTCCGTGATAGCAATGTGATTTAGATTGTCTTCCTGTGCGCTATGTACAGTTGCACCGACGCTAATGGAAGCTTCTCCAAGGAGATTTTCATTAATCTTTACCCTTGATAAGGCATCAGCTACATGATTTTCCTTGCCTGGTAGATATTTTATTTTGAAGTCAAACTCATTCAGTTTTATTTTCCACCTTTGTAATTTCATATTAGGCTCCTTGAGGTTGTTCAACCAAATCAAGGGTGTCGTTTCCGGTATTGGAAATTTCACAATGGCAGAGATTTCAGTAGTGACTACATGACCTAGGAATTCTGTTTCCTTTTTCATGAATTCACATTTATTCATTTGTAACTTCAAGTTGGCGTCTCTCAACTTTCCAAATACTCTCCTTAGTGACAACAGGTGTTCTTCCAATGAAGTGGAGAATATAATGATGTCATCTAAATATACGAAGCAATCTTTGAAGATTAACTCTTCTAGCAGATTGTTCATACATCTTTGGAAGGTAGCGGAGGCGGTGGTTAGCCCAAAAGGTATACGAGTGGACTCGTAATGTCCATGCTTAGTGGAGAACGCAGCTTTGGGGATTGAGCTAGGCTCCATGGGTATTTGATGGAAACCTTTTGCTAAATCGATTGTTGTGAAATTCTTGGAGTTGGGAACTTGTCCTTAACTGTTATTTGATTTAAACTTCTATAGTCTACTACCATTCGATATTTTTGCTTTCCTGAAGCATCTATCTTTTTCGGAATCATAGATATGGGCGAGCAGTAAGGAGAATTCGACTTTCGAATTATTCCCTGCCTGATCATGTCTTTGATTAGCTGATTTACCTCCTGATCATGTATCTGGGCATATTTGTATGGTCGTCTGTAGACCGGGTCTTCATGTTGAGTTGTGATTTCGTGCTTGATTGTACTTGTGAAAGTCAAATTGTCACCTTCTCTGTGCAGTACAGTCTTTAAACTCGTAGACTTTTTTCAATTCTTCCCTTTTTTCGTCGTTTAAATGATCTAATCTTAATTGATTGCATTCCCTTAATTCATTGTCTAAAGCGGAAGCGAAGTATTGATCTCCCTCTGGAGTCAAGGCACTTATGTGCGATCTTCTCTTCTTTTGTAGAGAGAGAGTGCACTTCTGTGCGGTCTTGCCGGCTTTAATAGCTTCTCCACTCTGAATGATTGGGTACGACCTAACTCATAATTGTACAGTTTCATTTCTGTAATCGATGACGGCTTTACTTGCCATCAAGTATTATCTTGTGAATGTAGAACTTTTGTTCGGACGGACATGTTTTGTCAGCATTCCTTATTATACTTTTTGTTAAACGGACCGGTCCATTGATGGTATGGACGGTAAGGTTATCGTCTTTTATCTCGGAATCTGTGTATTTCTCTTTCATGATGTTAGTCGATGATCCCGAATCAGCGATACACCTTAATGCTCTTTTATTAATAGTAATGTTTATATAGGGTCCTCCACGGCTTCTTCCGAGGCGGCTTGATGAAAATTTACGTCCATTTTCATTTGACCACTCTGGCTCTCTCTCATTCTTTTAGTTGTTTGGTTGGGTCTACTCCCACTAGCTTGGTTTTGAGATATTTGCTGTTTGAATGGATTCTGAGCCCTACCTTGGTTCAAAGAATTTTTCAACTCATAATCCGGGATTTTGCGATTTTCGATTTTGATTTGTTCGATTAGTCTGACCTGTTCCAGATGAATTCTGAGTCTGATTTTGATAGTTAGTGCTATTATAATTTGGATAATAGTTTCCAACATTCCTTCGATTTGATTGAGACGATTTCGATTGATCTTTATTTGTATTTGAATCTGTTGTAATAGTTTCGTACAATCCTTCTTCTTGTGCTGCCTTCTTAAGATTAGACAATGTAGTAATATCTTTTCTAGCTAAGGTCATAAACATTCTGTCTGGAAGTTTTCGTGTAATAACATCCTTAATTGTATTATTTACAGCATTTTTGTAAATGACATTGTTTTCTGGCCTGTTTTCTAAATTTAACTTATTGTTTATTACTAGTGCTTTTACTTCTAATTCTTCTATAAACTTACGAAGACTGCCGTTGAATCTGATGGAGTACTTGTGTTGTCGTAAGAGTTCTTCGTATGGTGTGTGGTTTTTAAACTCTGGGTTGTATCATTTGTGACATGCGTTGGGCCTCTCCTATTAGCTGGATCTCGGTCGCTCCAAATAGGCGAAGATCTTTTGTCGGATATAATCCGCATACATATTCGATTCGGTTGATAAATGAGCTCAGCTGTCCAGATGAATCGTCATAGGCGGGTATTTGTCGGATAGACAGCAGTGCCTGGTTCAAGTGGATTTCGCTCAATGTTAGTGGTGGTAACGCCATGATGTAGTTGATTGTGTTAATTGAAATTTGTTTTATTTTTCTGTAGCTTAGAACTTATTTTAGTTCACTTGTAAGTTTTTGATTTTTTGTATTTAGTGTTTCACTGTTCTTGGTGATTCACAACTTCAGCTTTCTTCTGTTCACTTAATTTTAGTTTGCTAATCGTATGTGCTCGTAGCACATAGGTTCTTTAGAGGATTTCACAATTTATATTAACTATTCCGGGATTAGGTGTTCGCAGTAATTAAAATTACACAAGCCGACCATTACCGAAATATAGTCGTTAATTTTAAACGAAATACTACCGACTGACAATTAAATATCCGCAACTCGTTTTTAAGTTAAACTTAATATCTTTATGTTACTAGATTTAAATGAATTTCCCGACTTGACTGTAGGTCTGCTTGTCTCAAACGGAACTGATTCTTCTGTCGTTGGCTAGTTTCCATCAACCCTTCTCTTGGAGCTCTCGACTCTGACTTTGGCGTTGCTTTCCTCGGCTGCATTTTCGTATCGGTGGCGTACGTGCCTGGACCGATATTTGGGGATGCGTCGGCTTTGATGAAAGGCATCCGCTTCTGGCGATCGGTGTTGCATTACATAAGGGAGCTAGGAATGTGACTCCTTGGTTTTATGTCTAGCGCTGATTGGGCCTCATGAGTTGCGTGATTCTAAAGAATCGATTTCTCGAGAGTGGCGTGATTCTAAAACATCGATTTCTCGAGAGTGGCGTGATTCTGGCGTTGATGAATCAATGGGGTCCATTGTTTATATTATGGGACTCTAGCTTGGAGTGTGGGAAGAATTAGTTATTGATTCTTGAGTGGTGTCATGCTACTTTCTGGATAGGGTGGGTGAATTGGACATAAACATAGTGTGGAGGGCACGTGGAGAATTATAGATATGTCACTATATATACATTTCAACTGACCCACCTCTAAATTACACAGCAAATACATACAACTGAATCCATCAAAGTCATCTTGAGCCCAACGATACACCGATGAGTTTAATCAATTACTGTGAGTATCACTAGTGGCTGAAATTACAATACATGTACACCAATGCAGACGTAAGTCTTTTACAATATATATATATAGTGACATATCTATAGTCCATGCTCCGCATACCCTTGTCTATGTCTATTACCCTGCACCCACAATACTATAAACAATACGACACCCTCAGCTTCGAACCCTCATAAACAATCTCACGCTCGAAATGGACCACGCGTAGCCGATTGCAGGCAATGTAAACAAACACCCTAAACTGGAAGTTGAACATAAAACAATAGATGCCGCACTAGAATCCAGCCGCACTAGAATCCAGCCGCACCAGAATCACGCCACTCTTCAGAGATCAATTACCTATTGATTCTCAAGAATCACACCATCCTAGCTGACCAATCAGAGGCCCTATTCTCAGCCACCCCCAAGTAATGCAACACCGCTCATACGCAGCGGAAGCCTTTCATCAAAAGCCGCCTTTCCCACATATCGATCGAGTCACGTACTCCATCTCCGAAGCCGAAGTCGAAGCCAACGCCTACGAATCCAAATCCGAATCCCAAACCGAGCATCATAATATAAATAGTCTACATCCAAGAAGCCAACTCAGTTCTGTTCAAGACAAACGTCAATCGCGACACCGTCGGAGAATTCAACCAAAGTTAATTCCGTTCAAGACATCAGACCTCAGTCATCGTCGGGGAAATAACTAACCAATGTACGCTAAGTTTAAGTGAAAGAATAAAACCTTTTTTAAAACTTAAACTGAAGTGTCGCATATTTAACTATATATATATGTACTGATTTGAAAGAATATTCCCCTCAAGTGCTCAAGTAATTAAGTTTTCCGATACTCAATGATATCAGATACTCAAAATAAGTATAGGGGTATATTAGATTTGTGGTGAAAGTGGATGTGTGTAACGTCCAGAAGGAATCGTTTCCGACCCCATAAAGTATATATAAGTAATAATAAGTTTGCGGGTTATTTAGAATAATATGGTGAACACTTTATTCGTAGTTATGAGTTATTATAAACACCAAGTATGTTGTGGCCACTCGGCGGATCCCGGTCTCGAGCCGTCACTCTTCGTCCGCCGGGCCCGTCGCAGTTCAGCAGAAACGCTTAAATTGCGCCTCGTGTCTGGTGTCCGATGCAGGCTGGCATCCGGCGGTCTCGGCGGCCGCGCTCTCACGGTCAGCGAATCTGCCTATATAGCGATCTTGCAGAAATCGCTCCGCCCAGTAGCCAATTTGGTTAACATTTGTTAACTACTCCCTCCTTCAAGACTTGGCCGTCCTCGCTCAAGCCCAAGTTCTTCAGCACCTGCTGGATGGCGTCGGCTGTTTCCTTCCGCTGCGTACGCCACAGTTTCCAGAAGATTCCGGCTTTGATGGCGCATATGAGTAAGCCTACGGCTACGGCTAGCACGGGCCCGGTGACAAGGCCCGTCTGAACTTCAGCGATGCGTTCCAAATGGTATGGCAGGCTCAGCAGAGTTTGGTGCCAGGTGACGTTGATTCTTGTGGTCGCTGCCCCCACCTGGGAGCCTTTTCGGCACGCTATTGAAGTTGGTGCACGTAGAACCATTGATGCAGGCTACATGATCAAAAGTCACCAGGTACTTTCCCGTAATTCGGCGTTCCGGGCCATTGTCAATGTCAATGTACGTAGGTCTAGGCATTTCTACTACGAATATTATTAATTCTTTGTTAACTAAGGCCCTCACATTGGCAGCGCCCATTAATTGGGTTACGCTGATACCGGTAGGACTTTTATTCAAAATCGCCTTCAAATCATCGCTATCAATGATAGCCGGGTTATTTATGTTTATTTTCGCCTATCATTATGTTTTGTAATTCGAGCGTCAAAATTCTATTTCGCGTTAAAAGGGTTTCATATAAATGTGAAGTATTAATTTCTTCCTTCCTGCTAACTCTCAACAGTTGGTTGACGGACGCATTTATCTGTGCCCGGGTTTAAAAAAAAAAAAACACTTATTAACTATACCATATTAAAAGTATGGAGTTAACTTCTACCAAAAATTGTCTTTGTGGTCCACCCTCCCTTTTATAAGAACAGTGGTCCCCAAATCTGCTTCTAATTCTTGCTCGGCGCAAAGAGGAGTTAGTTTGTTTCCCAACCTACTATTTGTTTTCACTAGGACTTTCTCTCCCACGTCTAACGTCCTGTTTTGTCTGGCTGGGTTGTTATCAAACTGTTCTTGCTGCGCCTTCATTAACCTCAACATTATTTCCTCTCCAAGGTCACAGCTTGAATGAACCACATCAACGGGTGTTCTATTCGTGATCGAGTGGAGTGTTCGGTTCTATTCAATAGTCGCTATAACATCTGGCAATTTCTAGTAGGGTACTGTGGAAGCGTTCCACCTGTCCGTTTGATGTGCTGTGTAGCGGGGTTGCATTTGCCACATCAGTGGCGAATTGGTTCTTTAACAAAGCCCGAATTGTCTCTGACTTAAAGGCTGCCTCATTGTCGCAATAAATGGTTCTGACGTTTGGGATGATGTTTACCAATTGCAGAATTGGTATTGAAAACTTAGAAGAGTTTTTCTAAATGAAAATCAACGAAAGCTTTGGGTGGCTGTAATTTAATTATTTATTTGGCGGGGCGAAAATGAATACGCTCGATCTCCTTCAATATTAGCGAACTATATTTTCTTCACAATTCAAATCTCTTACTCTACCTAACCTACGGTGGTAAAGCGGGGCGAATTGCGCTCCCGCTTTGCCCTAGCCTAACTTACACTTGACTTAATAATTACGATAAAATAAAACAAATCATCATAGATGGTCACGCAACGCCGGCCCCGTTGAAGGCCTGCACGGCTTCAACACATTGGGATCGGCGCCAACTTGTGTATGGCCCGCCGAAAAACCGCTTCAGTGTTAGTTCTTATTTCGACGACCCTGACCATGCCGTCCTCGCCTTCGTACGTGGCGATGACCCGAGCCACTCCTGAGGCGGCAGATTGTGTTCGGCCACGATGACGAGGTCTCCTTCCTCGAGGCTCGGTTGCCGCTGGTGCCATTTGCCCCGAATTTGCAACCCCAGGACATACTCGCTGGGGCCATCGCTGCCAAAACGCTTGCCTGACTGACGAGACAAGTCGCCACCGCCGCTAGCAACTGAGACTCTCCTGGTCCGGAACGACCCGCCTGTCAGCAGGTGCCCGGGTGTTAGGGCCTCGCCGTCGCTTGAATCTTGGCTGATAGCTCCCAGCGGCCTCGAGTTCATTATTGCTTCGATGCCAACGAGGACTGTGGCGAGCTCTTCGGCGGTTAGGAGCGCGCTGCGTCTCGTTTCTCCTTGAGCCTGATCCGCAGAGCGCTGACGTGGCGGCTCGCTCCGACGAAGTTAGTCCCGTTGTCGCAATAGATGACTGTGTCCCGGTGTTCTGGTGTGGTAGCTGTTGAGACGCATTCCACAAACAAGACAACTTTCATAGACGTTAGCACCGTGTGGGATCTTTCGGCTAGGGCTCGTCGGATGGGGGGATCTTAAGTGCTATAAAAAAACGAGGGGGAACGTTGTGAGTTGCTGCGGAGACCGCAACTCTACAGTTATACCCGATACTAAGTCAGTATGGCTCTCCTCCGGCAGACGCCGCTAATATTAAACGACACGACACAAGGAGTGCGTGCGAGAGAGACAGAAAATCAGTCTGAGCGTGACGTCGGGCGCTGCGTAGCCACTGCAAATTGATTTGTTCCTATTGGCTATAAAAATTATCTGATCTGATCCAGATTCAGCAAACTGATAGCTATGGTCATTATCTATGATTCTGCGTTTTTAGTTTTCTCGAATCTGCAATATTGTGGATGCAACAGATTTTCGTCTTTTGTGTGGGCGGAAGGGGGTGGGGCGAAATTTTGAGGTACACGTTTTATAGTAAGATCGAACAGGAGTTCGGATACCAAATTTGGTTACTCTAGCCTTAATAGTCTCTGAGATTTTTGAATATCCCCAGATTTTCGTCCTTTGCGGGGGCGGAAGGGGGTGTGGCGAAATTTTGAAACAAACTCGTCTCGGTCCGATATATTAGGAGTGTGGATACCAAATTTGGTTGCTCTAGCTTTTATAGTCTCTGAGATCTAGGCGCTAATGTTTTACTCTAAGCAAAGCCGCCTATGCTACGTGTGTGTTAGAGAGAGACAGGGCGAGAAAAAATGAAATTCTTTTCTTGATGCTGGCTATAATAATAATACGATCCAATTCAGATTCCGCAGTCTTAAAGATATGGTCATTCTCTACAATTCTACGTTTTTGGTTTTCTCATATCTTTAAAATTGTGGATGCCACAGATTTTCGTCCTTTGTGGGGGCGGAAGTGGGCGGGGCGAAGTTTTGAAATATTTTTGTAGCAGTGACATATCACAGAAGTCTGGATCCAAAACATCGTTGCTCTAGCTCTTAAAGTCTTTGAGCACTAGGCGCTGAAGGGGACGGACAGACGGACGGACGAACAGACGGACAGACGGACAGACAGACATGGCTCAATCGACTCGGCTATTGATGCTGATCAAGAATATATATACTTTATGGGGTCGGAAACGATTCCTTCTGGACGTTACACACATCCACTTTTACCACAAATCTAATATACCCCAATACTCATTTTGAGTATCGGGTGTAATCAATAGTGCCATATACTTTGCCGCACGGAGTCAGGCCTTGTAACCTCCGCGTTTACCCACCCAACCATGTTAACTCTGCTCGCCTATTATTTGTGTTAACCCTTAAACCCCTTCCCAATATCCCGTATAGTTACTCTACTCCAATTTCATATTGACCAATCTTCGGCATATTTTCATATCTTAACTCCACTCCAACTAACAACCATTTTCAGCATCTCTTCAAATCTTCATTACTTCTTATTTATCTAAAGTTACAGCAACTTAATTCTAGGGGTTTTTTTATACATATATATCTAAACAGGAGAAAGTTTTAAATTCAAGAATAAATGTAGTAGTTTAAGTTGCTTGATGGCAACGAGTAACATTTATTTGATAAGTATGTTGGACTTAAAATTATAACAGCTCCAAGTTTTACAAGTATGTTTGTGAATAATTATATGCGTGTACGTCTGATGCGTGGCTGAACTGACAACTGACTATCTCTCTCTCTTGCTATCGGCTCTCTCAGAGCCGATTACTGCTCTATCCCGACGACACGACGAAAACACGACCGCTTCGTGTCTCTCTCTTTCCTTCGTTTCCTACATTCGGCTGTCCTGACGGACCATTCGCCTCGGATGGGTCTAGCCAAGGTTTCATATATTCTGAAACTGTAGAGGTCTTATAGGGACCCTCAGTATCCCCAATCTTCTCGACTTCGTACCTTCCATGATTCTTTACCCTAACCACCTTATACGGCCCTAGATACTTTCCTTTTAGCTTTAATCCAGTACCATACTGAGTACGCTTGATAGCTACTAGCTCATTAACCTCATACTGTCTATCTAGTTTCCTTTTTAAGTCAAAACTCTTCTTGTTTTCTTGCTGTAACCGTGCAATGTTTTCAACTACTTCCTTTCTAATTTTTTCGCGGTCCTTGTTCAACTCTTCGATAAGTGATTCTTCCAATATTTCTTTTATTTTTGGATCCATTCCTATACGCATGTCTAGCCCAGTCAATATCTTGAAAGGTGTTACCTTGGTACTTCGCGGCTCAACACTGTTGATCATTTGCTGTACTTTTCCTAGATGCTTATACCAACTACCGGAATTACCCTGACACAATTTCGACAACATAGGCACCACTATCTTGTGCATCCTTTCGACTTGACCATTCCCACGTGGAACGCCTGTGGCAATCATTAAATGCTGTATTTTCTCTCTCTCACAATATTCACGAAACAAATTGGACATAAACGCTGCACCCCTATCCGTCACTATTCTGTTCGGATTACCAAAACTAGTCCCCTGAATTTCCAAACACTTAACGACCTCTTCAACACCTGTACTACGTGTAGAATATAACCAAACAAACTTAGAAAATCCATCAACGACAACCAGTATATAATTGTACTGTTTTTTAGTCATTTCCATTGGTCCAACGTGATCAATGTGATACGTTTGTAACGGCCTATCACCCTTGTCTATTGGTTGCAAATAACCCTCACGTTTTCCTGTCTTTTCATTGACAATGATACACTCGACACAACTATTTATTACGCGCCATACTTTGTCTTTTAACTTCGGAATATAATACGACTTTTCAATGATATCTTGTGTCTTTTTAACTGAAAAATGTCCTTGCTTATGTGCTATTGATATAATCTCATTTTCCAACTGAGCTGGTACTACGATGAGCTCCTTATCCGGATCCTTAAACAAAATCTGATTCTGAATATAATAATCCTCATATTCCTTGTCCTCCACAATACTTTTAACAGCCTTAACCCAATCGTCGGTTAGCTGAGCTTCTTTCAAACGATGAGCTATACTTTCGGTCACCATAAAACAAGATACACGACTCAACGCGTCAACGTGCCTCATCTTCGTTCCTGAGCGATGTTCTATAACATAATTAAAATCTTGTAGGTACATGGCCCAACGTGCTACTCTCAAAGGAACGTCTTTCTTTTTGATCGTCATTGTAAATGCATTACAATCTGTGACAATTTTGAACTTTATACCCAAAACGTATACACGCCATTTCGCTAAAGCTTCGATAATTGCCAGAACCTCAAGGTCATAAGCAGGATATTTCTCTTCACATGGCTTAGTCCTACGGCTCATATATTGAACTGGATGGAATTGGCTGTCTTCCAAACTCTTTTGCAGTAACACGGCTCCATACCCCCATTTTGATGCATCAGTATGGATTTCTGTCTCCAACTTCGGGTTGTACATTTCTAAAACAGGTCTACTAATCAATGCTACCTTTAGTTGTTCAAACGCAACCTGATGTATCTCCTTAAATTCAAATTTAACATCCTTCCGCAGCAGATCTGTCAATGGTTTTGCAATAACAGCATAACCCTCAATAAACTTTCGGAAATAAGAAGTCAATCCTATGAAACGCTGCACTGTTTTTTTATCAACTGGCACTGGGAACTTTTCGACTGCCCTCGTCTTCTCATCACTTGGTCTTATCGTGTTCTTTTCTATTATATACCCCAGAAAATTAACCTTTTGTCGTAACAGCTGACACTTTCTCCAATTTATACGTAGCCCATTCATTTCCGCTATCTTCAGTACTTTTCTCAACTTTAACAAACCCTCTTCTATATCTTGACTACAAATAATAACGTCATCCATATAGACTGCTGCTTCATTATTCTTTACCAAATCTCTCAACACAGCCATTATAAATCTGGTAAACACCGCTGGAGAATTTGAAATTCCAAATGGTACATATAAAAATTCGAACTGACCATTCTGAGTCACAAAAGACGTATATTTTTGAGACTCGACTTCTACAGGCACATGGAAAAAACCATTCGTTAAATCCAACGTGGTGAAATACTTTGCACCCTGCAGTTTCTCCAACACTGTATCCATATGTGACATTGGAAAGTTATCGCGAACTATTTTCTCATTCAGCTTTCGGTAATCACAGCATAGTCTCTTGCTACCGTTCTTTTTCGGTACCAACACTACTGGTGATGCATACTCCGATGTACTTGGCTTTATAATCTTCTGAGCCAGCCACTCTTCCACTTGCTTGTCCACGATTTCCTGTTCACACAACGGTAATCGTCTCGGATGCTGGAAAACTGGTATCTCATCCACTAATACAATTTTCATTTTTATCGGCGCATCTACATTTCTCTGAGGTTGGTACTTTCCTACCATACCCCTAACCTCTCTAGCATGTACTTCACTGAGATGACCAACATCAATTGAAAACTCCTTCTCAACTTCGTCAATACTTGACATGCAAATGCCTTTATATTCATTAAACAATTCCACGCATGAGGACGATGCTACCTGATCAAGTTTCTTATCTTTATCCTCGCCACCAACTCTACGAACAAATCTTGTTCCTGTCTTAGAAACTTGCATGTCCACATGATCCAGAATAGTCCTTCCTAAAATGGCTTCAAAACCAATATCCTCGTCTGGAATGACATGAAATTCTACCTCCATTCCAATCTCATCGATTTTCACTGGTATCGAAAAGCTACCAAAAGTTACAACTTGACTATCTCCAATACCTGTTAAACATTTCTCCTGGCCGATCAGTTCAAGATTTCCAAATTTCAAAAATACCCTCCTGCGAATTAAACACAAATCTGCTCCAGTATCAATCAAACCTTGGAATACCAAATTCGCGTACTTAATATCCTTTAATTCCAAACCTGATGGAGTGAAAATACCTGACGGCTTATTGACGACTTCCTTATCTCGAATAATGTTCGTATTCGATCTCTTTTCTTGTCTGGTTTCGACCTTGACATTACAGCTTGCAGCACGGTGTCCTGGTTGGCCACATTTGAAACAACAAAAATCATTTTCGGGACAATCTTTCCTCAAATGCGATTTGTCTCCACACTTAAAACATTTCCTAAAATTCTCTGCCATCGACCCTTTCACCGAACTCTCACTTTTATTACTCAGCGGCCAATTCTTACTCATCGGCTTGGATCCGCCTCTAGCTTTCTGGTAAACATCGATCTGAAATTTAAGCTCCTTTAAGTTTCTAGCTTGGTACAGCATTGCCTTACTTGCCCTAGCGTCTGGTATACCGTCCACAAAATATTCGATTAAACTCTCATCATCTAGTTTAATTGGCTTGGCTATCTCCATTAACGCATACAAAAACTCATGCAACGACTCTCCTTTTTTCTGCTGGCGCTTTTGCAACATTCTATGTACTTCTACGGACGACAGTTTAACACTAAACTCATCCAACAGAGCTGCCTTCAACGAATTCCAGTTACGAATATCACGCAAACTACGAACGAAAAATTTTGCTGCACCAACTAACAACTGCTTGGCATAAATGAATAATTGTAATTGACTCCATTGAACAGTAGCTGCGCATTCTTCTAATTCCTCTATCCATTGATTGATGTCGGGGTTATTAGAACCAGAAAATTGTGACACACTACCTTCCACGTCTTTTAGCGTAAACCAAGATTTATACTCTGCCTGTCGCGTACCTGGTTGAACTGCTACGGTATCATCCACTGCTGTTACTACGGACTCATTCTCTGACTCTTCTTCATCCTCAACTGGAAAGCCGTGATGTATTAATAGTCTATCTTGCAAATCGCGCTTTCGTCCCGTCGTCTGCAACGCAAGCTCTCCTAACTTCTCTCGCAAATGTGCGACTCTCAGTGTCATTATCTCTTCAACTTGCATCGTGACGATTTAAATACAAAATAATTGATATTAGCTTATATCTAAGAAAATGTAATTAAATCAACTTAAACAACCTTATTACTGCTGGCCTGTTAACAATTTTCCAGTTAACATCGATTTCGAAAACGCCTTTAAAGTCGTCAATGTTAACGATCGCTTCTCTGTTAACGCTCACCTTACTATGGGTTTACCCTTGTTCACTCTCGCTTCTGCGCAGAACTTTTCAGACTCCAAATTTGACGCACACACACCACCACATCCAGATCTCGCTTGCCTGTCGATGTCGCTGTTGCCGTCCTCTCTTTGTTGCCTTGCCTTGCTCTCGCTGTTCGCCGTTAACTCGTTGTCGCTTCCCGAATCGTCGCTGCTTCTGCTGTTACAAAATGGTCGTCTCCCTGCTGCTTGTCTCTTCTTGTAGTTGTAGTCTCCGTCCGACGCAGTGCAACACAACAACAATCAATGTTCTTTGATTCCTGCTGTTTGCTGCCGTCGTTTTGTCGCTTCTGCTTCCTTTGGAGCGAACGCACTCAGATTGTCGTCTCTGTGTCGCTTGTCTCCTTGTAGCTCTAGCCTCTCAGACGCAATGCACAACAACAACAACGAAGGTTTTGATTCTTGCTGTGTTTGCTGCCGTCTGCCGTCGTTTTGTCGCTTCTGCTCTCTTTGGAACGAACGCGCTCAGATTGTCGTCTCTGTGCCGCTTGTCTCCTTGTAGCTCTAGCCTCGTGTTCGCCAAAATTTCCAAATACACGCACAAATCTCACTTGCAAATGTTGTTGTCTTGGGCTTATTTTCGGACGAATTTGTAGTAGTTTAAGTTGCTTGATGGCAACGAGTAACATTTATTTGATAAGTATGTTGGACTTAAAATTATAACAGCTCCAAGTTTTACAAGTATGTTTGTGAATAATTATATGCGTGTACGTCTGATGCGTGGCTGAACTGACAACTGACTATCTCTCTCTCTTGCTATCGGCTCTCTCAGAGCCGATTACTGCTCTATCCCGACGACACGACGAAAACACGACCGCTTCGTGTCTCTCTCTTTCCTTCGTTTCCTACATAAATAGTATTATCAGCAAAGCGGTGTTTTCTTACTTTTAGTGGTAGCGTACGGTTGGTTTTCCATCACTGCAACACGCCTGCATGCATTGATGTGTCCACCTAGCTAGATTATAATGAACAAAATTTAAATGCAAAAAAATAATAAGAAGAGCAATAGTAGCTACGGTTGAAATCAATGTGTGTGTGTTTTTATACCCGATACTCAAAATGAGTATTGGGGTATATTAGATTTGTGGTAAAAGTGGATGTGTGTAACGTCCAGAAGGAATCGTTTCCGACCCCATAAAGTATATATATTCTTGATCAGCATCAATAGCCGAATCGATTGAGCCATGTCTGTCTGTCCGTCTGTCCGTCCGTCCGTCTGTCCGTCTGTCCGTCCGTCCGTCTGTCCGTCCGTCTGTCCGTCCCCTTCAGCGCCTAGTGCTCAAAGACTATAAGAGCTAGAGCAACGATGTTTTGGATCCAGACTTCTGTGATATGTCACTGCTACAAAAATATTTCAAAACTTCGCCCCGCCCACTTCCGCCCCCACAAAGAACGAAAATCTGTGGCATCCACATTTTTAAAGATACGATAAAACCAAAAACGCAGAATCGTAGAGGATGACTATATGTTCTAGAGTGTAAAATCTCAATTAGATCGTATAATTATTATAGCCAGAATCAAGAAAACAATTTCATTCTTTCTCGCTCTGTCTCTCTCTAACACACAGGTTTCATGGTCGGTTTTGCCAATTGCAAAATATGAGTTCAAGGATCTCAGAACCTATAAGATCCAGAGCAAACAAATTTGGTATCCACACTCCTGTGATATCGGACCTTGACCGTTTTGTGTCCAAATTTCGCCACACCCCCTTCCGCCCCCGCAAAGGACGAAAATCTGGGGCATCCACAAATCTCAGAGACTATTAAGGCTAGAGTAACCAAATTTGGTATCCGCACTTCTGTTAGATCTCACTATATACGTATATCTCAGAATTTCGCCCCACCCCCTTCCGCCCACACAAAGGACGAAAATCTGTTGCATCCACAATATTGAGGATACGAGAAAATCAAAAACGCAGAATCATAGATATTGACCATATCTATCAGATTGCTGAATCTGGATCAATTCAGATAATTTTTATAGCCAAAAGGAACAAATCAATTTGCAGTGGATACGCAGCGCCCGACGTCACGCTCAGACTGATTTTCTGTCTCTCTCGCACGCACTCTTTGTCGTGTCGTTTAATATTAGCGGCGTCTGCCGGAGGAGAGCCATTCTGACTTAGTATCGGGTATAACTGTAGAGTTGCGGTGTCCGCAGCAACTCACAACGTTCCCCCTCGTTATACCCGATACTCAAAATGAGTATTGGGGTATATTAGATTTGTGGTAAAAGTGGATGTGTGTAACGTCCAGAAGGAATCGTTTCCGACACCATAAAGTATATATATTCTTGATCAGCATCAATAGCCGAGTCGATTGAGCCCTGTCTGTCTGTCCGTCTGTCCGTCCGTCCGTCTGTCCGTCCCCTTTAGCGTCTAGTGCTCAAAGACTATAAGAGCTAGAGCAACGATGTTTTGGACCCAGACTTCTGTGATATGTCACTGCTACAAAAATATTTCAAAACTTCGCCCCGCCCACTTCCGCCCCCACAAAGAACGAAAATCTGTGGCATCCACAATTTTAAAGATATGAGAAAACCAAGAAGGCAGAATCGTAGAGAATGACCATATCTTCTAGACTGCGGAATCTGAATTGGATCGTATTATTATTATAGCCAGCATCAAGAAAACAATTTCATTTTTTCTCGCCCTGTCTATCTCTAACACACACGTAGCATAGGCGCTATAAGAGCTAGAGCAACGATGTTTTGGATCCGGACTTCTGTGATATGTCACTGCTACAAAAATATTTCAAAACTTCGCCCCGCCCACTTCCGTCCCCACAAAGGACGAAAATCTGTGGCATCCACATTTTGAAAGATACGATAAAACCAAAAAGCGCAGAATCGGTGAGGATGACCATATCTTCTACAGTGCAAAATCTGAACCAGATCGTATAATGATTATAGCCAGAATCAAGAAAACAATTTCATTCTTTCTCGCTCTGTCTCTCTCTAACACACAGGTTTCATGGTCGGTTTTGTCAATTGCAAAATATGAGTTCAAGGATCTCAGAACCTATAAGAGCCAGAGCAACCAAATTTGGTATCCACACTCCTGTGATATCGGACCTTGACCGTTTCGTGTCCAAATTTCGCCACACCCCCTTCCGCCCCCGCAAAGGACGAAAATCTGGGGCATCCACAAATCTCAGAGACTATTAAGGCTAGAGTAACCAAATTTGGTATCCGCACTTCTGTTAGATCTCACTATAAAACGTATATCTCAGAATTTCGCCCCACCCCCTTCCGCCCCCACAAAAGACGAAAATCTGTTGCATCCACAATATTGCACATTCGAGAAAACTAAAAACGCAGAATCATAGATAATGACCATATCTATCAGATTGCTGAATCTGGATTAGATCGGATCATTTTTGTAGCCAAAAGCAAGAAATCAATTTTCAGTGGCTACGCAGCGCCCGACGTCACGCTCAGACTGATTTTCTGTCTCTCTCGCACGCACTCTTTGTCGTGTGGTTCAATATTAGCGGCGTCTGCCGCAGGAGAGCCATACTGACTTAGTATCGGGTATAACTGTAGAGTTGCGGTGTCCGCAGCAACTCACAACGTTCCACCTCGTTTTTTTTTATACCCGATACTCAAAATGAGTATTGGGGTATATTAGATTTGTGGTAAAAGTGGATGTGTGTAACGTCCAGAAGGAATCGTTTCCGACCCCATAAAGTATATATATTCCTGATCAGCATCAATAGCCGAGTCCATTGAGCCCTGTCCGTCTGTCCGTCCGTCCGTCCGTCCGTCTGCCCGTCTGTCCGTCCCCTTCAGCGCCTAGTGCTCAAAGACTATAACAGCTAGAGCAACGATGTTTTGTATCCAGACTTCTGTGATATGTCACTGCTACAAATTTATTTCAAAACTTTGCCCCGCCCACTTCCGCCCCCACAAAGGACGAAAATCTGTGGCATCCACATTTTTAAAGATACGATAAAACCAAAAACGCAGAATCGTAGAGGATGGCTATATGTTCTAGAGTGCAAAATCTGAACCAGATCGTATAATTATTATAGCCAGAATCAAGAAAACAATTTCATTCTTTCTCGCTCTGTCTCTCTCTCTAACACACAGGTTTCATGGTCGGTTTTGCCAATTGTAAAATATGAGTTCAAGGATCTCAGAACCCATAAGAGCTAGAGCAACAAAATTTGATATCCACACTCCTGTGATATCGGACCTTGACCGTTTTGTGTCAAAATTTCGCCACACCCCCATCCGCCCCCGCAAAGGACGAAAATCTGGGGCATCCACAAATCTCAAAGACTATTAGCGCTAGAGTAACCAAATTTAGTATCCGCGCTCCTGTTAGATCTCACTATAAAACGTATATCTCAAAATTTCGCCCCACCCCCTTCCGCCCACACAAAGGACGAAAATCTGTTGCATCCACAATATTGCACATTCGAGAAAACTAAAAACGCAGAATCATAGATAATGACCATATCTATCAGATTGCTGAATCTGGATCAGATCGGATCATTTTTATAGCCAAAAGGAACAAATCTATTTGCAGTGACTACGCAGCGCCCGACGTCACGCTCAGACTGATTTTCTGTCTCTCTCGCACGCACTCTTTGTCGTGTCGTTTAATATTAGCGGCGTCTGCCGGAGGAGAGCCATACTGACTAAGTATCGGGTATAAATGTAGAGTTGCGGTCTCCGCAGCAACTCACAACGTTCCCCCTCGTTTATTCTATAATAACTCGTTAATTTAATGAAATTTTATATGCCTAGGATTTAACTATAGATGATTGGTAATAATAAGCTGTGCTAGATAAGGAGCTGAGTTAAGTTGGGGAGAACGGCAGGAAGTTCCGGGTCTCTGCGGGATGGCCGCAAAGCAATGCTTCGCAGGGACCATGGTTCCTCCTAGCTACTCTCATTCTTTCGACGCTCGCACCTACGCAGTTCCTTCATAGCGTCGGCTGGAAAGTTGCTTCATGCCGACCATACCGTGGGGTCTTCCACAATCACCTCGATCATGTTGTTCGGCGTGAGCTGCCCGCCGGCGGCTCGCCACAACTCCTCCCTGATATGCGCGAAACGCCCACCACGAGCAGTTCGGCGAGTTCTCATGACTGAACCTCCAAAAATAATGGCTGAAGCAGCCGTGTCCGCTGAGGAGCTGTGTAGTGTAAAAATTAACCGCTTCGTGCCGCCTGCCGATCCAAAATCGGACATCCGGGATTAGACGGTGTGTCCACCGGCCGTTACCAGAGACATCCCAACGGCTTTGCCATACTCTGAGGCTTTCTTCACGGGCCTGCTTATGCGCGTCTCTCCTTGCCACGCCGGCCCGGGTGGCTTCGGCCACAGTCCTCTCCTCAAGCACCAGAAAGTCGACAGGTAGGACTCCCGCGATGACTAAGGCAGCGTCGTCGGATAAATTCCGAAAACCGCAACAGATTCGAAGCGCGCAGAGGCGGTGAGTGGCTTTTACGCCACATATGTCAGCTGCATAGGTCATGCTTGAGCGGACTACGCTGGTCAACAGAACCCTCCTCTCCTGCTTCGGGCCAGGTGCTTAGCTACCACCGTCAGGACGACGTCATCTGCGTAGCAGGTTAGCTGACATCCGCCTGGGAGTGCTAGCCTCATGACACCATTGTAGGCAATGTTCCATAGAAGAGGACCCATCACGGATCCTTGGGGAACGCCTGCCGTTATGCAGTGAGACTGCACGCCGAGCGCCGTATTGTATTCCAGCAGTCTCCCCTCGAAGTAGCTCCGAACGATTGCCGGTTGGTATTGGGGTACACCGCGCCGGATCAGTGAGTCAAAAATGTACTCCCACTTTACAGAGTTGAAGGCGTTCCTGATGTCTAGGGTGACAATCAGGCAGAATTCCCTCTTGCCGCCCTTCAATCGAGTTCCCTCCGCTGCCTTGGAGGTTATCTCAACGACCCTGCCTATGGCGTCCACCGTTGACGTTCCCTCTCCTGAAGCCGTATTGGCTTGGTGATAGTCCCCCAGCATCCTCGATAGCGTTCTCCAGTCTTCTGCGGATTATCTGCTCTAGAGTCTTCCCCAGTGAGTCGATTAAGCAAATCGGTCGAAACGAGGAGGGATCGTCCGGCGGTTTTCATGGCTTTGGCAAGAGCACCAGGTGTTGCGACTTCCACTGCGACGGAAATATTCCTTCTCGCAGGCACTGCGTGAATGCCTTAGCGAACTCGTGCGGGTTGTATGACATCGCCAGTTTTACCGCTCGGTAAAGGATTCCATCAAGGCCAGGAGCCTTCTTGGCCTTTAAGCTCCGGGCCAGGCCGACGATTTCGTCCTCAGTGACTGGTTCTACCCTGTATGAAGGCTGGCGAAGACGTGAGCCCCGGATGGGAACAATGCCTCAACAATAGACCGCAGTTGGACTTGATCAGACGGCGACCCCGAGTTGCTGCCATAAATTCGCTTCATCACCGCACCGTAGCTCCGCAGTACTCCGCCTGTAGCCTGGGCCAGCCTGGCGCTCCTTCTGCGGGCCGTTGGTATCGCCTTCTAGCTGACAGGCAGATCACGTCATTCCACCAATAGGTCGGCGACTGCTTGCCCTTGAATAGCCTCTTGCGACTCATGCTGGCATCGCATGCGAGCAGTAGAGATTCCAAAAGCTGGTTGACCATCTGTTGAGCTGAGCCTCCGAACTCCATGTGCCTCAACGCCTCCAAGAACCTCGGAATCCGCATTGTTTCGGGGTTGTAGGCTGCTCTCCGGCTTGTATGCCTGGCCCTGGTCGGTCTGCATCCATCTTCTCTCGCCTATCGAGAACACCAATGCCTCGTGGTCACTGCTCGTGTAGTGGTTCTCCAGACGCCAGGTGGACAGTGGGGAAAGGCTACTCGAGGTGAATGTAAGATCGATGACTGACCCAGCGCCATCCCTGTTGAAGGTATTCGCGGTCCCCTGGTTCAACAGTACTACGTCCAACGCAGCGAAGGCCTCAAGCAGTGCATGTCCCTTGGATATGGCGTCCGAGCTGCTGCTTCTGGAGATGTCGCTGCCCCACTCCTGAGCCCAAGCATTGAAGTCGCCTACAATCACATTTGGTTTGTAGTCCCTGGCGTCGTCGGCCAATTCGTCCATCGCCGCAGCGAGGCTATGACGGCTCAGGCTTGGTGGGAGATAGCAGCTGTAAATCCATAAGCTCCCCAGTTTTGCCCTGACGAAATGTCGGAACTCAGCACACACTGATGGCCGTAGAGGAGGCTTACCGCAGGCCCATATTGCTGCTTTGCCTGGGGAGCTTTGGACCCAGCATCCATCCTCGGGGGATATGTAGGGTTCACTAATTATGGCAACGTTTGATCTTATTTCCCGCACCGACTGAGAGAGCAGTTCAGTGGCAGCCTCGCAATGGTTTAGATTTATTTGGTAAAATCTAACCATGTCTAGCGTAGTGACTTGCCTTCTCTTTGTATGCCATGGGGCACCTGTGGCTACCAGCTACATGTGTGTGAAGCTTGCCCTTTCCGGCGCAAAGGAAGTATTTTTCATCATTGTGGCAGTCACTTATCTTGTGCTGCACAGAACCACAGCGGAAGCACCACCCGCTTCTGTCCACAGAGCTTCTGCAATTTAATGCAACGTGGCCGATCTCAAGACACCTGTGTGTGTGTGTGTGTGTGTGTGTGTCAGTCATTTTTCCTTGAAGACATCCGACATGGTTATGTCTGTGCCTATCCAGGCCACGACATAGAATTTTAGAGGCAACTGTATGTCCTCTGCCAAGGGCAAAAAAAAGGTTGATTGCAAATTTTCGTTGTGCGGCAGAAGTTTGACCTCCGTTGGATAACTTTCGTCAATATTTGAATTACACTGGAGAAAAGCCGAGATCGACTCACAAAGCTCTGACCCCTTTTGGGGAAGAAAAATTGTATCAGGTACATGTCAAAGCGGGGGTTATGTAATTACCTTTTGGGGCTTGAAACCGGGTTTATCTTTGGAGAATCACTGATTAGCTTTTCGGCACACTGATCTTAATTTTTTTGGGGCAGCCTGGCATGCTTTCGACGATTTCTTGATCTCAAATTTTTTTTTTCAGACGCGTGTATAACCTTTTATTATTTTCTTTTCTTTTATCTCGCGGTACCACCAAACTGACCTTTCACAATTCAGTTCCATGGATCGAATGATCCAGCGCTTGAGCTTTGATTTTGTCTCTTCATCCCATTTTAAAGCACAAGGGCTAGATAACCCACCAAGATAACCCAAAGCTCGCTCTCCCGTCAAAAGTCTTCGCTTTATTCCTATTTATTCCATTGCATGCAGATAAGCTACAGCACTGTGCACACAAATAAGTCAATCCAAATATGGGCCGTCACAGAACCTTTGGGAAGCCAACAAAAAACAGTCAGTGGTTAGATCGGAAACTATTACTAGGTGAACCGCCTTGGACGCAAAACAAACAAAAAGCGCAATGTGTGACTTGTATGGCGGCCTTTCGCGAATTTTAAATGTCGTGTGCACTGGTCCCACGGAGTCCATCTGCGGGTAAGTTCCCCATGAGTTGCGTCAGCAATCGAGGCTTGAATTTAAAACAGATCGAACTGTCTGACGGCAGACCTCCTGAGCGTTCACTGTCCAAACGCTCTGTCGAAGAATGCTCACAAGTGCTCGTGGGCCGACATAAAAATTCGAATGGTGCAGATGACGAATATAGCTTCGCACGAATTGCGAGCGCTTAGTCAAAAGCAGAGGAAACTTGGCATCGTATGATAAGAGCTGATGATAGGAGCTTTGGCTAGTCGCCCGCCCACTCGCAACAACGAAAATTTACACCAAGTCCCTGTGTCTTCATGGATGAATGGGTTCAACCGCTGAAGACTAGGACCAATTGTAGATCCTTTCCTAACCTTTTCGATTTCTCCTTGATACTCGTGATGCTGGACGATTTCGACAATTTTATAAAAGGCTTCATTGTATTCGGTCGGTGAGATAGTTTTTTCGAAATTTAGGCGTGGGTCTTAACATTTTCCTATAAAGCGGAGCACATACACGAACACTCTAAGCAGTTTGAGGTGTGACGAGAATCCCTCGATGACATCTAACAGCTCCGAACTTCGCACAGCAGCGGTCAGCACGACCGAAGTCTTCCTCTTTTCCAGGTGTTCGAAATGAGCGTTCTTGGGCCAGTTTTCTTCTTCCTCTTTCAGAAATGATGGTCCTTCGAACCAAATTGACTGAACGATTTCGTCGACGTCACAACCTCTTGAAACAATATCTGCTGGGTTCTGTTTCGTGGGTACATGCCGCCACGTAGCATCATCTGACCACTCTTGAATCTCAGCCACTCTATTTGAAACGAAAGTCGACAACGACGATGGATGAGACCGGATCCAATGAAGAGTTACCTCTGAATCCGACCAATAAACGACTCGTTCAATGGGCACGTTTAATAGGGGCTTGATTCTGTGACAGAGATCTGCGAGAAGGTGAGCGGCACATAACTCAAGCCGTCAAGGCGTCAGAAAAGGCATGTATTTGAGCCGGTGACATCGGATCGGGATACACAAACCGAGATATGGATATGTCTTCTAATTGAGATAGTGTACTTTTCAACTTATCCCACGCTGTTTCCTACTTCGGCGGGATCGACACATCCCAATCTAGTTTGTTAAGCCACAGCTCCTGCAATAGGGACTTGCCTTTTATGACGATAGGACTTAACAAACCAAGGGGGTCAAACAACTTTGATGTCATCGATAGTATGTTCCGTTTTGTCGCTCGGAGACCCATAACTGAATTGTCAATTTTGAACTTAAAGGCATCGTCAGTAGGTAACCATGAGATTCCTAACGCCATTGTCGACTCTGAATCCGAAATTGTTATGGTTTTGGCTGTGCTCTCAGATGCGGTGATCTCTGGTGAGTTTGAACACCACTTAGTCAACTCAAACCCTGCGGTCTGAAGAACCTGAGACACTTCGTACTTAATTGCCCTTAGCTCCTCTACGCATGCAGCACCAGTCAACAAGTCATCGACGTAAAAGTCGGACTCAATAACGTTAGCAGCTCTAGGGAATGAGAGCTTCGCAGACTCACTCAACCTTTTCAAACTCCGGATAGCTAAGAATGGGGCTGGTCCAGTCCCATAGGTTACAATGTTGAGCTTGTATAATCTCAAGGATTCAGAAGGGTCTCTTCTCCACACTATGAGCTGAAACTGCCGATCCGCTTCGTTCACCATCACTTGGCGATACATCATTTTAACATCAGCAGTCAGGGCAAACCTTTGCAGACGGAAACGGAGAAGTGTCGAGTATGATTCCTCTTGAATGGTAGGTCCCACCATCAGAATATCATTCAAGGCCACCTGTGAGGACGACTTGGACGAAGCATCGAACACGACAGAATACACTGATGAGGGATTACGTAGTGTGGAGTAGAAGGAATCGTATTGTCAGTAGGAGACAAATGACCTAAGGAGAGGTACTCTTCCATGAATTCCATTTTCTTACAACATTTTCTTCAACTCAGGGTCACGATGCAATCGTCTTTCAAGCGACAAAAACCGCCGTTTAGCAACCGCAAAGGAGTTGCCTAAACAATTTGGATCTGATTTAAACGGGAGCCTTACTTCGAACCGACCTGATGATAGTACCTGAGTCGTCTTACGATAGTGTTCTTCACATAGCTTGTGCTCAGGTGTGGCAATTTTCTTGGTAGATGGCATTTCTTCCAAAACTTTTTCAAGGTCCTATCGATGGATACTAGCAACTCTTCACTGCAACTCAAACTGTTTGTAATTTGAGGAGCAGAACTATATAGATTCAGAAACATATTTTCCCGACACAACCCAACTAAGAAGGTTTTTCTGAAGAGTTGGAAAGTCAGGACCTTGTTTAATTTGACCAACAGCTAATAATTCAAAGAACGATTCTGCTCCAATTAGCATATCTATTCTTTGTGGCTTGTAGAAATAAGGGTCTGCCAGTGGTAGGTTCTCTGGGATTCGCCAGTCAGTCACATTCACTGACTGGTCAGTGTGATAACCTGAAATTGATTTCAGGATCCAAAAATCAAAGGAGAACTTACTACCATTTATTCGCGACTTCACCACTGTGTGTATTTTATCCTTTACTTGAGAATTAGATTCACCAATTCCAAGCAAGTTAATACAGGACTCCTCTGTACGGATCTGTAAGTGATTAGCGAGGGCCTCGGTAATGAAATTTGTTTGTGATCCAGAGTCGAGCAGAGCTCTGGCCAGAATGTGTTCACCGCTCTTAGTTAGGACGCTTACAATCGACGTAGCCAGAATTACCCTGTCCAACGCTGTCGCATGCAGAACATGTGAGGTGGAAGGTTGATTCTGATTTGATGGAGGAGAAGTACTCTCTTGGGTTGGTGGCAACGCGAGACTATTAGCCGACACTGTGTATTGATGTGATGTGAGCGGTTGCACACTCGACATTTATTGGCTTTGCATTTTACAACAGCGTGGCCTTTTCGCAGAAGTCTAGCATGAGTTGGGAGACACTGGCTGCGTCTCGCTTGCTGCATCAAAGGCGGCGATAAGCGACATTATCTTTCCCTTGGTTACAATCATCAGCTCTTCCAACTCGGCTGCATATGCATCATCACCTGTTATGTCCTCGATTTGCTCTTGCAAATGGTTCGCCTTTTCAATTGAAGCATTCAAACAATCTAATCTGCATTGTAATTCCGGTAATTGCAAAGGAATCGGCCCTTGATCTAATCGATTCTCTAAGCGCCGAATGCTTTTTACTCGACTTTTGAGCTTAATCTTTTTTTTTTTTTATTCTTTGGACGTTGACATGCAATGACTGCATCTTTCAAGAGGCGATGCAGTTACTGCACCGTCAAGTGGCCCGTGTGAAATCAGCGGAAGGCTGTTACGCGCGGATCCCAGGCAAAACGCAGCCCTCCTCCCGACCAACCGACCGAGGGGCGCTGCCGCATAACGCGCGGCGCGTAGCCGAGCCGAACGCTAGCATGCAGGAAAGACAGCTGTTAGACTAACATTCGAGGAAAATTAGCACTAAACTTACTAAGAAACTAAGCATGCAATCAAAATACAAATACCACTACAATTACTAATTACTAGAAAGGTGTGTAAGGATTAGTAATTTAATAAGAGGAAGAGAATTAGTGGTGGATATAATATGGTAGAGGGAATTATAATCCGAGCATAAGACCCTAAACGGTTCATGCAAGGAATAATTCGATCTACAAAGTGGAAGGAACAACGGTATAAAATTTCTAGTCAGTCTAATAGGAATCGTGAAGTTTATGCGGCTCAGCAGATCAGGACTGTCTATGTCACCCCTGATCAAGTTGTGCATAAATATCACACCAAGCTTTTTTCTACGGTTAACTAAGGATGGGAGGTTTCCTAATAGCAGTCTACTAGAGTATGATGGGTGTCTCACACCCGCATCCCAGTTAAGGCCCCGCAGAGCAAAGAGTAAAAAGTTTTTCTGTACTGATTCTATACGGTCCTGGTGTACTTTGTACTGAGGGCACCATACACAGGAGCCGTATTCTAAGATCGGACGAACAATTCTCTCAAGAGAACCACCAAATAGGGTATAGGGAGCCAACAAAGGGCTAGAACGATGAAATGTCATAACTTTGCATTTCGAGGCATTAAGGTGTAACAAGTTTGCACAACACCATGACTGAAAGTTATTGAGATCGGATTGCAATCGAGAATGAAATGAAATGTCCTTATACTGGACACAGAGTTTAACATCATCCGCATACATAAGTACTCGAGAGTATGTTAATACTGAAGGCAAGTCATTAATAAAGAGTGTGAAGAGTAAGGGGCCTAGATGGCTGCCCTGTGGTACTCCCGAAGAAACCTTTACTGGTAAATAGAGGGAGTTTTTGAAGAGGACTCTTTGAGACCTGGAACAAAGATAGCTAGAAATTCATCTCAGGAGGTTGGGCGGAAACCCCAAAAGGTCAAGTTTATGCGCTAAAAGGGAATGGTTTACAGAGTCGAATGCTTTACTAAAGTCGGTGTAAATAACATCCGTCTGTAAGTTACCTTGAAAGCCTTTAATAATGAAAGAGGTAAACTCTAACAAGTTCGTGGTGGTTGATCGCCACCTTATAAATCCATGCTGAGTTGGAGATATAAGTGACTTGCAGAGATGTTGCAAGTGCGGAGTTAAAACCTTCTCAAAGATTTAAGGAATAGCGGATAACTTTGCTATACCTCTATAATTTTTTGCATCAGACTTGCTACCTTTTTTATGGAGAGGAATAATAAACGATTCCTTCCAGATCGGAGGGAAGCAACGGGAATCAATGGACAGGGTGAATAGTTTAAGCAAGGCTCCACACAGTGCCTCGGCGCACTACCAGAGTACACAACCTGGAACCCCGTCTGGACCCGGTGAAAACACCGGCTTAACTAGTCGAAGATCATGAAGTAAGGAACATTTATTTAACAAGGGACTGAAAATGCCGTTCGACTTCGGTAAACCGTATGGGTACTCTAACGCACATAAAAGGGTTCTTATAATGACTTATAATAAGCGTATCGCACCACACCCCGCGACCAACGCCCCCTCTCCACACGCAGCCACCGATCAACACGCGCCAACTCCATCACGCTGACCAAAGACATCAGGTCACGCGGACTTTCCCCACTCCAGGCCAAGCCATCGGCCAAGTGCAGTCTTCCGGGTTCATCATCTGCGGAAAAATGACACCGCGAAAGACTGCGACGGTCACCAAGAACGGCGAAGTGCACCCCGACGCGGAAGTGCACTTTCAAACCCGCGGACCCAGCAATACGGGCATATAAAAAGACGACGACGAGAACCAAGAAACAACTTACGCAGAAACCCGGCTCAGAGTACAGACGTTGTACCAAAGGCTTGCGCAGAAACTTGGTTCGGAGTACAGACGTTGTACCAGGAACCTACAAGAAACACCGGTGACCAATTAAACTAAGTTCATTTAAAGTGCTAAGAATTATAATAAAGTGTCGAATTATCAAAGTAACACCCGATTGCGTAAGTTCACTCCAACTAGCCGAGGCACCGACACTACCACACCCCGAGTCCACGCACGCCGTTTCGTATACACGACGAGCGACGCCCACTCTAGCCCCGATCCACCTCTCTACGATAGGCCGCCCCCGACGCCGCCCCCGACGCCGCCCCCGACGCCGCCCTTAAGGTTCCATCTATTTCTACAAATTTCTTGTGGATTGACCCCTGGACGTGACTGAGCTTACCTCAGCCTGAAATAGGTCCATCACAAGTGGCGCCCGAGCAGGGACCCAAGGGAACGTCAGCGAGGGTTTGTGGAATAAAACCCCACGGCCACTAGAGAAGAACACAAGACAACGACCCGAAGAAAACCCCGACCTTACACAATACCAACGGCAAGAGTGGCGCAACGAGCAGACGAAAGCGCGACACAGCGACAGAGAAACGCGAACAGTGTCGTCACCCCCGAGAAGAAATTCGAAGCGTCAGCCGCGAAGCTCGACACAGTGCCCTAGTGAAGGAAAAGCGCAAGCCCAGCGAAACAGCCAACTCGAGTAACAATCGGAGCGATGGAATCCCATACAGAGGAACAGCCCAGTGGGTATTACCCTGGAGAATTTGTCGCCAACCCAGGGGTGAGTACCGGCTGGATACACAAACGCCGCCGAGAGGAGCGGGAGTCCTTCGCGGAGGAATTCAGATTCAGCCGCGAGGGTAACGTGGAAGATTTGCGGAGGAATTTCGCCGAACTAGTCGCCGGGCCCCTCGAACACGATGCCTGGGTCAGGTTGGTAGAGCTCGAGCGGCAGTACGCCAGATCGCCAGGACGAGCCAGATCGCCCCAGCCCGACACCTCAGCACTAACAGAGAAGCGGAAGACGGACCCCAAACTCAGCCTACAAGTTCCGGGAGTCATGGAGGGCAAAGCCAGCACCTCACCGACATCGATAACCGTCGAAGATCTACCGAAGCCCCCGCCCCCAGAGCCAAGGCCTTCGCCCATGAGAAGGATCTTGCCGACAGCAGGAGGAAATGGCCCCACAGACGGTCATTACTACAGTCACGCCGCACAGATGGCTGAACGGATCCGAAAGTGGGGAATCCTGTTCGACGGGCAGGACGACCCACTGTCGTTCATCGAACTACTGGAACAGCGTGCCCTCTCGTACGGGGTCGACATGAACTACCTGCCGCGAGCCATGGCAGAATGACGTTTCGGGGTTGTAGGCTGCTCTCCGGCTTGTATGCCTGGCCCTGGTCGGTCTGCATCCATCTTCTCTCGCCTATCGAGAACAACAATGCCTCGTGGTCACTGCTCGTGTAGTGGTTCTCCAGACGCCAGGTGGACAGTGGGGAAAGGCTACTCGAGGTGAATGTAAGGTCGATGACTGACCCAGCGCCATCCCTGTTGAAGGTATTCGCGGTCCCCTGGTTCAACAGTACTACGTCCAACTCAGCGAAGGCCTCAAGCAGTGCATGTCCCTTGGATATGGCGTCCGAGCTGCTGCTTCTGGAGATTTCGCTGCCCCACTTCTGAGCCCAAGCATTGAAGTCGCCTACAATCACATTTGGTTTGTGGTCCCTATCGTCGTCGGCCAATTCGTCCATCGCCGCAGCGAAGCTATGACGGCACAGGCTTGGTGGGAGATAGCAGCTGTAAATCCATAAGTTCCCCAGTTTTGCCCTGACGAAATGTCGGAACTCAGCACACACTGATGGCCGTAGAGGAGGCTTACCGCAGGCCCATATTGCTGCTTTGCCTGGGGAGCTTTGGACCCAGCATCCATCCTCGGGGGATATGTAGGGTTCACTAATTATGGCAACGTTTGATCTTATTTCCCGCACCGACTGAGAGAGCAGTTCAGTGGCAGCCTCGCAATGGTTTAGATTTATTTGGTAAAATCTAACCATGTCTAGCGTAGTGACTTGCCTTCTCTTTGGATGCCATGGGGCACCTGTGGCTACCAGCTACATGTGTGTGAAGCTTGCCCTTTCCGGCGCAAAGGAAGTATTTTTCATCATTGTGGCAGTCACTTATCTTGTGCTGCACAGAACCACAGCGGAAGCACCACCCGCTTCTGTCCACAGAGCTTCTGCAATTTAATGCAACGTGGCCGATCTCAAGACACCTGTGTGTGTGTGTGTGTGTGTGTGTGTCAGTCATTTTTCCTTGAAGACATCCGACATGGTTATGTCTGTGCCTATCCAGGCCACGACATAGAATTTTAGAGGCAACTGTATGTCCTCTGCCAAGGGCAAAAAAAAGGTTGATTGCAAATTTTCGTTGTGCGGCAGAAGTTTGACCTCCGTTGGATAACTTTCGTCAATATTTGAATTACACTGGAGAAAAGCCGAGATCGACTCACAAAGCTCTGACCCCTTTTGGGGAAGAAAAATTGTATCAGGTACATGTCAAAGCGGGGGTTATGTAATTACCTTTTGGGGCTTGAAGCCGGGTTTATCTTTGGAGAATCACTGATTAGCTTTTCGGCACACTGATCTTAATTTTTTTGGGGCAGCCTGGCATGCTTTCGACGATTTCTTGATCTCAAATTTTTTTTTTCAGACGCGTGTATAACCTTTTATTATTTTCTTTTCTTTTATCTCGCGGTACCACCAAACTGACCTTTCACAATTCAGTTCCATGGATCGAATGATCCAGCGCTTGAGCTTTGATTTTGTCTCTTCATCCCATTCTAAAGCACAAGGGCTAGATAACCCACCAAGATAACCCAAAGCTCGCTCTCCCGTCAAAAGTCTTCGCTTTATTCCTATTTATTCCATTGCATGCAGATAAGCTACAGCACTGTGCACACAAATAAGTCAATCCAAATATGGGCCGTCACAGAACCTTTGGGAAGCCAACAAAAAACAGTCAGTGGTTAGATCGGAAACTATTACTAGGTGAACCGCCTTGGACGCAAAACAAACAAAAAGCGCAATGTGTGACTTGTATGGCGGCCTTCGCGAATTTTGAATGTCGTGTGCACTGGTCCCACGGAGTCCATCTGTTATGATCCGCCTCTTTGCCACCCTGGCCTATCGTTCCCAGCTAGCTCACGGGGAAGTCAGGGGTGTTTCCGACCCGATAAGCCAGGGGACGGATTGAACAAAACAAAAAAACATACAAAAAAAACAAATCTAATTTATAGGACAGACTTGTCCTCGTTGGCACTTTCGTCAGCGGGGATAGTTGGTTTCGTTATCCCTAGCAGGGTCCCACCCTTCCATGAGCGCCACCTTTTGAATTCGCTCCCTTTTCATATTCAGGGTCCCGCTCTTCTTCTCGCTCTCGTCCCACCCAACTACCGTTTTCTATTCACTCATGACTCTTTTCAAATTTTCATTTTTATATCCATTATATTTTCATATTTAACTTGAACATTATTAATTAATAATCTAGGTTTATATAAAGGAAACAAATACTAACACAAAAATACTAACAACAAAATAAACCCTATTTCGGCCGAATTGGCAGCCCCCTTTGATAAAAGTTGTTGCTTCCTGATGCTTGCTGATGTTTACGTTTGATCGTGGTGTTTTTTTATATGATCGTGATATATTGTTTAATTGTGGGTCGGACGGGTGTAGATGTGCGAAATGTGGTGATGTTATGTGATGTGCTATGAATGAGGGTATACATGCGTGGGTTGTGTGTGATGTGGGTGGATGAAAGTGGGTGTGTGTGAATCGTGTGTGTGTATTTCTGCTTTGATGTCCGGATTCTTTCCCCGGGGGGGGGGCTGGTGTGTGGGGACAGAAACGTGTCTCCAGTCGGTGCTCCGCTGACGGTTCCTTGGTGCCGGTGCTCCGCTGACGGTTCTCGCATCAGTTTTCCGGCCTGTCCAGTACCGGGATGCTGCTGCCGATGTCCGCCGCTTCTGCTGATGTTGATGCCTGCCGCTGATGTCTTGGTGGGATCGTCGTCTCAACGATCACCGATTTTGTTTCCTTTTTTTCTTTCAGGGCACGTGCGGCCTCCACTATTCTCCACCGGAAACTCTCTCTTTTTTTTCTTCCTCGCCCCGTTTCCTTTTCTCCCACGCAACTCTGCCACTGCTTCCCAGGATCCACTATAGATGCCGCTGTCTCTTTCTTCTCCAGCCCTGATACCTATCGGCTCTCTCCAAAACCGCCCATAACACCACACTACCGTTTCCAGGATTACTCCGCCGAAATGGGAGTACCAAGCTGGCGGGCTTTTTCAATTAAGGGGCCCCAAACGTAGGCCATCGCCCACACCCTGAGATTGAGAGTCTCTGGCTCCATCGACTGAGATGCCTGGGCTACTGCTTCAGATCCTTTGCGTGAAACACCCCAATACGTGAGCCTTGCAACGTCTCCAGCTCGTACAGACTGTTGCCCATACTCCGGATCACTCGGCACTTGACGAATTTTGGGCTGAACTTCGCGTTGATGTTGTTTTTAAATTTGCTCAACACGAAATTCCGCTTATATATCTCCTGGCCCGGTGAGTACCTAATTGCTCGAGCTTTTCGATTATACCTGTTCTTCGCTCTGTTGTAGGCTTCATGAGAGTTTCCTCGGACCTCATCTCGGACTATCTCCATCTTGTCACTCCTCGCCAAGGGTGACATTTGTGCATCATTTAGGGCGCCCAGTCTGCGTGCCAATTTATAATCTCGGCCGCTAGTAAACATGTGCTGCCCAAACAACACAAAGTATGGCGACGTCCCGATACCCGTGTGTATAGCGCTCCTAGCCACACACTGGATCTCCGTCAGCTTCTCGTCCCAGCGCGTGTGATCCTCACTAGCGTATGTCCTTATTGCTGCCAGTACAGTCTGGTTCACTCGTTCGGCCGCGTTCGCCTGCGGTGCATAGTTCCCCGACTTCAGGTGCGTTATGCTTCTCCTATCCAGGAATTGAGAGAATTCAGCTGACACAAATTGCTTTCCATTATCGGTATGCACTATTTCAGGCACGCCAAACTGCGCGAAGACCTCGGCGTGCAAGAATCGGATCACGGCCGAAGACGTCGCCTTAGGCAAAGCCTTCAACCAGACATATCTGGACATGTGATCGAGGACTATTAGTATGACCACATTGCCACTTCGAGTCCTCGGATATGGACCCAGGAAATCCAGGTACAGTTTTTGAATCGGCCTCTCGGTTCTGGTTTCGGCCCCCATGAGTGGACGGTGAACCTGTGTTGAATGTTTTGTTTCTTTGCAGGTGTTACAATCAGCCACATATGCCTTCACCTGCACGGTCATCCGGGGCCAATAATAGAACTGTCGCAGCCGTCCCAGTGTCCTCGCGATTCTTCCATGCATTGCCACATCGCTGTCGTGAGCCTGTTGGATCAGTGTGCTCGTCAGGGCTTCCGGGATCCATAGCTTCCACGAAAACTCCTCTAATTCCGGCCGGCCAAATTGTGTGCGCTTAAACAGCAGTCCTTCCTCCACCTTCAGGTCTGGGAATTCATCCTCATCGCTCTGGACCGACTCAATTTTTCTTCGGTATTCTTCATCCTCGAAGGCTGTGGTGTCGAACTCCAGGAAGTCGATAGCGTCCACGTCAAAGGGACGTGACAGCATATCGGCGACGATATTTTCCTTTCCTTTGCGGTGCTCGATTTCGAAGTCATAAGCCTGGAGAGCCAACGACCACCTGGCTAGCCTTCCATCCAGTGCTTTGAATCGCATGAGCCACTGCAAACTCGCGTGATCTGTTATCACCGTGAATGGCATCAGTTCTACGTATGCACGGAACTTCTCTATGGCTCTTACCGCCGCCAGACACTCCTTCTCTGGCACGCTATAGTTAAGCTGTGCCCCTCTTAGCTTCGCCGAAAAGAATGCGATCGGGTGCTCTGCTCCTTCATCATCCCTCTGGAAGAGAACTGCTCCAATCCCCACGTGGCTCGCATCACACTGGATGAAGAAGTGCTTCTTAAAGTCTGGGTGATGTAGCACGGGGGCACTGGTAAGTGCTTTTTTGAGCTCCTCGAACGATTTTCCTGCCTCCTCCGTCAGCTTAAATTGCCCTTTTCCTTTCAGACAGTCTGTCAGAGGAGCCGAGAGTGCCGAGAAATTTCGGATAAACCGCCGATACCAGCCAGCTGTCCCCAAAAATCTCCGGATTTGTCTCACGTTCCTTGGCATTGGTATTTGGGTGATCGCCTGTACTTTCTCCGGATCTGTCCTAAGTGCGCCGTCGCCTACGATGTACCCTAAATACTTTAAATATTTATAGCCGAATTTTGATTTTTTTCTTCCAATTGTCAGGTTTGCCTCCTTGAGACACTTGGCCACTTCCTCTAACAGGTGTATATGCTCCTCAAACGTCCGGGAAATAACTAGTAGATCGTCTAAGTATACAAAAACATGGCTTCGGAGTCGTTGTGGAATTACTCGATCCATCAACCGACACAGCCGTTGGGCTGCATTGCACAACCCGAAGGGCATCGATTTAAATTGATAGAGTGGTCTGCCCGGCACCGTGAATGCTGTGTACGTCCGACTTTCAGGCTCCAGCTCTATCTGCCAAAATGCGTGCTTTAAATCGATGCTGCTGATGTACACCGTATTCTCTACGCGGCTCAGAATTGATTCGATGCTCTGCAGCGGGTAAGCATCCTTCACGGTTAATTTGTTTAGTTTCCGCGCATCCAGACACAATCGGTTCTTTCCCGGCTTACGTACCAGCGTCACGCGGTTGCTCCACGGGCTCTCGCTGGTTTCGATGACTCCGAGGCGCAACATTTCGTCCACCTCGGCAAACAACAGCTCTTGCACCGCGGGAGACACCGGGTAGAATCGCTCCTTTACGGGTACGGCTCCCTCGATTAATTGAATTTCGTGCCTTTCGAGCGTCGTTCTTCCCAAACCATGTGTGTCGAATGCCCTGAAGTTGTTCTTCACCTGGTCCAGACGTGTCTGCTGCGTGTGCGTCAATTCGTGCGGTTCCGTTGGTCTACTCCTAGTCAGCACCTCAGCATCAATTTCGGCTAATTCCTTGTGTCGTTCTAGGCCTACTATATGCGGAGCCAGACCAAACTTCCGCCAGAAATCGACCCCTAGGTACAGCGGTTGTTTCAGCGAGGGACACAGGAACAACTCCATAGTCTGCTTCTGGCCTCCATACGTCATTACTGTCGACACATGTCCCAGTATTTTATGAGGAGTGTCGCCCGCTGTTTGTACTGAGAATTTCTTTATGTCTTGAAGTTTCAGCTCCAATTCTCCTATCAGTTCCAGGCCACCTTTCCCCAGAAGGCTCACCGATGCCCCTGTATCCAGTAGTCCCATCAGCGTCCTCGGGCCCAACTTCACTCGTGCGAATGGCCTGTCATCCTGACGAATTGCCGAGTGGACTGCAGCACACACCTGGAGCCGCCTTCTCTTTCGCCCCTGAAACCTGTCCCGAGCCCGCTGTGCTCTGACTGCTCCCGTTCTGATACTCTGATCGAGTTCGTCCCCCATTATCCGATTCCTGGCCTGTTCGTACTGCCGCTGTCTTTCCTTTATCGGCTTGCGCTCGGACCATCTAGCTTCGGGTAATACCGCTTGGTTAACCTTATATATGGTAGTGTAAATATTCTTATTGCTACTTCTTTCCTTAGGGGTATCTAATTTAACGTTGGAGGGCCTATCTATTGGCTGCTTCGCAGCGACGTGGAACTCGACTCCTCCAATTGCGTCGTGCTCCTTTTCGCGTTTCCCGGCCGACATTTAGGACATTTAGGGAGGATGACCCCGGCCAGCCCGCACTTGTAGCAGAACAGGTTACGTACGGCCGACTCACACTCAAAATAGGTGTGACCCGGCTGAGCGCAATTCCAGCACTTCAGCTGGGTGCGGTCGCCTCCGGATTCCCTCGTCCTATGGACAGCATCCAATGCCTCGGTCTGTTCCTCCGGGTCGTGAGTGTTCGCATCCAATTCATGTACTTTGTGATCTTCCCTGCGCCTACTACCCCCATGGTCTGGACCGCTCCTTGTCCATCGCGTCGCCAGCAGTTTCTCGGCGTCCGCACACTCTTCTCGCAGCTTCTGGAGATTTGGTATCTGCATTGGATAAATCACCCTCGAAATTGCATCTCTAATATTGATCTTTATGATCTTTATTAGATCATAATCCGAGAACGGATTCAGCAATCTCGACCTCAACACCAACATCTCCTGGATGTACTGGTCCGCCGACTCCCCGTGGCGTTGTCGGCGTTCCCTGAGCTCTTGCTCTCGCTCGAACTCTGTCCGACGAACTTGAAACTGCTGCTGGAGACCATATCTCAGATTCGGCCAGTCCGGCATTCCTACCGTCCGCACATGCATCCAGTACCAATCCCTTGCGTGGCCACTGACCAATGTGTGAAAGGCTTTCAACACCTCCGCCCACGGTACCTGGTACGACGTCTGTAGATGCTCCACCCGGAATATGAATTCCGCCACGGGCATCCCCTTTGGATCGCCGTCGAAGCTAAGTCCCCATCTTCGTATCTGCACTTGCTCCTGCCTAGCCTCTCCAAAACTCGGTCGATTCCTGTTAGGGTTTGCTCCTGCGCCCATCCCGTTGAACAGCCACTCCTCCACGGGTCTCTGATCGGCTTGGGTCCTCTGATCGGCCTCCAATGTTTGGTTGTCCACGAACAAGTGCGTTGGATGTGCTTGCTGGTTCCCGGGTGCTTCCTGTTGACCTCCTCCCAGACTGGTTGCATTTGATCCCCGATTCCTTCCATTCGCATCACTCGCCGTTCGCTCCGCTTTTAACGAACCCATCACAGCGTTGATCTCTCGCATGAACTCTAGCATGTCTGCTTGCATTGACGATCTCAGCGCTTCCATTTGCTGCCCGAGCGACGCTCGGTAGGTCTCCTGTGCTTGGGCTAAGGCTGCGTTCACGGCTGAGCTTAACTCGGACGGTAACACCAGGTCCTTACGGGTTCGCTGTTGACCTCCTACCGCTCCGGCTTCTGGGTCCTCCTGGTACAACCCCGCATGTACGTTTTCCGCCACTTGCGACGGCCCTTCCAGCCTACTGCCGGCTTTACCGTCCTGGGACCGAGTCGTCGGCATGTTGTACGGCTGGTACCTGCGCTGTGCCTCTGGGCTACGCCTTGTCTTCCCCGACCCTTTAAAAATCTCCGGGTCACTCATCAACCAATTTTCCTAACGTACTCCTTTCCTTCGTCTATTCCCTATTTACTTAACTATCTTGGTGATAAATAAATTGGATTGTTTATTATCTGACTACCCTACTCCACTAAACACCTAGTTCCTGGCTAATTAATCCTCAATACCTTCAATCGTAAGGAGAAAACAAATAAATAAATAGTGCAATAAATAAATAAGCGAATAATTAATTCCATGTTTAGATAACCAAATAAATAAATTTAAATACATAAATCGGTTAATTTAAATCAATAAATTGATAAATCTAAATATCTAAATTGATTCAATCAAATAAATAAACACCTACATCTACAATTAATCGCCTAATTAAATGCAACACTAAATAACTAAATACTTCCTCTCCCAAACAAAAACTCTTTTTCCGATGACTTGCCTAATGCCTACTTCTAAAATTGCTTCCAAACAATGCTAGCGAGGATCGTCAGTCCTCAAAAAAAAAATGATTTCCCTTTGGGTTTTCTTGCTTCGGCTTTCCAATAGTAAATCACTAACAAAAAAACATATAATTCCCAAACTGCTTCAGACAAAAATTCACCTTTAATTTGTTTGGTGGGACGAGAGACAACTGCATTAATTGTTTTGCAGGTGAGCGGACTCCCTTCTTTTCCCCTTGCTATTTACCTTCGCTTACTTTTTCTAAGTGCCAACTCCCTTCGCTGTTTCCTCCCTCAGATCACCGTGGATCCCCCAGAATCGGACAACGACATTAATGCCTCTGGACATAACCCGGACCACGACTCGACAGATCCTCCGGCACCTCTTCCTCTTTTCAGATCCAGACAGCGAGCTCCACGAGTCGGACAACGAGGCTACTACCACCTGGTAATACCTGGACCACAACTCGGGACACACACTTCCTTCCCTTCTACCTCCGATACATAACTACCATGTCCATTTTCCTCTCTTCTACTCATCTCAGCGGCTACGACGGCTAGGATTTATTCCCGGCTCGCGGACCGGCTGAGTTTCGTTCTACCAGGGTTCCATTTTACACCGGGTCTTTAAGACTCGCGTTTAAAATCGATCCCTTCTATTACCATTGGGCGCCATTTGTTATGATCCGCCTCTTTGCCACCCTGGCCTATCGTTCCCAGCTAGCTCACGGGGAAGTCAGGGGTGTTTCCGACCCGATAAGCCAGGGGACGGATTGAACAAAACAAAAAAACATACAAAAAAAACAAATCTAATTTATAGGACAGACTTGTCCTCGTTGGCACTTTCGTCAGCGGGGATAGTTGGTTTCGTTATCCCTAGCAGGGTCCCACCCTTCCATGAGCGCCACCTTTTGAATTCGCTCCCTTTTCATATTCAGGGTCCCGCTCTTCTTCTCGCTCTCGTCCCACCCAACTACCGTTTTCTATTCACTCATGACTCTTTTCAAATTTTCATTTTTATATCCATTATATTTTCATATTTAACTTGAACATTATTAATTAATAATCTAGGTTTATATAAAGGAAACAAATACTAACACAAAAATACTAACAACAAAATAAACCCTATTTCGGCCGAATTGGCAGCCCCCTTTGATAAAAGTTGTTGCTTCCTGATGCTTGCTGATGTTTACGTTTGATCGTGGTGTTTTTTTATATGATCGTGATATATTGTTTAATTGTGGGTCGGACGGGTGTAGATGTGCGAAATGTGGTGATGTTATGTGATGTGTTATGAATGAGGGTATACATGCGTGGGTTGTGTGTGATGTGGGTGGATGAAGGTGGGTGTGTGTGAATCGTGTGTGTGTATTTCTGCTTTGATGTCCGGATTCTTTCCCCGGGGGGGGGGCTGGTGTGTGGGGACAGAAACGTGTCTCCAGTCGGTGCTCCGCTGACGGTTCCTTGGTTCCGGTGCTCCGCTGACGGTTCTCGCATCAGTTTTCCGGCCTGTCCAGTACCGGGATGCTGCTGCCGATGTCCGCCACTTCTGCTGATGTTGATGCCTGCCGCTGATGTCTTGGTGGGATCGTCGTCTCAACGATCACCGATTTTGTTTCCTTTTTTTCTTTCAGGGCACGTGCGGCCTCCACTATTCTCCACCGGAAACTCTCTCTTTTTTTTCTTCCTCGCCCCGTTTCCTTTTCTCCCACGCAACTCTGCCACTGCTTCCCAGGATCCACTATAGATGCCGCTGTCTCTTTCTTCTCCAGCCCTGATACCTATCGGCTCTCTCCAAAACCGCCCATAACACATCTGCGGGTAAATTCCCCATGAGTTGCGTCAGCAATCGAGGCTTGAATTTAAAACAGATCGAACTGTCTGACGGCAGACCTCCTGAGCGTTCACTGTCCAAACGCTCAGTCGAAGGATGCTCACAAGTGCTCGTGGGCCGACATAAAAATTCGAATGGTGCAGATGACGAATATAGCTTCGCACAAATTGCGAGCGCTTAGTCAAAAACAGAGGAAACTTGGCATCGTATGATAAGAGCTGATGATAGGAGCTTTGGCTAGTCGCCCGCCCACTCGCAACAACGAAAATTTACACCAAGTCCCTGTGTCTTCATGGATGAATGGGTTCAACCGCTGAAGACTAGGACCAATTGTAGATCCTTTCCTAACCTTTTCGATTTCTCCTTGATACTCGTGATGCTGGACGATTTCGACAATTTTATAAAAGGCTTCATTGTATTCGGTCGGTGAGATAGTTTTTTCGAAATTTAGGCGTGGGTCTTTACATTTTCTTATAAAGCGGAGCACATACACGAACACTCTAAGCAGTTTGAGGTGTGACGAGAATCCCTCGATGACATATAACAGCTCCGAGCTTCGCACAGCAGCGGTCAGCCCGACCGCAGTCTTCCTCTTTTCCAGGTGAAGATTATCGGAATGTTCGAAATGAGCGTTCTTGGGCCAGTTTTCTTCTTCCTCTTTCAGAAATGATGGTCCTTCGAACCAAATTGACTGAACGATTTCGTCGACGTCACAACCTCTTGAGACAATATCTGCTGGGTACATGCCGCCACGTAGCATCATCTGACCACTCTTGAATCTCATCCACTCTATTTGAAACGAAAGTCGACAACGACGATGTATGAGACCGGATCCAATGAAGAGTTACCTCTGAATCCGACCAATAAACGACTCGTTCAATGGGCACGTTTAATAGGGGCTTGATTCTGTGACAGAGATCTGCGAGAAGGTGAGCGGCACATAACTCAAGCCGTCAAGGCGTCAGAAAAGGCATGTATTTGAGCCGGTGACATCGGATCGGGATACACAAACCGAGATATGGATATGTCTTCTAATTGAGATAGTGTACTTTTCAACTTATCCCACGCTGTTTCCTACTTCGGCGGGATCGACACATCCCAATCTAGTTTGTTAAGCCACAGCTCCTGCAATAGGGACTTGCCTTTTATGACGATAGGACTTAACAAACCAAGGGGGTCAAACAACTTTGATGTCATCGATAGTATGTTCCGTTTTGTCGCTCGGAGACCCATAACTGAATTGTCAATTTTGAACTTAAAGGCATCGTCAGTAGGTAACCATGAGATTCCTAACGCCATTGTCGACTCTGTATCCGAAATTGTTATGGTTTTGGCTGTGCTCTCAGATGCGGTGATCTCTGGTGAGTTTGAACACCACTTAGTCAACTCAAACCCTGCGGTCTGAAGAACCTGAGACACTTCGTACTTAATTGCCCTTAGCTCCTCTACGCATGCAGCACCAGTCAACAAGTCATCGACGTAAAAGTCGGACCCAATAACGTTAGCAGCTCTAGGGAATGAGAGCTTCGCAGACTCACTCAACCTTTTCAAACTCCGGATAGCTAAGAATGGGGCTGGTCCAGTCCCATAGGTTACAATGTTGAGCTTGTATAATCTCAAGGATTCAGAAGGGTCTCTTCTCCACACTATGAGCTGAAACTGCCGATCCGCTTCGTTCAACATCACTTGGCGATACATCATTTTAACATCAGCAGTCAGGGCAAACCTTTGCAGACGGAAACGGAGAAGTGTCGAGTATGATTCCTCTTGAATGGTAGGTCCCACCATCAGAATATCATTCAAGGCCACCTGTGAGGACGACTTGGACGAAGCATCGAACACGACAGAATACACTGATGAGGGATTACGTAGTGTGGAGTAGAAGGAATCGTATTGTCAGTAGGAGACAAATGACCTAAGGAGAGGTACTCTTCCATGAATTCCAAGTACATTTTCTTCAACTCAGGGTCACGATGCAATCGTCTTTCAAGCGACAAAAACCGCCGCAACATCGGTAAGCAGGAACAGAACCGTCGTACTCGTACGAAAGGGAATCCATGCTTACCTTATGTCTCATTACAGCACGGATGACCTGACGGTTGTGATGCTGGAAAGCGAGGAAAAGCGCCTTCTGGTGGCTTCCTGCTACATGGCTCACGACAGACCCGCACCACCCGACGAACTCAGGAGCCTGGTGACAGAAGCCGGCACCAAAAACTATCAACTCGTCATCGGGACGGATGCCAATGCCCACCACAATGTGTGGGGAAGCACCGACATCAATGATAGAGGTGAGTCACTCTTAGACTTTATACTAGCAACTAATCTATATATAGCAAACGTCGGGGAGGAGCACACCTTCGTGGGTCCGACTTCATCCAACGTGCTAGACCTAACACTAGCAACGGGAAACAGTACTACGGTATCTAGCTGGAGGGTCCTTGAAAGACCCTCCTTCTCAGATCACAAGTACATTCAGTTTAAGTGCGACTTCAAACATTCTTCGAAGGTAACAGTCTATAGAAACCCCCGGAATACAAACTGGGAAAAGTTTAAAAAGACAGTTACTTCGAAGCTCGCGAGTCCGGGCACAGTGAAATCCGCGGAGGACATAGAGAAGTCTCTAGAGACCCTATCCAACGCGTTGCTGGACGCCTACCACACATCGTGCAAACCCTCGAGGACGAAGAAGAGGTCCAAGCCACTCTGGTGGAGCCGGGATCTCTCTCTTCAAAGGGACAACCTCAAGGAATTCTTTAAGATCGCCAAACAAGCGAACGAAGGGATCGTCTATGAGGAATACAGACTCCTACTCAGGAGCTACAAGAAGGAACTACGTAAAGCACAACGGAACTCGTGGAGGACCTTCTGCTCCAACATCGAGAAAGTACCAGAAACCGCACGGCTACGGAAGCTGCTCTCTAAGCAGCCTACCATACAAAGCCAATTAAAGCTAGATGACGGACAGTGGACAGAAGGCAGTGACGAAGCCCTAACAGCACTAATGGAGGAACATTTCCCTGGTTGCACCGAGGTCGCTGATGCCAAAGAGCACCAGGACCTAGCAACCGAGGAACAACACCCCCCAACAGATTTGTTAGCCACCAAGCGAATCCACTGGGCAATAGACTCCTTTGCGGGCACAAAAGCACCAGGACTTGACGGGATATTCCCAGCCATGATGCAGGTGACCAAAGAGGCGATTACCCCATGGCTCTCCGCCATATTCACAGCTTGTATAAGTACTGGCTATATCCCTATCCAATGGAGAACCTCGAGAGTTGTCTTCCTCCCAAAGGCAGGAAAGTGCAGCCATGCGAGTCCCAAGGACTATAGACCGATAAGCCTTACCTCCTTTATATTAAAAACGCTAGAAAAGCTGCTGGACTTACACATCAGGAATGAGGTAGGGGGACTGATGTCAACCAACCAGCATGCCTATACTAAAGGGAAATCGGTGGAGACCGCACTACATTCGGTAGTAGCTACCATTGAGAAAGCCCTTCACAATAAAAAGTATGCACTGGGAGTATTCGTGGACATCTCCGGAGCATTCAACAACGTGGCTACGGAAGCAATAACAAATTGCCTGGTAGCAACTAATACACACCCAGCAATCATCCTGTGGATAAGGAACCTCCTAGGTTGCAGACGGGTGCAATCAGAGTGGGGCACCGCTTCCATGGTGAAAGAGGCACACAGAGGCACACCCCAGGGTGGAGTCCTGTCGCCCCTCCTGTGGAATCTGGTGGTCGACGACCTCATCAAGAGATACGAAAGGAAGGCCCCAATAATAACAGCTTATGCGGACGACATAAGCATACTTATTACGGGTGTTTGCCCATCGACCCTCAGCTCACTAATGCAACGAACACTCAGGGAGATACGCGAGTGGGCGGAAGAAGTAGGACTCCGTATCAACGCGGACAAGACGGACCTCATCCTCTTTACCAAGAGGTACAAGGTACCGATATGGACCCCCCCGAAGATCAATCAAACTAGGCTAACCCCAAAAACACAAGTCAAATACCTGGGCACAGTACTGGATAGTAAACTGGCATGGAAACCCAATGTATTGGAAAGGGTGAAGAAGGCCACCATTGCGCTTTATGCATCCAAGAAGATGCTCAGCAGCACATGGGGCCTATCTCCGGCTCTGATGCATTGGATTTACATCTCGGTGGTGCGACCAACTCTGCTGTATGGAGTCTTAGTGTGGTGGCAAGCTACTGGAAAGAAAACGTATCATAAGCTTATGGAAAGGACTCAGCGACAGGCTTTGCTCTGTATTACAGGGGCGCTGAGGTCAACCCCAACAAAAGCACTCGAAACCCTACTTGGAATCGAACCCCTAGACATCCACGCCCGTCTGACTGCAGGAAAGGCAGCACAACGCCTCATCGCTTCAGGAAATATGTCGCCACAAGAATACGGGCATAGTTCAATTGAAAGGGAAATGAACAGATCAACTGATTACATGACCCCCCAAACATGCCTCGACGTAAAAACAACTGCATCCTTGGGACCTGAAGACTGGAAAATCGGAAGAGACCAAACGGAGCACCTCAATATATATACGGACGGCTCCAAGATGGACGGAGGAGTAGGAGCGGGCCTATACTGTACAGACCCTGAGATAAGGCTGTCATATAAGCTACCGGACCATTGTAGCATATTCCAGGCAGAGGTTTTTGCCATCAGGAAAGCAGCAGAAGTCGCTCTTCTCACTGAAAGAGCACACGATGCGGTCAACCTATTCGTCGACAGCCAAGCGGCGATAAGATCCATGCAGTCGTCCGCAGTCAGTTCCAGAAATGTCTTGGCGAGCAGGGAGGCACTAGATACCCTAAGCACGACAAAGTCAGTGCGGATCTACTGGATTCCCAGCCACCAGGGCATCGAAGGGAACGAGACGGCGGAAGTACTAGCTAAGGAAGGCGTCGGGCTGGCGAATACGAGAACCGAGAACGTGCCTGTCTCCCTCAGAACGCTGCAAAGTGATCTAGAAAAGCAGGCCGGATCACAAACCGAATGTAGGTGGAGGAGTACCACCGCCTGCAGAACCTCGAAAATCATGTGCAAGGAACGCAATGACAAACTCAGCCACTACCTGCTGCACCTACCACGGAAGGACTGCAGATTATTAGTGGGAATATTAACGGGCCATTGCCTGGCTGCGGCGCATGCAACAAAGCTAGGCATCACAAACAGAGACAGTTGTAGGAAATGTGACGAACCTGGGGCAACCGAAACCCTGGAACATCTCATCTGCAACTGTCCTGCTCTCCCCCCTATCCGGACAACTAAGGGCCATACTGGCCTATGTGGGGCCCCCTCTGAGGGCCGTCCGGGTCAACCTAACCTAACCTAACCTATCGATGGATACTAGCAACTCTTCACTGCAACTCAAACTGTTTGTAATTTGAGGAGCAGAACTATATAGATTCAGAAACATATTTTCCCGACACAACCCAACTAAGAAGGTTTTTCTGAAGAGTTGGAAAGTCAGGACCTTGTTTAATTTGACCAACAGCTAATAATTCAAAGAACGATTCTGCTCCAATTAGCATATCTATTCTTAGTGGCTTGTAGAAATAAGGGTCTGCCAGTGGTAGGTTCTCTGGGATTCGCCAGTCAGTCATATTCACTGACTGGTCAGTGTGATAACCTGAAATTGATTTCAGGATCCAAAAATCAAAGGAGAACTCACTACCATTTATTCGCGACTTCACCACTGTGTGTATTTTATCCTTTACTTGAGAATTAGATTCACCAATTCCAAGCAAGTTAATACAGGACTCCTCTGTACGGATCTGTAAGCGATTAGCGAGGGCCTCGGTAATGAAATTTGTTTGTGATCCAGAGTCGAGCAGAGCTCTGGCCAGAATGTGTTCACCGCTCTTAGTTAGGACGCTTACAATCGACGTAGCCAGAATTACCCTGTCCAACGCTGTCGCATGCAGAACATGTGAGGTGGAAGGTTGATTCTGATTTGATGGAGGAGAAGTACTCTCTTGGGTTGGTGGCAACGCGAGACTATTAGCCGACACTGTGTATCGATGTGATGTGAGCGGTTGCACACTCGACATTTATTGGCTTTGCATTTTACAACAGCGTGGCCTTTTCGCAGAAGTCTAGCATGAGTTGGGAGACACTGGCTGCGTCTCGCTTGCTGCATCAAAGGCGGCGATAAGCGACATTATCTTTCCCTTGGTTACAATCATCAGCTCTTCCAACTCGGCTGCATATGCATCATCACCTGTTATGTCCTCGATTTGCTCTTGCAAATGGTTCGCCTTTTCAATTGAAGCATTCAAACAATCTAATCTGCATTGTAATTCCGGTAATTGCAAAGGAATCGGCCCTTGATCTAATCGATTCTCTAAGCGCCGAATGCTTTTTACTCGACTTTTGAGCTTAATCTTTTTTTTTTTTTTATTCTTTGGACGTTGACATGCAATGACTGCATCTTTCAAGAGGCGATGCAGTTACTGCACCGTCAAGTGGCCCGTGTGAAACCAGCGGAAGGCTGTTACGCACGGATCCCAGGCAAAACGCAGCCCTCCTCCCGACCAACCGACCGAGCGGCGCTGCCGCATAACGCGCGGCGCGTAGCCGAGCCGAACGCTAGCATGCAGGAAAGATAGCTGTTAGACTAACATTCGAGGAAAATTAGCACTAAACTTACTAAGAAACTAAGCATGCAATCAAAATACAAATACCACTACAATTACTAATTACTAGAAAGGTGTGTAAGGATTAGTAATTTAATAAGAGGAAGAGAATTAGTGGTGGATATAATATGGTAGAGGGAATTATAATCCGAGCATAAGACCCTAAACGGTTCATGCAAGGAATAATTCGATCTACAAAGTGGAAGAAACAACGGTATAAAATTTCTAGTCAGTCTAATAGGAATCGTGAAGTTTATGCGGCTCAACAGATCAGGGCTGTCTATGTCACCCCTGATCAAGCTGTGCATAAATATCACACCAAGCATTTTTCTACGGTTAACTAAGGATGGGAGGTTTACTAATAGTAGTCTACTAGAGTAAGATGGGAGTCTTACACCCGCATCCCAGTTAAGGCCCCGCAGAGCAAAGAGTAAAAAGTTTTTCTGTACTGATTCTATACGGTCCTGGTGTACTTTGTACTGAGGGCACCATACACAGGAGCCGTATTCTAAGATCGGACGAACAAGCGAGGTATAGAGAGTCTTTGTTATATAGGGGACGTCAAACTCCTTTGACCACCTCTTTATAAGCCCAAGCACGCCCATGGCCTTATTTACCATGGTAGAAATGTGTTCGGTAAACTTTAACTTGGGGTCTAACATAACACCCAGATCATCCACCAGGGTAATTCTCTCAAGAGAACCACCAAATAGGGTATAAGGAGCCAACAAAGGGCTAGAACGATGAAATGTCATAACTTTGCATTTCGAGGCATTAAGGTGTAACAAGTTTGCACAACACCATGACTGAAAGTTATTGAGATCGGATTGCAAGCGAGAATGAAATGAAATGTCCTTGTACTGGACACAGAGTTTAACATCATCCGCATACATAAGTACTCGAGAGTATGTTAATACTGAAGGCAAGTCATTAATAAAGAGTGTGAAGAGTAAGGGGCCTAGATGGCTGCCCTATGGTACTCCCGAAGAAACCTTTACTGGTAAATAGAGGGAGTTTTTGAAGAGGACTCTTTGAGACCTGGAACAAAGATAGCTAGAAATTCATCTCAGGAGGTTGGGCGGAAACCCTAAAAGGACAAGCTTATGCGCTAAAACGGAGTGGTTTACAGAGTCGAATGCTTTACTAAAGTCGGTGTAAATAACATCCGTCTGTAAGTTACCTTGAAAGCCTTTAATAATGAAAGAGGTAAACTCTAACAAGTTCGCGGTGGTTGATCGCCGCCTTATAAATCCATGCTGAGTTGGAGATATAAGTGACTTGCAGAGATGTTGCAAGTGCGGAGTTAAAACCTTCTCGAACATTTTAGGAATAGCGGATAACTTTGCTATACCTCTATAAATTTTTGCATCAGACTTGCTACCTTTTATATGGTGTAACGAGTAACGAAAAGAATCTTCGCACGATGAAGCTGGTGGTCGGCTAACTGAGAAGGAGTACGCGCTCGCTTCCACGGCTGATCTCTGGTCGGAAATGGGGATGGGTCCTTTGGGGTAACCCTCCAGTTAGGTTGCTTCGCTCCTGCTGGTATTATTTTATTAAAATTCGCGTACTCTTTTTGGGAATGGGAGGGGGACAGACAAGGAAAGGATCGTTAGGGGTACGGAAAGTATAGTGGGGCAAAGATAGTGCAGAGAAGGAGTAGGGATCTACCACCGCGGCGGACATCTCTGTTTTGCTGGCACGGAGTCGTGCCACGCCCACCCTACCATGATCCTGAAAGAGCCAAGAATAATATCAGGATCCCTGGAGTGTCCGGTATTGGTCATCCTATTTCGCTCACGAGCGGCATGGTTCCCCCAAATGCGGTAACGTCTAGCACATATTCATCTTAACAATCATTTTATTAGAAACTATATTCAGATACTATATTCATGTTACAAGAAAAAAGAAACACTAACCGAGAACTCCAAGACAAGGCTAAATGGACAAAAGGAGGAACGAAAAGCGTCTCAAGAGATATAGCTATTATTACTAGGGAATATTTAGATAAATAAATACGATAAGTGTAAATAGTTATAAGTGCATATACGATATTTTATAGTGCGATATAAACTAATGATTTTTCCTTAGATAGAAAGATAATACTATAGCGCAATATAGGTACACATGTCCCAGCACATCGGCTTCAGGGAGTAGTTGGACATATTATTCGTTCTACCAAGCGTATTGTAAAGGCAGAAGGCCAATCAGCTGTGACTACTTTAAAAGTGTGAGGTCAACGACCGACAAACAGCTCTAGCAAAAAAGAACGAAGCTTTTGCCACGCTCGCGGAATTTTGGGAGGCAATAAAATTTAATGTTGTTGGTATATTATAAAGCTCACTCAGTTTTTGTTTGTGTTCCCGCGGCGAAAGATCTTTCGTAGCTGGGCGTGTGGCTGTGTGTGGGTGCATTAAACTTTTACCTGCAAACCAAACACAAAATCGTACAGCGCGTGCTGCATGGCATAAGCTCGCGGAGGGGACCCGGCCGAGCGGACGCTTTTAAGCTCAAACTTTTAAGCTTTTATCAAATGCATTTTCAAACTTTCCATGTGTTGGTGGGTTTTTTTTCTGGTTTTTTTTTTTGTTACAATTAACACTAAGTATATCCAACTACACAAAAACAGACATATCAACGGACTGCGAGGTTCAAGGGAATGCGAGTCACGGTGGGATCTTACTGGCCTCAGTGGCTTTCAGTGGGCGGTGTATACATATGTATGTGAGCACATCTCTTACAGTTTTCATTCAGCCTACATAATGACACTAACGTGCACATAAGACAAACGCTGGCCTCCACTGCACTTTAAATAAACGTTTGGAACAGCTAGGCCGAATCACGAGAAGAACAAGAGAGGCGATACCACTAGGGGTCGCCGGGAGGTTATGTACACACGTGGTGCACTATTTTTTCCCGCCCGGTAGGAACATTTAAGCGGCTTCGGTCCTACGCTGACTGCAAGCACCGGTTTCCGTTTCTTGGCCCGGTTTTGAATGCGAAACGGTTACGCCACTTCGCCGCACTAAGCCCGTTCAGACGGCTGTCCTCGTCTCGCGCAGCCAAAGTTCACTGCCCGCGACTTGGTGGATCAGCTGGTTCGTAGTGCGGGGGCTTAAAGCTCAGGCTGCAGCTTTTGGATAATTCCCAAACTAAGTGCCGATTCTAATGTGGAATTTGAAAATACTGATCAGGCTACTTTTTCTAACAGTTACTCCATGCACATATTTACCCGGTTGGAACTGGCACTGCGAAAATAGGGGGATGGGGTTGAGGTGCTAATTCCTTCTTTCTCCAGGTGTTTTTTTTTTTTTTTTTGTGTTGGGGCTGCTCACCTCCAAGCGGAAACTACAGAAAAAGTCGGAAAATCTAACTTCGAGGCTCCTAGCACTGTCGAAGGCCGGTACTCACGTTTTCGATTAGAGCCCAATCTGCTTTCTTGGGTTCTTTTTTCCCGATCGAGTGCACTTTGGTTTCACCCCACGGTTATTTACGGCGGTTTAATTTTATTTTTATTATTTTTTTTTCTCACCGCGCAACTGAATGCTTGTACGGCCACAAGGAGAAAGAAAGATTTGGGCGGATCTACTGACCAACAAAAATTTTGTTCTCCGGATCTGCCTTTGCACGATCCTTCGCCATTCGCCTTGAGTGGTTATGGACATGGTGGGGAGATTTTTTGTTCGTTTTTAAGCATATTCTTAATGTCAACCCTAGATGGCGCTAGCCCTCACACGACCAGGAACATTAAACATGTAACACCACAACAAGAAATTAAGCCAACCTAACTATACACTAACTATGGGGACTAAACTTAATAATTAATAAGTATCTCGGTGAGGTGTGATATATACTTGTATAAATAATACAATATATATAAATATATTTATATATATATTATATACATAAATATATAAATTGTACAAATACCATCGGGCATACTTTCAGGCGAAGAACACAAATATGCTTTCCTATCCGCCCGACAAGCGACCACTACAAATCCCCCCGGCCAAGATCACACTTTGGTGTTAATCACATCAAAGGGTGATAGACGCTTGGAGGAAAACCGTTAACCTGTATTAGGATGGTCACTGCTTTATGTCTTTAGCGTGGTATTTTCCGATAAGTCTACCTTGGGGATCTTCCAACTCGTAATAACTGTGACCAAGCCTACGTTTTATTCTAGCTTTTACAAAAGTAGGAGCTAGTTTTGCGCTGAAACCTTTAACGAAATTGCTCTGCTGAAAGTTGCGTCTGTAGACCTCCTGGCCAACTTTGAACGCCACTTCACGACTTCGAAGGTTGTACTGCTGTTCGTTTCGTTGGTGTTGTTTTTGTATTGTTCGTTGGGCTGTTTTTTGAATCACATCAAACGAATCTTCCCGGCCAAAACTCACGGTACGATCTTCTAAAACCTGCAAATTTCGTAAGAGCTGATAGGTGTCTCCATTGGTGATCATGTGCTGTCCAAATGCAACCCGATAGGGGCTGTCGTTTAGGGCTGAATGCAGACTAGATCGTAAGGCACAACTAATAGAACTAAGCTGCTCATCCCAATTAGTTTGATCTGGCTTGATGTAAGCTTTAATGGCGGCAATAACGGATCTGTTAACGCGTTCCGATGCGTTGGCTTGAGGTGCGTACACAGCCGTATAAAAATGCTGCACATTGTACTTTTTCAACAGCGAATTGAAGTGATGGGACTTAAATTGTACTCCATTGTCGGACACAACCACTTCGGGAACCCCGAAGCAATGGAATAGGTCCTCTTCCATGAATCGAGTTATCGCCTCCGCTGTAAATTTCTTTACGGGTTTTAAAAACGGATATTTTGAAAGATGGTCCAAAACAACGAAGATACCGATATTTCCGGATTTGCTTCGTGGATACGGACCCAGGAAATCCACAAACAACTTCTGAAACACTCGTTGAGTTTCCTTCACTGGAGCTAATGGGGGTCGTAACGAACGATTCGGGTACTTGGTGCACTTGCAGACCGAACAGCTGTTTATGAACGCTCTCACATCGGTTACTAAACTTGGCCAATAATAATAACGTCGAACTCTCTCCAACGTTTTATTAATGCCGCTATGAGCTGCTAGCGACTGTTCGTGACTCTGTTTTAGTACATCGGACACCAGCTCCGTTGGAACCCACAGCTTCCAACACAGGTCGTCAGCGATCTGATCAGCAGCCGCGTGTTCTGCTCGCCGATATATGAGATTATCGATCACCTTAATGTCTGGCATCTGTGTCTGGTTGCGTTTAATTTTTCGAATTAGTTCCAAATATTCTGCCGACTTGAAGCAATCAGACTGCAAGTCTACCAATCCATCGCAGCTGAATGCCGATAGATCTTCGGTGTGCACCCGCGACAGAGCATCTGGGACAACATTTTGGCTACCTTTGCGGTGGAAAATTTTGAAGTTGAACCCCTGCAATTTGAGAGCCCATCTTGCCAATCTAGAACTTAGGTCCGATTGTGACATTAGCCACTTCAATGATGCATGGTCGGTATGGATGGAGAACTCGTGTCCTTCCACATAAGCTCGAAACTTCTTCACACACATTATGGCTGCCAAACACTCTTTCTCCGTGACTGAATAGTTTCGCTGACACTGATTCAGCTTGCGAGACATGAATGCGATTGGGATGTCATTACCATCGCTATCCGTTTGCATTAACACGCCGCCAACTCCGGTGTGGCTGGCATCGCAATGAATGGCAAATGGAATGGTAAAGTGCCCTTTGGTCCATACAAACGATCGACGTTGCTTTAGTGTATCTGATATTGGGGCAGCAATTCCGGCATAGTTTTTAATAAATTTATGGTACCATCCAGTGGTTCCCAAAAATCGTCGCACTTGCTTCACCGATCGTGGCACTGGAAACTCCCGAATAGCAGCAACTTTTTCGGGATCCGTTTGTATCATCCCATACCCTATCACGTGGCCCAGGTATTTCACTTCCTTCAGGCAAAATTTGCTCTTCTCTACGTTTATCGTCAGTCCAGCTTGAGACAGTCGGTCGGCCAGCGCTTTCAACACGGACATGTGCTTCTCGAAGGACTCCGAAATCACCAATAAGTCGTCGAGATAAATGAAAATCTCATTTCGCAAAGATGGTGGGATAACTTTATCCATCAGTTTGGACATGGTCTGTGGGGCATTGCATAAACCAAACGGCATCACCGTGAATTGATATAGCGGCCTCCCAGGCACAGCAAAAGCCGTCTTCTCCCGAGCCCTTGGAGTCAGCGGAATCTGCCAGTAAGCATCTTTAAGATCGATGCTTGAAATGAACTGCGCTTTTGGAAGTCTACTTAAAATGCCATCAATGAGGGGCATAGGGTAAGCATTTTTGACTGTTACTCCGTTAACTTTCCGGCTATCAAGGCAAAGGCGAACCTTACCTGGCTTACGCACAATTACTACCGGGGAAGACCACGGGCTATCTGATTCTTCAATCACCCCAAGGCCTAACATTCGGTCCAACTCTTCGTATATACATTTTTCGACTGCAGGCGACACTGCGTAGTGGGCCGAGTCTCGGAAATTTCTATGTCATGTGTAAGCCAGTTTGTCTTTCCTAATCCTTTTTCGGCAAACGAAGGGAACATCTGTAATATCGCTACTAGTTCCTTCTGCTGTAATTCCGACAAAGGTATTTGCATCGGGTTGTCAAAGTTTATAGCCGCCAAACTGTTGTTATTCGCTTTGCTCATTAAGAAGAACGGCAGTAGATTAAAGCTTCTCCAAAAGTCTATTCCTAGATATAACTCCTGCGATAACGATGGTACAAGATAAAGGCATATTCGTTTGGAATTTCCACGAAAGCAAATGAGTGTGGAGATCCTACCTAGAATAACTTGCTTTTTCCCATCTGCGGTTCGCACGGCTGACTTCATCGGCTTGACCTCAGGGTTTGTTCGAGATAACTCTTCTGCAAATTTACCCCCAAGGCAGCTGATTGAGGCGCCTGTGTCCATTAATCCACTTATCGTCTTGCCAAACAGAGTGACATTGGCGTAGGGTCGTAGGTCAGTGATATTACTAATAACAGAGGCTAATAATGCTCTGCGCGCATTTTTACTCTGCGTGCGGAACAGCTTCCTACGCTTACGGTCTCGAGTTTTGCTAGGCGCAGGGGTCGTTTCCTGATCGTCGTCCTGTACTGGTATCATAGTGGTCGTTATCATGTCAGGAGGTAGGGGGAGTGAGCTTGACGTAGCCCCGGTTACTCCGTATTCGTTGCCTTCGACACTAACTTGCGTGCACTCGATATCGGTGCACGAGCCAACTCGTTTTTTGACGAGCTACATTTTTGGCACGATAGTTTATATGTGTCCCGCTTACCACATTCATAACAGAATTCTTTACGCTCTGCTTCGCACTCTTGATATCGGTGGCCTTGTTTATTGCAATTCCAGCAAGAAAGCGTCATCGCGTCGATATCAAAAGCGTCAGCTTCTTCCGAATCGGCTTCTGCCAGACCTTCTGTCTGGATGGACATTTCGTTCACCTGATTGCGAGGAACAAATCGTCGAGTAGCCGGGATTGGCTTAGCAGTATTTTCGATGAACCTTTCACGCTTGCGGACCACTTGTCGCAACTGCACAATGTTCGGTATGGGCACATATAAAATCTCATGTTGTATCTCATTGAGCAGATTTGCTCGCAACACCTCTAACAAGGACTGCTCGGTCATCGGCTGCACGAGCTTGTCTGCAAGCGCCACTATGGCCTCATAAAAACTGTCAAACGGTTCGTTGACTTTCTGCTTCCTCTGGGTGATCGCGGTTCTGATTTCTAAATCTGTTCTGCCGTCCGAAAACTGCGATCTCAGAGCAATACAGAGATCAATCCAGCGCACTCTTGGTACGCTTTTATGATACCTCCAGTACCATTCACCCGCGCTTCCTTCGAACAGGTTGCTCGCGTAGCGAGATAACAATTCAAAATTGCTATCTAATGTCTGGCTGGTCAGAGCTTCGACGCGATACAAAAAATCATCTATTGACATAGATGAGCGCCCTGAGAATCTCAACTTCCAGTTCGCGATTATCTGGCTAATCCGATCCGCGCGCAACTGATGTGATTGCTGCGACTCGGGTGGGGCTGACAAGTTAGTCGGTCGCTCGGACGCTGAGTTTGGCAATGCTGCGTTTTCCCTGGCGGATAACCTAAAGAGTTGCTCAAAGGATTGATTTGACCTAACGGGAGAGGACTGCCTATGGGCTGGGTGTACCCTTTCCGTTGGAACTGGAGCTGCATTCTGGAGCGACAATCTTTGAAACCCCGCTTCAATCGCGTTAGCTAGCATTTGAGTGTGCTGTGCTAGTGCGGCTGTCACTGCGTCCGCAATGGTCTGTTGCAAGCTACCATCCGTGGCTGGCAGACCCGTTCGAGCTGCTGAAGCTGACACCACTGCTGCCGCAGAGTTTGGCGGTTGGCCTCTAGGACGATCTGGAGCGGCCATTGGACCGGACACACTAGGCCCTTCGGGTTGGCTAACACTTCGGACCCCACTCTGCATATTGGCAGCGGATAATTGGTTTTGCTGTGATTTAAGTGTTTTCGAACGGGATCTGGTCACTGCAACTGCCCCTGGTTGGCTGCCTGAGGCTTGAGCTGCTTCTAGTTCTTCTGCCAAATTAAGGGTCGATTTGCTCAGCGCAGTTCTGCACACTGGACAGACTTTCTTATTTCCTGAACGTGCACTAAAGCAGGTGTGATGGAAATAATGGTTACAGCTGGTAGCTAATAGTTGGCCTGGGTATTCGACTTCTTGCGTGCATACACAGCAAAAGGTTTCGCTCTCTTTTGGCTGAATCCTATAATCCGGGCTTCGGTCTACCGGCATTGTAAAGTTATCCTATATATTAACTAGCTTTAAGCACGTTCCTATAAATCTAGTTCAGACAAATATTAACAAAAAAAGAAACAATAATAACGGGGAAAGCAAAAAAAACGATCTTTGATAGAGAGATTTTGGGGGAAACCATGCAACCCTTTCCCTCCGAAAGGTTGCCAATAACTATGCGTGGTAGAGCGAAAAAGGGGGAAATAAAGAAAAGGTATCTTCGGCAATCGTGACCCAAGTAGTAGCTCTAGGCCCCTTCCTGTCTGCGGCGAACGCCTAAACATAGGGACGGACGACGTTCTTGCCCGCGTGCCCATACCAGGATCACGACGGTGTTCGTCAGCCGCCCATCGAGGAAACATTACCGAAGCGGTTACGGGGAGTTTGTAATAGTCTCTGCGTGCTACGACCTATACCTTTTTCGCAGCCATTATCGGCCCGGGCCGGAAGCGTAGCACGAAGAAACGCACCAGCACCAGGGGTACCACGTTCGGCCGGCGATAACCTGCTGTATAAATCGGCGCACGAATAGACCAATCACTAGAAAGTAGAGAGAGAAACAAAAGACGGAGGCACCCTAATAACCCCGATTCGAGTTGAGCGGCAACAAAAAATAATTTTGATTCTTCTAGCTGACTCCGGCGACAACTGAACCAAAGCTACCCAAGGTACCTGTCAATTTCCAAGGGATACGGGCGAATGTATTCACTAATATGCTTCTGTATAGCGGCAGGTCGAAGATTTACTCCACTAATAACCCTGTGTCCAGCCAACTTCCACATACCAGTGAATCCATCTAGATTTCACTGCTATGGCATATACTGCTCGGCAATAAAGCTATGGTGAAGCTATTATCAATTCCAGAGCAGCTTACCATCGAGCAAGGGTTATGGATCATACTCCGATGCGGGCTAACCGTTATCGGAAACTAATAAGCATCCACCATCACAGGATCCAATTCCAGGACAAAAGGAAGGCTTTAAGGAAGCACCCCCCCAGGGAACAAAAGTCTTAAGCCAGTGCATGACTATGCACTGCTCGCAGGTGTTATGGACTTTCTCAACAATTTTTCTGCTTCGGGGTCAAGTTTGGCTGGGGTCACACACAACCATATAAGTTAATGTAATGTCAACCCTGACCTTCAGGCCTTTCGGGCCCCACGTTGGGCGCCAAATAAAATAATTATTACTGTAACGAGTAACGAAGAGAATCTTCGCACGATGAAGCTGGTGGTCGGCTAACTGAGAAGGAGTACGCGCTCGCTTCCACGGCTGATCTCTGGTCGGAAATGGGGATGGGTCCTTTGGGGTAACCCTCCAGTTAGGTTGCTTCGCTCCTGCTGGTATTATTTTATTAAAATTCGCGTACTCTTTTTGGGAATGGGAGGGGGACAGACAAGGAAAGGATCGTTAGGGGTACGGAAAGTATAGTGGGGCAAAGATAGTGCAGAGAAGGAGTAAGGATCTACCACCGCGGCGGACATCTCTGTTTTGCTGGCACGGAGTCGTGCCACGCCCACCCTACCATGATCCTGAAAGAGCCAAGAATAATATCAGGATCCCTGGAGTGTCCGGTATTGGTCATCCTATTTCGCTCACGAGCGGCATGGTTCCCCCAAATGCGGTAACGTCTAGCACATATTCATCTTAACAATCATATTCAGATACTATATTCATGTTACAAGAAAAAAGAAACACTAACCGAGAACTCCAAGACAAGGCTAAATGGACAAAAGGAGGAACGAAAAGCGTCACAAGAGATATAGCTATTATTACTAGGGAATATTTAGATAAATAAATACGATAAGTGTAAATAGTTATAAGTGCATATACGATATTTTATAGTGCGATATAAACTAATGATTTTTCCTTAGATAGAAAGATAATACTATAGCGCAATATAGGTACACATGTCCCAGCACATCGGCTTCAGGGAGTAGTTGGACATACTATTCGTTCTACCAAGCGTATTGTAAAGGCAGAAGGCCAATCAGCTGTGACTACTTTAAAAGTGTGAGGTCAACGACCGACAAACAGCTCTAGCAAAAAAGAACGAAGCTTTTGCCACGCTCGCGGAATTTTGGGAGGCAATAAAATTTAATGTTGTTGGTATATTATAAAGCTCACTCAGTTTTTGTTTGTGTTCCCGCGGCGAAAGATCTTTCGTAGCTGGGCGTGTGGCTGTGTGTGGGTGCATTAAACTTTTACCTGCAAACCAAAAACAAAATCGTACAGCGCGTGCTGCATGGCATAAGCTCGCGGAGGGGACCCGGCCGAGCGGACGCTTTTAAGCTCAAACTTTTAAGCTTTTATCAAATGCATTTTCAAACTTTCCATGTGTTGGTGGGTTTTTTTTCTGGTTTTTTTTTTTTGTTACAATTAACACTAAGTATATCCAACTACACAAAAACAGACATATCAACGGACTGCGAGGTTCAAGGAAATGCGAGTCACGGTGGGATCTTACTGGCCTCAGTGGCTTTCAGTGGGCGGTGTATACATATGTATGTGAGCACATCTCTTACAGTTTTCATTCAGCCTACATAATGACACTAACGTGCACATAAGACAAACGCTGGCCTCCACTGCACTTTAAATAAACGTTTGGAACAGCTAGGCCGAATCACGAGAAGAACAAGAGAGGCGATACCACTAGGGGTCGCCGGGAGGTTATGTACACACGTGGTGCACTATTTTTTCCCGCCCGGTAGGAACATTTAAGCGGCTTCGGTCCTACGCTGACTGCAAGCACCGGTTTCCGTTTCTTGGCCCGGTTTTGAATGCGAAACGGTTACGCCACTTCGCCGCACTAAGCCCGTTCAGACGGCTGTCCTCGTCTCGCGCAGCCAAAGTTCACTGCCCGCGACTTGGTGGATCAGCTGGTTCGTAGTGCGGGGGCTTAAAGCTCGGGCTGCAGCTTTTGGATAATTCCCAAACCAAGTGCCGATTCTAATGTGGAATTTGAAAATACTGATCAGGCTACTTTTTCTAACAGTTACTCCATGCACATATTTACCCGGTTGGAACTGGCACTGCGAAAATAGGGGGATGGGGTTGAGGTGCTAATTCCTTCTTTCTCCAGGTGTTTTTTTTTTTTTTTGTGTTGGGGCTGCTCACCTCCAAGCGGAAACTACAGAAAAAGTCGGAAAATCTAACTTCGAGGCTCCTAGCACTGTCGAAGGCCGGTACACACGTTTTCGATTAGAGCCCAATCTGCTTTCTTGGGTTCTTTTTTCCCGATCGAGTGCACTTTGGTTTCACCCCACGGTTATTTACGGCGGTTTAATTTTATTTTTATAATTTTTTTTTCTCACCGCGCAACTGAATGCTTGTACGGCCACGAGGAGAAAGAAAGATTTGGGCGGATCTACTGACCAACAAAAATTTTGTTCTCCGGATCTGCCTTTGCACGATCCTTCGCCATTCACCTTGAGTGGTTATGGACATGGTGGGGAGATTTTTTGTTCGTTTTGAAGCATATTCTTAATGTCAACCCTAGATGGCGCTAGCCCTCACACGACCAGGAACATTTAACATGTAACACCACAACAAGAAATTAAGCCAACCTAACTATACACTAACTATGGGGACTAAACTTTATAATTAATAAGTATCTCGGTGAGGTGTGATATATACTTGTATAAATAATACAATATATATAAATATATTTATATATATATTATATACATAAATATATAAATTGTACAAATACCATCGGGCATACTTTCAGGCGAAGAACACAAATATGCTTTCCTATCCGCCCGACAAGCGACCACTACAATGGAGAGGAATTATAAACGATTCCTTCCAGATCGGAGGGAAGCAACGGGAATCATTGGACAGGGTGAATAGTTTAAGCAAGGGTCCACACAGTGCCTCGGCGCAGTACCAGAGTACACAACCTGGAACCCCGTCTGGACCCGGTGAAAACACCGGCTTAACTAGTCGAAGATCATGAAGTAAGGAACATTCATTTAACAAGGGACTGAAAATGCCGTTCGACTTCGGTAAACCGTATGGGTACTGTAACGAACCTAAAAGGGTTCTTATAATGACTTATAATGAGCGTATCGCACCACACCCCGCGACCAACGCCCCCTCTCCACACGCAGCCACCGATCAACACGCGCCAACTCCATCACGCTGACCAAAGACATCAGGTCACGCGGACTTTCCCCACTCCAGGCCAAGCCATCGGCCAAGTGCAGTCTTCCGGGTTCATCATCTGCGGAAAAATGACACCGCGAAAGACTGCGACGGTCACCAAGAACGGCGAAGTGCACCCCGACGCGGAAGTGCACTTTCAAACCCGCGGACCCAGCAATACGGGCCTATAAAAAGATGACGACGAGAACCAAGAAACAACTTACGCAGAAACCCGGCTCAGAGTACAGACGTTGTACCAAAGGCTTGCGCAGAAACTTGGTTCGGAGTACAGACGTTGTACCAGGAACCTACAAGAAACACCGGTGACCAATTAAACTAAGTTCATTTAAAGTGCTAAGAATTATAATAAAGTGTCGAATTATCAAAGTAACACCCGATTGCGTAAGTTCACTCCAACTAGCCGAGGCACCGACACTACCCCACCCCGAGTCCACGCACGCCGTTTCGTATACACGACGAGCGACGCCCACTCTAGCCCCGATCCACCTCTCTACGATAGGCCGCCCCCGACGCCGCCCCCGACGCCGCCCCCGACGCCGCCCTTAAGGTTCCATCTATTTCTACAAATTTCTTGTGGATTGACCCCTGGACGTGACTGAGCTTACCTCAGCCTGAAATAGGTCCATCACAAGTGGCGCCCGAGCAGGGACCCAAGGGAACGTCAGCGAGGGTTTGTGGAATAAAACCCCACGGCCACTAGAGAAGAACACAAGACAACGACCCGAAGAAAACCCCGACCTTACACAATACCAACGGCAAGAGTGGCGCAACGAGCAGACGAAAGCGCGACACAGCGACAGAGAAACGCGAACAGTGTCGTCACCCCCGAGAAGAAATTCGAAGCGTCAGCCGCGAAGCTCGACACAGTGCCCTAGTGAAGGAAAAGCGCAAGCCCAGCGAAACAGCCAACTCGAGTAACAATCGGAGCGATGGAATCCCATACAGAGGAACAGCCCAGTGGGTATTACCCTGGAGAATTTGTCGCCAACCCAGGGGTGAGTACCGGCTGGATACACAAACGCCGCCGAGAGGAGCGGGAGTCCTTCGCGGAGGAATTCAGATTCAGCCGCGAGGGTAACGTGGAAGATTTGCGGAGGAATTTCGCCGAACTAGTCGCCGGGCCCCTCGAACACGATGCCTGGGTCAGGTTGGTAGAGCTCGAGCGGCAGTACGCCAGATCGCCAGGACGAGCCAGACCGACACCTCAGCACTAACAGAGAAGCGGAAGACGGACCCCAAACTCAGCCTACAAGTTCCGGGAGTCATGGAGGGCAAAGCCAGCACCTCACCGACATCGATAACCGTCGAAGATCTACCGAAGCCCCCGCCCCCAGAGCCAAGGCCTTCGCCCATGAGAAGGATCTTGCCGACAGCAGGAGGAAATGGCCCCACAGACGGTCATTACTACAGTCACGCCGCACAGATGGCTGAACGGATCCGAAAGTGGGGAATCCTGTTCGACGGGCAGGACGACCCACTGTCGTTCATCGAACTACTGGAACAGCGTGCCCTCTCGTACGGGGTCGACATGAACTACCTGCCGCGAGCCATGGCAGAATGACGTTTCGGGGTTGTAGGCTGCTCTCCGGCTTGTATGCCTGGCCCTGGTCGGTCTGCATCCATCTTCTCTCGCCTATCGAGAACAACAATGCCTCGTGGTCACTGCTCGTGTAGTGGTTCTCCAGACGCCAGGTGGACAGTGGGGAAAGGCTACTCGAGGTGAATGTAAGGTCGATGACTGACCCAGCGCCATCCCTGTTGAAGGTATTCGCGGTCCCCTGGTTCAACAGTACTACGTCCAACTCAGCGAAGGCCTCAAGCAGTGCATGTCCCTTGGATATGGCGTCCGAGCTGCTGCTTCTGGAGATTTCGCTGCCCCACTTCTGAGCCCAAGCATTGAAGTCGCCTACAATCACATTTGGTTTGTGGTCCCTATCGTCGTCGGCCAATTCGTCCATCGCCGCAGCGAAGCTATGACGGCACAGGCTTGGTGGGAGATAGCAGCTGTAAATCCATAAGTTCCCCAGTTTTGCCCTGACGAAATGTCGGAACTCAGCACACACTGATGGCCGTAGAGGAGGCTTACCGCAGGCCCATATTGCTGCTTTGCCTGGGGAGCTTTGGACCCAGCATCCATCCTCGGGGGATATGTAGGGTTCACTAATTATGGCAACGTTTGATCTTATTTCCCGCACCGACTGAGAGAGCAGTTCAGTGGCAGCCTCGCAATGGTTTAGATTTATTTGGTAAAATCTAACCATGTCTAGCGTAGTGACTTGCCTTCTCTTTGGATGCCATGGGGCACCTGTGGCTACCAGCTACATGTGTGTGAAGCTTGCCCTTTCCGGCGCAAAGGAAGTATTTTTCATCATTGTGGCAGTCACTTATCTTGTGCTGCACAGAACCACAGCGGAAGCACCACCCGCTTCTGTCCACAGAGCTTCTGCAATTTAATGCAACGTGGCCGATCTCAAGACACCTGTGTGTGTGTGTGTGTGTGTGTGTCAGTCATTTTTCCTTGAAGACATCCGACATGGTTATGTCTGTGCCTATCCAGGCCACGACATAGAATTTTAGAGGCAACTGTATGTCCTCTGCCAAGGGCAAAAAAAAGGTTGATTGCAAATTTTCGTTGTGCGGCAGAAGTTTGACCTCCGTTGGATAACTTTCGTCAATATTTGAATTACACTGGAGAAAAGCCGAGATCGACTCACAAAGCTCTGACCCCTTTTGGGGAAGAAAAATTGTATCAGGTACATGTCAAAGCGGGGGTTATGTAATTACCTTTTGGGGCTTGAAACCGGGTTCATCTTTGGAGAATCACTGATTAGCTTTTCGGCACACTGATCTTAATTTTTTTGGGGCAGCCTGGCATGCTTTCGACGATTTCTTGATCTCAAATTTTTTTTTTCAGACGCTTGTATAACCTTTTATTATTTTCTTTTCTTTTATCTCGCGGTACCACCAAACTGACCTTTCACAATTCAGTTCCATGGATCGAATGATCCAGCGCTTGAGCTTTGATTTTGTCTCTTCATCCCATTCTAAAGCACAAGGGCTAGATAACCCACCAAGATAACCCAAAGCTCGCTCTCCCGTCAAAAGTCTTCGCTTTATTCCTATTTATTCCATTGCATGCAGATAAGCTACAGCACTGTGCACACAAATAAGTCAATCCAAATATGGGCCGTCACAGAACCTTTGGGAAGCCAACAAAAAACAGTCAGTGGTTAGATCGGAAACTATTACTAGGTGAACCGCCTTGGACGCAAAACAAACAAAAAGCGCAATGTGTGACTTGTATGGCGGCCTTTCGCGAATTTTAAATGTCGTGTGCACTGGTCCCACGGAGTCCATCTGCGGGTAAGTTCCCCATGAGTTGCGTCAGCAATCGAGGCTTGAATTTAAAACAGATCGAACTGTCTGACGGCAGACCTCCTGAGCGTTCACTGTCCAAACGCTCTGTCGAAGAATGCTCACAAGTGCTCGTGGGCCGACATAAAAATTCGAATGGTGCAGATGACGAATATAGCTTCGCACGAATTGCGAGCGCTTAGTCAAAAGCAGAGGAAACTTGGCATCGTATGATAAGAGCTGATGATAGGAGCTTTGGCTAGTCGCCCGCCCACTCGCAACTCTAAGCAGTTTGAGGTGTGACGAGAATCCCTCGATGACATCTAACAGCTCCGAACTTCGCACAGCAGCGGTCAGCCCGACCGCAGTCTTCCTCTTTTCCAGCTGTTCGAAATGAGCGTTCTTGGGCCAGTTTTCTTCTTCCTCTTTCAGAAATGATGGTCCTTCGAACCAAATTGACTGAACGATTTCGTCGACGTCACAACCTCTTGAGACAATATCTGCTGGGTTCTGTTTCGTGGGTACATGCCGCCACGTAGCATCATCTGACCACTCTTGAATCTCATCCACTCTATTTGAAACGAAAGTCGACAACGACGATGGATGAGACCGGATCCAATGAAGAGTTACCTCTGAATCCGACCAATAAACGACTCGTTCAATGGGCACGTTTAATAGGGGCTTGATTCTGTGACAGAGATCTGCGAGAAGGTGAGCGGCACATAACTCAAGCCGTCAAGGCGTCAGAAAAGGCATGTATTTGAGCCGGTGACATCGGATCGGGATACACAAACCGAGATATGGATATGTCTTCTAATTGAGATAGTGTACTTTTCAACTTATCCCACGCTGTTTCCTAATTCGGCGGGATCGACTCATCCCAATCTAGTTTGTTAAGCCACAGCTCCTGCAATAGGGACTTGCCTTTTATGACGATAGGACTTAACAAACCAAGGGGGTCAAACAACTTTGATGTCATCGATAGTATGTTCCGTTTTGTCGCTCGGAGACCCATAACTGAATTGTCAATTTTGAACTTAAAGGCATCGTCAGTAGGTAACCATGAGATTCCTAACGCCATTGTCGACTCTGAATCCGAAATTGTTATGGTTTTGGCTGTGCTCTCAGATGCGGTGATCTCCACTTAGTCAACTCAAACCCTGCGGTCTGAAGAACCTGAGACACTTCGTACTTAATTGCCCTTAGCTCCTCTACGCATGCAGCACCAGTCAACAAGTCATCGACGTAAAAGTCGGACCCAATAACGTTAGCAGCTCTAGGGAATGAGAGCTTCGCAGACTCACTCAACCTTTTCAAACTCCGGATAGCTAAGAATGGGGCTGGTCCAGTCCCATAGGTTACAATGTTGAGCTTGTATAATCTCAAGGATTCAGAAGGGTCTCTTCTCCACACTATGAGCTGAAACTGCCGATCCGCTTCGTTCAACATCACTTGGCGATACATCATTTTAACATCAGCAGTCAGGGCAAACCTTTGCAGACGGAAACGGAGAAGTGTCGAGTATGATTCCTCTTGAATGGTAGGTCCCACCATCAGAATATCATTCAAGGCCACCTGTGAGGACGACTTGGACGAAGCATCGAACACGACAGAATACACTGATGAGGGATTACGTAGTGTGGAGTAGAAGGAATCGTATTGTCAGTAGGAGACAAATGACCTAAGGAGAGGTACTCTTCCATGAATTCCAAGTACATTTTCTTCAACTCAGGGTCACGATGCAATCGTCTTTCAAGCGACAAAAACCGCCGTTTAGCAACCGCAAAGGAGTTGCCTAAACAATTTGGATCTGATTTAAACGGGAGCCTTACTTCGAACCGACCTGATGATAGTACCTGAGTCGTCTTACGATAGTGTTCTTCACATAGCTTGTGCTCAGGTGTGGCAATTTTCTTGGTAGATGGCATTTCTTCCAAAACTTTTTCAAGGTCCTATCGATGGATACTAGCAACTCTTCACTGCAACTCAAACTGTTTGTAATTTGAGGAGCAGAACTATATAGATTCAGAAACATATTTTTCCGACACAACCCAACTAAGAAGGTTTTTCTGAAGAGTTGGAAAGTCAGGACCTTGTTTAATTTGACCAACAGCTAATAATTCAAAGAACGATTCTGCTCCAATTAGCATATCTATTCTTTGTGGCTTGTAGAAATAAGGGTCTGCCAGTGGTAGGTTCTCTGGGATTCGCCAGTCAGTCACATTCACTGACTGGTCAGTGTGATAACCTGAAATTGATTTCAGGATCCAAAAATCAAAGGAGAACTCACTACCATTTATTCGCGACTTCACCACTGTGTGTATATTATCCTTTACTTGAGAATTAGATTCACCAATTCCAAGCAAGTTAATACAGGACTCCTCTGTACGGATCTGTAAGCGATTAGCGAGGGCCTCGGTAATGAAATTTGTTTGTGATCCAGAGTCGAGCAGAGCTCTGGCCAGAATGTGTTCACCGCTCTTAGTTAGGACGCTTACAATCGACGTAGCCAGAATTACCCTGTCCAACGCTGTCGCATGCAGAACATGTGAGGTGGAAGGTTGATTCTGATTTGATGGAGGAGAAGTACTCTCTTGGGTTGGTGGCAACGCGAGACTATTAGCCGACACTGTGTATCGATGTGATGTGAGCGGTTGCACACTCGACATTTATTGGCTTTGCATTTTACAACAGCGTGGCCTTTTCGCAGAAGTCTAGCATGAGTTGGGAGACACTGGCTGCGTCTCGCTTGCTGCATCAAAGGCGGCGATAAGCGACATTATCGTTCCCTTGGTTACAATCATCAGCTCTTCCAACTCGGCTGCATATGCATCATCACCTGTTATGTCCTCGATTTGCTCTTGCAAATGGTTCGCCTTTTCAATTGAAGCATTCAAACAATCTAATCTGCATTGTAATTCCGGTAATTGCAAAGGAATCGGCCCTTGATCTAATCGATTCTCTAAGCGCCGAATGCTTTTTACTCGACTTTTGAGCTTAATCTTTTTTTTTTTTTTATTCTTTGGACGTTGACATGCAATGACTGCATCTTTCAAGAGGCGATGCAGTTACTGCACCGTCAAGTGGCCCGTGTGAAACCAGCGGAAGGCTGTTACGCACGGATCCCAGGCAAAACGCAGCCCTCCTCCCGACCAACCGACCGAGCGGCGCTGCCGCATAACGCGCGGCGCGTAGCCGATCCGAACGCTAGCATGCAGGAAACATAGCTGTTAGACTAACATTCGAGGAAAATTAGCACTAAACTTACTAAGAAACTAAGCATGCAATCAAAATACAAATACCACTACAATTACTAATTACTAGAAAGGTGTGTAAGGATTAGTAATTTAATAAGAGGAAGAGAATTAGTGGTGGATATAATATGGTAGAGGGAATTATAATCCGAGCATAAGACCCTAAACGGTTCATGCAAGGAATAATTCGATCTACAAAGTGGAAGAAACAACGGTATAAAATTTCTGGTCAGTCTAATAGGAATCGTGAAGTTTATGCGGCTCAACAGATCAGGGCTGTCTATGTCACCCCTGATCAAGCTGTGCATAAATATCACACCAAGCATTTTTCTACGGTTAACTAAGGATGGGAGGTTTACTAATAGTAGTCTACTAGAGTAAGATGGGAGTCTTATACCCGCATCCCAGTTAAGGCCCCGCAGAGCAAAGAGTAAAAAGTTTTTCTGTACTGATTCTATACGGTCCTGGTATACTTTGTACTGAGGGCACCATACACAGGAGCCGTATTCTAAGATCGGACGAACAAGCGAGGTATAGAGAGTCTTTGTTATATAGGGGACGTCAAATTCCTTTGACCACCTCTTTATAAGCCCAAGCACGCCCATGGCCTTATTTACCATGGTAGAAATGTGTTCGGTAAACTTTAACTTGGGGTCTAACATAACACCCAGATCATCCACCAGGGTTATTCTCTCAAGAGAACCACCAAATAGGGTATAAGGAGCCAACAAAGGGATAGAACGATGAAATGTCATAACTTTGCATTTCGAGGCATTAAGGTGTAACAAGTTTGCACAACACCATGACTGAAAGTTATTGAGATCGGATTGCAATCGATAATGAAATGAAATGTCCTTATACTGGACACAGAGTTTAACATCATCCGCATACATAAGTACTCGAGAGTATGTTAATACTGAAGGCAAGTCATTAATAAAGAGTGTGAAGAGTAAGGAGCCTAGATGGCTGCCCTGTGGTACTCCCGAAGAAACCTTTACTGGTAAATAGAGGGAGTTTTTGAAGAGGACTCTTTGAGACCTGGAACAAAGATAGCTAGAAATTCATCTCAGGAGGTTGGGCGGAAACCCTAAAAGGACAAGCTTATGCGCTAAAACGGAGTGGTTTACAGAGTCGAATGCTTTACTAAAGTCGGTGTAAATAACATCCGTCTGTAAGTTACCTTGAAAGCCTTTAATAATGAAAGAGGTAAACTCTAACAAGTTCGCGGTGGTTGATCGCCGCCTTATAAATCCATGTTGAGTTGGAGATATAAGTGACTTGCAGAGATGTTGCAAGTGCGGAGTTAAAACCTTCTCGAACATTTTAGGAATAGCGGATAACTTTGCTATACCTCTATAAATTTTTGCATCAGACTTGCTACCTTTTTTATGGAGAGGAATTATAAACGATTCCTTCCAGATCGGAGGGAAGCAACGGGAATCATTGGACAGGGTGAATAGTTTAAGCAAGGGTCCACACAGTGCCTCGGCGCAGTACCAGAGTACACAACCTGGAACCCCGTCTGGACCCGGTGAAAACACCGGCTTAACTAGTCGAAGATCATGAAGTAAGGAACATTCATTTAACAAGGGACTGAAAATGCCGTTCGACTTCGGTAAACCGTATGGGTACTGTAACGAACCTAAAAGGGTTCTTTTAATGACTTATAATGAGCGTATCGCACCACACCCCGCGACCAACGCCCCCTCTCCACACGCAGCCACCGATCAACACGCGCCAACTCCATCACGCTGACCAAAGACATCAGGTCACGCGGACTTTCCCCACTCCAGGCCAAGCCATCGGCCAAGTGCAGCGTTCCGGGTTCATCAACTGCGGAAAGATGACACCGCAAAAGTCTGCGACGGTCACCAAGAACGGCGATGTGCACCCCGACGCGGAAGTGCACTTTCAAACCCGCGGACCCAGCAATACGGGCCTATAAAAAGACGACGACGAGAACCAAGAAACAACTTACGCAGAAACCCGGCTCAGAGTACAGACGTTGTACCAAAGGCTTGCGCAGAAACTTGGTTCGGAGTACAGACGTTGTACCAGGAACCTACAAGAAACACCGGTGACCAATTAAACTAAGTTCATTTAAAGTGCTAAGAATTATAATAAAGTGTCGAATTATCAAAGTAACACCCGATTGCGTAAGTTGGATTGACCCCTGGACGTGACTGAGCTTACCTCAGCCTGAAATAGGTCCATCACAGTATGGGTGACCAGAGTAGCTTTCCTCAGAATAGGTCGTTTGGAAAAATTGGGCAAAAAGATCGGCAATTGCCTGATCATTATTTGCCGACGTATTACGAAATGATAGCGAGGATGGGTGTGCGGACGTTCTACGCTTACTGTTTACGAAGCAGTAAAACTGTTAAGGGTCCTGAGAAAAACGTATCCTGCATCGAGGTAGGTAGTTCTTATAGCATTGAGCATTAAGAACTGAAAAGTTTGACCGAGCTTTTACATAGCGAGTGAGAAGTAGGAGAACCAACTTCCTGAAATTTTTCTTATAAAGTCTTGATTTTAAGTTTTTAAGACTGGATAACTCTTTGGTAAACCAAGGGGGTTTTCCAGATCTAATCGGACAAGAAAGCGGGACACAAGAATCAAAAAATGTGCCAAGAGCATTGTAAAAAATGTTTGTGCCTTTTATGACATCAGTGCACAAGTACAAAGCGGGCCAATCAAAATCCCTAATGAGGTTATTAAGCTTTGTAAACTCGGCTTTACGAAAGCAACGGACACGTTCAGGTGGCCTTATAGACCAATCCAATACAGTTGGTCCTATATCTAGCGACACTTCGAAAGAAGGATGGTAGTCATCTTAAGGTATAGTGAGCGGAAGGGCTCGGGTTAAGGTCGGATCCGATACAAAGCCCAGATCAAGCAATCGACCCAAGGAATTTTTCACATGGTTGACTTGAGACAGGGACAGGTCAAGCAAGCCGTCAACAAAGTCATGTCGTGACATGGGCACTAGGTTACTAGACTCGTTTACCGAAGACCAAACAGTTCCTGGCAAGTTGAAGTCACCAAGAACTATCATACGATCTTTATCAGATAGCGAGGAAGAAACAGCGGTTAAAGCGGGCAAGTGCTGCTCATAAATAGATATATCCGAAGAAGGTGGAATATACGAGCAAGTAATGAATATAGCGAAAGCGGGAAGAATCAGTTTTACCCACAGGAACTCCAGTTCCTGTTGAACTTGGACTGTGAAGTGTTCCGACGTGAAGTTAGAGTCCGAACGGTCCTTTCTAAAAGTTGTGTACCGACCTGCCAAAACCTCGGAACTAAGAATGTCCGGCTTTAACCAGGTTTCAGTAAACACAATAACGTAGGAAGCAAGTGCAACACTATCCCGGAAAAGAATGCTGAGCTTACTACGTAAGCCTCTAACATTCTGATACGTTACTAAAAGAGAAGTTAGTTTTTTGGAAAGGTGGAAGCAAGACGGGAAGTTGAGGAAGAGGAAGTTGAGGTTGAGGGTGGCACACTGGAAAGATTTGTAAGGGATATGGGGGGCCTATTCTTCTTCTTAGCATTAAACTCCTTCACCACCAAATGCTTCGGCCAAAATTTAGCGGAGCAAATGGTGTCAAATTGAGTTGGGGAGATGCTTATCTTAAACAAGGCTATCTCCCTGGCATAAGAGATGTTGAATTTCTCCACCTTTAAACCCACGGCTTTTATTTTGCTTTGAATAAAAGAAATTACATCATTAGATGTGAGGTCAGGGGCCAGCCGTGAAACAAAAACTTGTCGTTTTGGTGGGACTCCCACCAGTGGTTTAATCACCACAGGCCTAGTACCTGTGGTGGCAATATCCGGAGGTCCGGAACGTCTATTTAGTGGTGGGATCGGGATAGACGGGACAACTAGCGAACTTGCGGACACCACGGACACGGACGCTGCAGACGTACTTGGCTGCACATTCTCCGAGGCGATGAATTCGGCTACCGAATCTGCATCGCCAGCAGCTGTCGTTGCCCTTGGAGTGGCAAACGAGATCAACTGCTGCACACTTGGAGTGGTCGGAATCAGTTTTTCGGCGGCGCACGGCGTGACTCCATGACTAGGAGCCGTTCGTATTGCTTTTTAAAGCCAACGGTCAGCTCCTTAAAGCCCTTCCGCGTCTGCCTCATAAAAGCCACCATGTCATTCTCCACCGCACGGCATGCCTCGCAACTGTAATGCAACCCATTACGTTTAGCTATAGCATCACTCACGAGGCCAGAAAAACCAGCGCATTTTGCGTGCACTACGCTGTCGCAGAGCCAGCAGGGGACATTCGGCTGATCGTGAGTGATCTGCTTCTTACAGGTTTCTTTTGGCGCAGACCACAGCGTATTCCATTTTTATTATTTATTTATTTGCTCAAGAAAATTTACGAAAAATAAGAAAATTTCCAAAACAAATTGGTATCAGACCAATGTGCCAGACAACGCTGAAAGTGGAATTTGTAAAAAATGAGAGCAGAGTGGGGAGCGGTTATAGCGAGCGGTACTGAGTAGAGAGCGCTATTGCTCAGAAAGTTTAAAGAGAGAGAGAGAACAGTTATTGAAGTTGAGGTGATAGCGAGAGAGTGATAAAACAACAAAAGCTACAAGACGAGAATTTACGCAAGAAACCACTATATTATTTATATTTATTTATTATTTTTTTTTTTAATGTTTGAACGAGAACGTTAATCGAAAACGAACTTTAATATTGAATGTCGAGGCTCGAGGTATCAAGGGAAAGAGTATTTGCAAGTAACGTTCTAAAACCATATATCCTCAGAATGTAGGATATTGCGTCAGTTGGCAAGAAACAGCCAAAATGAATATACCCCTTCGATACAGGGTAGCGTGGAAGGGCGACAGTGACTGCAGTAAACGATAGATGTATGTGTGTACATATAGCTGTTGCGTCCAAATAGCGGTTCACATATGTCTGTACGTGTCGATATGTATGTATTTGTATTTAATGTGTATTTAATTATATTTATATGCAATTACTAATAAAATGCATTCAATCAAGCTCTACTATATATCATACGTCTGTGCTTAGAATTGAAGGCGATGTGCAATGTTTTCAGCACAAGACACTTCACAGCCTTCAATTTTCTGCACAAATACCTCTGATTCCTCTTTTGGATCTTTGAATCCAACTGCTTCTTTCATGGCTTTATCGCAGGGCAGGGCATCCCTCGGCGGTAACAGAAATTCGCACAGAAATTATAATTGGCGCGACCGACGCGATGATATTATTCAAATTGATTGGTTGGACACACATACCACGACGGGGGCAACGATTTTGTTTGCATATACTTCAATTTCTTGTGTCACTGTCACTTATTGTTGTTGCCTATAATTAACTTTACAGTCCACCTGGGGGAGCCATGAAAACTTAGAAGAGTTCTTCTAAATGAAAGTCAACGAAAACTTTGGGTGGCTGTAATTTAATTATTTATTTGGCGGGCGAAAATGAATACGCTCTATCTCCTTCAATATTAGCGAACAACTATATTTTCTTCACAATTCAAATCTCTTACTCTATTTAACCTACGGTGGCAGAGCGGGTCGAATTCGAAAAGAGGGAGCGAGCTTTTATTGCGTTCCCGCCTTGCCCTAACCTAACTTACACTAGACTTCATAATTACGATAAAATAAAACAAATCATCAAAAATGGAAGGTCACGCAATAGGTATTTTTACGACAGTGATCGTGCGCAAAGCAATTTGCTGGGTTATTGAAAACTTTGAGAACTTGTCGACCGCAGTGAGAAAAAATTTCCTGCGAACATGGCAATGTGAATCAATTCACCTACCCTTGCTGGTATTGGTGTTACTCCTAATTCCTGCTTCCTAGGGTGCCTATCGTATTTGGCCTTTTGACATATCCTACATTTTGTTACTACTTCTGCTGCGATCCTTTCCATTTTTGGAAAGTAGTAAACGCGCAGCACCTGCTTCACGTTTTCCTGGGCTGCTCTGTGACCGATTGTGTTCGGTGATTACTATTTCCCTTCACTCTGCGTCATTGGTGATATCCGTCAACAAGGCCATGCAGTACCGGAATTTCGTGTCCGGAAAGGCTTTAACCAGGTCATTTTGCACAAGCGCAAGTATTGGCAGGGTGCAGTGGATGGCATTAACGACCGCTGGCTTTACTACTTCCTTAATGGAATCTAGAAGCGTATCATATTTGACAAAGCCAATCTTATAACGTGTTTTTTCGGAGAAGAGGATGTGAAACTGCTTGGAAGGGGTATTTGATTCTTCCAGGATTATTTGGTTCCTGAAGCAGTTCAAAGGTTTGTCAACGGCTTCGATTACATAAGTAAGCGAGGCCTCGCTGTGGATTGTAGCTGCATCTGACCGACTCGGGCTCTCTAATACATTAATGTTTTGCCGCGGCAGCGCGTCTGCTACATGATTGTCCCTGCCTGGCTTGTAGAAGACCCTTGCGCAACACTCATCAATTCGCGCTTTCCAGCGCTTTATTTTTGAGTTGGCATTCCTGTCGAAAACCGCAAAAATCAGCGGCTGTTGGTCTGTATAGATGTTTATGTCGCTCTTCCCGTAAAGGTAAATGCGAGATGTATCTAGTGCCCATACTATGGCCAACAACTCTCGTTCATTGGTCGCGTAGTTCACTTCTCTGTCTTTCAGGGTCCTGGATATCATCGTTATTAGTCTGTTCTTTTGCGACAGCACCGCCCAAATACCACTGGATGAGGCATCAGTGGTTAGGTCAAACGGCTGGTTAAAGTCTGAGTAGTGGAGAATAACGTCTTCCGACCCCTTAGCTTGTCAAAGGCCTGTTTTTGTACCTCGTCAAAGTAAACAGGAATGGATTTCGATCGCTGTTTGCTGACCTTACCATTTTCTCCGTTTAAAATTCTGGTGATAGGTCTTGCGCAAAGTCCTTTATGAAGCACCTGTAGTTGCTGGCTAAGCCCAAGAATGATCGCACCCCAAACAAGGTGGATGGTTGTCTAAATTCTTGAATGGCCTTAACCTTGACACGACAAATCCTAGAAATTCAACCTTTTCTCTGAAGAATTGGGATTTCTCTTTTGACACCCTCATGTTTGCGTCAGGGAGGCTGCTGAGTACAGTGTCAATGTCCTTGACATGCTCTGCCTCGCTCCTCGAAAATACGATGACGTCATCGACGTACACGTAGCATATCTTACCGATATGCTCCCGCAACACATCATCGATGGCCCACTGGAAAATGCTTGAAGCATTCTTTAGGCCAAATGGCAGACGGAAAAATTCATATTTACCTCCGTTTACCGAAAATGAGGTCTTCTCAAGATCGAGTTCAGCTAGCGTGAATTGGTGGTACGCCGATTTTAGATCAAGGGTTGTAAAATATCTTGCTTTTCCCAAATTCGAAAGTATCATGGAGATACTAGGCATCGGGTATTTGTCTGGTATGGTTTTTGTGTTTAGCTTGCGGAAGTCTATGACTAACCGTTTTTTGTTTGAACGTGAGTCGTCGGTTCCTTTCTTTCCAACAACCCATATGGGGTTGTTGTACGGAGACTTGGATGTCCGAATAATTTCGTTCCAATAAGTCCTTCACTTCGTCATTTACGAAATCAGTGGATCCTACTGGGAAAGGGTAAATTTTTTGAGTAAATTGGCTCTTCATCTTCGGTTCTGATCGTGGCTACTACAGCCGTGTTAAAGGACAGCATTTCGTTTGGATCTGCAAAAGCCTTTATGCCACTGGCCATCATTTTGAGAGATTTGTCTCTTACAGCTGGCGGAACCTCGATGTCGTCCACTTTGGTGAAGTTGACGCTGGGACGCTTGTGGAACAGGATCTTTTCAGATTCATTTCCGAAGTGAAGTCTTTTTGTCCCCAGGTTAATATTGGCGCCAGCTTCAGTTAATGTGTCAAGCCCTATGATGCCATCGAAGGTTGAAAGTTCTGGCAAGATGAAAAACGGGCTTTTTATGCCGAAAAATGTAAGGAAGCACTTTCGCTCAACTTTATTAAAGCCGTGCAGTGATTTCACTATGAATGGGGCATCCACCGGAACAATTCGGTGAAGTTCGCTTAGCGGTTTTATGTACTTCTTCGCAGCCCCGGTGTCTATCAGGAAATTTAATGTTCTCCCCGCTACTGTTCGTTTGATAAACGGGAGCAGGGACTCTCCTCTAAAAAATTGAGTGCACCCTGTTGGTGACCGTTAGCAAGGTTTTTGGTGGCAGGTCGGGCTGAATTGGATCACTATTGCCTCTGGAAGTTTGTTGGTTGTCGGAAATTCAGGGAGGAGGGGTATACATCCATTTTTTCGACCCTGTCCCGGCCTTGGTGACTATTTGCCTGCTGATTGCCGTGATCGCGCACATAAAACGGGTTCTTTCCTTGTCTTTTATAGTGGTCGAGCTCATTCTGTCCACCCTGTCTGAAAGCCATTCGTTTTTGACCTTTGTCCTCTAAAGCTCTTGCGTAGTTTGCCGCAGAAGCATGCCTATCGTGGTTAGCTCCTGGGTACCGTGGAACTCTGAAAGTGTTTTCACCGCATGCAGAGCTTCCTCACAGACCACCGCTCTATCTAAAGTAATCGGCTCGAAGGCCTTGGCCTCGGGTGCCATGATTATCGGTGCCTGCAGCTGGCTGGTTACTATCTGTAAACACTGTTCAAAGTCAGCCCTTTGTACCTCTAGTGCAGAGCCGACCGCCGCAGCCACAATGGCTTGGAGTTGTGCAGCGTTCATTATTCCTGCTCGTTCCCCTGCGTTCAAAATCTAGGTTAAGAACGTCTAACAGTTCTAATAAATCTTTATTGTTATGATGAATCTCATACTCCGACTTATAATTTTTGACCGCTTCTTAATGTGGTCTGTCTTTCTCGTAGGTCAGTATTTCCCCTAGACTGGCGTCGAATTCGGATTCTTTTATGAGAGATCTGAGATGTTGCCCGCCGAAAACAATGTAATCATATGGCAACTGTAAAAATAAAATTTCGAGAAAAATGACGCCCGAATGATTTTTGGTGTAAACAGTTTTTATTAGCTAGCTCAGTTTCTTCTTTAGTTTTCTTTCTTTAACTTTTTTGAGCGGGCGTTGTCTCCGCACTCCTTTTTTTTAGATTTCAGGTTTTATTTTTTTCACCTCTTGTTTTTTTTTGTTTTTACACGTTGACCGAATTTTTTCTTTAAGTTTGTTGAGCGGGTGTTGTCTGCGCTCTCCTTTATTTCAGATCTCAGATTTTTCGTTCTCACTTCATTTCTTTCCGGTTTTATTTGTTGACCGAATATTTTGTTTAACTTTTGTGAGCGGGCGGCTGGCAAAAACCCTCTAGCTGAACCCTCCACGAGGGTGCCGGCTGGGCAATGGACACTGCATTATCCCGGGCGAGGATGATGCACTGTCGCTTGCCTTGCCCGGGGTAATGCAGTGTCTAGCTAAGGCTATGGTCCATCGTCTTCCCGATCTAAAGTCGGGGGAACTGAACCAAGGCCATGGCTAGAGGTGCCTGGCGGCCAGGCATAAAACGCTAGGGGGTGGTCCCCCCGAAAAACATTAACCGGTATGGACCTTCGGGCCAAATATGGAGGTAGATAAGGAGCAAACACGGGTCGGGATGTCAACCCAAACGTCGGTGGAAAGCGTGACTGCTACCACCGGCGGGCACGGGGAGAAGCAATCCTCTCTGCGTGTCGCCAGCGGTCACACCTCGGGCATGGCGGGAGCAGGTCATGTCAGTTGTAATACTACTGCCACAAAAACGACGCGTTGCAGGGTCGATGCAGACTCGGACCTGGAGAGCGTGCTTTCCCTTAGCAAGACCGAAGAGGAAAGCCTTCTCCGCTCGCCGGAACCAGGTACCAGCTCCCTGCGTAGGGAAGGGCCGAAGCGTTCCAGGGAGGGGATGAAGGCAAAAGCTCAGTATAAGGCGGCCCTCAAGTTACTGAGCCGGCTCCAGGGCAAGGCGGATATCTCCCAAGAGGAGAAGTCCAAGCTAGCCTGGGCTGAGCAACGGGTACAGGAGGGCCGCGAATACTACGCAGTTGCCGCAGATGAAGGCAACAAACGGTGGATTCGCCAACAAGGTGGAGGAGATGTTGGCCACCAAGAGGCAACGCTCGATCGAGAGTGCTGCCAAAGACACTCCGGCGAGCAAGCGGCAACGCGGGCCCAAGGTGGCCACCCCGCAGCCGAAGACGAGGAAGCCGAGGCAGAAGGCCATGAGCGAGGTGTCCAAGAGACATCTCATTGTGGCCTTGATCGATCGCAGCGATGAGAACGAGAAGATGACGGCGGCGCAGTGGAAGTTAGTCCACGCGCAGCTCGTCGAGGCACTGTTCTCGCGAATGGAGGAGGACCCTAGCGCTCCCATGCCCACGTTCGATGGAGCGGGATGGCTGAACGGGGTCAAAATCTTCAAGTGCAACGACGACCCAACGCGGCAGTGGCTGGTGCAGAAGGTGCCCCTACTGGAAGCTCTGTGGGAGGGGGCCAAGCTGGAGGTGGTAGACAGGGAGCTGATCCCGTCCATACCAAAGGCGAAGGTGCTTTTCCCCATTGCTGTCCAGGGGGAGCGAGCACTGAAGCTGCTGCAGAGGCAAAATCCGGACGTGCCAACGGCTGATTGGAAGGTTCTGCATGCCGGTAGCCCACTACCCAACGAGGGGGGCCAGCACGTGATCTTCCAGATCAGCAAGGTGGCGGAGGACATCCTGTATCCCAAGCTCGGGAAGATGGCGTGGGGCGTAGGTAGCGTATACCTACGGCTGAAAAAGCGCCACCCCAAGGATAAAGATGCGCACACCCTCCAGGCAGGCGAGGTCGAGAAGGACCTAGGTCTGGAGACCATAGTGGAGGCCGCCCAGGGTCTTGCGCTGGACGACTCGGAGGAGGAGGAAGACGGTGACGGTGACCTGACAATCATAGTCAACCCGTCGTGCGAGGTTGAGTTAGCCACCCATGACACTAAGGGTGCTGCAACTCAATCTCCATAAAAGCAAGGTAGCGTCGGCGGAGCTCCTCATTGCCATGGAGCAAGGGCCCGCCGACATAGCTTTAGTCCAGGAGCCGTGGATTGCGTCAGGCAACTCTGTGGCCGGACTAAAGTCCTCAAATTACAGCCTTCTCTACTCAACATTAGTAAGCAGGAACAGAACCGCCGTACTCGTACGGAAGGGAATCCATGCTCATCTTATGTCTCATTACAGCACGGATGACCTGACGGTGGTGATGCTGGAGAGCGAGGAAAAGCGCCTAATGGCAGCTTCCTGCTACATGGCACACGACAGGCCCGCCCCGCCGGAAGAACTTAGGAGTCTGGTGACAGAAGCCGGCTCCAAAAATCTCCAACTCCTCATCGGTGCAGACGCCAACGCCCATCACAATGTGTGGGGAAGCCCTGACACCAACGATAGAGGTGAGTCACTCCTAGACTTTATCTTATCCACTAACTTAGATGTAGCAAACGTGGGGGAGGAACACACCTTCGTGGGTCCCACCTCGTCAACCGTGCTAGACCTAACTCTTGTCACGGGAAAGAGTACCTTGGTATCTGACTGGAGAGTCCTCGAAAGACCATCCTTCTCAGACCATAAGTACATTCAGTTCAAGTGCGAATTCAAACACTCTTCGAAGATAACAGTCTATAGAAACCCCCGAAACACAAACTGGGTAAAGTTTAAAAAGACTGTTACTTCGAAGCTCGCGAATCCGGGCTCAGTGAAATCCGCGGAGGATATAGAGAAGTCCCTAAAGACCCTATCCAACGAGTTACTGAACGCCTACCATGCATCGTGCAAACCCTCGAGAACGAAGAGGAGGTCCAAGCCACTCTGGTGGAACCGAGATCTCTCTCTCCAAAGGAACAACCTCAAGGAATTCTTCAAGATCGCCAAACAAGCGAACGAAGACATTGTCAATGAGGAATATAAAATCCTACTTAGGAGCTACAAGAAGGAAATACGTAAGGCACAAAGGAACTCGTGGAGAAACTTCTGCTCCAACATTGAGAAAGTGCCCGAAACTGCTAGGCTCCGGAAGCTGCTCTTAAAGCAGCCCACAGTACAGAGCCAACTAAAACTAGACAACGGACAGTGGACAGAGGGCAGTAAAGAAGCCCTAACAGCACTAATGGAGGCGCACTTCCCTGGATGCACCGAGGTCACTGACGCCAAGGAGCATCAGGACCTAGCAACTGAGGAACAGCACCCCCCAATAGGTCTTTTAACCACTAAGAGAATCCACTCGGCCATAGACTCCTTCGCGGCCATAAAAGCACCAGGACTGGACGGGATATTTCCAGCCATGATGCAGTTGACCAAAGAGGTTATTACCCCATGGCTCTTCGCAATATACTCAGCATGCCTAAGTACAGGCTATATCCCCATCCAATGGAGAACCTCGAGGGTTGTCTTCCTCCCTAAGGCAGGAAAGTGCAGCCACGTGAGTCCCAAGGATTACAGACCGATAAGCCTTACCTCCTTTCTACTAAAAACACTAGAAAAGCTGTTGGATTTACACATCAGGAATGAGGTAGGGGGACTGATGTCAATAAACCAACACGCCTACACCAAGGGGAAATCAGTGGAGACGGCACTACACTCGCTAGTAGCCACCATCGAGAGCGCCCTTCACAACAAAAAGAATGCTTTGGGAGCATTTGTGGACATCTCAGGAGCATTCAACAACGTGGCAACAACCGCAACAACAAGTCGCCTAGAAGCGAATAACATACACCCTGCAATCAACGTCTGGATCAAAAACCTCCTAAGTTGTAGACGGGTGCAATCGGAGTGGGGCACCGCTTCCATGGTATAGGGGGCACACAGAGGCACACCTCAAGGTGGAGTCCTATCGCCACTACTGTGGAATTTGGTGGTCGACGACCTCATTAAGAGATTTGAAAGGAAGGCCCCAAAAATAACAGCCTATGCAGATGACATAAGCATACTTATTACGGGTGTATGTCCATCGACCCTCAGCTCCATAATAGAACGTACACTCAGGGAGATACGTAAGTGGGCGGAAGAGGTAAGACTCAGTATCAACGCGGACAAGACGGACCTCATCCTCTTTACCAAGAGGTACAAGGTACCGATATGGACCCCCCTAAAAATGGACCAAGCTAGGCTGACCCCAAAAGCACATGTGAAATACCTAGGCTCAGTACTGGACAGCAAGCTGGCATGGAAACCCAATGTAGTGGAAAGTGTGAAGAAGGCCACCATTGCGCTTTATGCATCCAAGAAGATGCTCAGCACACATGGGGCCTGTCACCTGCTCTAATGCACTGGATCTACATCTCGGTGGTGGGACCAACTGTGCTGTATGGAGCCTTTGTGTAGTGGCAAGCTACTGAAAAAGAGGACATACCATAAGCTTATGGAAAAGACTCAGCGACAGGCTCTGCTCTGTATTACAGGGTCGCTGAGGTCAACCCCAACAAAAGCACTCTAAACTGTACTTGGAATCGACCCCCTGGACATTCACGCTCGTCTGATTGCAAAAAAGGCAGCACAGCGCCTAATCGCATCAGGAAATATGTCGCCACAAGGATACGGGAACAGTTCAATTGGCAGGGACATGACCAGATCCACTGATTACATGATCCCCCAAACTTGCCACGACATCAAAACTATCTCATCTCTAGGACCCGAAGACTGGAAAAAGGGAAGGGACCAAGTTGAACACCTCATCATATATACAGACGGCTCCAAGATGGACGGAGGAGTAGAAGCGGGATTATTCTGCACAGACCCTGAGATAAGGCTGTCGTATAAGCTACCGGACCAATGCAGCATATTTCAGGCGGAAGTTTTTCGCCATCAGGAAAGCAGCAGAGGTCGCTCAGCTTATAGAGCGTTCGCGGTCAGTTCCAGAAGTGTCTTGGCGAGCAGGAAGGCATTAGACATCCTAAGCACGACAAAGACAGTGCGGATCTATTGGGTTCCCAGCCAGCAGGGCATCGAAGGAAACGAAGCGGCGGACGTACTAGCTAAGGAAGGCGTCGGGCTGGAGAATAGGAGAACCGAGAACGTGCCTGTCTCCCTTAGAACGCTGCAATGCGATCTAGAGAAGCAGGCTAGAACACAGACTGATAACAGGTGAAACAGTACCACCACCTGCAAAACCTCGAAGATAATGTTCAAGGAACGCAACGAGAAACTTAGCCACTACCTACTGCACCTACCACGAAAAGACTGTAGATTGCTAGTTGGAATACTTACAGGTCACTGTCTGGCTGCTGCACATGCAGCTAAGCTAGGCATCACCAACAGAGACAGTTGTAGGAAATGTGATGAGGCTGGGGCTATCGAAACCCTGGAACATCTCATCTGCTACTGTCCGGCTCTCTCAAGGGCAAGGAGGAGATACCTGGGCGCCTCTGTGCTGGCATCACTGGAAGATGCCTCCAAAAGGACGCCACAGGAACTGCTGGCCTATGCTAAAAACACCTCGATTCTCGGGGACTTTAAAACCACCTAAACACTCCCGCGACTGTTCAACGACATTTTGTATCCAGACTTCTGTGATATGTCACTGTTACAAGAATATTTCAAAACTTCGACCCGCCCACTTCCGCCCCCACAAAGGACGAAAATCTGTGGCATCCACAATTTTAAAGATACGAGAAAACCAAAAACGCAGAATCGTAGTAAAAGACCATATCTTTTAGACTGCAGAATCTGAATTGGATTGTATCATTATTATAGCCAGAATAAAGAAAACAATTTCATTTTTTCTCGCTCTATCTCTCTCTAACACACACGTATCATAGCCGGCTTTGCCTAGCGTAAAACATTAGCGCCTAGATCTCAGAGACTATAAGAGCTAGAGCAACCAAAATTTTGATCCACGCTCCTGTGATATCGGACCTTGACGAGTTTGTTTCAAAATTTCGCCATACCCCCTTCCGCCCCCGCAAAGGATGAAAGTCTTGGGGTATCCACAAATCTCAGAGACTATTAACGCTAGAGTAACCAAATTTGGTATCCACACTCCTGTTAGATCTCACTATAAAAATTATATCTCAGAATTTCGCCTCACCCCCTTCCGCCCCACAAAGGACGAAAATCTGTGGCATCCACAATTTTAAAGATACGAGAAAACTAAAAACGCACAATCATAGAGAATGACCGTATCTATGAGATTGCTGTATCTGGATCAGATCTGATCATTTTTACAGCAAAAAGGAACAAATTAATTTGCAGTGTCTACGCAGCGCCCGACGACATGTTCAGACACGTTTTCTGTCTCTCCCGCACGCACACATTGTCGCTCAATGTAGCCATACTGACTATGTAGGTTAGGTTAGGTTAGGTTGAGGCGGCTGCCGGGCTCGCTCGGAACCCGTCACACTTAGGCCGGTTTCGGCCCGTTGTGATACCGCATAGGATCATTTCCTTCCTGCGTTGTGAGACTTCCTGTCAGCAATTATCCCATCCAGATGCTCTCACAAAGTTCGCTATCCTCCTGGGACATAGTTTGGACATCTCTGAGATGTCGTGTAGAAAGGCTGAGCCCAGGTGCTGTAGCCTTCTTCTGCTGAGAGCTGGGCAGGAGCAGAACAGATGTTCCACTGTCTCCTCCTCTTCCTCGTCTCTACAGCTGCGACAAAAATCGTTATGTGGGGCCCCCAGCCTGTTAGCGTGGGTGCCTATTAGCCAGTGTCCCGTGAGGGAACGTGTGACTACGCTGCACCTTTTCCTGCTTAACTTGAGGAGCTCGGAGGTGCGCTTCATGTCCATGGTCGGCCATGTTTGCCGAGTTGTGCGACATCGTGGCACTGTTTGCCACATATCGTTGTTTAGTCGCTTGTATTGCTCCCTTATAATGAGCTTACAGGTGGCCATTGGCATACAGATATCCTCCTTGTCTTGGAGAAGGGGGATTGTAGTGCCAGATCTGGCCAGCTCGTCCGCTATACAGTTGCCCTCGATGTCCCGGTGGCCCGGGACCCAAATCAGGCTAATAGCAAATTGCTGAGCCATCTCGTGCAGAGATTTGCGGAAGTCTGCCACGGTGGCCGAGTTCGAGGAAATCGCGCTTAGCGATTTGATCGCAGCCTGGCTGTCGCTATAAATGTTTAGCTTGGTTGCCGTGACGGCCCTGATTGCTATGACTTCCGCTTGAAAGACACTGCTTAGCTGTTCAGAGTAGATTCCCCCTCCGACTCTGTCGTCCAGCTTCTGCCCGTTCCTTTCCTGCGAGGTCAAGGCTCTGTAGGCATAGGATGGCATTTAGCGCATCATTTGGGGTGGTGCGAAGAGCTCCGCTGATGCATAGGGCGGCAGTCCGCTGGACTTTGCCCAGTTGCTTGGTGATCGCCCTTTTTGATAGGGCCGGCCACCACACCGTAACTCCGTAGAGTAGTATTGGTCTAACTATAGATCGATATATCTATTGGACTATGCTTGGGATCATATCCCATCTTAGCCCAATAGCTTTTTTGCATGTGTAGAGTGCAGTCATTGCCTTCTTCACTCTGTCTTTGACATTCAGGTTCCAGCTAAGCTTCTTGTCAATTACCAACCCTAGGTAACTGGCACTGTCGCTAAAGGAGAGCCTGCATCCTTGTAGTATTGGAGGGTTGAGGGGCGGGACCTTGTATTTATTTGTGAATAGTACGAGTTCCGTTTTTGAGGGATTTACTCCCAGACCGCGCGATTCTGTCCAATCCGACAGTTGCGCTAGCTTTGTGGACATTAAGTCGCACAGTGTTTGGGGGTATTTCCCCGAGAAGATAATCGCAACGTCGTCCGCATAGGCCACGACATTGCAGCCCCCCCCTTCTAGGTCACATAGAATCTTGTTGACTGCTATGTTCCACAGAAGAGGAGACAGAACACCACCTTGCGGGGTGCCTCTGTTGACATACCTTGACTGGGCGGACGATCCCATCGATGATGTCACCGTCCTGCATGTGAGCAATTGATCAATGAGCATCACCAAGTGACGGTCCACCCCCAGGTCAGTCAGGGCTTCTGTAATGGCGCCCGGTACAACGTTGTTGAAAGCTCCCTCAATATCGAGAAAGGCTATGAGTGAGTACTCTTTGTGATGCAGAGATTTCTCTAACGCTGAGATCACTTCATGAAGAGCCGTTTCCGTGGATTTTCCTTTCCGGTAGGCATGTTGTGCGCCTGACAGCAACTGAGGGTGTAAAGTTGTCCTCAGTTGCAGCCCGACGAGTCTCTCAAAGGTTTTGAGGAGGAAGGACGATAGGCTGATTGGTCTAAAGTCCTTTGCAGTTGAGTGCGAGGCTTTCCTTGCTTTGGGAATGAAGACTATCTTTGCCTTAAGCCATGCTCGCGGGATTGTACCCACAGCCAGTATCTTCCTGAAGATACCTTGTAGCCAGCTGATGGCCGTATCCCCGGCATTCTGAAGTTGGGCCGGGATTACCTGGTCTGGGCCTGGCGGTTTGAACGGGTTGAAGCTATTTATTGCCCAGCATATGTTACGTTTTGTGAGGATGTGATCCATTGAGGTTACCGGTCCCTCTCCTGGAAGATGTGCCGTCTCGATGGTTGTGCACCCTGGAAAATGTGTGTCTAGTAGAATCTGCAGGGACTCCTCACTGGAGTTAGTCCACGTGCCGTCATTCCTTTTAAGATACCCTACCGAGGGGTTAGTTTTTGAGAGAATCTTGCGAAGCCTTGCGGCCTCTGACGTTTCCTCAATTTCCGAGCAAAATTTTTGCCAAGAGGCCCTTTTTGCTTTCCTTGTTTCCTTTTTATATAGTGACAGACTGATTTTGTAGTCTGCCCAGTGGCTCTCCTCGTTCGCGCTTTTGGCCCTGTTGAAGAGGGTCCTGCAGCTTTTACGTAGGATGTCTATTTGTTTTGACCACCAGGGGGGTTTCTTTTTCCCCCTAGGTTTGCTAGAGGGGCACGCTGCCGCGAAGGCTTTGTTGCATGCCTCTGTGAACCTGTTCACTAGGCGATCTAGGTCGTCTTTTGTGTCAGGGCATGATGGTGCTTTGGAGGGGAGTAAGTCCTCCAGGGCTGAGCTATATTTTTCCCAGTTGGCTTTCCTGGGATTAATATAGTCCTTAGGTTTCGGACACTCGAGGGATAGTGTGGTCTCGATGTATCTGTGGTCAGAGAAAGAGTGGTCATCAAGGACTTGCCAACTCTTGACTATGTCTAACAGGTTGGAAGACACTAGGGTGATGTCAATAACCTCCTGTCGATTTTTAATTATAAAAGTGGGGTCGTTGCCCCGATTACAAATAAATAGATTTGAGTTGAGGATGAAGCTGAAAAGTGACTCACCCCTTACATTTGTGTTCGAGCTCCCCCATTGAGTGTGGTGAGCGTTGGCATCGCAACCTATTAATAGGTCTATGTCCGACCTCTCGCTGTCGCTGGCTAGTTTGCGAACCAGGTCGTTGGGAGGATCGTTTCCCTCATGGGCCATGTAGGACGACATCAGCCTTAGATGTGTCCCTTTCAGCTCTAGGCTTGCCGCCGTGTTGTCGCTATCGCTATAGTTATGGAGCAGAAAGATATTAAAGTGCTTTCTGGCGAGAATGCAGGTGCGGGTTTTACCTTCATGTTGAGCTACAATTATCTTGTACTCCTTCGACCCTAGTCCACAAACCTTGTCTCCCACTATCCAAGGTTCCTGGATCAGGGCTACGTCTGCTCCGCTCTCTTCGAGGCGGAGTATAAGAGCAGCGGATGCTGCTTTACAGTGGTGGAGATTGATCTGAAGGAGCCTCAAGGACATCCTTAGTGTTCTCCACCACTGTAATGTCGGCATCCGGATCGTCCTCGACTTCCTCGTGGCAACACATCGCCTCGAAGTCGCATCTCAGCGTGCCATCGGTGGAGTAGCCCTCTGGGTCTATCTCTGTGTGATCGTCGGGTGCTTCGATCTCCGAGGCAGCGTCCTGCTCAACTGGCTTGTCGACAGGACGTGCCTCGGCCGCCGCATCCGACTTGTAGACCTTTACGGTCACAGAGCTGAACCCAAAATTGAGCTCGCCTTTGGCAGCCTCAATCGGGGCCAGCGACTCTTTGTTGAGGACGACCACCGCCTGGTTTGTGGGGCCCTGTGTCGTCTCAACTTTGACCACCTTCCAATCTGCTGTTGAGAGGTGGGGGTTGCATCTTTGCAACATTTTTAGGATGCGCTCCGGCTCCTTCATGGAGGCGGGCACCCAGACTCTCGCCCTTGGTCTAGTGGGCACTTCGCTCCAGTCTACAGCGACGAGCTTCGCCCCTGGGTAGACTTCCCCGACTTGCGCTACCGCTGCTTTGTACAGCTGTACGGAGCGCTCGTCTTCACAGGCTACGATTTTTATGCAGCCCTGGTACCAGCCCATGTCTTTGCAGACGGGGGGGGTCCAGGCTGCTTTTCCAGCAGCTCGAAGCAGCGGTCGGCCAGTGCCGCTTCCACCCACTTCCACTGGTTTCTAGGTATCCGGGAGTCCGCGCTGCCTTTGTCCAGGACGCCAATCAGCGTCCTTTCTCTGGCAATCTGCGCGAATGATGTGTTAGGCAGCACTCTGGAGCGCTTCGGTGTCGGCCCCGGAGTCTCTTGTGAGCGCTGCCTTTTTGGCTGAGGGGCTTCCTTCTTCGGTGCTTCCTTGCCAAAGTTCGGCAGCACCTTCGAGGCCCACTCAACCTTCTTTATCCATTTGTCCGTCGGGCTGGCCATCTGGCTTGCGTTCTGCCGACGGAGTATATTGCCAGCACTCCTTTTATCGGCATATGTAAAAGATTTGGCTTGGACACTAGTAGATGGTGACTCATCACCCGCCACTTTACCAGCAGGCAGAGCAGCCGCAGGATTGCATAGCCACTCTGCCAAGGTATCGATTTTGGGAGCCAATTCACCACCCACCCCGACACCGGGATGGGACCCCTTTGGGCTCTCCCTAGCATCTTCCGCCGCGCAGGTTTTCCCTGCTGATTTGCGGGTCGGGCCAGGCCTTTGGGCCGCTGCCTTCCCCTGTTTGGGATTGCTCTCTGTTGGCATTTGGGGAGTGCCAGACTCATTTTTTTTTGTTTTTAAATTCTTCCATTCTTTTCCCACGAGCTGCAGAGAAGGGGTACGGTCCGTCCGGGCAGAGATCCACGTTGCCCGGATAAGGCATACTTAGAACAGGGAGCTGCCAAGTCCCTGAGCTCTCCGTTAACGACTGGGCTAGTTTTATATACCGGGCCCCCAGCCAGGCTGACTCTCGGCACGGGTCGAATAACACTCTTAGTCCGGCCCGGTGTGAGCTGAATGTGGGGGGTTGGGATGTGGGTAGGTAGTGTGTAGGGATAGGGGAGTGTGTGAGCTACTTATACGAGGCGGCACCACAAGCGCATCGTCAGTGTTGCTACTTCGCGAACACCCGCTGGCTGTCCGGGGCTGCTTATTTTCGGTACTCTCCCTAGGGATGTCCGATTATTCGCAGCTGACCTACCTATATGACCTGTATATAGGTAGGTCGTTCGCTATCCGCAACCTGCGACCCGTCCGGTGGCCTCAGCTAGGCCCCCTTTGAGCCACCTCACGAGCTCATCAGACCAGATATTCAGACTTTATTCGTGTCTTTCGTAGTGATCAGACGTGTTTTTGTTTTGCGCTCCGCATTTTTTCCTTTTGTTTTGAATAAACAGCCGGTGTTTTCCTAACTAAATTCTAAATTTACTTCCTAACCAGACGACAATCTGGAAATCTATTCTATTACGCGAGTGCATGCCTTTTGATTTGTGTTAAAACATTATTTAACTTTTTATTTTTCGGCGTCGGCTTGTGCTTGTGCTTGTGTTTGTGTTGTTGCAGTGAGTGAGTACGCATTACATTGCATTGCAGTCCGCTCTCGTCTGGTAGCTTTTGTTGTTTTATCACTCTCTCGCTATCACCTCAACTTCAATAACTGTTCTTTCTCTCTCGCTCTTTAAACTTTCTGAGCAATAGCGCTCTCTGCTTAGTAGCTCTCGCTATAACCGCTCTCCACTCTGCTCTCTTTTTTTTACCAATTCCGCTTTGAGCGTTGTCTGGCACATTGGTCTGATACCAATTTGTTTTGCAAACAATAGTATATATATAAATAAATAATAAAATAAAATGGAATACGCTGTGGTCTGTGCCAAAAAAAGCTGTAAGAAGCAGATCACCCACGATCAGCCGAATGTCCCCTGCTGGCTCTGCGACAGCGTAGTGCACGCAAAATGCGCTGGATTTTCTGGCCTCGTGAGTGATGCTATAGCCAAACGTAATGGCTTGCATTACAGTTGCGAGGCATGCCGTGCGGTGGAGAAAGACATGGTGGCTTTCATGAGGCAGACGCGGAGTGGCTTTAAGGAGCTGACCGTTGGTTTTAAAAACCAATACGATCGGCTCCTAGCCATGGAGGCTCAGTTTAGCGGTTTAAAACTGCTGAATGAGTCTCCGAGGCGCAAAAAGGTCACTCCGCGGGATCTGCAATTGCCAACCGTCACTCAGCCGTGCGCCGCCGAAAAACTGACTCCGACCACTCCAAGTGTGCAGCAGTTGATCTCGTTTGCCACTCCAAGGGCAACGACAGCTGCTGGCGACGCAGATTCGGTAGCCGAATTCATCGCCTCGGAGAATGTGCAGCCAAGTACGTCTGCAGCGTCCGTGTCCGTGGTGTCCGCAAGTTCGCTAGTTGTCCCGTCTATACCGATCCCACCAGTAAATAGACGTTCCGGACCTCCGGATATTGCCACCACAGGTACTAGGCCTGTGGTGACTAAACCACTGGTGGGAGTCCCACCAAAACGACAAGTTTTTGTTTCACGGCTGGCCCCTGACCTCACATCTAATGATGTAATTGCTTTTATTCAAAGCAAAATAAAAGCCGTGGGTTTAAAGGTGGAGAAATTTAACTTCTCTTATGCCAGGGAGATAGCCTCGTTTAAGATAAGCATCTCCCCAACTCAATTTGACACCATTTGCTCCGCCAAATTTTGGCCGGAGCATTTGGTGGTGAAGGAGTTTAAGGCTAAGAAGAAGAATAGGCCCCCATATCCCTTCCAAACCTTTCCAGTGTGCCACCCTCAACCTCAACCTCAACTTCCTCTTCCTCAACTTCCCGTCTTGCTTCCACCTTTCCAAAAAACTAACTTCTCTTTTAGTAACCTATCAGAATGTAAGAGGCTTGCGTAGTAAGCTCAGCATTCTTTTCCGGGATAGTGTTGCATTTGCTTCCCACGTTATTGTGTTTACTGAAACCTGGTTAAAGCCGGACATTCTTAGTTCCGAGGTTTTGGCAGGTCGGTACACAACTTTTAGAAAGGACCGTTCGTCTCGACGGGCAGGGGGGTTCTAATTGCAGTGGACTCTTACTTCACGTCGGAACACTTCACAGTCCAAGTTCAACAGGAACTGGAATTCCTGTGTGTAAGACTGATTCTTCCCGCTTTCGCTATATTCATTACTTGCTCGTATATCCCACCTTCTTCGGATATTTCAATTTATGAGCAGCACTTGTCCGCTTTAACCGCTGTTTCTTCCTCGCTATCTGATAAAGATCGTATGATAGTTCTTGGTGACTTCAACTTGCCAGGAACTGTTTGGTCTTCGGTAAACGAGTCTAGTATCCTAGTGCCCATGTCACGACATGACTTTGTTGACGGCTTGCTTGACCTATCCCTGTCTCAAGTCAACCATGTGAATAATTCCTTGGGTCGATTGCTTGATCTGTGCTTTGTATCGGATCCGACCATAGTGTTGTTAACCCGAGCCCTTCCGCTCACTATACCTGAAGACGCCTACCACCCTACTTTCGAGGTGTCGCTAGATATAGGACCAACTGTATTGGATCGGTCGAGTAGGCTGCCCGAACGTGTCCGCTGCTTTCGTAAAGCCGAGTTTGCGAAGCTTAATAACCTCATTAGGGATTTTGATTGGTCCGCTTTGTACTTGTGCACTGATATCATAAAAGGCACAAACATTTTTTACAATGCTCTTGGCACATTTTTCGATTCTTGTGTCCCGCTTTCTTGTCCGACTAGATCTGGAAAACCCCCTTGGTTTACCAAAGAGTTATCCAGTCTAAAAAACTTAAAATCAAGACTTTATAAAAAATTTCAAGAAGTGGGTTCTCCTACTTCTCACTCTCGCTATGTATTAGCTCGGTCAAACTTTTCAGTTCTTAATGCTCAATGCTATAAGAACTACCTATCTCGATGCAGGATACGTTTTTCTCAGGACCCTAAACAGTTTTACAGCTTCGTAAACAGTAAGCGTAGAACGTCCGCACACCCATCCTCGCTATCATTTTGTAATACGTCGGCAAATAATGATCAGGCAATTGCCGATCTTTTTGCCCAATTCTTCCAAACCACCTATTCTGAGGAAAGCTACTCTGGTCATCCGTACCCATACGGTTTACCGAGGTCGAACGGCATTTTCAGTCCCTTGTTAAATGAATGTTCCCTACTTCATGATCTTCGACTAGTTAAGCCGGTGTTTTCACCGGGTCCAGACGGGGTTCCAGGTTGTGTACTCAGGTACTGCGCCGAGGCTCTGTGTGGACCTTTGCTTAAACTATTCACCCTATCCATTGATTCTTCTTGCTTCCCCCCGATCTGGAAGGAATCGTTTATAATTCCTCTCCATAAAAAAGGTAGCAAGTCTGATGCAAAAAATTATAGAGGTATAGCAAAGTTATCCGCTATTCCTAAAATGTTTGAGAGGGTTTTAACTCCGCACTTGCAACATCTCTGCAAGTCACTTATATCTCCAACTCAGCATGGATTTATAAGGCGGCGATCAACCACCACGAACTTGTTAGAGTTTACCTCTTTCATTATTAAAGGCTTTCAAGGTAACTTACAGACGGATGTTATTTACACCGACTTTAGTAAAGCATTCGACTCTGTAAACCATTCCCTTTTAGCGCATAAACTTGACCTTTTAGGGTTTCCGCCCAACCTCCTGAGATGGATTTCTAGCTATCTTTGTTCTAGGTCTCAAAGAGTCCTCTTCAAAAACTCCCTCTCTTTCCCAGTAAAGGTTTCTTCGGGAGTACCACAAGGCAGCCATCTAGGCCCCTTACTCTTCACACTCTTTATTAATGACTTACCTTCAGTATTAACATACTCTCGAGTACTTATGTATGCGGATGATGTTAAACTCTGTGTCCAGTACAAGGACATTTCATTTCATTCTCGCTTGCAATCCGATCTCAATAACTTTCAGTCATGGTGTTGTGCAAACTTGTTACACCTTAATGCCTCGAAATGCAAAGTTATGACATTTCATCGTTCTAGCCCTTTGTTGGCTCCTTACACCCTATTTGGTGGTTCTCTTGAGAGAATTACCCTGGTGGATGATCTGGGTGTTATGTTAGACCCCAAGTTAAAGTTTTCCGAACACATTTCTACCATGGTAAATAAGGCCATGAGCGTGCTTGGGTTTATAAAGAGGTGGTCAAAGGAATTTGACGACCCCTATATAACAAAGACTCTCTATACCTCGCTTGTTCGTCCGATCTTAGAATACGGCTCCTGTGTATGGTGTACACAGTACACAGTACACAGTACAGTACACAGTACACAGTACACCAGGACCGTATAGAATCAGTACAGAAAAACTTTTTACTCTTTGCTCTGCGGGGCCTTAACTGGGATGCGGGTGTAAGACTCCCATCTTACTCTAGTAGACTACTATTAGTAAACCTCCCATCCTTAGTTAACCGTAGAAAAATGCTTGGTGTGATATTTATGCACAACTTGATCAGGGGTGACATAGACAGCCCTGATCTGTTGAGCCGCATAAACTTCACGATTCCTATTAGACTGACTAGAAATTTTATACCGTTGTTCCTTCCACTTTGTAGATCGAATTATTCCTTGCATGAACCGTTTAGGGTCTTATGCTCGGATTATAATTCCCTCTACCATATTATATCCACCACTAATTCTCTTCCTCTTATTAAATTATTAATCCTTACACACCTTTCTATTAATTAGTAACTGTAGTGGTATTTGTACTTTGATTGCATGCTTAGTTTCTTAGTAAGTTTAGTACTAATTTTCCTCGAATGTTAGTCTAATAGCTATCTTTCTTGCATGTTCGCGTTTGGTTCGGCTACGCACCGCGCGTCATGCGGCAGCGCCCCTCGGTCGGTTGGGCGGGAGGAGGGCTGCGTTTTGCCTGGGATCCGCGCGTAACAGCCTTCTGCTGGTGTCACACGGGCCACTTGACGGTGCAGTAACTGCATCGCCTCTTGAAAGATGCAGTCATTGCATGTCAACGTCCACACATTAATACTGACTATGTATCGGGTGTACTATATATCGAGTCACAACATTTCCCCTCGTTATTTTTTTTGGTTATTGATATTAACGTCGAGATCATGTTTATTTTTTTTTAAGCGCATTATATTGATTTTTGTCAGGAAAAGTGTGTAGCTAGGGGAGAAAGAACCGCCACCAATCCGACGAGCTGGACCCGAGCGCAGCAAGAATGCGCGCCTTCGAACCTAGCTTCCTATTAACATGGAGTCAGGAAAAATCATTTATTGGCCAATGTCGGAGTTAGAGCCTAAATACGTAGGCTCTGGCCCTAACTCACTGCCGAAGACTGAACACTACACTATGTGGTGGTTCTCTTGAGAGAATTACCCTGGTGGATGATCTTGGTGTTTCATTAAACGCCAAGCTAAAGTTTTCTGAACAAATTTTCTCCCATGGTAAATAGGGCCATGGGCGTGCTTGGGTTCATAAAGACTCTCTATACCTCACTATTTCGTCCGATTTTAGAATACGGCTCAACCACCGTGTTGACAACAGTGTCGGCGGCTTCGATACTGGCCACAGAAACGCCAGAAACAAGATCGACATTGTCCACACGCATGGTTTCACAGTCGGTCGCGGGTACCCTTAAAGCTGAAGAGGTGGCGGATGAAGAGCCAGATGCGAAAGTCACAGTCGGCATATTTTAAACTGAACAATCATAATTTTACTAATTACATTGCAGTTATAATAAGGCGTTTAGTACTGTTTTCTCATAGCCAACAATAACTTTGGAGACCTTTGATGCTTTGATATCCTTGCTAATCGAAAGAACAGTTCATGTCGGTAGCTTTATAATATGGCGATCAAGTTTTTCTTAGATGGATTTTTGTGATGTAAGTCTACAAGAAACTGTAATAGACCAATTTTTTTGGAGAAAAGATTTATTTAGAGGGATGGTTTATGGTTTCTTATAGTTTAAATATTATGAAAATTAAATAAAAAAACTAAAAAACAATGGCTTACTTTAGACAATTTTTGAAACGAAAGTTGGAAGATTTTAATTTGAAACTATGGATTATTGTATTGTTATCAATTTGGAAAGTGATCACAGGATTTTAGATTTCGGACACTTAGAAGTCGCTTTAATATTCTTCATATTCCTTTTCATAATCATCATGTTCATAACCATAGCAGCTCTGACAACTACACTAGTTTACAAATTTAAAACAAGGGGGAACGTTGTAAGTCGCTAGGGCCGCGACTCTACATTTATATCCGATACTCAGTCAGTTTCTTCGCCAGAGAGCGCTCACATTCACTACGAAGAGTGTATGAGAGAGAGATAGAAAAGTAGTAAGCGCATGGACGGCGTTTCCTAGCCACTGCAAATTAATTAGTTCCTTCTGGCTATAATAATATGTCGATCTGATCCAGATCCAGATACAGTCATTCTCTATGATTCTGCGTTTTTGGTTTTCTCGTATCTTTAAAATTTTTAATTTGTGGATGCGGAAGAGGGCGTGGAGGAGTCTGGACACAAAATTTCGTTGCTTTAGCTCTTATAGTCTCCGAGAACTAGGCGTCAAACAAGACGGACAGACAGACATGGCTCTATCCACTCGGCTATTGATGGTGATTAAGAATATATGTATGTATATAATTTATGTGGTCGGAAACGCTTCCTTATGGGCGTTACACATATCCACTTTTCCCCTAAAATCGAATATACCGGTGTACTTATTTTGAGTATCGGGTATACGACCTCATAAAGTATATATGTATATTCTTGATCAGCATCAATAGCCGTTTATTTTCACGAAAACTACTGCTTTGATGCAAAACTTTATACTCGTTTTGGTTAACACACTTTAATCAGAGGCGAGGTCACATACATATGTACATACTTATGTACAGATGAACATATGTGTATATGGTACTACGAGTATATGCAGCCGGAATTGGTTTCATCTCTGCGTCTCAAAATTCTGGCCGAGATCATAATACCCGTTACAGGGAAATAGAAAACATAACTACAAAACATATACGACACACATATGTATGTATGTATGTAAGCCTTTTATCTTATTTAATATTTTCTTCAGACTCGCTGGAATTTGACGTCGCTACAAGGAAAAGTGTCTGATTTTCAATGTGTGTGGTGGGTGTTGAGTGAGAGAATATTAAGAGCGAATCTTTTGGGGCTGTGTCTGAAGCCGAATGCGCGAGAGTGCTGAGATGACATCCCAAATTCTCCGGAAAAACTGAAGAGTAATAGTTGCCGGGTTGCCAGCCTCGTTTTCTCTCTTTCTGCGTCTGCGTCCTGCAGCCAGAATGGCGACTGTCGTTAAAAATCGCAAGTCGTCAGACGTATGCAAGAGGTTAAGAACGCTGTTTGCCATCACGGTACGTGGTACAAGACCGGGGTCGACCGACGGCAAAAGCAGTCACAAGAGGTGTACAAAAGAATACAGTTGGAAGCATATGTAAATCAAGAAATGCCTCAATTGGAGCCGCTGAAGTCGAATTTGAATTCCAAGTACAAAAAAGTAGAATGTAATAGTCACGCAACAAAATAAACTTTAGACCACGCAAAAAATGTTCACACATTGTTTACGTAAATGTTGCTCTACTAACGGTTAACCGAAAGCCATTATGTGAAATTAAATACGGTATAGAAGTCTTTCCTCGCCTTAATAAATTCGCCATCAATAATTCGATCAACCGACTAACCAATCGACCAGCTATCGGCTACGAAACTTTTAATTCAATAGAAAGAATAAAGAATAAGATTAATAATTAATCAAATAAAATAATGAGCGAAAAATATCATATTTTTGAGAATTTTTTGAATATTTTTTTACTGTTTGCCCAACTAAGAAACAGAGTGTGTTCATGAAGCAGTTCAGCAAAATTTTACCAATAGTAAATTAGAATAATTCATTATCAATTGAAAATCTAATTCGGAATATTGAGAGAATTGAGGAACCTAAGCTGCCTATGTAAATGTAAGTAAAATAGCTATACAAATACAGACACGTACCAAGTCCATATATACATATGAACATATGTACATGCATTCCGAGTACATACATACATATGTGGTATGTCGTATGTCGCTGACGTCTTAAGTAAAAAAACAAAATGAAAACACGGTTGAAAATTTTCAGGTATCACATATGTATGTATTTACATCAATATGTACATACATACATATTTATGTACAACTAAGCGTGAACCCGGGAATGTCTTTTAAGTACTTAAAATGTATTGGTATGTATATGAATTTAATCGTAACATAGGAACAATAAAGATAAATAAATAAGTACATATGCATATGTAAATACTTCCGATATATGTACATATGTGCGTACGTACACATACATAATAGTTGTACACAGTAGAGTATTCATGCAAGCATTCATTTTTGTTGACGTCGCTATAAATCCGAATGTAAGAATATACATATGTACATATGTACATTTACATACATATGTAGACTCAAAAGACTAATTTTGCCATTATAGTGTTGTCAACTGATATACATACATATGTACATATGTATGGGCGACTCGCAACGACAGAACGAGGCGCGGCAGGCTGCGCATGACCACGGGACAAGTACGATACACAGGATATGTAGACTCTTTAAAAAACGTGAATTTCCCTTAAGTATGTACATACGTACATATGTACATTTATACTGGAAGAGCTTCCCCGAGAGATTAGATTGTATTAATTGTGTTGGATCGATAATTATTAAGCGTTTTCGGGTATCGAGCTCAGCATTCCCTTTTTGAATTTTCCTTTTCCACAAGTGTCCTGAGTCTGAGCATGCGTTGTCAGCGTTGACGTCGACGCAATCAGTACATGCAACCACTTACTCTGTGGTCACTGCTGAGGCACCAGCTTCTTTTTTCGAAACTGCGCCGTAAAGAGCACAGAGTATGCTTGTGTTACCTTTTAAATTGTTCATTTTCATCCCCCTATTCCGCTTTAACTAGGGAGCTGTCTTTGCTCTCTTTTCGGACTCGAGCTTATTCGAATGCCTGAACAGCCCTGTTAGAGTCTAGTCCATACCCCACCTATCGCCGGACCGGTATGTTTATACATACATATGTACATATGTATGTACATAGCAAGGAATTACTTACTTGACAGAATTAATTGTTGAATTAATTATTTTTGACTAGTGTTTTTTGACTGGTCACTGCACTGGTTCGATTCAGAAGGGTTTCTGTCTTTCTATGTACATATGTACACACATACATACACGTACATATGTATGTACCTACTCATGCATTTTTTTTATAGACCTCTGTGTAGTCGACATTAACTATGTTGGTAACAACAAAATGAAGAACAACAAATATGAGCTTAATCTCTTTAATAGAGTTTGGTAGATATGTATGTATAATGTATCTACATATGTATATATGTATGTACATACACTCCCCGACACTTCGGCAAAATCCAAAGAAAACGGTGAATTTAAATTTTTATAAAAATCTTTATTCAATTTTTATTCAAATTGCAGTATTCGTTAAAGGAGATTAAGGAAAAAAATGTATTTGAAGTAGCTGAAACTTCCGTTCTTACACCTGAATACGACACTCATATTGACATCGAAAAAATTCTCAAAAATCAATTCGAGTGTCCTTATTATGAGAAAGAAATTAGGGTTATGGTAAGTCCTTTTTAAAGGGTGAAAAATCGAAAATAAAAGCATCGAAGGTAGGTCCATCAATAATGAAAATAAGTGAGAAAATTGGTAAAACTAGGTGTGTTCTGAGTGATTTCATAACAAACGGGTAAAATTATGTCAAAAACATAAAAACCGAACCAAAATTGCTACTTCCGAAAGTGCTATGCAAATCTTTTCTGCGAGACGCATCTAAAATACACGACCCAAGCTTGATGTAGCTAGTGCTAAAATAATAAACATGTTTTTTCGAGGACTGCCTTGAATTTTGCTTTTATGAATTAAATCAAATGTACGAATTGGGTGTACAAAATTTGGTTGCCTTCCAATGCTAAGTCAATAATATAAGTATTTTATGTCAACAATAGTTTATTTTTTAGTGCAATTGACACATATTAAATAAAGCCATTATACCAATTAAGCCATTATAGCCATTATGTTCAAACGTATTTCGTAATAATTGCAACACGACAGTCCTTTTAATCGACAATCTACTGGATGTATGATATTCTTGAATCTGAAGATAATAAATAACGTCCATATAGCACTAAAAATGTTATATTCTTAGGAAAAATTATCGCTCAAAATGAGATTTTAAGAAATTAAATTGGCCGGTGTAAATAATCAAGATTTCTCTAGTCCCCAGCAGTGTTGCCAGATTTTGAGAGTCACCATAAGCTAGATTGAAGAAAAAAATAAGTTAGAATAAGCTAAAAATTTAAAAAATGCTCAAAAGTAAGCTAGCTATAAAAACACATAAAAATAATGGTTAATTGAATTCTATTGATTTTTATTTTTTTTTCAATTTTTAATTAAAGTAATGCATTATTTTATCCACTTCATTATGCTCTGGCCGAGTGCTCAGCAATGTACAAACAAAGTGCAGCCTCCTGCTCTTCTGCTTTTGAGGACTTTCTAATAAAAGTTTTGTTAGTTTGTGTCATGCTTGCATTGAATATGTTTTTAGCGACAGCATGCTGCCGTAATTCGCACAACTTGGCCCCAATTGTTGCCTTACAAAAGCACAGTGCGCTTCAGGGGTCAGTTGGCACATTGCGTAGTCGCTCCTTAAACACATCGAAATTTAACCAGAAATTGTGGAAATTTTGTTTATAAGACACTTTTGGCATTTTTGTATTTAAATGTGCAATTATGTGTAATATACATACGTACTGTAGTGTGACTGAAATTTATCAACGAAAAATTACCATACATTTATACACAAAATTGGATGATATACCAAAATACGAACAACATACATGATTTTTGTCCGATTTCTCGATAAAAATATCAAATATTACAATACAATCAAAAAAAAATAGTTTTGTACAAAATTTGTATAAGCCAAAATAAGCTAAATGAAATTTTAAAGAAGCTAGATTTCAAGCTATAAGCATTTCAATTATTCATCAAGCTATTTGATTTTGTAATAAGCCAAATCTAGCTTAAAATAAGCTAAAATGGCAGCAATGGTCCCCAGGCGATTTCTATAAATCATGGGATGGGTCTTCGAACTCAATAATATAGGCGTTCTATTTCTAGAGTTGAAAAACTTTTTTCGGATCGGATAAATCACACAGTGCTTGCACAATTTTGATTAATAGACGAATATTTCTTGTATCAAATTTCTTCCGCTACAGATGTGACAGGAGATGTAACAGGAGACCTGTTTGGTCCGCTCATGAAATGTTATTTCTTGATGTCGACAAGCAGAATAACTGTCAAAAAAAGAAACAAAACTATAAAAAAAACAAGGCGGAACGTTGTGCGTTGCTGATGCGGCCGGAACGATACTTAGTCAGTATGGCTCTCCTCCACCAGACGGCGCTTATATTGAACGACACGACAAAGAGTGCGAGAGAGACAGAAAGTCACTCAGAACGTGTTGTCGGGCGCTGCGTAGCCACTGAAAATTGATTTGTTCCTTTTTTCCTATTGGTTATAATAATGATTCGATCTGATCAAAATTCGACAATCTGTTTGATATGGTAATTTTCTATGATTTATAATTTTCTCGTATCTTCAAAATTAAGGATGCCACAGATTTTCATCGTTTGCGGGAGCGGAAGGCCGCGGGGCGAAGTTTTGAAATACACTTATAACAGTGACATATTTCAGAAGTATGGATACAAAATGTCGTTGCTCTCGACTCTCGACTGTCAATCGACTCTGATGCTGATCAAGAATATATTTACGGGGGGTTCCTTATGGACGTTACACACATCAACTTTCACCACAAATCTACTCATTTTGAGTATCCGGTATAAAAAGCTCTTGAATAAATTTCTCGAAATAAATCGTCTGCCCAAAAATAATTAATGAGTCTATCAGTCTTGATCTTGGAAAGGTTGTATTTATTTGGCGCAGATGTTTGAAACACACAGAAAGAAACCTCTCCAACCCTTTATACATATATGTACATATGTACATATGTATTTATAATTTTTACCAGGATAATGAGATCATTTTATTTTGTTATGTTTGTATGTCGGTCTGTCTGTCTGCTGTCAATAAAAATGTGGGAAGGTTTCAAGCTGTCTCTTTTCTGTTCGTCTGTTTACTGAGTGCACTGAATAAGTCAGAAAACACTTGTTTAAATTGATCGAATATCTTCTTCACAATTGAATGGCAGACCAATATTTAAAACAGATTTAATACAGCCATACTCATTACATGCAGTACATGTTACAAACAGTATTGGAATAAAGTATGCCCTTGTATTTCACGAGTACACGGTATAAGAACGTGTGCAGCCAGTCATCCCCATTCATTCCCACAAATTATTATTAATTATTTAATCTGTTGAGTCTAATTTGATCTCTGGCGACTATTTCGCTGCCGCTGCTTAATGCCTGTCCTTGCTTAATTAGTGCAAATTGTCGTTGTCAGCATTAACATCAGTGACGCTTCAAACTGTCTGTGTGCAGACTTCCATCTGAACAGCTGTCTAGCGCCGCAACACTTGTGCTCTTGCCACGCACTATATTCATATACGATTATATACAAATTCATATTTTACTGGATCTGCAAAGCTTTGCAAATTTTTTCGTAAGTGCTCAATACATTCAATGCTAAAAAATGTATATTCGAAAATCTGTAACTAGCAATATGTTAACTAACTTTATTCGACAAATTTCTGACAATTTCATCTTTTAAAGACTCGGATAAATTATTTTGAAATTTTACAGTTATTCCCACTAAGTTATTCTTCAGTCCAAAATTAGCTTATCTAATTTTTATTTTTCAGCTCGTTTTTAGGAAATTGAAAACACCAAATCCAAATACAGATTTCGATGCAACTTGACTCAAACACTTAAGTCGGGTAAACGTTCCAATTTGAACGTTTTCAAATTATATAAGTAAAAGTGATAATACTATCACTGTGATTTACCGGATTGGATATTATTTTGGTTTGCGATTCTGTGTGTTTTTTTACTGTACAGATAACAAAGCTGAAAAGAGATTCAAAAGCTTGATTGAATGAGTGAATCGTGAGTGAGTCAATGAAATAGCTGAGGTGAGGAAAATATAGAGTGCCTTGCTTAGCGCAATGAAGCTACAATTTCAGCTCTACCCTGATGCATATAAAAGCCTAGACGCAGTCTTTGTTGCAAACGCAGATAAACTCATCATCACAGCCATCCACTGCCACACAACCTGACCTTCGAAAAAAATAGAATTGAGTGTTACCAATGTGCCAATAGCTGCAGTAGATTGATATCTAAAATATAGTGCAGCTTCAGCATCAAAAGAATACTTGAGCTACGACTATTCAGACGCATAATTACTTTTTTATTGTCTCAAATGTGCCAATTAAAGTTTGGATGCATGAGAGTACCTTTTGGTAAATATCCTCGGGAACGAGAATAAAAAGGGGAAATAACCTTAAAAAAACGAGGAGAGGACAACCAAGACTTAGCATTGACGCTAACACAGACGTTGACGTCGACGCCTACTTATTAAAACACATCATTGAAGCTGCATAATGTGGATTACCATCACCTATTTGATCCTCATCATTGCCCAGCTGTGCACCTTGGCCACATCCGCAGGCGGTAAGTAGTCTAAATTTTATAATATCTGTTCCCCGTTAGGTCTCGGGAACACTAAAGCTGAAAGCATAGATTCAAATTTCACTTTTTTCAGCCAGCATCAGCTTGGTATTTATTTATTAAATTAACAATTATCTCTTTATAATGGTACTTAATTACAAAAGGAGGAAAAAAGGGAAGTTAAAAGTTAGTTAAATTTAGGTGATTATAAATATTGCATGCTATTAGTTTAAGGGATAGTTCAGAAGATAAGGTATGACAGAGGGAGTTATAATTATGGCATATAACCCTAAAAGGTTCATCTCCATGATATAATTAGACCTACATATGGGTAAGCGGATAGGCCTAAAAGTACGGGTAGGTCTAGATGGGACGGCCAAGTCGATCTGACCCAAGAGAGTTTGGGAGTCAACAATCCCGAGAAGGAGCTTGTGCACGAACATTACGCCATTGCATATTCTGCAATGGTGCAACGACGGCAGGTCAATAAGATTTAGCCTAGACCGGTAGGGTGGCAAGATTCTACCCGAGTCCCAGTTAAAGTTACAAAGGGCAAAAATAAAAAATTGCTTTGGCACGGATTCAATAACAACCTGCTGCTCTGTATACTGCGGGCTCCACACACAAGAACAATACTCCAATATAGGACGTACTAACGAGATGTACAGTTGTTTCGTAACGTACGGGTCGTCAAACTCCTTGGACCAACGCTTGATGAACGCTAAAACACCCTTGGCTTTATTTACTGTTGCAGTAAAACAAATCTTATGATCAAAAAGGACTCCGGGGTCATTATGACTCGAAATTCGCTCGAGGACATGATTTCCTGGAACATATGAGACAAAATGTGGAGCGCGACGGTAAAATGTCATAAGTTTGCATTTGGAAAGGTTCAGAAAAAGAAGATTAGTTGAACAACACAATAGTAGTTTACTTAGATCCAGTTGAAGGCGTGTGTGCAAATACCAATCAGAGTAAGGCAGACAGATTTTAACATCATCAGCATACATTAGTGTAGTAGAGTATGTTATAACTTGAGGATGGTCATTCACAAATAAAATAAACAGAAGCGGGCCCAGATGACTTCCCTGTGGCACACCTGAAGTAACATTAACAATATTTGACAACACGTTAGAAAACAAAACACGTTGAGTACGGTTAGGGAGATAGGACAAAATCCAATCTAGAAGATTCGTTGGGAACCCTAATAAAGAGAGCTTGTGAATAAGCAGAGCATGGTTCACAGAATCGAATGCCTTGCTAAAGTCCGTAAAAATTACATCCGTCTGCAAACCACTTTGAAAACCACGGTGGATTAGGTTAGAAAACTCAAGAAGGTTAGTCGATGTTAAACGATGTCTGAAAGAACCGTGTTGAGACGGAGATATCAAGCTGCAACAAAGATGTTGCAGTTGCCGGGTGACCAGGAACTCAAGAAGCTTCGGGATGGCGGAAAGCTTTGCGATACCACGATAGTTTTCAATATTTGATCTTGAACCTTTTTTGTGAAGCGGAATGATGTAGGACTCATTCCAAATTACTGGGAGACAAGACTGTTCCAAAGAGAGGTTGAAGAGAAATGTCAATGGTTTGCAAAGGGACTGGGCACAAAGTTTTAAAATGCAACTTGGTACCTTATCTGGACCCGCAGAAAACGATATGTGATAGATGACAAACCTTCCAGAAGACTGTTCCAAAGAGAGGTTGAAGAGAAATGTCAATGGTTTGCAAAGGGACTGGGCACAAAGTTTTAAAATGCAACTTGGTACCTTATCTGGACCCGCAGAAAACGATATGTGATAGATGACAAACCTTCCAGAACAACGCTTTCCTCGAAAATAGGCAGAACGAGGGGGAACGTTGTAAGTTGCTGCGGACACCGCAACTCTACATTTATACCCGATATTTAGTCAGTATGGCTCTCCTCCGGCAGACGCCGGACAAAGAATGCGTGCGAGAGAGACAGAAAATCAGTCTGAGCGTGACGTCGGGCGCTGCGTAGCCACTGCAAATTGATTTCTTGCTTTTGGCTATACAAATTATCCGATCTGATCCAAATTCAGCAACCGGATAGATATGGTCATTCTCTATGATTCTGCGTTTTTAGTTTTCTCGAATCTGCAATATTGTGGATGCGTTTTATAGTGAGATCTCACAGAAGTGCGGAGACCAAATTTGGTTACTCTAGCCTTAATAGTCTCTGAGATTTGTGGATGCCCCAGATTTTCGTCCTTTGCAGGGGCGGAAGGGGGTGTGGCGAAATTGTGACACAAAACTGGCTCTGGCTCTTATAGGTTCTGAGATCCTTGAACTCATATTTTGCAATTGGCAAAACCGACCATGAAACCTGTGTGTTAGAGAGAGACAGAGCGAGAAAGAATGAAATTGTTTTCTTGATTCTGGCCTTAATAATTATACGATCTGGTTCAGATTTTACACTCTAGAACATATAGTCATCCTCTACGATTCTGCGTATCTCGTATCTTTGAATTTGTGGATGCCACAGATTTTCGCCCTTTGTGGGGGCGGAAGTGGACGGGGCAAAATTTTGAAATATACTTGTAGCAGTGACATCACAGAAGTCCGGATATAAAACGTCGTTGCTCTAGCTCTTATAGTCTTTGAGCACTAGGGACGGACAGACAGACAGGCGGACGGACGGACAGACGGACAGACAGACAGGGCTCAATCGACTCGGCTATTGATGCTGATCAAGAATATATATACTTTATAGGGTCGGAAACGATTCCTTCTGGACGTTACACACATCCACTTTCACCACAAATCTAATATACCCCAATACTCATTTTGAGTATCGGGTATAAAAATGCTGTTAGCGTGAGGTAGCTGGTACGGATACGGAGTGGATGCGTCGTAAATATGAGACGAGTACGTTGTTTGGAAAAAGGTAGCGAATAAATTTTCAATACCAACAGCAGAAGCTTCTGTTTGTTGTGGTAATGATGGGACAGAGGAAAAGCGTTTGACTTACGCTTAGAGTTAACGAACGTATAGAATTTTTTAGGATCATTACAAAAGTTTCTACTACATTGTGAAAGGTAATGATTATAACACTGACTATTAACGGCAAGAAACAGAGAGCGAGCGGAGGAGTATAGAGCTAAGGCCGACGATACAGTTACAGTGATATCTGGAACAAATTTATTAAGGTCGGAGTAAATATAACTATAAAACGAGTTAACAGTTGCATCTATGTTCAGTAATGAATAAAGAAACGACCAATCAACAAGCGAGAGATGTAGATCTAAATCGATAAAGTTTGTTTTGCGAAAACACTTTATGTGGCAAGGAGCCACATAACCAGATCAACGGATATCGACATAGTTGGATGGTAAGGATCTTCAGGGAATGATATTGGGCTTGCTCTGGATACCGTAGCAAGAGAAGCATCGTCAACAAACATGAGGTCAAGAAGTCTGTCCCTAATGTTTTTAACAGCATTAATTTGGACAAGGGAAATATCCGTTAGCCCATTGATAAAGACATTGTGGCAATTGGGAAACAACAGGTTAGCGTCATCGCAAGGCAGCCAAGAAAGAAATGAGAGCTAAAGTCCCCCATGACAAGCATTTGATCATTGCAACCTAATGCAGATACGACAGTATTAATTGCTGAGAGGTGGTTTAAGTAAACCTCAGCCTCAGAAATGCGAGGAATGTAGGAGCGGGTTAAATAGAAAAATGCCGAGCCAACACGAACTTTGACTGCAACAAATTCAATTCCATGGATGTTATTGAATGGGAATAACTCAGATGAGAAAACAGATTTGACTGCAATCAGAGCCCCACCTGCAAAAGATGGGCGGTCCATTCTATAAATAGTGTAATTGTCAATGAAAATTTCATTATCATTGATAGAAGACTTAAGCCAAGTTTCGGTAAAAGCGATGGCATCGAAATCAAAAGACGCACTATTTGTTTTCCCAACAAACTGCGAACGTTCTGATAGTGAAAAGAAAAATGGTACATCAGTTTTTTGGAGCAGCAGGTTCGGTAATTCTGATTCGGGTTCGAATCTTTGTGAAGGAACTCATGCATAATTTTATGCTCAGGCCATATTGACGGTTCAAGAGATTTGGATAGAAAATAATCAGGGAGAAGAATTTTAAAGCATGTTATGTTGCGCTTATGTTTAAATGTAAATTTAGTCACAACTATAACATCAGGCGAAGCGTTAAGTTTAGAGGAAAGATGTTGTTTAACGTCCTCCGTTGTAGCCTCAGAAATAAGACGGGAAACAAATATTGCTTTCCGAGGGACCGAGGTTGTAGTATCATTATGCGCAATTTTCCGTCTAGGCGATTCGCTCAAGAGTTTGAGCCCAAGAAACTGCGCAGGCAAAATGGGGGATCAGGCAGCAGAGCCAGCCCGACAATCAGCAGCAGCGGCAATAATTCAGTGCAGATGATCCAACGAAGTGCAGGGAACGAGCAGTAAACTCACCAAAGCAGAGACACAAAAGAATAGTCCACAAAGAAGTAGAGTATAGGCAATCCAGAGAGCAACAATGCGAGCAGCAGGCCCGCTTATGCTTTCGAGAGAGTGTGGCCGATGCAAACGCTGATGCGCGAGAACAGTGCACACCGAAGAAACGATAACGAAAAGCAGACTGGGTAATAAACAATAACAAATTACCTGCACGAGTCCGATGCGTTACGTTGTGATATTGTATTTATATTAAACACTACTTTGCAAATGAAACACTGGTGATTAACACAAAGTAAAATCAAATAAAAGAGATGCGATGATATATCAAAACAAAGTGACAACAATGTTGTATGATATTTAAGCAAAGGGCGGAGAATGCAGGAGCAAGAAAAAATACAACCGGCTTAAGTAAGAGCTAGAAGCGAAGGTATGGTGCGCAGTTTTTCAATTGATCTGCTCGCAATATTAAAATATCAATAAATCAATCACTGCAGATTGATTTGTTCCTTTTGGCTATACAAATTATCCGATCTGATCCAGATACAGGAAATCTGTTAGATATGGTCATTCTCTATGATTGTGCGTTATTAGTTTTTTCGTATCTTCAATATTGTGAATGCCACAGATTTTCGTCCTTTTTGGGGGCGGAAGGGGGTGGCGAAATTTTGAAATACACGTTTTATAGTGAGATCTAACAGGAGTGCGGATACCAAATTTGGTTACTTTAGCCTTAATAGTCTCTCAGATTTGTGGATTCCCCAGATTTTCGTACTTTGCGGGGGCGGAAGGGGGTGGGGCGAAATTTTGAAATAAACTTGTGCAGGTCCGAAATCACAGGAGTGTGGATACCAAATTTGGTTGCTCTAGCTCTTATAGTCTCAGAGATCCTTGAACTCACATTTTGCAATAGGCAAAGCCGACCATGAAACGTGTGTGTTAGAGAGAGACAGAGCAAGAGAAAATGAAATTGTTTTGTTCATTCTAATAATAATAACAATACGATCTGGTTCAGATTCTGCAGTCTAAAAGATATAGTAATTTTGATATAGTAAATTGTGGATGCCACAGATTTTCGCCCTTTGTGGGGGCGGAAGTGGGCGGGGTGAAGTTTTGAAATATTCTTGTAACAGTGACATATCACAGAAGTCCGGATATAAAATGTCGTTGCTCTATCTTTTATAGTCTTTGAGCACTAGGCGCTGAGAGGGACGGTCAGACGGACCGACAGACAGGGCGCAATCGACTCGGCTATTGATGCTGATCAAGAATATATATACTTTGTAGGATCGGAAACGATTCCATCTGGACGTGTAACATCCATTTTCACCACAAATCTAATCTCCCCCTATACTCATTTTGAGTATCGGGTATCAAAACTAGTATAAATGAATCGAATCTTTAAGACGGTAAAAACTTCACAGAGTTTGATCGAACAACTTATAAAACAATAATCGATATCCAAACTAACATAAACTAAGCCCAGAATCTTATTTAACCTATTACAATCAGCTTACTTGGGCTAAGCTTATAATAAAACACTCGTCTCGACCGTCTAGAAATAAATTTCGTGCGGCAAATGCACATTGCTTGGCATCATAGCTGATGACTGCGGATCGGCGACTCGTCAAGACCGTCTAGACCGTCTGCACATTGCTTGGCATCATAGCTGATGACTGTGGATCGGCGAATCATACCAGCAATGCCAAACTGAAGTCACCAACAACGCAGAGATGCTGAAGGTCTCGTAGATTACCTTCTATGTATGTTGGCAATGTTTGGTGTGTGCGCTTTGTAAATTCCATAACTGCTATTCGGTGAAATATACGATGCGCTGACAAATAGCGTTTCCGACTGGCCGACCACCGACACACCAATCTGATCCAGAATATAGTCGTCATCCAGCAGAACAATTGGGCACAACGACCCCACCACCTCTGGAGCTCTTTGTTTTGGCACCATCTCTGTCCTAACGAAGCATCTGGAAGACGTTCGGACCAAAGTATTCGTTGTGGAAGAATTTTGACTTGAGCCAAGTTACAACCAAAATCAACCACAATGTGAAAATCGCACGTAGCGGTTGACAAGCTGACAACCTGAGCCTTGGTGCGCATACGCGCTATATTTTTGGAAAAAATGCGTATATACCGTCCATCGCCAAGGTTCCAGAAAGTGGCTGTACCTTCCGGTTAGCGGCCGCGGAAGAAGGATCCAGAGCAGGACCAGGCATGTCCCTCTGAGCAACAGGGGTGAGGCTCCCCCGTAAAACCTGACGGATCGTCGCAATCCGAATCAGCAGCACACTATCCTCGTCTAGAAAATTGGGCAGGGGAGCGGCACGGAGAACCAATCTAGGTGCTGGTGTTGATAGTCGGCGCTGGACCAACAAGCAGGATGTAATTAAGCGATATTTTGTTGAAAGCCATTGAATACCAATTTGGTATGTAGTATTGAGGCGCTGAGAAGTCTGGGTTGGTGACCAAAGACACGTGACCCAAAGCATTCGTTCAACGACTCGGTGCATTGGAATCTGAAGTAAGATACCATGCTGGGATGAATTATCTTTGAACCGCAATTTAACTACAATGAACCCATCCTCAATCAAATCAACCCTCAATCCTCGAATCGAGTTGATTGTAGATAGCGTTCTTCACAGGTCCTGTGCTAAGGATTGAGCTTGATTGTGCTGAATTTTTGTCGATTTCCCATAGTCGCTTCAGGTTGGTTTCGATTGAGACTACGCTGTGTGCTAGGAATGCCACTGCATCACCCATTAATATCTCTTATTTATTTAAAAATTGTACGCCTAGAAAGAAATTGAGAAGTTAATAATTTATTTAAAAAAAAAAAAAAGGTAAGGAAATGGGGGAGTATCGTAGGAAGTTCAGCGTCTCTGTGGGACGCCGCGAAGTATTGCTTCGCGCCAAGTTCTCTCCCTTCTAAGTCGTTCATATCTTGACGTCTTCTATCATCGCTTCAATTAGGTTACTGGACATGAGTTGCCCCCCATGGGATCGGCATAATTTGCTCATAATGCCATCGAAGCGCACGCAGACAAAAATGATATGCTCAACATCTTCTGAGATACACACCATCTGCAGGGTGGGGAGTTTTCATGGCCGTTTACACCAGCGCAGCGTCATCTGAGTTGGTCACGAAAACCACAACGAAACGCGCAGCGACTTTCGATAGACTTTGCGGCCCTGGAGTAGCTGCCTTACGATATTCCACAAGAGTGGACCCATGACCGATCATTGGGAAATGCGGTTGGATTGAGTGATTGAGTTCAAGGTATAGAGGGATGTGCTGCTGACTTAGTGAGTCGGTGATGCAGTCCCATTTCACCGAGTCAAAGACGTTCCTGATATGGAGGATAACAATCAGGCAATCCTCTACCAACTTCGACGCGATCCAGGTAACCCTATGGTATGGCATCCACCCTTGACATTTCTTTTCTGAAGCTGAACTGGCTTGAAGCTTTGTCGTACGCACTCTTCCCATTGAGTCAATCAGTCATATCGGACGATATGAGAAGAGTCATCTGACTGCTTTCCTGGTTTCGGTATTAACGCAAGGTTCTGGGTCTTCCATTGTGCTGGAAAAAGTCCTTCTCGGAGAAATTGCGTGTGCACCGTAGCAAACTCGTGCGGTTTGAGCGATATGGCCAGTTTTACCACCCGGTTGCATATTCCATCATGGCCGGGAATCCTCTTTGACTTCATCTTGCGGGCCACGGAGAGAAGCTCGTCCGCAGTGACTGGCTCCACCAAGTGTGGAGTCTGAAGTGCTTAGTTGTGGTGTGAAAGGTTGTATGCCCTAGGTGGGAACAACACCTGAACGATAGCCCGAAGTTAGTCCGGGTCAGAGGGCGCTGGCGTGTAATCGCTTCATCACCGTCTTGGGGGCTCTTCCATATGGGTCGTGCACTGCTGAGTCACAGAGCTGCAGAAAGCACACCCGCTTGCTTATCGTAATGGGGTCCTTTAAAGTTTTCCTAGTCATACAATAGGCCACTCGTAGCTCCGACCAGTTAGTTGCTGGCGTTCCTTCCGCGGGCCCGTTGGTATCAGGTGCGTCTAGCCTCCGCAGTCTCGGCGTTCCACTAGCAGGTCGACGACTGCGTGCCCCTAAATGATTTTTTTAGGCTCATGGTACAATCACATGCGAGTAGTAGGTGGTCTGTGAGCTGGTTGTCTATCTGCTGCGCTAAGTCTCTCATCGCCTCTAAAAAGTTTGAAACCCGCAGGGTTTCGGACTTGCCGGCAGCTCTCCGTGCGGTCTGATTCTGGGGTCCTCCATTTCTTTCGCCACCGCAGCGGTGTGTTGCGGACGATGGCTGCTGGCAACTAACCACCCAAAGAGCCTTTTTTTGTGGTGTAGGTAAGTTAGGACCCAGCTTAACTTGGCCCACTGCAGGGATGTAGAAAAATGGTTCAGTGCATAGCAACATGTCGACGTCACGAGATTTTTACAAACTTTTATCTTCTAACGGAGTGTTGAGTGGGAGATTCTAATTACAGATATCAATCTCGGCATCAAATTGCTATTCTATGTGAGGCATGATAGATTCACGAAGGACACGTAATGGCGCTTGAGAATGTCGACGCATTGTTTCCATGAGGACAACAATATGTAGTCCAGCGACTTATTCCACTTGTCTTGAGTTTGTTGGTTACACTTGTCCATGACAAGGTAGATCAACATTTGTTTGTGAAGGTCGAAGTTGATTGTGGTTATTTTTGTGCCATAAATCTTGATTGGAGTGCCATTCGAGGCGAATAAATTGGTTGTGGACTGAGCATGGCGATTTTTCTGGGGGCGGTATAGAAAGGTCGGCACCAGTGTCTATAAGGTATCGAGTTTTCGTTTTTTTGTCCGTTACGCACAAGCGACGGCTTTCTGGCGTCGGAGACATGGTGGCCCTCAGTTTTCCTGTTTGCTGGAGCTGCCTATTGTAGTTTTGCGAGAAGCTTCTGGTTTCAACTGCCGGTTTTCCATACGAAGAGCGTCGATTTCCTCTTGCAGTGTTGTTGGCATTTGTCTGTACTGTGGATACTGTGGCGTGGCTCTGAGCATCCATTATTTTTTTTGCTTGTAGCTCTACTTTGGCCGAGTTAGGCGCTCCAGCCAGAGTATGACGTCATCAGGAATGTTTAGATTGGCTGATTCCTTAATGCGCTCAACTTCATCTCGTATAAGAGTCTGCTTAGTTTGCGGTGATCGAAGTCTGTGTACTCCTTGACTATGGCCGTTTTTATTGCGTTGTACTTGCCGAGCGCTGCCGGATTGCTAGTGATGTCCGCTAAATGAATTAAGTGCAGCGGTTCTAGCGATGCATATATTTGATATTTGGTGCTGTCCGCTGTTATGCGAACTGTGATTCCATTGGGAGGAAATATAGATCCGGCTGCTTTTTGGTGAGCGCTGATGGCTTAATGCTCATACGGGAGCTGTCTTGATACTTGATACAAATTGACTTCACTAATTATTTAAGAATTGTATAGTTTTAGTTCGCAAGGTTACGTATGTAGATAGTGGTAATAGCATGAGTTGTGTGTCCCATCGAAGGTTTATATTATTTATATTGTGTTAGTAGCCTTTTCACACACAGCACATCTACGGGGAACAGTGGGATTTTTTGACAGATGTGAAACCTCGATTCCCACATGCCACCATCCAAATCAACAGCTGACTGCAATAACAAACAACAAATTTGTGCGCTTAATAATTTTAAATTTGTATTAGCTGTATTAACAACAAAGAATGTTGCTGCAAAAGCTGCTGGTGGCGTTCGACAGATCAGAAAACAACATAAATGAGTTCGAAGAGGTCATTTACAGGCTCGATTTCGATATATTGGAAAAGGTCTTGATAGCCACACAAAGAATATCAGCGCCATTATAATAGCTAGCTGAATCTTGCACAACATTCTTAACACCCACAACATCTCAATTAACGGGAATTTGGTTAGAAATACATGTAAGCTACCAGAACAGCCCGATCGGAGCGACACTTTTTCTGATTTTAATCAGTAAGCGGAAAGGATGAGATCAGCCATTGCAAAACATTGCAGCCGTAACAAATAAATAAATTTTGCAATCTTTGTTATCTTCCTGCACATACACAGTGCACACATACCACAGTGCTCTTGGTGTTGTTCTTTTGTACATTTTGTCACAAACTTTTCATACATTTTTTTGTTGTGAATTTCAAGTATTCAGAGTTGCATTAAAAAACCATCGGCTAAATATCGCTTAGAAGCGTGCGGTTAGGAACATCCAAAATGGATGGTGGACTAAATGGGAAATTTTCAAAACGGCAAAACTTAACGGACCATCTCAGAAATAGATGGTGGATGGTCGCCTGTGGGCCCCTTTTAGGGGACGACGGGTACTGCAACAAAAAAATGCTCAGAGCAGATTAGGGCTGATAAAAAGCAAGGTTTTTACATTTACCTTCGCTGCCATGAAAACTAAAGAACCATTGGCAATTTAATCACTTCGATTCAGATATTATGTCCACACCTAAGTTTAATACTTTAAATTCGTTGGAAAATTTTTTTTAGTCGTCAACAGTCGATATTTTTCTTAACCCTCCGTTTAAGTAGCTCAGTATTTTAAGACCAGAAAAAAATCTGTCCACCGCCTAGTCATTTTTTTTAATAACTGTTGCGAGTTTTGAATTTAATGAAAGTTGAGAGTTTGTATGTAATTTACAATTTATTTGCATATGTAAACCAACTTATCGCGTATGTACATATGTGGGTAATTGGGTGAACGATTAATGCGAGGATGTTAGCTCAAGACTAAAAATGCAAGGGCTGACGGTACAAATAGCCGGACCCTATGCAGTTGGATAGCCCGAGAACTTTAGCGCTGCTCGGGTCCGCTACTAAGCTGATTACGAAAGATTGATAGAGGCAATATAAAGAGACGAAAGAATTCCGCTGCATATGCATATGCGATAACAAAATAATATTTATAGTGGGCATTATAAATGACAACCAAAAACAGAATTCAGTTCCTTTGGCCGCACCACCAGCAATAATTTACAATATTTATGCTTCTTGACCCGACATACTCCCCCCGTTGGAAGCCTGACTTTCAACAGCATCTTTAAGGGGCAGCAGGCACAGCTTGTTGACGGCGCGCTTGATGATTCCAGATGATGTCTTCAGCACAGCGACTCGGGAAACGCCATATCGTCCAGGCAAAAGCTCGACCACTCTCGCCAGTGGCCTCTTCATGAGAGGAAGATTCTCATCCTTGACAAAAAAAAATCTGCGACTGCTAAGCTAGGCTTCGCAGTGCGCCACTTTGAGCGCTGCTGCAGTGACGTTATGTCATCATCCACCGGGACCAGAAGAACTGCTGCAGGTACGAAACGCTTTGCCAGCCATACAGGTGATCGAAGTTTAGCTGCGTGACGTCAGGCTCAGCGAGCGAAGCAGGGCCGCCATTCAAAAAATGCGCTGAAATTAGAACATTCAGATCGGCTGGCCTCTTTGAAACTGAAACTAAATGTCTTAAATTAATCACTCCCGCAATGTGTCATAACAGCGTCCGCAACTCGCCAAACCCAAGAACCGAGTTGCCCATCGCACGGTTGAAGTGGTACTTGGCCGTCTTCACTGCAGCCTCCCAAACGCCACAAAAATGCGGGGAGCGCGGTAGAATGAAATGCCTATATAGCCTCCACCAAGCAAAAATCCAGCAGCGCCGTCTGATGGTCATCGCTGAGGACCAGGCGCTTTAACTCCATCAGCTCATTCTTAGCGCCGACAAAATTGGTTGCGTTGTCTGATCAAATTTGCCGCGGCTTTCGTCTGGTACATATGAAGCGCTTTAGTCCATGAAGTAAAGCAACTGTAGATAAGTCCTTTATCAGCTCCAGATGAACAGCTTTGGTAGACGTCAGTCGAAAACATCTTACGCACTTGTTCACTACCTTGTTTACCGTCTTCCTCCCCCCAATGGGACAATTTTGGGATCGAATTAGTCCAAGCAAAGCTCGAGGACCAGCGTGCAGAATCCGCTCATGAAAATGGCAGATTATGGCAAGAGTAAGTGGATGGCTGCTGGGCAAGATGATTGGATGACGGCCATAAAAATCCAACGAAGAGTTTTTCAGTCGACCGTCTACCCTGAGAAGCCCAAACTGAGCCATGAATGGCGACAACGTTGCAACAACGTCCCATAGCTGAGAACGCTGGACTAGTCGCAGCAATACTTGGATTCTATGTTCAATGTCTGAGATAGTGAGTCCGGAGCGCCGAATTGGGTTGCAAAACTTGTGAATGTACCTGAAAAAGCATTCGCATACTTGGAATCAGCAACAATGTCCATGTAGGGCGATTTAACCTGAAGAGCCTTCCGGCGAAGTTCAAGGGCTGGCTTATCAGATAGCAAGGTGGGTGGCCAGTCATCTGAGGAGCCGCAAAGAAATGGAGGACCGTGAGCCCAAAGAGGTGACTCATTCAGCTCAGTCGGATGAGTCTCTCGAGACAAAATGTCGGCTGGGTTTAAAGCTGTGGGGATATAACGCCATTCCATTTTTTCGGTAATTTCCTGAATCGTTGCCACTCTATTTGCGAAATATATATTAAATCTGGACGGCTAGTCCCGGATCCAAGAGAGCGCAACAGAAGAATCACACCTTACATTGAAGACATTCATTCCAGCTATCTTTAGCATACAACGTACAGGTTATAGGAGCTGATGATATAAACGGGAGTAGGAAGTACGCGCTGGCTTCGGCTTTTGTCTCTGGTCGGCGGGGTGTGGGCATGGAGGATATTTTACTACCCATTTAGAGCTCTGGCAAATGGTCGAGATAAGAATTTATATAAAAAAAATCGCGTACGAGTAGGGAAAGGATACTAGGAAACGGGATACAGGGGGTCAAAGGGACAGATCAGCATGGATACGTAAACGAAGAAGATCACCGGTCAGATCTTTGTCGGCTGCGGTATCGCCCATTGGCGAGAACGCCCACCCTACCATGATCCTTCAGGGCCACCTATTAACAGTCAGGATCCCTCCAACAAAGACGGCGGTGGGTCACATCTCCGTCAGACGAGGTTGCATGGTTCCGATATAAGATATTTAGCCTTGGTTCATTTCTAAACTAACTTTATTTAAGCAATCCATAGTTCTTCATTTAAATTCCTATAAAACCTAACGCTATTAGAATTTAATCCCTAAGCCTGCTATTCGATATTGTCTTACATTTATAGGGTATTACTATACAGCATATACTGGGGAAAGAATATCATAGGGGCGAGGTAGGGTATAATGATCTTAAATCTATAAAAATGATTAGTAGTAGGTATATATAAATGCACGAGCTAGGTTATGTGTTCATCATAGGAACAAGAAAACTTCAAACTTCATTACGTAAACTTGGTCAGTGCCAAAACCAGACAAAAATAGGGTATATGGAAAATCGCTTAAAGGCATGAGTAATATGTGTATAAAACCGTGATCATGGTTGAAGACCAACGAATAGTTACCGCACATTCATTCTTTTCAGATGGCTTACTTGGTTCAGGATAATCACTTACGATACGATTAATAGCTTTGACTCCCACGCAGAAAGATCTTTCGTTGTGTGTTGGATGAGATGATTTGATGGGTGGAGGAGTATGATGATGTGTGTGATTGTGATGAGTATCTGCATAGATGATGAGATGAATGCGTGGCAACCAAAATCAAAAACTGTAAAAATAATCCTACTCGAGGTCTGAAGGTGGCACACGATTGTACCGGGCGCAGGTAACTTCAGCTGCTTCCGATGCCAAGGGTCAATGACCGCGGTCCATCTGCGGCGTGAGGTTAGGTACACCCGCACACTTGATGGCTCGTGGGGCGACTGGTGTATTTGAAGAGTCAGTCAGATCATCCCCATGGGTCGAACGGGTCCAGGCGACGCTTGCAGAGCCCACCGATCGGGTTTACTGGAGGAGCAAGTCCATGCCCTCGGCTACCGCCTCATCCGAATGTCAAACGGTGGGGGTTTAACCGGTGGTACGGGCACGTGGCCAATAGAGGTCTCCGGGAATAGCCAATCCGTAACTTCTAGACCAGCGTTTCAATACGTAGATACTAGTGGTGCTAATCCTACGCGGAAAGAACAGATCATTTTTCAACGGGTCGCTGTAGCTGGGTGGATAATTACCTCAACAGAATTGCACCACTGTTTCGAAAAATGTTAGTAAACTGTGGGCGCTCGTTTTCCAAATGGTCGAACGGCTGCCCCAGTATTGGCAATATATAACTGGCGCGTCCACTCAAATTAAATGATCACTTTGAGCCGCACTTGGCACTTGCACTAGGCTTTGACTTTGGCTTGACCTTGGTTTAGAGAACTGGGTCAGCTCTACAAGACTTCTTTTTCCACTGCCGGTCACTCTGACGGTCACGAGGAGAAAAAGAAAGAGGCTGGGACTACTAAGTACAGCAACCCACGTTTTTTCCACACTTTTTATGGTCTTCTTCTGTTATACAGAATCCAGACACAGCAATATTTAATAACATATAGTGCACGGCAGAAAAATTGCATATCAAAGCGTTGCCGCTTGGTCGCAAAACAGCTGTTGATAAGCTTTATCAAAGCTCAAAAGATCTTCAACTCGAATTTTTTTACGGCCTAGTTTTAGGCTGTAATTTTGGGAGTTAGCCGTGGATAATTAAAATACAAGCAGGCACGACAGGCGTCGAATATTACACCCCCCCGCTGAAATCACACTTTGGGGTCTTGCTAACCAAAGCGTGATCCACACTTGGAGTGCTGGATACGATTTATTGTTTAATATCTTTTGCGTGATATTTACCAATAAAGCGACCCTGGAAATCTTCCAGCTCGTAGTAGCTGTTCCCGAGTCTTTTCTTAATGCGGGCTTTCCGAAACGTAGGTGCCAGTTTCGCATTAAAGCCTTTCACAAAACTACTCTGGTCAAAATTTCGTCTATAAACTTCTTGACCCACTTGAAAGTTTACTTCTCGGCTTCGAAGATTATAGATATTTTCGTTGCGAACATGCTGCTGTTTCATTGCTTCTGTAGCGGTCTTGCGAATTAGCTCGAAGGAATCGTCGCGATCGAAGTCTACAGTTCGGTCCTCCAACATACTGAGGTTTTGTAGGAGTTGATAAGTGGAACCGCCAGTAATCATGTTTTGGCCAAAAGCAACACGATATGGGCTACTTTTGACGGCTGCATGCACGCTGGACCGTAACGCACACGTAATGAAGCTAATCTGCTCATCCCAATTGGATTGATCGGAATTAATGTACGCTTGATAGCAGCGAGTACCGAGCGATTTACCCGCTCTGAAGCATTGGCTTGGGGAGCGTAGGCGGCGGTGTACGAATGTCGAATTTGGTATTTCGCTAACAGATCATTGAACTTGTGTGACTTGAATTGAACGCCGTTATCTGACACTATCACTTCCGGGACTCCAAAGCAATGAAACAGGTCTTCCTCCATGAACCGAGTTACGGCATCCGCAGTAAATTTCTTCACCACTTTTAGGAAAGGAAATTTAGAAAAATGATCGAGTACTACAAAAATGCCTATATTCCCGGATCGACTTCGAGGGTACGGACCTAGAAAATCGACGTAAAGTTTTTGAAATAGACGAACGGTCTCCCCTGCTTTGCCCATTGGCGGACGTAGAGGATGATTGGGGTGCTTACAACATTTCCACACTTCGCAGTGGCTTATAAACGCTTTTACATCGCCCACTAAATTTGGCCAATAATAGAAGCGTCGAACTCGTTCTAGCGTCTTATTGATCCCACTGTGAGAAGCTAAGGGATGTTCGTGGCCTTGTTTAAGCACTTCTGTCACCAGATCTCTGGGAACCCACAGTTTCCAGCACATGTCGTCACTAATTTGTTCACCAGTGGCGTGTTCAGCTCGACGATAAAGAAGGTTATCCATTACTTTGACATCAGGTAGACGATCTGGATTAGCTTGAATTTTCGCAATGAGTTCCTGATAATCGGTTGATTTAAACGCTTTAGATTGAAGGTCTACTAGACTATCAATGCCAATATACGATAAGTCTTCGGTATGCACTCGTGATAAGGCATCCGGAACGATGTTCTGACTACCCTTTCTATGGCAAATCTTAGAGGTGAAGCCCTGCAGTTTCAGTGCCCACCGAGCTAGTCTCGAGTTTAGGTCTGTCTGGGACATCAGCCATTTTAATGAGGCATGATCGGTAATGATGGAAAACTGATGTCCTTCTACATATGCTCTAAATTTCTTGACGCACATTACCGCTGCCAAACACTCTTTTTCGGTTACGGAATAATTACGTTGGCATTGGTTCAATTTGCGCGACATAAATGCGATGGGTACCTCGTTGCCATCTTCATCTGATTGCATCAGGACACCACCCACTCCTGTGTGACTCGCATCACAATGGATTGCAAAGGGAATGGTAAAATCGGGACTGTGCAACACAGGAGCGTTACACATCTGTGATTTTAAGGAATCGAACGCGTTCTGTGCTTCATCGGTCCATTCAAATTTTCGCTTGCTCTTAAGTGTATCTGAGATGGGCGCTGCGATACCCGCATAATTTTTAATGAATTTGTGGTACCAACCAGTGAGACCCAAGAACCTGCGGACTTGTTTCACGGATCGGGGGACCGGAAACTCTTGAATCGCTTGGACCTTCTCCACATCTGTCTGGATAGTTCCGTTGCCTATAACATGGCCTAGATATTTGACCTCCTTTAGGCAAAATTTGGACGTCTCCACGTTAATGGTCAGACCGGCTTCGCGTAATCGGGCGGACAGGACAGTGAGAACTTGAATATGCTGCTCAAATGATTCAGATATCACCAACAAGTCGTCTAGATAAATAAATATCTCATTTCGTAGAGATGGCGGTATCATTTTATCCATCAACTTGGACATCGTTTGGGGTGCATTACACAACCCAAAGGGCATGACCGTGTACTGATACAACGGGCGCCCTGGGATTGTAAACGCCGTTTTTTCACGCGCGCTTACTTCCAGCGGAATTTGCCAATAAGCATCCTTCAAATCGATGCTTGAGATGAACTCAGCTCGAGGAAGCCGACTGAGAATGCCATCGATCAATGGCATGGGATAAGCTTCGCAAAGGAGGGAAATAAGTTGACCGTCTCTGCTAACTGAGCTTGCTGCTGCTTCGACAAACACACATGTAACGTACTATCGAATGTTAAGCCTGACAACTCTGGACTGGATGATTTATGGCCTAGAAAAGCAGGTAACAAATTAAAACGAGACCAAAAGTCTATGCCTAGATATAGGTCTTGCGCCAAGGATGGGACTACAAACAGTTTCAATACTTTCTTCTGGCCTTAAAAACCCACTTCGGTGGTGACCTTGCCAATTATTGGCTGGCTCTGCCCATCCGCCGTCCGTACTTCTGTTCTCACAGGCTTGATCGGGTTCGGATTCTGAACCAGGTCGGCCGCAAACTTCCCACCTATGCAACTTATGGATGCACCGGTATCCATCAGTCCACTGAGCGTCCTTCCCAGTACGGTGACTTCCGCATAGGGTCGCCAGTCCTTGGACGTATTAACGACTGACGCCAATACGTTAGAGCGCTCGTTTTTGACAGTTTGCCGATATTGGAGCAATCGCTTTCGAGATCGAGTCGGTAGTTGAATTCTTTCCCTACTTGGGGTTAAAATACAAGTGTGTGACGGCATGTCTGGGAGTTTTTGTAAGTCCGGGAGTAATGGAACTGTCGAAACGTCCATTAAATGGTGTTCGTTGCTTTCGAACTGTTTGGTTTGCGTGCACCTGTCGATTTTGCACGGCTTGACGAGTTTTTTGGATCGTTGCACCTAGAGCACGACGGTTTATACGTATCCCGTTTGCCACAGCCGTAACAAAAGACGGTGCGATCACCTACGCAGTCTTGATACCGATGCCCCTGACAACCACAGTTCCAACAGGAAAGGGTTACTGCAGCGATATCTAGCTGTTCGGTTTCATCGACCTCATCGCCTTCCTGGTCTGTCTGCACCACAATTTCATGCACCTGTCGTCGTATAGGAATATGCTTCGGCTCAGCGCTGCCCATAGGCTTAGCCACTGCTTGCAAAAAACGTTCGCGAGTACGCACTATGTTGCGCAATTGTGCTACTGACAGAATGGGAATGTATAAAATTTCATGTTGGATATCGGCTAAGAGATTCGACTTTAGCACTTCCAACAGCGACATTTCGGACATGGGGTTGACTAGTTTATCGGACAAGGTTACAATGGCTTCGTAAAATGTATCAAATAGTTCGTGCGGCTTCTGCTTTCGTTGCACTATTGCCGTACGAATTTCTAGGTCGGTACGCCCATCCCTAAATCGAGTTTTTAGGGCTGTACTTAGCTGCGGCCAGGTCACGGAGGGTACGCTTTTATGGTAACGCCAAAACCACTCGCTAGCACTGGCTTCAAATAAATAAATGGCGTTTCTGGCCACTAGGTCGAGATTACCCTCTAAGGTCTGTTTGGATAACGCTTCTATCCGATATATGAAATCTTCCACCAACATGGACGAATTTCCAGAAAACCGCACCTTCCATCCTGCGATTATTTTTCCAATCCTATCGGGTCGTAGTCCCGCTATCTGTTGGGATCCCCATGGGGTTACCGAGACAGCAGAATCATTAGCCTGATTCATCGGGGCACCTACGGACTCTCGAGTTGGTATTTGGAACAACTGTTCGAAGGTTTGGTTTTCTCCACTAGGCTGTGAAGATCCAGCAGCTTGGTCATTCGGCGGCTGTACCGTTGGACTTGCCAAACGTTGGAATCCTATTTCCATAGTCTGAGTCATTTGAGTCATGGCTTGAGACAACAACCCGATTTGACCCATAGCGTCCGTCAACGCCTGTGCCATTTGAGCCAAACCTGGGCTTGCTTCATTCGCTGGCTCGCTACTCGGAACTGGCATGATTGGTACACCGACTTCAGTTGGACCAACAGAAGGTAAATTTTCAGTATTCGCAGCTGGAGCTGCTGTCACACGCTGTGATCTGGTTCTCATTAGAAGCTGAGAAGACTCTACATTCGATGCGGACGCCTGCGCTACGGCTTATTCCTCCGCTAAGCTAGGAGCGGATGATTGTAGGGGCTTGTTGCACGCCGGGCACACGGTCTTTTCACCTCTTCTCGTAATAAAACAAACTAAATGAAAAACGTGGTTACAACTTGTTCTTAAAAGCTGTTTCCGATATTCTACCTGTCTTACGCAAATACAGCAGATAATATCGGAATGGTCGTTTGGATCAATCTCGTCAAAACTCCCATTTAATGACATCTTATCCTAATTTTACTAATATATGATTTTCTGTTCTACTCTTGATTATTAACTTTTAACGATCGATATATCTACTCTGTATCCACAAAATTCGGAAACCATGCACCCTTCGTCTAATAGGAATGTGTCCCCCACTGACTCTGGTGATATTATTAACGATCGACAATCATTACAATGAGTCATCGGATGAACTGGGACCGTTCGGTAGTTCTACACCACTGACGGATATCCGAGCAATCCGAAACCCTGACAAACCGATGCCCCTCTACTTATACTGCAAAAACACAAAAAAGTTCTGAATCGCGGACCACCAAATTGTCCAGAACCACAGTACAGCAGAGCCATTCCACCTACGTCTGTCAAACACAAAAAAAACGGAACAAAAATAGAAAAACTGAAGAAGAAGACATAGTTTATGCTGACCCAGGAAATATACCATCTCCGATTCTATTGCCTTCGTTCGCGGGCAGGACGTAGCTCTAAGCCACTGACTAACCTGATCCAGGCCAAAACGGCAGACAATGATCAGCAACGGTATGGACTAGTTCCTCCCCCAAACAACACGCTCCCACTTTTGTGGGTAGGCAGTAGAGATAATCCACTTTGAAACCTAATCCGACAGAAACATTGGAACGCGCTATTTAGCAGAGTGGCCTATCCGGCCAGATACTACAGGTTCGTTGATATGCCTAGTAAGTTGATTAACCTCGAGCGCGGGGCTTTAAGTCCTGTTAGAAACTGCTACGCAATCCAGCTACTCGAAGTCAATCCCCCAGACAATGCACGACCATGCATATCTCTTGGGAATTAAGGGATAAAGGAATAAGTCTTATGACACTGCCTTGAGATGCAGCTCGCATTGGTGTTGATGACTTTATACAAATTTTCTTGGTCGGGGCATGCCGAAGAAAGGCCCCACGTTGGGCGCCAAATTTTTATATGTATAATTCTTAAAACGTTCTTAAAACCCTGCCATAAAATCGGGACAGACTTTTCGAACCCATTGCCATTTAAAATTTGTCTTTACCTGTAGCATACAACGTACAGGTTATAGGAGCTGATGATATAAACGGGAGTAGGAAGTACGCGCTGGCTTCGGCTTTTGTCTCTGGTCGGCGGGGTGTGGGCATGGAGGATATTTTACTACCCATTTAGAGCTCTGGCAAATGGTCGAGATAAGAATTTATATAAAAAAAATCGCGTACGAGTAGGGAAAGGATACTAGGAAACGGGATACAGGGGGTCAAAGGGACAGATCAGCATGGATACGTAAACGAAGAAGATCACCGGTCAGATCTTTGTCGGCTGCGGTATCGCCCATTGGCGAGAACGCCCACCCTACCATGATCCTTCAGGGCCACCTATTAACAGTCAGGATCCCTCCAACAAAGACGGCGGTGGGTCACATCTCCGTCAGACGAGGTTGCATGGTTCCGATATAAGATATTTAGCCTTGGTTCATTTCTAAACTAACTTTATTTAAGCAATCCATAGTTCTTCATTTAAATTCCTATAAAACCTAACGCTATTAGAATTTAATCCCTAAGCCTGCTATTCGATATTGTCTTACATTTATAGGGTATTACTATACAGCATATACTGGGGAAAGAATATCATAGGGGCGAGGTAGGGTATAATGATCTTAAATCTATAAAAATGATTAGTAGTAGGTATATATAAATGCACGAGCTAGGTTATGTGTTCATCATAGGAACAAGAAAACTTCAAACTTCATTACGTAAACTTGGTCAGTGCCAAAACCAGACAAAAATAGGGTATATGGAAAATCGCTTAAAGGCATGAGTAATATGTGTATAAAACCGTGATCATGGTTGAAGACCAACGAATAGTTACCGCACATTCATTCTTTTCAGATGGCTTACTTGGTTCAGGATAATCACTTACGATACGATTAATAGCTTTGACTCCCACGCAGAAAGATCTTTCGTTGTGTGTTGGATGAGATGATTTGATGGGTGGAGGAGTATGATGATGTGTGTGATTGTGATGAGTATCTGCATAGATGATGAGATGAATGCGTGGCAACCAAAATCAAAAACTGTAAAAATAATCGGTATTAATACACTACTCATTTGTTCAAGTTCGACTTAGCCCATGGACAGGAATTCCCTTTTTGTTTATACCGGATTTAATTGGCTGTTGCAAATTTTTGCCGTATCAAAAGAACGTAGTTCAACAGAAAGCGGATACAAAAACCGGGTTTCGCATATCGGGTCTAATTTCGAAAGAAAGAAAGAAAATATAACTAAATCCGAGGCGGGGTCGATGCTTCCCGGCTGGAGACCGAGTTCCTACTCGAGGTCTGAAGGTGGCACACGATTGTACCGGGCGCAGGTAACTTCAGCTGCTTCCGATGCCAAGGGTCAATGACCGCGGTCCATCTGCGGCGTGAGGTTAGGTACACCCGCACACTTGATGGCTCGTGGGGCGACTGGTGTATTTGAAGAGTCAGTCAGATCATCCCCATGGGTCGAACGGGTCCAGGCGACGCTTGCAGAGCCCACCGATCGGGTTTACTGGAGGAGCAAGTCCATGCCCTCGGCTACCGCCTCATCCGAATGTCAAACGGTGGGGGTTTAACCGGTGGTACGGGCACGTGGCCAATAGAGGTCTCCGGGAATAACCAATCCGTAACTTCTAGACCAGCGTTTCAATACGTAGATACTAGTGGTGCTAATCCTACGCGGAAAGAACAGATCATTTTTCAACGGGTCGCTGTAGCTGGGTGGATAATTACCTCAACAGAATTGCACCACTGTTTCGAAAAATGTTAGTAAACTGTGGGCGCTCGTTTTCCAAATGGTCGAACGGCTGCCCCAGTATTGGCAATATATAACTGGCGCGTCCACTCAAATTAAATGATCACTTTGAGCCGCACTTGGCACTTGCACTAGGCTTTGACTTTGGCTTGACCTTGGTTTAGAGAACTGGGTCAGCTCTACAAGACTTCTTTTTCCACTGCCGGTCACTCTGACGGTCACGAGGAGAAAAAGAAAGAGGCTGGGACTACTAAGTACAGCAACCCACGTTTTTTCCACACTTTTTATGGTCTTCTTCTGTTATACAGAATCCAGACACAGCAATATTTAATAACATATAGTGCACGGCAGAAAAATTGCATATCAAAGCGTTGCCGCTTGGTCGCAAAACAGCTGTTGATAAGCTTTATCAAAGCTCAAAAGATCTTCAACTCGAATTTTTTTACGGCCTAGTTTTAGGCTGCAATTTTGGGAGTTAGCCGTGGATAATTAAAATACAAGCAGGCACGACAAGCGTCGAATATTACACCCCCCCGCTGAAATCACACTTTGGGGTCTTGCTAACCAAAGCGTGATCCACACTTGGAGTGCTGGATACGATTTATTGTTTAATATCTTTTGCGTGATATTTACCAATAAAGCGACCCTGGAAATCTTCCAGCTCGTAGTAGCTGTTCCCGAGTCTTTTCTTAATGCGGGCTTTCCGAAACGTAGGTGCCAGTTTCGCATTAAAGCCTTTCACAAAACTACTCTGGTCAAAATTTCGTCTATAAACTTCTTGACCCACTTGAAAGTTTACTTCTCGGCTTCGAAGATTATAGATAATATAAATAGGGTATATGGAAAATCGCTTAAAGGCATGAGTAATATGTGTATAAAACCGTGATCATGGTTGAAGACCAACGAATAGTTACCGCACATTCATTCTTTTCAGATGGCTTACTTGGTTCAGGATAATCACTTACGATACGATTAATAGCTTTGACTCCCACGCAGAAAGATCTTTCGTTGTGTGTTGGATGAGATGATTTGATGGGTGGAGGAGTATGATGATGTGTGTGATTGTGATGAGTATCTGCATAGATGATGAGATGAATGCGTGGCAACCAAAATCAAAAACTGTAAAAATAATCGGTATTAATACACTACTCATTTGTTCAAGTTCGACTTAGCCCATGGACAGGAATTCCCTTTTTGTTTATACCGGATTTAATTGGCTGTTGCAAATTTTTGCCGTATCAAAAGAACGTAGTTAAACAGAAAGCGGATACAAAAACCGGGTTTCGCATATCGGGTCTAATTTCGAAAGAAAGAAAGAAAATATAACTAAATCCGAGGCGGGGTCGATGCTTCCCGGCTGGAGACCGAGTTCCTACTCGAGGTCTGAAGGTGGCACACGATTGTTCCGGGCGCAGGTAACTTCAGCTGCTTCCGATGCCAAGGGTCAATGACCGCGGTCCATCTGCGGCGTGAGGTTAGGTACACCCGCACACTTGATGGCTCGTGGGGCGACTGGTGTATTTGAAGAGTCAGTCAGATCATCCCCATGGGTCGAACGGGTCCAGGCGACGCTTGCAGAGCCCACCGATCGGGTTTACTGGAGGAGCAAGTCCATGCCCTCGGCTACCGCCTCATCCGAATGTCAAACGGTGGGGGTTTAACCGGTGGTACGGGCACGTGGCCAATAGAGGTCTCCGGGAATAACCAATCCGTAACTTCTAGACCAGCGTTTCAATACGTAGATACTAGTGGTGCTAATCCTACGCGGAAAGAACAGATCATTTTTCAACGGGTCGCTGTAGCTGGGTGGATAATTACCTCAACAGAATTGCACCACTGTTTCGAAAAATGTTAGTAAACTGTGGGCGCTCGTTTTCCAAATGGTCGAACGGCTGCCCCAGTATTGGCAATATATAACTGGCGCGTCCACTCAAATTAAATGATCACTTTGAGCCGCACTTGGCACTTGCACTAGGCTTTGACTTTGGCTTGACCTTGGTTTAGAGAACTGGGTCAGCTCTACAAGACTTCTTTTTCCACTGCCGGTCACTCTGACGGTCACGAGGAGAAAAAGAAAGAGGCTGGGACTACTAAGTACAGCAACCCACGTTTTTTCCACACTTTTTATGGTCTTCTTCTGTTATACAGAATCCAGACACAGCAATATTTAATAACATATAGTGCACGGCAGAAAAATTGCATATCAAAGCGTTGCCGCTTGGTCGCAAAACAGCAGTTGATAAGCTTTATCAAAGCTCAAAAGATCTTCAACTCGAATTTTTTTACGGCCTAGTTTTAGGCTGTAATTTTGGGAGTTAGCCGTGGATAATTAAAATACAAGCAGGCACGACAAGCGTCGAATATTACACCCCCCCGCTGAAATCACACTTTGGGGTCTTGCTAACCAAAGCGTGATCCACACTTGGAGTGCTGGATACGATTTATTGTTTAATATCTTTTGCGTGATATTTACCAATAAAGCGACCCTGGAAATCTTCCAGCTCGTAGTAGCTGTTCCCGAGTCTTTTCTTAATGCGGGCTTTCCGAAACGTAGGTGCCAGTTTCGCATTAAAGCCTTTCACAAAACTACTCTGGTCAAAATTTCGTCTATAAACTTCTTGACCCACTTGAAAGTTTACTTCTCGGCTTCGAAGATTATAGATATTTTCGTTGCGAACATGCTGCTGTTTCATTGCTTCTGTAGCGGTCTTGCGAATTAGCTCGAAGGAATCGTCGCGATCGAAGTCTACAGTTCGGTCCTCCAACATACTGAGGTTTTGTAGGAGTTGATAAGTGGAACCGCCAGTAATCATGTTTTGGCCTAAAGCAACACGATATGGGCTACTTTTGACGGCTGCATGCACGCTGGACCGTAACGCACACGTAATGAAGCTAATCTGCTCATCCCAATTGGATTGATCGGAATTAATGTACGCTTTGATAGCAGCGAGTACCGAGCGATTTAACCGCTCTGAAGCATTGGCTTGGGGAGCGTAGGCGGCGGTGTACGAATGTCGAATTTGGTATTTCGCTAACAGATCATTGAACTTGTGTGACTTGAATTGAACGCCGTTATCTGACACTATCACTTCCGGGACTCCAAAGCAATGAAACAGGTCTTCCTCCATGAACCGAGTTACGGCATCCGCAGTAAATTTCTTCACCACTTTTAGGAAAGGAAATTTAGAAAAATGATCGAGTACTACAAAAATGCCTATACTCCCGGATCGACTTCGAGGGTACGGACCTAGAAAATCGACGTAAAGTTTTTGAAATAGACGAACGGTCTCCCCTGCTTTGCCCATTGGCGGACGTAGAGGATGATTGGGGTGCTTACAACATTTCCACACTTCGCAGTGGCTTATAAACGCTTTTACATCGCCCACTAAATTTGGCCAATAATAGAAGCGTCGAACTCGTTCTAGCGTCTTATTGATCCCACTGTGAGAAGCTAAGGGATGTTCGTGGCCTTGTTTAAGCACTTCTGTCACCAGATCTCTGGGAACCCACAGTTTCCAGCACATGTCGTCACTAATTTGTTCACCAGTGGCGTGCTTAGCTCGACGATAAAGAAGGTTATCCATTACTTTGACATCAGGTAGACGATCTGGATTAGCTTGAATTTTCGCAATGAGTTCCTGATAATCGGTTGATTTAAACGCTTTAGATTGAAGGTCTACTAGACTATCAATGCCAATATACGATAAGTCTTCGGTATGCACTCGTGATAAGGCATCCGGAACGATGTTCTGACTACCCTTTCTATGGCAAATCTTAGAGGTGAAGCCCTGCAGTCTCAGTGCCCATCGAGCTAGTCTCGAGTTTAGGTCTGTCTGGGACATCAGCCATTTTAATGAGGCATGATCGGTAATGATGGAAAACTGATGTCCTTCTACATATGCTCTAAATTTCTTGACGCACATTACCGCTGCCAAACACTCTTTTTCGGTTACGGAATAATTACGTTGGCATTGGTTCAATTTGCGCGACATAAATGCGATGGGTACCTCGTTGCCATCTTCATCTGATTGCATCAGGACACCACCCACTCCTGTGTGACTCGCATCACAATGGATTGCAAAGGGAATGGTAAAATCGGGACTGTGCAACACAGGAGCGTTACACATCTGTGATTTTAAGGAATCGAACGCGTTCTGTGCTTCATCGGTCCATTCAAATTTTCGCTTGCTCTTAAGTGTATCTGAGATGGGCGCTGCGATACCCGCATAATTTTTAATGAATTTGTGGTACCAACCAGTGAGACCCAAGAACCTGCGGACTTGTTTCACGGATCGGGGGACCGGAAACTCTTGAATCGCTTGGACCTTCTCCACATCTGTCTGGATAGTTCCGTTGCCTATAACATGGCCTAGATATTTGACCTCCTTTAGGCAAAATTTGGACGTCTCCACGTTAATGGTCAGACCGGCTTCGCGTAATCGGGCGGACAGGACAGTGAGAACTTGAATATGCTGCTCAAATGATTCAGATATCACCAACAAGTCGTCTAGATAAATAAATATCTCATTTCGTAGAGATGGCGGTATCATTTTATCCATCAACTTGGACATCGTTTGGGGTGCATTACACAACCCAAAGGGCATGACCGTGTACTGATACAACGGGCGCCCTGGGATTGTAAACGCCGTTTTTTCACGCGCGCTTACTTCCAGCGGAATTTGCCAATAAGCATCCTTCAAATCGATGCTTGAGATGAACTCAGCTCGAGGAAGCCGACTGAGAATGCCATCGATCAATGCCATCGACCGTCTCTGCTAACTGAGCTTGCTGCTGCTTCGACAAACACACATGTAACGTACTATCGAATGTTAAGCCTGACAACTCTGGACTGGATGATTTATGGCCTAGAAAAGCAGGTAACAAATTAAAACGAGACCAAAAGTCTATGCCTAGATATAGGTCTTGCGCCAAGGATGGGACTACAAACAGTTTCAATACTTTCTTCTGGCCTTAAAAACCCACTTCGGTGGTGACCTTGCCAATTATTGGCTGGCTCTGCCCATCCGCCGTCTGTACTTCTGTTCTCACAGGCTTGATCGGGTTCGGATTCTGAACCAGGTCGGCCGCAAACTTCCCACCTATGCAACTTATGGATGCACCGGTATCCATCAGTCCACTGAGCGTCCCTCCCAGTACGGTGACTTCCGCATAGGGTCGCCAGTCCTTGGACGTATTAACGACTGACGCCAATACGTTAGAGCGCTCGTTTTTGACAGTTTGCCGATATTGGAGCAATCGCTTTCGAGATCGAGTCGGTAGTTGAATTCTTTCCCTACTTGGGGTTAAAATACAAGTGTGTGACGGCATGTCTGGGAGTTTTTGTAAGTCCGGGAGTAATGGAACTGTCGAAACGTCCATTAAATGGTGTTCGTTGCTTTCGAACTGTTTGGTTTGCGTGCACCTGTCGATTTTGCACGGCTTGACGAGTTTTTTGGATCGTTGCACCTAGAGCACGACGGTTTATACGTATCCCGTTTGCCACAGCCGTAACAAAAGACGGTGCGATCACCTACGCAGTCTTGATACCGATGCCCCTGACAACCACAGTTCCAACAGGAAAGGGTTACTGCAGCGATATCTAGCTGTTCGGTTTCATCGACCTCATCGCCTTTCTGGTCTGTCTGCACCACAATTTCATGCACCTGTCGTCGTATAGGAATATGCTTCGGCTCAGCGCTGCCCATAGGCTTAGCCACTGCTTGCAAAAAACGTTCGCGAGTACGCACTATGTTGCGCAATTGTGCTACTGACAGAATGGGAATGTATAAAATTTCATGTTGGATATCGGCTAAGAGATTCGACTTTAGCACTTCCAACAGCGACATTTCGGACATGGGGTTGACTAGTTTATCGGACAAGGTTACAATGGCTTCGTAAAATGTATCAAATAGTTCGTGCGGCTTCTGCTTTCGTTGCACTATTGCCGTACGAATTTCTAGGTCGGTACGCCCATCCCTAAATCGAGTTTTTAGGGCTGTACTTAGCTGCGGCCAGGTCACGGAGGGTACGCTTTTATGGTAACGCCAAAACCACTCGCTAGCACTGGCTTCAAATAAATAAATGGCGTTTCTGGCCACTAGGTCGAGATTACCCTCTAAGGTCTGTTTGGATAACGCTTCTATCCGATATATGAAATCTTCCACCGACATGGACGAATTTCCAGAAAACCGCACCTTCCATCCTGCGATTATTTTTCCAATCCTATCGGGTCGTAGTCCCGCTATCTGTTGGGATCCCCATGGGGTTACCGAGACAGCAGAATCATTAGCCTGATTCATCGGGGCACCTACGGACTCTCGAGTTGGTATTTGGAACAACTGTTCGAAGGTTTGGTTTTCTCCACTAGGCTGTGAAGATCCAGCAGCTTGGTCATTCGGCGGCTGTACCGTTGGACTTGCCAAACGTTGGAATCCTATTTCCATAGTCTGAGTCATTTGAGTCATGGCTTGAGACAACAACCCGATTTGACCCATAGCGTCCGTCAACGCCTGTGCCATTTGAGCCAAACCTGGGCTTGCTTCATTCGCTGGCTCGCTACTCGGAACTGGCATGATTGGTACACCGACTTCAGTTGGACCAACAGAAGGTAAATTTTCAGTATTCGCAGCTGGAGCTGCTGTCACACGCTGTGATCTGGTTCTCATTAGAAGCTGAGAAGACTCTACATTCGATGCGGACGCCTGCGCTACGGCTTATTCCTCCGCTAAGCTAGGAGCGGATGATTGTAGGGGCTTGTTGCACGCCGGGCACACGGTCTTTTCACCTCTTCTCGTAATAAAACAAACTAAATGAAAAACGTGGTTACAACTTGTTCTTAAAAGCTGTTTCCGATATTCTACCTGTCTTACGCAAATACAGCAGATAATATCGGAATGGTCGTTTGGATCAATCTCGTCAAAACTCCCATTTAATGACATCTTATCCTAATTTTACTAATATATGATTTTCTGTTCTACTCTTGATTATTAACTTTTAACGATCGATATATCTACTCTGTATCCACAAAATTCGGAAACCATGCACCCTTCGTCTAATAGGAATGTGTCCCCCACTGACTCTGGTGATATTATTAACGATCGACAATCATTACAATGAGTCATCGGATGAACTGGGACCGTTCGGTAGTTCTACACCACTGACGGATATCCGAGCAATCCGAAACCCTGACAAACCGATGCCCCTCTACTTATACTGCAAAAACACAAAAAAGTTCTGAATCGCGGACCACCAAATTGTCCAGAACCACAGTACAGCAGAGCCATTCCACCTACGTCTGTCAAACACAAAAAAAACGGAACAAAAATAGAAAAACTGAAGAAGAAGACATAGTTTATGCTGACCCAGGAAATATACCATCTCCGATTCTATTGCCTTCGTTCGCGGGCAGGACGTAGCTCTAAGCCACTGACTAACCTGATCCAGGCCAAAACGGCAGACAATGATCAGCAACGGTATGGACTAGTTCCTCCCCCAAACAACACGCTCCCACTTTTGTGGGTAGGCAGTAGAGATAATCCACTTTGAAACCTAATCCGACAGAAACATTGGAACGCGCTATTTAGCAGAGTGGCCTATCCGGCCAGATACTACAGGTTCGTTGATATGCCTAGTAAGTTGATTAACCTCGAGCGCGGGGCTTTAAGTCCTGTTAGAAACTGCTACGCAATCCAGCTACTCGAAGTCAATCCCCCAGACAATGCACGACCATGCATATCTCTTGGGAATTAAGGGATAAAGGAATAAGTCTTATGACACTGCCTTGAGATGCAGCTCGCATTGGTGTTGATGACTTTATACAAATTTTCTTGGTCGGGGCATGCCGAAGAAAGGCCCCACGTTGGGCGCCAAATTTTTATATGTATAATTCTTAAAACGTTCTTAAAACCCTGCCATAAAATCGGGACAGACTTTTCGAACCCATTGCCATTTAAAATTTGTCTTTACCTGTAGCATACAACGTACAGGTTATAGGAGCTGATGATATAAACGGGAGTAGGAAGTACGCGCTGGCTTCGGCTTTTGTCTCTGGTCGGCGGGGTGTGGGCATGGAGGATATTTTACTACCCATTTAGAGCTCTGGCAAATGGTCGAGATAAGAATTTATATAAAAAAAATCGCGTACGAGTAGGGAAAGGATACTAGGAAACGGGATACAGGGGGTCAAAGGGACAGATCAGCATGGATACGTAAACGAAGAAGATCACCGGTCAGATCTTTGTCGGCTGCGGTATCGCCCATTGGCGAGAACGCCCACCCTACCATGATCCTTCAGGGCCACCTATTAACAGTCAGGATCCCTCCAACAAAGACGGCGGTGGGTCACATCTCCGTCAGACGAGGTTGCATGGTTCCGATATAAGATATTTAGCCTTGGTTCATTTCTAAACTAACTTTATTTAAGCAATCCATAGTTCTTCATTTAAATTCCTATAAAACCTAACGCTATTAGAATTTAATCCCTAAGCCTGCTATTCGATATTGTCTTACATTTATAGGGTATTACTATACAGCATATACTGGGGAAAGAATATCATAGGGGCGAGGTAGGGTATAATGATCTTAAATCTATAAAAATGATTAGTAGTAGGTATATATAAATGCACGAGCTAGGTTATGTGTTCATCATAGGAACAAGAAAACTTCAAACTTCATTACGTAAACTTGGTCACTGCCAAAACCAGACAAAAATAGGGTATATGGAAAATCGCATAAAGGCATGAGTAATATGTGTATAAAACCGTGATCATGGTTGAAGACCAACGAATAGTTACCGCACATTCATTCTTTTCAGATGGCTTACTTGGTTCAGGATAATCACTTACGATACGATTAATAGCTTTGACTCCCACGCAGAAAGATCTTTCGTTGTGTGTTGGATGAGATGATTTGATGGGTGGAGGAGTATGATGATGTGTGTGATTGTGATGAGTATCTGCATAGATGATGAGATGAATGCGTGGCAACCAAAATCAAAAACTGTAAAAATAATCGGTATTAATACACTACTCATTTGTTCAAGTTCGACTTAGCCCATGGACAGGAATTCCCTTTTTGTTTATACCGGATTTAATTGGCTGTTGCAAATTTTTGCCGTATCAAAAGAACGTAGTTAAACAGAAAGCGGATACAAAAACCGGGTTTCGCATATCGGGTCTAATTTCGAAAGAAAGAAAGAAAATATAACTAAATCCGAGGCGGGGTCGATGCTTCCCGGCTGGAGACCGAGTTCCTACTCGAGGTCTGAAGGTGGCACACGATTGTACCGGGCGCAGGTAACTTCAGCTGCTTCCGATGCCAAGGGTCAATGACCGCGGTCCATCTGCGGCGTGAGGTTAGGTACACCCGCACACTTGATGGCTCGTGGGGCGACTGGTGTATTTGAAGAGTCAGTCAGATCATCCCCATGGGTCGAACGGGTCCAGGCGACGCTTGCAGAGCCCACCGATCGGGTTTACTGGAGGAGCAAGTCCATGCCCTCGGCTACCGCCTCATCCGAATGTCAAACGGTGGGGGTTTAACCGGTGGTACGGGCACGTGGCCAATAGAGGTCTCCGGGAATAACCAATCCGTAACTTCTAGACCAGCGTTTCAATACGTAGATACTAGTGGTGCTAATCCTACGCGGAAAGAACAGATCATTTTTCAACGGGTCGCTGTAGCTGGGTGGATAATTACCTCAACAGAATTGCACCACTGTTTCGAAAAATGTTAGTAAACTGTGGGCGCTCGTTTTCCAAATGGTCGAACGGCTGCCCCAGTATTGGCAATATATAACTGGCGCGTCCACTCAAATTAAATGATCACTTTGAGCCGCACTTGGCACTTGCACTAGGCTTTGACTTTGGCTTGACCTTGGTTTAGAGAACTGGGTCAGCTCTACAAGACTTCTTTTTCCACTGCCGGTCACTCTGACGGTCACGAGGAGAAAAAGAAAGAGGCTGGTACTACTAAGTACAGCAACCCACGTTTTTTCCACACTTTTTATGGTCTTTTTCTGTTATACAGAATCCAGACACAGCCATATTTAATAACATATAGTGCACGGCAGAAAAATTGCATATCAAAGCGTTGCCGCTTGGTCGCAAAACAGCTGTTGATAAGCTTTATCAAAGCTCAAAAGATCTTCAACTCGAATTTTTTTACGGCCTAGTTTTAGGCTGCAATTTTGGGAGTTAGCCGTGGATAATTAAAATACAAGCAGGCACGACAAGCGTCGAATATTACACCCCCCCGCTGAAATCACACTTTGGGGTCTTGCTAACCAAAGCGTGATCCACACTTGGAGTGCTGGATACGATTTATTGTTTAATATCTTTTGCGTGATATTTACCAATAAAGCGACCCTGGAAATCTTCCAGCTCGTAGTAGCTGTTCCCGAGTCTTTTCTTAATGCGGGCTTTCCGAAACGTAGGTGCCAGTTTCGCATTAAAGCCTTTCACAAAACTACTCTGGTCAAAATTTCGTCTATAAACTTCTTGACCCACTTGAAAGTTTACTTCTCGGCTTCGAAGATTATAGATATTTTCGTTGCGAACATGCTGCTGTTTCATTGCTTCTGTAGCGGTCTTGCGAATTAGCTCGAAGGAATCGTCGCGATCGAAGTCTACAGTTCGGTCCTCCAACATACTGAGGTTTTGTAGGAGTTGATAAGTGGAACCGCCAGTAATCATGTTTTGGCCAAAAGCAACACGATATGGGCTACTTTTGACGGCTGCATGCACGCTGGACCGTAACGCACACGTAATGAAGCTAATCTGCTCATCCCAATTGGATTGATCGGAATTAATGTACGCTTTGATAGCAGCGAGTACCGAGCGATTTAACCGCTCTGAAGCATTGGCTTGGGGAGCGTAGGCGGCGGTGTACGAATGTCGAATTTGGTATTTCGCTAACAGATCATTGAACTTGTGTGACTTGAATTGAACGCCGTTATCTGACACTATCACTTCCGGGACTCCAAAGCAATGAAACAGGTCTTCCTCCATGAACCGAGTTACGGCATCCGCAGTAAATTTCTTCACCACTTTTAGGAAAGGAAATTTAGAAAAATGATCGAGTACTACAAAAATGCCTATATTCCCGGATCGACTTCGAGGGTACGGACCTAGAAAATCGACGTAAAGTTTTTGAAATAGACGAACGGTCTCCCCTGCTTTGCCCATTGGCGGACGTAGAGGATGATTGGGGTGCTTACAACATTTCCACACTTCGCAGTGGCTTATAAACGCTTTTACATCGCCCACTAAATTTGGCCAATAATAGAAGCGTCGAACTCGTTCTAGCGTCTTATTGATCCCACTGTGAGAAGCTAAGGGATGTTCGTGGCCTTGTTTAAGCACTTCTGTCACCAGATCTCTGGGAACCCACAGTTTCCAGCACATGTCGTCACTAATTTGTTCACCAGTGGCATGTTCAGCTCGACGATAAAGAAGGTTATCCATTACTTTGACATCAGGTAGACGATCTGGATTAGCTTGAATTTTCGCAATGAGTTCCTGATAATCGGTTGATTTAAACGCTTTAGATTGAAGGTCTACTAGACTATCAATGCCAATATACGATAAGTCTTCGGTATGCACTCGTGATAAGGCATCCGGAACGATGTTCTGACTACCCTTTCTATGGCAAATCTTAAAGGTGAAGCCCTGCAGTTTCAGTGCCCATCAAGCTAGTCTCGAGTTTAGGTCTGTCTGGGACATCAGCCATTTTAATGAGGCATGATCGGTAATGATGGAAAACTGATGTCCTTCTACATATGCTCTAAATTTCTTGACGCACATTACCGCTGCCAAACACTCTTTTTCGGTTACGGAATAATTACGTTGGCATTGGTTCAATTTGCGCGACATAAATGCGATGGGTACCTCGTTGCCATCTTCATCTGATTGCATCAGGACACCACCCACTCCTGTGTGACTCGCATCACAATGGATTGCAAAGGGAATGGTAAAATCGGGACTGTGCAACACAGGAGCGTTACACATCTGTGATTTTAAGGAATCGAACGCGTTCTGTGCTTCATCGGTCCATTCAAATTTTCGCTTGCTCTTAAGTGTATCTGAGATGGGCGCTGCGATACCCGCATAATTTTTAATGAATTTGTGGTACCAACCAGTGAGACCCAAGAACCTGCGGACTTGTTTCACGGATCGGGGGACCGGAAACTCTTGAATCGCTTGGACCTTCTCCACATCTGTCTGGATAGTTCCGTTGCCTATAACATGGCCTAGATATTTGACCTCCTTTAGGCAAAATTTGGACGTCTCCACGTTAATGGTCAGACCGGCTTCGCGTAATCGGGCGGACAGGACAGTGAGAACTTGAATATGCTGCTCAAATGATTCAGATATCACCAACAAGTCGTCTAGATAAATAAATATCTCATTTCGTAGAGATGGCGGTATCATTTTATCCATCAACTTGGACATCGTTTGGGGTGCATTACACAATAAGCATCCTTCAAATCGATGCTTGAGATGAACTCAGCTCGAGGAAGCCGACTGAGAATGCCATCGATCAATGGCATGGGATAAGCTTCGCAAAGGAGGGAAATAAGTTGACCGTCTCTGCTAACTGAGCTTGCTGCTGCTTCGACAAACACACATGTAATGTACTATCGAATGTTAAGCCTGACAACTCTGGACTGGACGTTCGCAAGTGTTAGCCTCTTCGCCAATGCCTAAGATGTGATTTTCTTGTTGCGCTTAGTTGGTTTCCTTGTTTTGGCTAGTGGTGCATTCCGTGCACGTTTCTTCTGGAGTGAAAAAGATGCCTGCATATCTGGTAGCTTAGCTACTCTCTTAGCTGATTCATCCTTCAACTCATAGAATAAGGTCCTTTTCTCGAGCCGCAGAGAAAGCCTTGACCAAATGAAGTATAGCAAATAATATTGATGCGCTGCATGGCAAACAAAACGAGGGGGAACGTTGTGAGTTGCTGCGGAGGCCGCAACTCTAAATTTATACCCGATACTTAGTCAGTATGGCCCTCCTCCGGCAGACGCCGCTAATATTAAACGACACGATAAAGAGTGCGTGCGAGAGAGACAGAAAATCAGTCTGAGCCTGACGTCGGGCGCTGCATAGCCACTTCAAATAGATTTGTTCCTTTTGGCTCCGGATAGATATGCAACCGGATAGATATGGTCATTCTCTATGATTGTGCGTTTTTAGTTTTCTCGAAGCCTTAATAGTCTCTGAGATTTGTGGATGCCCCAGATTTTCGTCCTTTGCGGGGGCGGAAGGGGGTGTGGCGAAATTTTGAGACCAAAAGGTCAAGGTCCGATATCACAGGAGTGTGGATACCAAATTTAGTTACTCTAGCTCTTATAGGTTCTGAGATCCTTGAACTCACATTTTGCAATTGGCAAAATCGACCATGAAACCTGTGTGTTAGAGAGAGACAGAGCGAGAAAGAATGAAATTGTTTTCTTGACTCTGGCTATAATAATTATACGATCTGGTTCAAGTTTTGCACTCTAGAAGATATAGTCATCCTCTACGATTCTGTTTTTTCTGTTTTCTTGTATCTTTGAAATTGTGGATGCCACAGATTTTCGCCCTTTATGGAGGAGGAAGTGGGCGGGGCAAAGTTTTGAAATATTCTTGTAATAGTGACATAGCACAGAAGTCCGGATATAAAATGTCGTTGCTCTAGCTCTTATGGTCTTTGAGCACTAGGCGCTAATAGGGATGGACAGACGGACAGACAGACAGGACTCAATCGACTCGGCTATTGATGCTGATCAAGAATATATATACTTTATGGGGTCGGAAACGATTCCTTCTGGACGTTACACACATCCACTTTTACCACAAATATAATATACCCCAATACTCATTTTGAGTATCGGGTATAATAAGGGAAGGAATAAACTTACAACAGCGCATTAAAATCGTTTTTGATTAAATTAATTAATTGATTGATTTTATTTTATTAAATTATTCTTCCGGTGTTGACTTGACTAAAATGCATTAAAACAGTTTTAAAATGCGTTACGTTAACATAAACAACGATATTTCAGTTTCTCAACCAAACGCACGCATTAATTTAAAAGGAGCAGGAACGTTGTAAATCGCAGTTAGGGCTGCGACTCTACATTTATACACGACGCTCAATCACTAGGGCTCTCCTTCGCAAGATAGCGCTTCATGATGAAGATTGTATGAAAGAGAGGAAATGAGTAAGCGCGGGGAAGGCGTTGCGCAGCCATTGCAATTTCATTTGTTCTTCCAGATTCGGCAATCTGCTAATTATGGGGCCGAAAGCCGTTAGCATAAGGTTGCCCATAACTGGAAGTGACAAAGTCTGCTTGATGAATTGTTGTCTTTCCTAAAAGAAGTTTTTGAAATCTGTAATCTTTAAATCAGGGACCGTAATCATTATAAGTTATATAATAAAAATTACTTGGTAATGAACATATTTCAATTTTTTACGATTTTCTTCACAGATAATCATTATTTTTGAGTAATTTGATAGAACTTAGACTTAATCATTATTCTTGATCAAAAAAAATAAAACTCAAAAATAATGATTATCTATGATTTTTATTTTTTTCGCTTAAAATAAAACTCAACAGGAATTTACGGCTTCTGTGTTAGAATGTTCGCCAATATTATTGCATATCCTTGTCAAAGGACCACAAAGCTACACCCTGCGCTAAAATTTTCTTTTTGAAAATACATTAAAATTTTTTGTTATTTTTGGTTTTGTTGTCGGAAATACGTTTAATTAGTTGTCGCGCTTGAGCTGCTTGAGCAAGGCTGTGCTATTGCACTAGTCTGAAATATTAATTTTTAATATGTTATGGTATATGTATATAAATGATATAAATACTAACGGGTTCTTTCAAACTAAAAAGCTGCAAGAAAAGCTGCTTTAACTGAGCTCTGGCGAGCATCAGGCTTATTGGGTTCTGCAGCAATACTCGTCTTATCCGTGGATCCAAGTAGATACTGCAAACGATTGCATCGCACCCCAAAAGGCTCTCCTCTCTGTCACAGATGCACTGGCTCTAAGCTTGGCTTTCACTGGTAATTGCTGCTGCCACAGTGGACTTGAGCTCCAGCCATAGCTTGTAGAAGTCACTCATGGATAATTGAGTGCTTTGTAATTTTACTGTTGCAAGGTATGCCGGTTCCAGGGTATTAACAAGCCTTTTCAAGTCACTCCACTCAGCTGCAGCTCCCGTTAGTATTTATATCATTTATATACATATACCATAACATATTAAAAATTAATATTTCAGCAGCTCAAGCTTTAAATTACATCCAGTCGTTACCGCTGAGCTTTCGTCTGTCTAATGCAGTTTGTCAGTAAAACTTGAATATCTGACAGACATATTCGCTTAATTAAATGCGATCAACAGAAAAATGCAAGGCAGGAATTCGAATATTTAATTTTACTATTATCGAAATTTACTATTTTATCGAAAAAAAGATAACTCCTGCGGATGATCAATGAAAATATGGGAGTACTCTTATCGCCCACATCTCTAAATTTTGATCGCCTGCGCTCAGCTAAACAGGCTCACATTTCTCACCTAACATATTGTCATTTTAGGTCATTTAGGAATAAATAAATTGTCAACAAAAACCAAATGGTTTCCCATATGTTATTTTGGTTTCTATAAACTAATAATAATAATAAACTATATTTGTCCGAATTTTTCTTTTAATTATAAATTAATTAATATTTTGTTGGCTTGGCTTTTATTACACATTTGACCCTATTGGGTCTTCATCTGTTATATCCTCGAACAAAACTTCCTTTATAACTTCTCCTAACTTGACCATATTTTTTGGCTTCCGCTCTCTTATTTTGGCAGTAATAAGAGCCCAGGCATTCTCTATCGTTTTGAGGTCAGGCTGTTACCTGTTTCCTTCAGAATGTTAATCTGTCGTTTAAAAATAGTCAAAACTAGTTGAATGCATTTTAAAAATAACAAAAGGTCAAAGAATCACTTACAGAGTGCACTCGATGACAAGTTGCAGAATCGTCTTAAAAGTTGTGATCTTCTTCTCTCTCAGTAACTGATTCTGATACAACTTTTTTTTTTTTGTGGACGTGGAAAGATGCAATGACTGCATCTTTCAAGAGGCGATGCAATTACTGCACCGTCAAGTGGCCCGTGTGACACAAGCAGAAAGCTGTTACGCGAGCATGCAGAAAGATAGCTGTTAGACTAATATTCGAGGAAGATTAGCACGAAAGTTTCTAAGAGAACTAGACATGCATTCAAAATAAACATACAAATACCACTACAATTACTAATTACTAGAAAGGTGTGTAAGGATTAGTAATTTAATAAGAGGAAGAGAATTAGTGGTGGATATGATATGGTAGAGAGAATTATAATCCGAGCATAAGACCCTAAACGGTTCATGCAAGGAATAATTCGATCTACAAAGTGGAAGGAACAACGGTATAAAATTTCTAGTTGGTCTAATAGGAATCGTGAAGTTTATGCGGCTCAACAGATCAGGGCTGTCTATGTAACCCCTGATCAAGTTGTGCATAAAAATCACACCAAGCATTTTTCTACGTTTAACTAAGGATGGGAGGTTTACTAATAGCAGTCTACTAGAGTAAGATGGGAGTCTCACACCTTCATCCCAATTAAGGCCCCGCAGAGCAAAGAGTAAAAAGTTTATACTGATTCTATACGGTCCTGGTGTACTTTGTACTGAGGGCACCATACACAGAAGCCGTATTCTAAGATCGGACGAACAAGCGAGGCATAGAGAGTCTTTGTTATGTAGGGGTCGTCAAATTCCTTTGACCACCTCTTTATAAACCCAAGCACGCCCATGGCCTTATTTACCATGGTAGAAATGTGTTCGGAAAACTTTAACTTGGGGTCTAACATAACACCCAGATCATCCACCAAGGTAATTCTCTCAAGAGAACCACCAAACAGGGTATAGGGAGCCAACAAAGAGCTAGAACGATGAAATGTCATAACTTTGCATTTCGAGGCATTAAGGTGTAACAAGTTTGCACAACACCATGACTGAAAGTTATTGAGATCGGATTGCAATCGAGAATGAAATGAAATGTCCTTATACTGGACACAGAGTTTAACATCATCCGCATACATAAGTACTCGAGAGTATGTTAATACGGAAGGCAAGTCATTAATAAAGAGTGTGAAGAGTAAGGGGCCTAGATGGCTGCCCTGTGGTACTCCCGAAGAAACCTTTACTGGTAAATAGAGGGAGTTTTTGAAGAGGACTCTTTGAGACCTGGAAGAAAGGTAGCTAGAAATTCATCTCAGGAGGTTGGGCGGAAACCCTAAAAGGTCAAGTTTATGCGCTAAAAGGGAATGGTTTACAGAGTCGAATGCTTTACTAAAGTCGGTGTAAATAACATCCGTCTGTAAGTTACCTTGAAAGCCTTTAATAATGAAAGAGGTAAACTCTAACAAGTTCGTGGTGGTTGATCGCCACTTTATAAATCCATGCTGAGTTGGAGATATAAGTGACTTGCAGAGATGTTGCAAGTGCGGAGTTAAAACCTTCTCAAACATTTTAGGAATAGCGGATAACTTTGCTATACCTCTATAATTTTTTGCATCAGACTTGCTACCTTTTTTATGGAGAGGAATTATAAACGATTCCTTCCAGATCGGGGGGAAGCAAGAAGAATCAATGGACAGGTTGAATAGTTTAAGCAAAGGTCCACACAGAGCCTCGGCGCAGTACCTGAGTACACAACCTGGAACCCCGTCTGGACCCAGTGAAAACACCGGCTTAACTAGTCGAAGATCATGAAGTAGGGAACATTCATTTAACAAGGGACTGAAAATGCCGTTCGACCTCGGTAAACCGTATGGGTACGGATGACCAGAGTAGCTTTCCTCAGAATAGGTGGTTTGGAAGAATTGGGCAAAAAGATCGGCAATTGCCTGATCATTATTTGCCGACGTATTACAAAATGATAGCGAGGATGGGTGTGCGGACGTTCTACGCTTACTGTTTACGAAGCTGTAAAACTGTTTAGGGTCCTGAGAAAAACGTATCCTGCATCGAGATAGGTAGTTCTTATAGCATTGAGCATTAAGAACTGAAAAGTTTGACCGAGCTAATACATAGCGAGAGTGAGAAGTAGGAGAACCCACTTCTTGAGTTTTTTTATAAAGTCTTGATTTTAAGTTTTTTAGACAGGATAACTCTTTGATAAACCAAGGGGGTTTTCCAGATCTAGTCGGACAAGAAAGCGGGACACAAGAATCGAAAAATGTGCCAAGAGCATTGTAAAAAATGTTTGCGCCTTTTATGATATCAGTGCACAAGTACAAAGCGGACCAATCAAAATCCGTAATGAGGTTATTAAGCTTCGCAAACTCGGCTTTACGAAAGCAGCGGACACGTTCGGGCAGCCTACTCGACCGATCCAATACAGTTGGTCCTATATCTAGCGACACCTCGAAAGTTGGGTGGTAGGCGTCTTCAGCTATAGTGAGCGGAAGGGCTCGGGTTAACAACACTATGGTCGTATCCGATACAAAGCACAGATCGAGCAATCGACCCAAGGAATTTTTCACATGGTTGACTTGAGACAGGGATAGGTCAAGCAAGCTGTCAACAAAGTCATGTCGTGACATGGGCACTAGGATACTAGACTCGTTTACCGAAGACCAAACAGTTCCTGGCAAGTTGAAGTCACTAAGAACTATCATACGATCTTTATCAGATAGCGAGGAAGAAACAGCGGTTAAAGCGGACAAGTGCTGCTCATAAATTGAAATATCCGAAGAAGGTGGGATATACGAGCAAGTAATGAATATAGCGAAAGCGGGAAGAATCAGTTTTACACACAGGAATTCCAGTTCCTGTTGAACTGTGAAGTGTTCCGACGTGAAGTTAGAGTCCACTGCAATTAGAACCCCCCCTGCACGTCGAGACGAACGGTCCTTTCTAAAAGTTGTGTACCGACCTGCCAAAACCTCGGAACTAAGAATGTCCGGCTTTAACCAGGTTTTAGTTAACACAATAACGTGGAAGGCAAATGCAACACTGTTCCGGAAAAGAATGCTGAGCTTGCTACGTAAGCCTCTAACATTCTGATACGTTACTAATAGAGAAGTTAGTTTTCTGGAAAGGTGGAAGCAAGACGGGAAGTTGAGGAAGAGAAAGTTGTAGTTGAGGGTGGCACACTGGAAAGATTTGTAAGGGATATGGGGGGCCTATTCTTCTTCTTAGCCTTAAACTCCTTCACCACCAAATGCTCCGGCCAAAATTTAGCGGAGCAAATGGTGTCAAATTGAGTTGGGGAGATGCTTATCTTAAACAAGGCTATCTCCCTGGCATAAGAGATGTTGAATTTCTCCACCTTTAAACCCACGGCTTTTATTTTGCTTTGAATAAAAGCAATAAGATTATTAGATGTGAGGTCAGGGGCCAGCCGTGAAACAAAAACTTGTCGTTTTGGTGGGACTCCCACCAGTGGTTTAGTCACCACAGGCCTAGTACCTGTGGTGGCAATATCCGGAGGTCCGGAACGTCTATTTAGTGGTGGGATCGGGATAGACGGGACAACTAGCGAACTTGCGGACACCACGGACACGGACGCTGCAGACGTACTTGGCTGCACATTCTCCGAGGCGATGAATTCGGCTACCGAATCTGCATCGCCAGCAGCTGTCGTTGCCCTTGGAGTGGCAAACGAGATCAACTGCTGCACACTTGGAGTGGTCGGAGTCAGTTTTTCGGCGGCGCACGGCTGAGTGACGGTTGGCACTTGCAGATCCCGCGGAGTGACCTTTTTGCGCCTCGGAGACTTATTCAGCAGTTTTAAACCGCTAAACTGAGCCTCCATGGCTAGGAGCCGATTAAAGCCAACGGTCAGCTCCTTAAAGCCCTTCCGCGTCTGCCTCATAAAAGCCACCATGTCATTCTCCACCGCACGGCATGCCTCGACTCTGTAATGCAACCCATTACGTTTGGCTATAGCATCACTGACGAGGCCAAAAAATCCAGCGCATTTTGTGTGCACTACGCTGTCGCAGAGCCAGCAGGGGACATTCGGCTGATCGTGGGTGATCTGCTTCTTACAAGTTTTTTTGGCGCAGACCACAGCAAGAAAATTTACGAAAAAAAGAAAATTTCCATTGGTATCAATTGGTATCAGACCAATGTGCCAGACGAGCGGTAGCGAGCGGTACTGAGTAGAGAGCGCTATTGCTCAGAAGGTTTAAAGAGTGAGAGAGAAAGAACAGTTATTGAAGTTGAGGAAATAGCGAGAGAGTAATAAAACAACAAAAGCTACAAGACGAGAGACGAGAGCTGTAATGGAATGTAATTTACTCACGGCAATAACACAACAAGCCGACGCCGAAAAATTTTAAGTTCAATAAATAATAATTAAACACAAATCAAAAGGCATGCACTCGCGGAATAGAATAAATTTCCAGATAGTAGGTGAATTAGGAAGGTATTTAATGTTTATTTAAGAAAACACAGGTTGTTTATGTAAAACAAAGGGAAAATATGCGGAGCGCAAAACAAAAACGCGGCTGATCTACGAAAGAGAACGAACTTTTTATGCCTTCGAACTTCATACAGCTTTGCGAAATATTTCTTTATACTTTTCTTGCATTCACCATACCCTCAATCATTATTACTGATTCAGTTATATATTTAGATATTTATCCCCATTGTTCAAATATGAAAACATTCACGTTCTCTTATGTAAACATAAACCCATATCTAAATTTAAGACAATAAATTTACTTAAATTACAGAATCACTTAGGTTAGGTTAGGCTAATGCGGTAGCCGGGGAAGGGAAGATAAACCCCCTCTCCCGGACCGGTCCGAAATGTCCGTGAGGAAAGGGGCCCCGAAAAGCCGAAGACGACGATTTCCAAGGGCCGGGCAATGGCAGAAGAAGTGGGGGACTAATTCCTCCTCTTCCTCGTCGCAGAAGTCGTTGTGAGGGATTCACAGTTGTAGTGCGATTGTTTTAAGAAAAAAATGTTGGAATCAAAGTCTTAATTCTGCCTAAAATTGTGCTACGGGGATATGCTAAGAAGAAGAGTGGGTTACAGAAAACTAAGCGTTTAACACTCCATCTATCGGGTGAACTTCGTCACCGTGGGCTGCCCATATTATTTCTTTTGGCTGACGTTTTAATCGGCATATTCCCCCCACTGTCATTTTGACAAATCTAGAAGAAAAAAAAAGAAAGATTTGAGGAGGCCTTGATTTCCAGGAGAAGCTCTCTCTCTCCTCGTGGTATCTGTACCGTACAGACGTACTTGCCCCTCCCTCCAGAAAAATAAAAGTTAAAATTAAATTAAAGTTCTCGGGAGATCAGTGCGATCCGCCGGCCTTTCGAAGGCAAGATCCCATCCACACAAAAGAAAAACCAATCATCGATCCACTGTGCAGAGGATTGTGCGAATTTTCCAACGATTGCCCCAAAGCGGGCCACCGAAAAGTTGGGAAGCTCCACATAAATCCCCCAACGCCCTCCACCACAGCGGGCCACCGTAGAGTTGGGAAGTTCCACGTAAAGCCTCCAACGGCCTCTACCACAGCGAGCCCCTCAGCAGCTCCCAAGCTTCAACGCCGACAGAGAGCGGCCCTTCTGCCGTTTCCGAGCTTTAGTGCCGGCAGCAAGCGAGCCCTTCGCCGCCACACCGCGAACCGTCGCAACAGAGAGTGGGCCATCCAGCCACCGGGCCAAGAGCCCTAAGTAAAAGTGACAAGTGATCTTCCTTGCAAATAAGAAGGAAAAACCCAGACTCGTCAAAGGGGAAAAAAAGACCCTGACATGAAGAAGATGTGGTCAGGGTGTGTGATTTAAATAAACCCCAACGGAACCGGCAGAAAACTTATAAACCTCTTTGTGGCTCATTGGGCATTTGCTCCCAAAGAACATATGTGCGCTTGTTAGGCCATTGACCCCTTTGTGCCCGTGTAACGAAACCAGCTGCTTGGAGCTTTTTCCGTGCGTGTATCAAGACCTATCCCAATGAAAATGAATAATGAGCATGGTTGCCAGTTTTCTTTGATTATCCCTAAATGATTTTGGGGGCTATTTTTGGTAAAGAGGTCTTAAACCAAAGAAAAGCTCAAGAGCTTTTGAAGCATTAAGCGCACGCTTCGGCGCTGATCAGCTGCAGCAGGTGCTTTACACCTATACGTCTGTGAGTAGTTACCTGTACTTTTTGAATTACTACTAGGATAAAGAAAATGAAGAAAACTTACAGTACAAAATTTCCTAGTTAAATATTTGTAAAATTATTTTTTTTTAAGATTATAAATATTATTCGTATTATTCAAAATTATTATTCTTATATTTTTATTTTCCTTGTTGCCCTATCTTATACTTATCCCTTAATTATATATAACTTTCTTTCTACATTTGTTCTTAGCTTTAGGCCCTATCGTTAAAAATAAATTTTGTCAATAATTTGGAAATGAGTTTAAAGATTTCTGCTTAGGAGCCATGCAGGGATTGAGGTGGGAGAGAGGGGTATGGCCGTGACGAGAAAAGGTCTCATCCGCAACACATATTATCTCTAGGAATTTGGATGATCAAGGTTGGGAGGGCCATGGCTGTTGCAACTAACACCAGCAAATCTGCCAGTCGGGTCGGTTATGCATGGCGGAAGCCAACTTCCCTTTCCCTTTTATTCCATTGTCCTTCCTAATTCCCCCAGCCTCCTCCTCCTAGTCGTACGGTCGTACGCATGGTATTGCACGCGAAAAAAAATAGTAAGATTATGCATCGACGCGAGCACGTAAAGGAAAGGACAAGTATAGGAACTCCCCCATACTACCGACAATACAGCCGGAGCCAGCGAGTGCACCAGTCCTGCCCGATACACCCCTGACCAGCTCGAGTGGCACCGCCAAACAACCATCATTGTAGGTGATATGCTACACAGTCTAGAGGCTAGAGTGCCGATATGCCAGTGTCCCGTGATGGTTCGAGTAACTGCAGAGCATTGTGCTCTGCTGAGTCTATACAGCTCTGCTGAGCGCTTCTTCGATCGATATGGCCATATCAATCTTGAGACTTTACAGGAAGCGGTTTGCTGCCACCTCCTATAGGCATGTTGCTCGAGCAATTCGTGCGTGAGGAGCCTGCACGTAGCCAAAGGCATCGCTACTTGCTGCCTCTCCGATAGGAAAGGAGTCGTCGTACCCTGCCTGGCCAGATCGTCGGCGGCGTCGTTCCCCTCGATGTCCCTGTGGCCTGGGACCCATATAAGGAAGAGATCTAACTGCTCTGCGATCTCGTGCAGAGACCTGCGGCAGTCATTTACAGTCGCTGAGTTCGACGATATTGAGTCTAGAGCTTTAATTGCTGCTTGGCTTTCCGAGAAGACGCACACTGAGTGCGTGTCTAGAAGTAGTTTGGAGACGATAGAAATGGCCTCCTTGATGGCTACAACCTCCGCTTGGAACACACTGCAGTGGTCCGGGAGCCTGAAGCAGTGACTGATGTTCAGCTCGCTGCAGTAGACTCCGCCTCCCCCGTCTAACTTGGAGCCATCAGTGTAGAAGTGAATCGCATTTGCGGGTCCTGGTTCGCCCATCTCCCAGTCCTCCCTAGGTGGGATTGATACCTGGAAGGGCGTCGTGATCACTAGGTGATCACTAGGGATACAGTAATCTGTCCTCTCTGGTAATTGCGGGAGTCTCATCAGGACTCCCGAGTGCCCAACCTCGGACGCTTTCCACAGTTTGGCTTCTCTCATTCTAAGTGCAGAAAGTGTTGCCACCTTCTTACCCATGAGATGTACAGGGAGGAGGTTCAGCACTGTATCCAGGGCTTCCCCAGGAGTAGTGCGTAGCCCGCCAGTTATGCATAGCGCTGCCATGCGTTGAGCTCTACTCAGTCTGTTAAGACAATTACTTTTGTCTAAGGCTGGCCACCATACTACCATTCCATAGAGCATGATTGGTCGTAGGATGGCGGTGTATAGCCACCGAACTATATACGGGGTCATATCCCATCTTAGTCCAATATCTTTCCTACAAGTGTAAAGGGCCTCTGTGGCCTTCTTTACTCTATCCTCTATGCTCAGTTTCCAATCGAGCTTACTGTCGAGGATTAGGCCAAGATACTTGGCATTATTGCTAAAAACTAGCGCCTCTCCCACAGAGTTTTGGGGGTGTCAGTACCGGAACTTTGTACTTCCTAGTGAAAAGGACAAGTTCCGTTTTAGACGGATTAACTCCTAACCCGCATTTGTTTGCCCATCTTGACATTTTCGCGAGAGTACTTGTCATGCGTTCACACAACGCCTGCATACGCCACCACACGGCAGCCACCCCCCTCTATCTCCCGCAGCAGTGCGTTCACTGCCACGTTCCATAGGAGGGGCGAGAGGACTCCGCCCTGCGGTGTGCCTCTGCTGACAAATCTGGTGCACGTTGACGTCCCCAGTGATGCCTCAACCGTCCTGCATTGTAGCATCTGATCGATCAGGCTCACCGTCCTGGAGTCAACCCCAGATCCGTCAGTGCGCCCGTGATGGTGGTCGGAAGGATATTATTAAAGGCGCCTTCTATGTCGAGGAAGGCTACCAGGGTGTACTCCTTAAAGTTAAGGGACGCTTCGATGATCGATGTGATCGAGTGTAGGGCCGTTTTGGTGGATCTTCCCTTCCGATAGGCATGCTGCGAGTCTGAGATCAAACTGACGGAATACACGCCGTGAGATGCAGCCGCAGGAGCCGCTCCATCGCCTTCAGAAGAAAAGACGATAGACTAATGGGTCTGAAATCTTTTGGGGCAGTGTGCGAGGGCTTGCCTGCCTTGGGTATGAATACAACTTTGGTCTGAAGCCAGGTGTCAGGAATGCACCCGTGGGAGAAGATTCCCTCCCGTAAATTATTTTGAGCCAATTAATGGCTTTATGTCCCGCGTGAATCAGTTGGGCAGGGAAAATGCCCTGATCGCTTCTGATCGCCCAGGAAATGTTCTCCTGGCTTAGCAGGCTCAGGATGGCATTTGAGACGACAGAAGGAGGCGCGAAGTAGTTGGGTCTGTTTTCATCGCAGCCAGGGAAGTGAGTATTTAGGAGAAGATTAAGCGACTCATCGCTGGATGTAGTCCACGACTGGTCGGTGTTCTTCAAGTAGCCCAGGGTGGGTGTTGTCTTCGAGAGAACTCTCCGCAAGTGCGAAGCTTTTGAGTTGTTCTCGATTTCGCTGCAGAACTTACGCCAGGAGGCGCGTTTTTCCTTTCTAAGTTCTTTATTATAAGTTGACAGACTGACCTTGTATTCGGCCCAGTTACGTTCAACGTTCTCAGCCTTAGCTGTGTTAAAGAGTCTCTGGGAGGCTTTCCGGAGTTCCCCCGTTTAGGAGTCCACCATTCAGGTTTCTTCCGGCCTCTGATCTTGCCAGAGGGGCAGGCTTTGTCGAGCGCCTCATTGCAGGCGTCGGTAAATAGTTTAACAAGATGAGTTGTGGCTTCCCCAGAAATTTCCTCCTCAGGTGGAGTCTCAGGGAGAACACGACAGAGGCGGTCTGAGTACCGAATCCAGTTTGTCCACCTGAGGTTCCGGAATTAAGCTGGTCTCGGTAGTCAAAAGTGAATACGGATTCCACGTACCTGTGGTCCGAGAAGGAGTGCTCTTCCAGGACCCTCCAGGAAACGATATTCCCATGTATCTCATGAGAGGCAAGCGTGAAGTCCACGACCTCCTTGCGGCTTTTAATAATAACTTGGGGTCTTTCCCCCGGTTAAATAAGACCATCTGAATGGTCAGTAACTAACTAAAAAGGTACTCACCCCTTTCGTTTGTGTCAGTGCTTCCCCACTGGCAGTGATGTGCGTTGTCGTCGCACCCCACAGTTTGGCCGATGTCTTTGGCCTAGTCCTCGTACGTTCTGCGATTATAGTCCGGAAGCGCGCGTGAGGAGGGGGGTCAGGTTGGTCGTGACCCTTGTATGCGGAGAAGATCCTCAGTGAGTGCTTCTGGTCTTCGAGGCTCACTGCTGTGTGGTCTTCATTGCTGAAATTTGGGAGAAAAAATAAGTGCAACTCTCTTTTATCAAGTATGCAAGTACGAATTTTACCTGCGATTTCAGCTACGTATAGCTTATAGTCTGAAGTCCTCAGACCGGAGACCCTGTTTCCGAGGATTCATGGCTCTTGAATGAGAACTATGTCGGCTCCACCCTTGGGTATGTGGAGCAGTAGGGTAGCGCATGCTGCCTTACAATGGTGGAGGTTTATCTGCAGGAGCGTCAGTGACATTCCCGAGACTCCCCTCCACCATTGTTGTCTCCAGGTCGCTGTCGGGGGACTCCAGCTCCCCCCCGACCTCTAGGTCGCTCTCGTCGGACACGTAGCCGTCCAGGATGTCGTCCGCATCCAACGTCGTGTTGGCTCCTGCCCACGGGGCCTCTCCCTTCAGGATCTCCGGTAGCTCTAGGTCTAGGGAGGGGTCTAGGACATTTAGGGAGATATGGTTATTCTCTTGTAACCATAATTCACTAGTCCGTCCGTTTGGGCGAGGAGCTCTAGGAACTCCTCATTTGGGACGAGGATTATCTGCCGCCTCTGCTCTTGGATATCCTCGGCCGTGGCCACTTTCCAATCGGCTGTAGGAAGGTGGGGGTTGCAGACCTGCAGTAACCTGAGGATCTTCTCAGGCCCTGCAGGCTTAGCCGAGACCCATGCTCGGGCGCTCGGAGAGCGAGCGTCTTGGCAGGCGATGGCTTTCACCTAGCTTTGATGCCAACATGCGTCCTCACACTTCGCCGGTGGTCCGCTATTCTCCTCCAGTTCTTGCAGGAACCGGTCCTGGAGCTCGTTTTCGACCAGCTGCCACTTGTCCCGAGGGACATGGCCGTCCTCGGCGCCCCTGTCCAAGACGCCGATTAGGGTCTTGCAACTCGTCACCTCAGCGAACGATCGGTTGTTGAGCTGGGTTTTCACCCGCTTGGCTTGCTGGGCTTGGCCTGGCTGAGTAGCAGAGTCCTCCGCTGAGCGTTGCCGCATGTTGCGGGCCTTGGCTGCGCCCTTTCCGGCAGTATTGAGGCGGCCCACAATCTCTGCTCAATTCCTTCCGCTTACACCCTGTATCGGGGGTCTTCGTTGGCCAGGATGAAAGCCGCTTGTCTCCTGTCCTGGTACGACGGCTTTCCTCCCCGTGGTGCAGAGACGCTGCCCGCCGGGGCTACCATGGGTTCTTCGGTCACGGTGCCGCGATTACGTTCTGCTTAGTAGCCACGTCGGTATACGGTTCGCCCTTGGAGCCACCCGACTTGGAAGGACCCGATTGGCTGTTCGGTCTCCACCTCGCTGCGGATGCTGCTTGAAGACGGTGGACCGACTGAGTCTCCTTCTCCGTCTTCCTTGGACCTGGTGTCCCAGGCGTTGATGTAGAGGGATTGGCTTGTCCCTCCGGTACTTTAAAAGGAGTACCGAGCTCTTTTGAGGTGTTTTTATTTGTTATACTAAAATTGTTTGGCATTTTTGTTCTCACGAGTAGGCGGGAAGGGGTTGGTCACCCGAGGCATAGCCCGCTTGCCCCGGGAAGCCTTATTTAAACTGGAGGTCGGCAGATATCCAGAGTCTGCATATTACCGACCGAGCACCCCCCCGGCCATGCATCCCTCGGCATGCAACAGTGTCACCTTGGATTGGGGTAAAATCACTGAGAGCTTTCATCTCTACGCCCGAGTACCATTCGCCAGCATCCTGGCAGAGACATGACCGTACCAGGACCTATTTCCAGACGCCCTCACGGGGAGAGTATAATCGCACTTCCACCGGCATGTACAGTTACGGTGACGGTTCATCCCTCCGTATCCTAGGGGTGTGAGATACAAACCGCCTCGGGTAAGCAAGCCCTACCCCGGAGCGGCTGCGCCTCATTCCGAGTTTACAGTAGTACAAGCCGACCCGCCATCCGCTTATCCCCCTGTAGCACCCGATGGCTGACGGCCAACACCGGCACCGACATCGGAAAAAAAGCGGAGCGCAAAACAAAAACACTTCTGATCACTACAAAAGAGAAGGAACGATGCAACAGTGTATAATGTCTTTCTCCAAGCTGCACGCAGTTCCTTTTGCTGCTCAAACAGTTAAGGCATGCCTTGGCACGAACGACGATGGCTGGACACAAAACCCGGGCAACGCCGAAGGCTATGATTGTCGTTATAGTGAGGGCAGCGAATGGGTTTGGCAGCTCCGGTCATGCTGCCTTCTGACTTCTTCGAGTGCCTTTAATTGGCATTTTGTATAGTGGCATCGATTTTCGATCACATCGATGCTGACGAGACGGACGATATTTCCTGATTGTTATAGATGAGTTGACCAAAAGCATCGCGAAATGTCGGCCAATCCACAAACTTGACTGTAAATATCGGTACAGCCAGCTTGGGAAATTGTACAGATGATTCCGATGTGCTTGTTAGCTCAGGGTTCTGCTGTGCTGTGCCCTTAGACATGCGTTTTCATAAGCCTCTGATAAGGCGCTGAATTGCGCTGGACATCGAATTATTAGTAAACGTTGATTTTGCTAATCACCTAAGAACAATTTTTAGATCCCCGGTGAGCTTTTTTCCGCTTTAGAGGCAATAAATAAGTAGGTTTCTGATTTAATCTTGTTATTTTTGTATTTTAACGATTCCTTAATAGGTTTGTTTTACTTTTCAGGCTTTCTTTTTTTCTTTACTAAAGCACCTTGTGATACACAACACTTGTTTTTTATTATCAGGCGCAAAAACAAACAACGCAGATGGATTTCCGACTCGTGAACATGCCATATATCGATATATCTATCGTTGCTGGTGGTCCCGTCTTTACTTCTATCCGCCTAACAATTCTTTTTTTCGGTGATTTAAGGAGAGTAATTGTATTCTAAAACGTTTATTGTGTTTGTAACTGACCGTGCTTTCCGTTTTCTACATAGCCAGTACTCGTGTTTTTGTGTAGTTATTCCCAATTTTTAATCCAATTTGTGCTTTCTTACCTACCCCGTCATTCTTAGTCACCGCTGCATTGTTGTTGATGTATGTATTGTCGGTGCACTCTATCTGAGCTGCTCTCTATTTTTATCTACACTTTAATCTTCTCTGCATAAATACTAACACAGTCGTATCGCGTTTGTCGTCTCCCTCCGCGTCTGACGCTTTGTGTTTTTATACCCGATACTCAAAATAGTATAGTGGTATATTAGATTTGTGGTGAAATTGGATGTATGTTACGTCCAGAAGGAATCGTTTCAGACCCCATAAAGTATATATATTCTTGATCAGCATCAATAGCCGAGACGATTGAGCCCTGTCTGTCTGTCCGTCCCTATCAACGCCTAGTGCTCAAAGACTATAAGAGCTAGAGCAACGACATTTTATATCCGGACTTCAGGGATATGTCACTGTTACAAGAATATTTCAAAACTTCCCCCCGCCCACTTCCGCCCCCACAAATGGCGAAAGTCTGCGGCATTCACAATTTCAAAGATACGAGAAAACGGAAAAAGCAGAATCGTAGAAGATGACTATATCTTCTAAAGTGCAAAATCTTAACCAGATCGTATCATTTTTATAGCCAGAATCAAGAAAACAATTTCATTCTCTCTCGCTGTGTCTCTCTCTATCAAACACGTTTCATGATCGGCTTTGCCTATTGAAAAATGTGAGTTAAAGGATCTCAGAGACTATAGGAGCTAGAGCAACCAAACTTGGTCTCCACACTCCTGTGATATCGGACATTGACCGTTTTGTCGGAAAGGTGTGGCGCGATACTTGTCGGTATCTCCGCATCGGAAAGCCCCGCTTCGTAGTAAGTCTTAGTCTGACAAGGTCCCGTGAGTGTTATCCGGCGATAACCTAGGCACTCTCGGCGATACCTGTCGGTATCTCCGCATAGCAAAGCCCCCCCCGCTTCGTAGTAATCCTTAGTCCGACATGGTGCCGTGAGTGTTATCCGGCGATGGCCTAGGCACTCTCGTCGATACCTGTTGGTACCTCCGTACAGCAAAGCCCCGCTTCGTAGTAATTCTTAGTCCGACAGGGTCCCGTGAGTGTTATCCGGCGATAACCTAGGCACTCTCTGCAATACCTTGAGGTATCTCCGCATAGCAAAGCCCCGCTTCGTAGTAATTCTTAGTCCGACAGGGACCCGTGAGTGTTATCCGGCGATAACCTAGGCACTCTCGGCGATACCTGTTGGTACCTCCGCATAGCAAAGCCACGCTTCGTAGTAATTCTTAGTCCGACAGGGTCCCGTGAGTGTTATCCGGCGATAACCTAGGCACTCTCGGCAATACCTGGAGGTATCTCCGCATAGCAAAGCCCCGCTTCGTAGTAATTCTTAGTCCGACAGGGTCCCGTGAGTGTTATCCGGCGATAACCTAGGCACTCTCGGCGATACCTGTCGGTATCTCCGCATAGCAAAGCCCCGCTTCGTAGTAATTCTTAGTCCGACAGGGTCCCGTGAGTGTTATCCGGCGATAGCGTAGGCACTCTCGGCGATACCTGTCGGTACCTCCGAGACCGAGACCCGGAGTCCCGGCAAATTACAAATATGGCTGTAGTTTCGACCCTGGATGTAGACTGAGATGTGTACCCCAGCCAGGATCGCTTCCTTGCACATTTAACCGTCGCGCTCCAAATTTTGTCTCATATGTTCTATGAAATCTTGTCCTCGAGCGAATTTCGAGTTTAAATGAACTCGGAGTCCTTTTTGATCATAAGATGTGTTTTAACAGTCCTATAGCTGCAACTCTAAATAAAGCTAAGGGTGTTTTAGCTTTCATCAAGCGTTGGCCCAAGGAGTTTGACGACCCGTACGTTACGAAACAACTGTATATCTCGTTAGTACGTCCTATATTGGAGTATTGTTCTTGTGTGTGGAGCCCGCAGTATACAGAGCAGCAGGTTGTTATTGAATCAATCTTTCGTATCTTTCGTAGTGATCAGACGTGTTTTTGTTTTGCGCTCCGCATTTTTTCCTTTTGTTTTGAATAAACAGCCGGTGTTTTCCTAACTAAATTCTAAATTTACTTCCTAACCAGACAACAATCTGGAAACCTATTCTATTACGCGAGTGCATGCCTTTTGATTTGTGTTAAAACATTATTTAACTTTTTATTTTTCGGCGTCGGCTTGTGCTTGTGCTTGTGCTTGTGCTACCGCTCTCGTCTGGTAGCTTTTGTTGTTTTATCACTCTCTCGCTATCACCTCAACTTCAATAACTGTTCTTTCTCTCTCGCTCTTTAAACTTTCTGAGCAATAGCGCTCTCTGCTTAGTAGCTCTCGCTATAACCGCTCTCCACTCTGCTCTCTTTTTTTTTTTACCAATTCCGCTTTGAGCGTTGTCTGGCACACTGGTCTGATACCAATTTGTTTTGAAAATAATAGTATATATATAAATAAATAATAAAATAAAATGGAATACGCTGTGGTCTGTGCCAAAAAAAGCTGTAAGAAGCAGATCACCCACGATCAGCCGAATGTCCCCTGCTGGCTCTGCGACAGCGTAGTGCACGCAAAATGCGCTGGATTTTCTGGCCTCGTGAGTGATGCTATAGCCAAACGTAATGGCTTGCATTACAGTTGCGAGGCATGCCGTGCGGTGGAGAAAGACATGGTGGCTTTCATGAGGCAGACGCGGAGTGGCTTTAAGGAGCTGACCGTTGGTTTTAAAAACCAATACGATCGGCTCCTAGCCATGGAGGCTCAGTTTAGCGGTTTAAAACTGCTGAATGAGTCTCCGAGGCGCAAAAAGGTCACTCCGCGGGATCTGCAATTGCCAACCGTCACTCAGCCGTGCGCCGCCGAAAAACTGACTCCGACCACTCCAAGTGTGCAGCAGTTGATCTCGTTTGCCACTCCAAGGGCAACGACAGCTGCTGGCGACGCAGATTCGGTAGCCGAATTCATCGCCTCGGAGAATGTGCAGCCAAGTACGTCTGCAGCGTCCGTGTCCGTGGTGTCCGCAAGTTCGCTAGTTGTCCCGTCTATACCGATCCCACCAGTAAATAGACGTTCCGGACCTCCGGATATTGCCACTACAGGTACTAGGCCTGTGGTGACTAAACCACTGGTGGGAGTCCCACCAAAACGACAAGTTTTTGTTTCACGGCTGGCCCCTGACCTCACATCTAATGATGTAATTGCTTTTATTCAAAGCAAAATAAAAGCCGTGGGCTTAAAGGTGGAGAAATTTAACTTCTCTTATGCCAGGGAGATAGCCTCGTTTAAGATAAGCATCTCCCCAACTCAATTTGACACCATTTGCTCCGCCAAATTTTGGCCGGAGCATTTGGTGGTGAAGGAGTTTAAGGCTAAGAAGAAGAATAGGCCCCCCATATCCCTTCCAAACCTTTCCAGTGTGCCACCCTCAACCTCAACCTCAACTTCCTCTTCCTCAACTTCCCGTCTTGCTTCCACCTTTCCAAAAAACTAACTTCTCTTTTAGTAACCTATCAGAATGTAAGAGGCTTGCGTAGTAAGCTCAGCATTCTTTTCCGGGATAGTGTTGCATTTGCTTCCCACGTTATTGTGTTTACTGAAACCTGGTTAAAGCCGGACATTCTTAGTTCCGAGGTTTTGGCAGGTCGGTACACAACTTTTAGAAAGGACCGTTCGTCTCGACGGGCAGGGGGGTTCTAATTGCAGTGGACTCTTACTTCACGTCGGAACACTTCACAGTCCAAGTTCAACAGGAACTGGAATTCCTGTGTGTAAAACTGATTCTTCCCGCTTTCGCTATATTCATTACTTGCTCGTATATCCCACCTTCTTCGGATATTTCAATTTATGAGCAGCACTTGTCCGCTTTAACCGCTGTTTTTTCCTCGCTATCTGATAAAGATCGTATGATAGTTCTTGGTGACTTCAACTTGCCAGGAACTGTTTGGTCTTCGGTAAACGAGTCTAGTATCCTAGTGCCCATGTCACGACATGACTTTGTTGACGGCTTGCTTGACCTATCCCTGTCTCAAGTCAACCATGTGAATAATTCCTTGGGTCGATTGCTTGATCTGTGCTTTGTATCGGATCCGACCATAGTGTTGTTAACCCGAGCCCTTCCGCTCACTATACCTGAAGACGCCTACCACCCTACTTTCGAGGTGTCGCTAGATATAGGACCAACTGTATTGGATCGGTCGAGTAGGCTGCCCGAACGTGTCCGCTGCTTTCGTAAAGCCGAGTTTGCGAAGCTTAATAACCTCATTAGGGATTTTGATTGGTCCGCTTTGTACTTGTGCACTGATATCATAAAAGGCACAAACATTTTTTACAATGCTCTTGGCACATTTTTCGATTCTTGTGTCCCGCTTTCTTGTCCGACTAGATCCGGAAAACCCCCTTGGTTTACCAAAGAGTTATCCAGTCTAAAAAACTTAAAATCAAGACTTTATAAAAAATTTCAAGAAGTGGGTTCTCCTACTTCTCACTCTCGCTATGTATTAGCTCGGTCAAACTTTTCAGTTCTTAATGCTCAATGCTATAAGAACTACCTATCTCGATGCAGGATACGTTTTTCTCAGGACCCTAAACAGTTTTACAGCTTCGTAAACAGTAAGCGTAGAACGTCCGCACACCCATCCTCGCTATCATTTTGTAATACGTCGGCAAATAATGATCAGGCAATTGCCGATCTTTTTGCCCAATTCTTCCAAACCACCTATTCTGAGGAAAGCTACTCTGGTCATCCGTACCCATACGGTTTACCGAGGTCGAACGGCATTTTCAGTCCCTTGTTAAATGAATGTTCCCTACTTCATGATCTTCGACTAGTTAAGCCGGTGTTTTCACCGGGTCCAGACGGGGTTCCAGGTTGTGTACTCAGGTACTGCGCCGAGGCTCTGTGTGGACCTTTGCTTAAACTATTCACCCTATCCATTGATTCTTCTTGCTTCCCCCCGATCTGGAAGGAATCGTTTATAATTCCTCTCCATAAAAAAGGTAGCAAGTCTGATGCAAAAAATTATAGAGGTATAGCAAAGTTATCCGCTATTCCTAAAATGTTTGAGAGGGTTTTAACTCCGCACTTGCAACATCTCTGCAAGTCACTTATATCTCCAACTCAGCATGGATTTATAAGGCGGCGATCAACCACCACGAACTTGTTAGAGTTTACCTCTTTCATTATTAAAGGCTTTCAAGGTAACTTACAGACGGATGTTATTTACACCGACTTTAGTAAAGCATTCGACTCTGTAAACCATTCCCTTTTAGCGCATAAACTTGACCTTTTAGGGTTTCCGCCCAACCTCCTGAGATGGATTTCTAGCTATCTTTGTTCTAGGTCTCAAAGAGTCCTCTTCAAAAACTCCCTCTCTTTCCCAGTAAAGGTTTCTTCGGGAGTACCAGAAGGCAGCCATCTAGGCCCCTTACTCTTCACACTCTTTATTAATGACTTACCTTCAGTATTAACATACTCTCGAGTACTTATGTATGCGGATGATGTTAAACTCTGTGTCCAGTACAAGGACATTTCATTTCATTCTCGCTTGCAATCCGATCTCAATAACTTTCAGTCATGGTGTTGTGCAAACTTGTTACACCTTAATGCCTCGAAATGCAAAGTTATGACATTTCATCGTTCTAGCCCTTTGTTGGCTCCTTACACCCTATTTGGTGGTTCTCTTGAGAGAATTACCCTGGTGGATGATCTGGGTGTTATGTTAGACCCCAAGTTAAAGTTTTCCGAACACATTTCTACCATGGTAAATAAGGCCATGAGCGTGCTTGGGTTTATAAAGAGGTGGTCAAAGGAATTTGACGACCCCTATATAACAAAGACTCTCTATACCTCGCTTGTTCGTCCGATCTTAGAATACGGCTCCTGTGTATGGTGCCCTCAGTACAAAGTACACCAGGACCGTATAGAATCAGTACAGAAAAACTTTTTACTCTTTGCTCTGCGGGGCCTTAACTGGGATGCGGGTGTAAGACTCCCATCTTACTCTAGTAGACTACTATTAGTAAACCTCCCATCCTTAGTTAACCGTAGAAAAATGCTTGGTGTGATATTTATGCACAACTTGATCAGGGGTGACATAGACAGCCCTGATCTGTTGAGCCGCATAAACTTCACGATTCCTATTAGACTGACTAGAAATTTTATACCGTTGTTCCTTCCACTTTGTAGATCGAATTATTCCTTGCATGAACCGTTTAGGGTCTTATGCTCGGATTATAATTCCCTCTACCATATTATATCCACCACTAATTCTCTTCCTCTTATTAAATTATTAATCCTTACACACCTTTCTATTAATTAGTAACTGTAGTGGTATTTGTACTTTGATTGCATGCTTAGTTTCTTAGTAAGTTTAGTACTAATTTTCCTCGAATGTTAGTCTAATAGCTATCTTTCTTGCATGTTCGCGTTTGGTTCGGCTACGCACCGCGCGTCATGCGGCAGCGCCCCTCGGTCGGTTGGGCGGGAGGAGGGCTGCGTTTTGCCTGGGATCCGCGCGTAACAGCCTTCTGCTGGTGTCACACGGGCCACTTGACGGTGCAGTAGCTGCATCGCCTCTTGAAAGATGCAGTCATTGCATGTCAACGTCCACAAATAATCCGTGCAAAAGCAATTTTTAATTATTGACCTTCGTAACTTTAACTGGGACTCGGGTAGAATCTTGCCACCCTACCGGTCTAGGCTAAATCTAATTGACCTGCCGTCGTTGCACCATCGCAGAATATGCAATGGCGTAATGTTCGTGCACAAGCTCCTTTTCGGGACTGTTGACTCCCAAACTCTCTTGGTTCAGATTGACTTGGCCGTCCCTTGTAGACCTACCCGTACTTTTAGGCCAATCCGCTTACCCATATGTAGGTCTAATTATGCCGAGCATGAGCCTTTTAGGCCATGCCATTATAACTCCCTCTGTCATACCTTATCCCCTGAACTATCCCTTAAACTAAAAGCATGCAATATTTATAATCACCTAAATTTAACTATCTTTTAACTTCTCTTTTTTCCTCCTTTTGTAATTAAGTACCATTATTAACAGATAATTGTTAATTTAATAAATAAATAAATAAATGTTCCAGACAAACGCTCAAAGCGGAATTAGTAAAAAAGAGAGCAGGGAGGAGAGCGGTTAAAGCGAGAGCTACTAAGCAGGGAGCGCTATTGCTCAGAAAGTTTGCAGAGCGAGAGAGAAAGAACAGTTACTTGGGTTTTGGATAATAGGGAGAGAGTAATAGCTATAGCAAAGGCTACGTGATAAGAGCGGGCTAAAGTGAGCGTGAGCGTATTTACAGATCAAAACAGACACACAAGCACACGATTAACCAACGCACAGAAGTAATATCAAGATTATGTTTTTATGGAAAGAACGCACTCGCGTTAAAGAACACATTTTTTACTGTAGGTTGAAAAGGGATTTTACTAAAGGTTTATTTTGAAAAACACTGGCTGTAGGTTATGTTAAGGCCGGGAAAAACCTGGGTAGCCTGGGGGGAGCGATAAAACCCCCCCAAGCTCACTTGGACCTGTAAAAAGGTCCGTTGTGATGCCGCATGGGCTTGTGCCCCTTCTCAACGCCTAAAAACCGTGGAGAGCAAACTGTTGCAAATGAATTTATACAAGGTCCCAGGCTTGATTTCGGAAAGGTCCGAAATGTCTGTGAGGAAAGGGGCCCCGAGAAACCGAAGACGGCGATTTCCAAAGGCCGGGTAATGACAGAAGAAGTGGGAGACCGATTCCTCCTCTTCCTCGTCGCGACAACTCCTGCAGAAGTCATTGTGAGAGATTGACAGCCTAGAAGCGTGAGTGCCTATCTGCCAGTGTCCCGTGATTGCTCGGATAACTGCAGAGCATTGTGCTCTACTGAGTCTATATAGCTCCGCCGAGCGCTTATTCAATCGATTAGGCCATATCGATCTCGAGACTTTACAGGAGATGGTTTGATGCCATCTGCCGTCTGCCTTTTGCTCGAATATTTCGTGCGTAAGAAGCCTACACGTAGCCAAAGGCACCGCTACTTGCTCCCTCTCTGATAAGAGAGGAATTGTAGTGGCCTGCCTGGCTAGCTCGTCGGAGGCATCATTCCCCTCGATGTACCTACGTCTGGGGACCCATGTATGGCAGATATCTAGCTGCTCTGCGATCTCGAGCAAAGACCTGCGGCAGTCGTTAACAGTCGATGAATTTGACGATAGTGAGCCTAGCGCTTTGATAGCTGCTTCGCTGTCCCAGAAATGAGTATCTAGGGATAGTTTGGAAGCGATACAGATAGCCTCTTTGATTGCTTCAACCTCCGCTTGGAATACATTACAGTAATTCGGGAGCCTGAAGCAATAATTCATGTTTAGTTCGTTGCAGTAGACTCCTCCACGCAGCCGTCTAACTTTGAGCCATCAGTGTAAAAGTGGACCGCGTTTGCAGGTCCCGGTTCGCCCATCTCCCAGTCCTCCCTAGGTGGGATGGATACCTGGAAAGGCGACGAGAGCTGGTCCCTAGGGGTACAGTAATCTGTCCTCTTTGGTAATTGCGGTAGTCTTGTCTGGATTCCCGAGTGACCAAACGCGGATGCTTTCCATAGTTTGGCTTCCCTCATCCAGAGGGCGGAGAGTGTTGACCTTCTTTCCGATGAGGTCTACGGGAAGGAGGTCCAGCATGGTATCGAGGGCTTCACTTGGGGTAATGCGTTGCCCGCCAGTTATGCATAGCTCTGCCATGCGTTGAACTCTGCTGAGTTTATTGAGATATGTTCTTTTGTCTAAGGCTGGCCACCATACCACCGCTCCATAGAGCATGATTGGTCGTATAAGCTTTAGGGGGTCATTCCCCATTTTAGTGCGATGGTTTTTCTGCAAGTATAGAGTGCCACTGTGGCCTTCTTTACTCTATCCACTGTGCTCAATTTCCAGTCGAGCTTTCTATCGAGGATTAGGCCAAGATACTTGGCGTTTTTGCTAAAGACTACCGCTTCCCCACATAGTTTTGGGGGAATCAGTGACGGAACTTTGTACTTCCTGGTGAAAAGCACCAGTTCCGTTTTAGGCGGATTGATATATAGACCGCATTTGTCTGCCCATTTTGACATCTTCATGAGTGTGCTTGTCAAGCACTCACACAGCGTCTGCGGAAATTTACCGGAGAATGCTATGGCAACATCGTCCGCATACGTCACCACGCGGCAACCACCCCCTCTATCTCCCGCAGCAGTACGTTCCCTGGAGGGGCGAGAGGACTCCGCCCTACGGTGTGCCTCTGCTGACAAATGTGGTGGACGTTGACGTCCCCAGTGATGCCTCAACCGTCCTGCATTGTAGCATCTGAACGATTAGGATCCCGTGATAGCGGTCGGAAGGATGTTATTAAAGGCGCCTTCTATGGCAAAGAAGGCGATCAGGGTGTACTCCTTAAAGTCAAGGGACGCTTCGATGATCGATGTGATCGAGTGTAGGGCCGTTTCGGTGAATCTTCCCTTCCGATAGGCATACTGTGAGTCTAAGATCAGACTGGGCAGAATACTCGCCTTGAGATGCATCCCCAGGAGCCGTTTCATCGTCTTCAGAAGGAAGGACTTATTGGATCTGAAATGTTTGTGGGCAGTATGCGAGGGCTTGATTGCCTTGGGAATAAAAACGACTTTCGTCTGAAGCCAGGTGTCAGGGATGCGCCCGTGGGAGAAGAATCGCGCGTTTGGCATTCCCAAGTTCTTCTTTGTAGGTTGACTGGCCTTATAATCGGCCCAGTTCTGCTCAACATTTTTTGCCTTAGCTTTACTGAACAGTCTCCGGGAGGCTTCCCAGAGTTCTCCCAGTTTCAGATTCCACCATTTAGGTTTCTTCCGGCACCTTTTTTTGCCAGAGGGGCAGCATTTATCGAGCGCCTTATTGCAGTCGTTGGTGAAAATTTTTACATACGCGTCGTGTCCTCCCTGGAAAATTCCTCCACAGTTGGGGACACAGGGAGAACCCTACAAAGGTAATCAGAGTACCGAGTCCAGTTTGTCCACCTGAGGTTCCGGAATTAAACTGTTTTTGGTAATGAAAAGGAGAAAATAGTTTCCACGTACATGTGGTCCGAGAAGGAGTGCTCTTGATCCTCCAGGATACGATGCTCCCTGTATCTCATGAGATTCAAGTGTAAGATCCAGGACCTCCTTGCGGTTTTTAATTATAAAGGTGGGGTCACTCCCCCGGTTTAATAAGACCATTTGAATGGTCAGTAAGTAACTAAAGAGGTACTCACCCCTTTCGTTTGTGTCAGCGCTTCCCAACGGGCAGTGATGTGCGTTGGCGTCGCACCCCACAATTAGGCCGATGTCCTTGGCGGCACACTCTGCGATTATAGCCCGGAGGGGCGCGTAAGGAGGGGGATCAGGTTGGTCGTGACCCATGTATGCGGATCAGATCCTCAGTGAGCGCTCCTGGCTTTCGAGGCTCACTGCTGTGTGGTCTTCATTGTTGAAATTTGGGAGCAAAAATAAGTGCAACTCTCTTTTTGCAAATATGCAGGTATGAATTTTACCTGCGGTCTCAGCTACTTATAGCTTACAGTCTGGAGTCCTCAGACCGGAGACCCCACAGGGCATGCTGCCTTAAAATGGTGGAGGTTTATTTGCAGAAGTGTCAGTGACATTCGCTCTCGTCGGACACTTAGCCGTCCAGGATGGTGTCCGTCACCGTCCGCACACGGGGCCTCTCCCTTCGGGATCTCCGGTAGCTCTAGGTCTGGCTCGACCTCCGCTTGCCTGCCCTTACGGTCGGACTTGTGGGGGGATATGGGTTTTTTCTTCTAACCATTATCCACTAGTCCGTCCGTTTGGGCAAGCAGCTCTAGGGACTCCTCATTTAGGACGATGATTATCTGGCGCCTCTGCCCTTGGATATTCTCCGCCTTCGTCACCTTCCAATCGGCTGTAGGAAGGTGGGGGTTGCCGACCTGCAGTAACCTGTGGATCTTCGCAGGCCCTCAGGCCTCAGGCACTCGGAGAGCGAGCGTCTTGGCAGGCGATGGCTTTCACCTTGCCTTTATGCCACCCTGCGTCCTCACACTTCGGCGGTGGTCCCCTATTCTCCTCCAGCACTTGCAAGAACCGGTCCTGGAGCTCGTTATCGACCAGCTGCTACTTGTTCCGAGGGACATGACCGTCCTCGGCACACCTGTCCAGGACGCCGATTAGGGTCTTGCCCCTCGCCACCTCAGCAAACGATCGGTTGTTGAGGTGGGTTTTCACCCGCTTGGCTTGCTGGGCTTGGCCTGGCTGAGTAGCGGGGTCCTCCGCTGAGCGTTGCCGCTTGTTAGGGGCCTTGACTGCGCCCTTTCTGGATTTGGCTGGCTGGAAGCCCGGCAGGATTGAGGTGGCCCACAGCCTCTGCTCAATTCCTTCCACTGACGCCCTGTAGCTAGGGTCTTCGTTGGCCAGGATGAAAGCCGCTCGTCTCCTGTCCTGGTAGGACGGCTTTCCTCCCCGTGGTGCAGAGACGCTGCTCGTCGGGGCTCCCATGGGTTCTTCGGTCCCGGATCGCAGGCCAGCCGCGATTACGCTCTGCTTAGCAGCCACCCCAGTATCCGATTCGCCTTTGAAGTAACCCGAATTGGATGGACCCGATTGCCTTTTCGGGCCCCCCTCGCTGCGGCGGCTGCCTGAAGACAGTGGACCGACTCAGTCTCCTTCCCCGTCTTCTTTGGACTTGGTTTCCCAGGCTTAGATGTAGAGGGATTGGCTTGTCCCTCCGGTACTTTAAAAGGAGTACTGAGCTCCTTTGCGGTGTTTTTGTTTTTGATGTTTAATTTATTTGGCATTGTTGCATTGTAACATTGTAGGCGGGAAGGGGTTGGTCACCCGAGGCATAGCCCGCTTGCCCCGGGAAGCCTAATTTAAACTGGAGGTCGGCAGGTATCCAGAGTCCATGCATCCCTCGGCATATAACAGTGTCATTTTGGATGGGGGATATTTCACTGAGGGGGTTATTTCTCTCCGCCCTGCCGGCCTTACGGGGTGAGTATAGTCGCACTTCCACCGGTGTGTACAGTTACGGTGGGTGACGGTTCCCTCGCAACCCTCTGTATTTTGGGATTTTGGGGCAAAACCCGTTTTGCGAATTTGTTTTTAGTTTACAAAAAAACAAATTAACTTATTAGAAAATGTGTAGTTTTGGTTGTAAAAAGTTGTTTTTCTATTTAAATAAATTTTTGTATTGAAATTTTAACTTGTTATTTTGTTTTGAAAATTCAGCGGCTCATAATATGGCTACTGCTTCTGCTGTGAATATTGATGTATAATATTGTGTGATAGCGGTTTTTATTATATGATTTTCTAAATCTAAAACGCTAAAGCATAGAAAGTAGGTTCATATTGTTCTTTTGATGTTTTGTTTTCGTTGTGATGAGCTAGTTGAAGTAAAATAAAGTCGGCTTTTAGGTACCATTTTAGTTTCAATGTGTATTTTCGCCTCGAAGCTAGTGTGATGTTTAGTTGTGTTGCTTTGTTGAGAATGAGCTGCACGCTTGATGCGATTTGCTCTATGAGTTTAATTGCTCGATGTTTAATTGATCTATGAACTGCGAAGCAAGAGTAGGCTGAGAGCGGCTTTCGACTGTCTATATTGGACATCACGACGTATTTAGGATTTGGAGGGTTGTAGCATACAACGTACAGGTTCTAGGAGCCGATGTAAACTAAACTGGAGTGGGAAGCACACGCTGGCTTCGGCTTTTGTCTCTGGTCGGCGGGGTGTGGGCATGGAGGTCATTTTACTACCTATTTAGAGCTCCGGCAAATGGTCGAGATAGGAATTTATAAAAAATCGCGTACGAGTAGGGAAAAGATACTAGGAAACGGGACAGATCAGCAAATATACGTAAACGAAGAAGATCACTAGTCAGATCTACGTTGCCTGCGGTATCGCCCATTGGCGATAACGCCCACCCTACCATGATCCTTCAGGGCTACCTATTAATCGTCAGGATCCCTCTAACAAGATTTCGGTGGGTCACGCCTCTGGCATGGTTCCGAGATAATCTAATTAGCCTTGTTTCATTTCAAAACTAATGTTATTTAAGTAATCCATAATTATTCCTTTAATTTCCTATAAAACCTCTAATAGAACCTAGTTCCTAATTTAAGCATTATATTCGAAATTTCCTTACATTTACAGGGTATTACTATACAGAATATGCGGGAGGAAAAGAGTATCATATGGGCGAGGTAGGGTATAATGATCTTAAATCTATAAAAATGGTTATGAGTATGTATATATAGGTGCAAGAACTTGGTTACGTGTTCATCATAGGAACAAGAAAACTTTATACTTCATTACTATAACTTGGTCAGTGCCAAACCAGACAACATATACTTTGATTAATAACTTTGGCTCCCACGCAGAAAGATCTTTCGTTGTGTGTTGGTTGAGGTAATTTGATGGGTGGATGAGTATGATGATGTGTGTGACTGTGATGAGTATCTGTATAGATGGCTTTTGCAAATTTTTGGCCGAATGAAAAGAATGTTGAATAAAAAAGCAGGGTTTCGCATTTCGGGTCTAATTTCGAAAGAAAGATATAACATAAAACTAAATCCGAGGCGGGGTCGATACTTCTCGGATGGGGACCGAGTTCGTACTCGAGGTCTGTATGTGGCATAAGATTGTACCGGGCGCAGGTAACATCAGCTGCCTCCGATGCCAGGGTTCAATGACCACGGTCCATCTGCTAAGCTGGCACATAGATCCTGGATCGATCGTGGGGCGACTGGTGTATTTGAAGAGTCACTCAGCTCATCCCCATGGGTCGAGCTTGTCCAGGTGAACAGTACAGATCACACCAATCTGGTTTATTGTAGGAGCAATCCCATGCCCTCGGCTACCGCCTCAGCCACGCGTCAAACGGTGGGGTTCAACCGTGGGTACGTTGGTACAGGCACGTGTCCAATAGAGGTCTCAGGGAATACCCAATCCGTAACTTCTAGACCAGCGTTTCAATACGTAGGTAGTAGTGGTGCTAATCCTAAGCGGAAAGAACAGAACATTTGTTAACGGGTCGCTGTAGCTGGGTGGATAATTACCTCAACAGAATCGCACCACTATTTGAGAAGAATGTTAACACCCTGGGGCGCCCGTTTCCAATTGCCGGACGGCGATCAACGTATTGATGATATATCTTTTCTCCACGACGTGGAACTACCACTTTGCACTAGCAGGGATCTTGGCACTTTGCACTGGCAGGGATCTGTGACTTTGGCTTGACCTTTGAATGGTACGGAACCCGGATTTAAGCGGATATATTTGCACTACCGGTCACGATGACGACCACGAGGAGAAAAAGACAGAGGCTGGGACTACTAAGTACAGCAACCCACGTTTTTTCCACACCTTCTCATATCTTTTCCTGTTATACGGAATCCAGGCACAGCAAGATTTAATAAAATATAATGCACGCCCGAAAAAATGCATTTCAACGTGTTGCCACTTGGTCGCAAAACAGATGTTGATAAGCTTTGGCAAAGCTCACAAAATCAAAAACTAGTAATTTTTTTTGTACTGCCTAGTTTTAGGTTGTAATTTTGGAGTTAGCCGTTGATATTTCAAATAAAAGAAGGCACGACAAGCGTCGAATATTACAAGGTTTGTTTCTGGTAGATTGGGAAATGCTTCTTTTAGTGGTACGTTTTTTCTCCTTTTTTTTTTTGCGGCTATCGCTTAGCTCTTTTTACTGCTTACGTCCTATGTTTTGCGAGAGCTGAAAAAGAGACTGTTCGTTTAAGGTGTGGAAGGTTAATTGTGGACGTTGACATGAATGACTGCATCTTTCAAGAGGCGATGCAATTACTGCACCGTCGAGTGGCCCGTGTGACACCAGCTGAAGGCTGTTACGCGAGCATGCAGGAAAGATAGCTGTTAGACTAATATTCGAGGAAAATTAGCATTAAAGTTACTGAGAGAACTAGGCATGCATTCAAAATACAATACCACTACAATTACTAATTACTAGAAAGGTGTGTAAGGATTAGTGATTTAATAAGAGGAAGAGAATTAGTGGTGAATATGATATGGTAGAGGGAATTATAATCCGAGCATAAGACCCTAAACGGTTCATGCAAGGAATAATTCGATATACAAAGTGGAAGGAACAACGGTATAAAATTTCTTGTCAGTCTAATAGGAATCGTGAAGTTTATGCGGCTCAACAGATTAGGGCTGTCTACGTCACCCCTGATCAAGTTGTGCATAAAAATCACACCAAGCATTTTTCTACGGTTAACTAAGGATGGGAGGTTTACTAATAGCAGTCTACTAGAGTAAGATGGGAGTCTCACACCTTCATCCCAGTTAAGTGCCCGCAGAGCAAAGAGTAAAAAGTTTTTCTGTACTGATTCTATACGGTCCTGGTGTACTTTGTCCTGAGGGCAGCATACACAGGAGCCGGTCACAAGATCGGACGAACAAGCGAGGTATAGAGAGTCTTTGTTATATAGGAGTCGTCAAATTCCTTTGACCACCTCTTTATAAACCCAAGCACGCCCATGGCCTTATTTACCATGGTAGAAATGTGTTCGGAAAACTTTAACTTGGGGTCTAACATAACACCCAGATCATCCACCAGGGTAATTCTCTCAAGAGAACCACCAAATAGGGTATAGGGAGCCAACAAAGGGCTAGAACGGTGAAATGTCATAACTTTGCATTTCGAGGCATTAAGGTGTAACAAGTTTGCACAACACCATGACTGAAAGTTATTGAGATCGGATTGCAAGCGAGAATGAAATGAAATGTCCTTATACTGGACACAGAGTTTAACATCATCCGCATACATAAGTACTCGAGAGTATGTTAATACTGAAGGCAAGTATTAAGTAAGGGGCCTAGATGGCTGCCCTGGGGTACTTCCGAAGATACCTTTACTGGTAAAGAGAGGGAGTTTTTAAAGAGGGAAGCAAATGCAACACTATCCCGGAAAAGAATGCTGAGCTTACTACGTAAGCCTCTAACATTCTGATACGTTACTAAAAGAGAAGTTAGTTTTTTGGAAAGGTGGAAGCAAGACGGGAAGTTGAGTAAGAGGAAGTTGAGGTTGAGGTTGAGGGTGACACTGGAAATATTTGTAAGGGATATGGAGGGCCTATTCTTCTTCTAAGCCTTAAACTTCTTCACCACCACCGGACGCTGCAGACGTACTTGGCTGCACATTCTCCGAGGCGATGAATTCGGCTACCGAATCTGCATCGCCAGCAGCTGTCGTTGCCCTTGGAGTGGCAAACGAGATCAACTGCTGCACACTTGGAGTGGTCGGAGTCAGTTTTTCGGCGGCGCACGGCTGAGTGACGGTTGGCTCTTGCAGATCCCGCGGAGTGACCTTTTTACGCCTCGGAGACTCATTCAGCAGTTGCAGACTGCCAAATTGAGATTCCATGGCTTTGAGCCGATCTTATTGCTTTTTAAAGCTAACGGCCAGCTCCTTAAAGCCCTTCCCCGTCTGCCTCATGTCATTCTCCACCACACGCCATGCCTCGCAGCTGTAATGCAACCCATTACGTTTGGCTATAGCATCACTCACGAGGCCAGAAAATCCAGCGCACTACGCTGTCGCAGAGCCAGCAGGGGACATTCGGCCGATCGTGGGTGATCTGCTTCTTACCGGTTTTTTTGGCGCAGACCACAGCGTATTCCATTTTTATTATTAATTTATTTACTCAAGAAAATTTGCAAAAAAAAAGAACATTTCCATTGGTATCAGACCAATGTGCCAGACAACGCTCAAAGCGGAATTGCTAAAAAAAGAGAGCAGAGTGTAGAGCGGTTATAGCGAGAGGTACTAAGCATAGAGCGCTATTGCTCAGAAAGTTTAAAGAGCAAGAGAGAAAGAACAGCTATTGAAGTCGAGGTGATAGCGAGAGAGTGATAAAACAACAAAAGCTACAAGACGAGAGACGAGAGCTGTAATGCAATGTAATGCGTACTCCCGGCAGCAACACAAACACAACAAGCCGACGCCGAAAAATTTGAAGTTCAATAAATAATAGTTAAACACACATCAAAAGGCATGCACTCGCGGAATAGAATAGATTTACAGATAGTAGGTGGACTAGGAAGGTACTCAATGTTTATTTATGAAAACACCGACCGTTTATGTAAAACAAAGGGAAAATATGCGGAGCGCAAAACAAAAACACGTCTGATCACTACGAAAGATACGAAAGATTATGCAAAACCAGAACCAGAATCAGAATGCAAGACCATTGAACGCCTTGTCGAAATTTTCCTCAGAAAGCTCCAAGGAACGAATTGTATCCAGCGCAGCACCATCAAGATATTCACGAAGATATTGGAATTTTTCGATGATTGGGATACGCGACTCCTTGTGCACCATTGTCGAGAACATCGAGATGAATTCTGGCCAATCCGTGTAGTTCCCTTTAAACCGAGAAAACTTCAACTCGATTATTCGAGAACAGCCTATAATATCAGCAATATAAGCAACAACAATCTGCCAACACTATCTTGTATTGCGTTAATGTTATGGAACAAAATTGAACTTTTTTCTCCTAAACCGACTTTTTTTTTATAGATTTGGCGCTTTCAAATTATTAAATAATTTGTTTCGGGAAAAGTCTAAATAAATTAATTTCTTGTGTTGTTGTTTTCAAAGTCATTTATTAAATTTTTGGAATTGCAAAGTTCAATTCAACCAGATATAATATACTTAAGTGATGTGAAAAAAAGATCACTTCCTCAAAAAATAAAAAATACAATTTTTTTAATTAAATAAAAAACAACATAAAAAAAATTAAATTGCATTTAAAAAATGTAAATCTCCAAATCTATCAAAAACCAGAGGGAACGTTGTGAGTTGCTGCGGAGACCGCAACTCTACATTTATACCCAAAACTTATTGAACGACACGACAAAGAGTGCGTGCGAGAGAGACAGAAAATCAGTCTGAGCATGCGTAGAGACTGAAAATTTTGAGATATACGTTTTATAGTGAGATCTAACAGGAGTACGGATACCAAATTTGGTTGCTCTAGCCTTAATAGTTTCTGCGATTTTTGGATGCCCCAGATTTGCGGGGGCGGAAGGGGGTGTTTCGAAATTTTGAGACCAAACGGTCAAGGTCCGATATCACAGGAGTGTGGATACCAAATTTGGTTGCTCTAGCTCTTATAGTCTCTGAGATCCTTGAACTCACATTTTGCAATTGGCAAAACCGACCATGAATCCTGGGTGTTAGAGAGAGACAGAGCGAGCAAAAATGAAATTGTTTTCTTGATTCTGGCTATAATATTTATACGATCTGGTTCAGATTTTGCACTCTAGAAGATATAGTCATCCTCTACGATGATCAAGAATTGATCATTGATGCTATTGATTCTGATCAAGAATAAATATACTTTATGGGGTCGGAAACGATTCCTTCTGGACGTTACACACGGGTAAAAACAGAAGAACCACACGTAGTACCAATTAGGAACATATCCTCGTTCACAGGAGAGCCAAGAAAAGGTGTTCACAGAATGGATACTCGATAGAGAGGGCCTGGGACCAGCAAAATTTTTTGATTATTTAGCATACGCGTTTCAAGCGTAAGCAAGAAAGTCAAATAATTTAGAAATCGATTGATAGTGTTAAGCTGAGCTTCTCCAGCAGCGTAACTCCATCAGTTCAAATAATCATTAAAAAAAAAGGTTTCGAGAACGAACTTGAATGTTTTATTTCCATTTGTATCAATAACAATAAAAAGTAGCTTAGGCTTAGAGATCAGTTCCCTGTACTGCTTCTTGTGCTGCCATGGGCAGACGCTTAGCCGAACATACTCCCCCCGTTGAAGAGCAGGGGTCTTCAACATCCTTTTTTGGCAGCAATATTGCTGTCCTTTTAGGCAGGGTCGTAGGTGCTGTAGCTTCTACACATTCGTTAGAGCAGAAGGAGCATTGTGGACTGCCGTTTGTTCAATTCCTTCTTCCTACTTAAACTCCTCTCTTAGCTGACCAGAGTATTCGATACATCGCTAGTGAAATCCAAATCTGCCCACCCATGTTATTGAAAATAGAATTTACTTGACTTTGCATAGATTGGAACATCAGTTTAGAGTCATCCGAAGAAGACCAAGAAATATTCGGTAGGTGACGGTCACACATTACAATAAGTCGATCCAAATCATTTAATTGAGACGAAACAGGCAAGATTATAGCTTTAAGTTTATATAAAACAGACGAAGTTTATTCAATGTTGTCTTGTGCGTCAAAAGAAAAGAGGTGAGATGTTAACTCAGAACGAACAGCACCGACAAGACACCGCCGCCACGACAAGATGGACGATCAGATCTATATAGTTACATATATTATTCATCAATAAGAATTCGAGAAGTAGAAATTAATGAAATTATCTGAAACTGCTGCACAATCCACGCACATTCTGATAGGATATTTCGTTTATTTTGGCTATAATAATGATCAATCTAATCCAGATTCAGCAATCTGGTAAATATGGTCATTCCTTATAATTCTGCGTGCTCGTGATTCTCTTATCTTCAAAAATTAGATGCCACAGATATTTGACTTTGTGGGAGCGGTAGGGAGTGTGGCAAAATTTTTCTAAAAGTCGATTTGGTGCGTTGAGTAAAAATGCTGTTGCATTGGATGCTGGCTACGTTCGCAGTAAACGTTTCACTTAATGGAGTAACGCCAGGTGCCACAGCATCCCTATGTGTTTTTGCCTAACTTATTACACATTATTTTGGCTATTCACTGATGACGCAGAATAAATTAATCGATACAACATAAAGAGGATTATGTAACGAGCGTGTTCAGGCGAGCTCATGCAAATTTTGGTAGCTGGTCATGAGAGCTTAATGAAATCCGATATAAGCAGTAAGAAAGTTACATGTGCGTGTATGCACTGAGAGCGTAAATCGGGTGAGCGCGACAAAAGATAGTTTAAGAAAATTCGTTCGTCGTGTAGACGTTATTAGAAGAGATAATCGAAAAGATCATAAAAGCTACAAGAAGCTGCTGCTCCGAACAGCCAACTTATTTCGGCCACCTTTTATTTCGTCGCCCTGTTAGCCCAAAATGTATTTCGTATAACTTTATATATTAAATAAATTTATTTCCAATCACAACTCAATTTTGACTGTTGACAAATCAATAAAACAACTTCGAAGGACGAATTCCTGATGACCAATACAGATTAGACATCAGTAAGCTTGAATGCGTTGACAAGTTACAAGCGAGAATAATAGTAAAAATGAAATCCTGGATTCCAGTTTGTATTGCTTATATTAAATGATGTAATTACATAATAATATTAATATCGATACAAATATTTCAAAAATTGAAGAAATTGTTATATTGAAAATATGTTGCCATTAAAGCAGAATTGAGACACATTTCAATTCTTAGTAAAATCGTAATCGCAACGGTTTGCAAAACTTCTAAGTTTTGAAGCAATCTCGACGAAATTTTACTCGTAGTCGTTATTCATGAATAGACAAATTACACAATGCAACAGCATTTTTAGAAGTCGTTTAAGGTATCATTTGTAAAAATGTATGAATAAACCTACCTTTAAACAACATTACGATGAGGGGGAACGTTGTGATTTGCTGCTGCGACCGCAAATCTAAATTTATACCCGATACATACTCAGTATGGCTCTCCTCCGGCAGACGGAGATAACATTGAACAACAAAGAGTGCGTGCGGGAGAGATAGAAAATCACTCAGAATGAGTCGTCGGGCGCTGTCTAGCCATTGCAAATTGATTTGTTCCTTCTGGCTATAATTGGATAATATTAATTTCATCTGATCCAAATTCGGCAATCTGGTAGATATAGTCATTCTCTGATTGTGATTGTGCGTTTTTAATTTTCATTTATCTTTAAAATTGTGGATGCCACAGATGTTCGTTCTTTGTGGGAGCGGAAGGTGGTGGAACGAAATTTTGAAGTACACTTATGCAGGTTCGATATCACAGTAGTGATATCTGAAATCTATGCGCTCATTTTTAGCGATAAGCAAAGCCGACCATGAAACGTGTGTGTTCGAGAGACACAGAACGAGAGAGAATGAAATTTTTTCTTCATTCTGGCTACAATAACAATAACAATGGTTAAGATTGTGCATCTTTAAAATTGTGGAAGCCACAGATTTTCGTCCTTTGAAGGGACGAAAAGAGGCGGGCGAAGTTTTGAAATACACTTGTAAGAGTGACATATTACAGAAACATGGATAGAAAATGTCGTTGTTCTAGCTCTTGTAGTCTCTGAGCACTAGGCGCTCATAGGGACGGACAGACGAACAGACAGACAGACTTGGCTCAATCGACTCGGCTATTGATGCTGATCAAGAGTATATGTAAGAAGGAGTGGGCAAGCTGGCCCATTGAGGGAGCAGTGGTTAACAGCAGTAACGGCGGACTAACAGCAGATAGACAGCAGAACAACAGCAGTAATAACGGGAGCAGATAAACAGCTCATAACCAGCAACAGCAGAGAAGAAGAGAAACCAAAAAAGGCAGTCGAAAGAGAGAACACGAGCATACGGACGCGACTCAAGCAGCAGCAGAAAATCATCAGAAATAAGCCTTAACTTTAAGAACTTTTTTAATCACACATACCAGGCCACCGCGATAATAATACGAATAAACATTACTTTAAATAATATCTTACACATATGTATATATATACTTTATGGGGTCGGAAACGCTTCCTTCTTGATCTCACACACATCCATTTTCGCCGCAAATCTAATATACCCCTATACTCTTTTTGAGTATCGGGTATAAAAATAACTGGTTTTTTAAGTTAAAAAAAACCTTGCCATAGAAAAAAAACATAATTCATTACAAAATTGTAAATCTCCAAATCTTTCGGAAAAAGTCGGTTTGATTGGAAGCGTCAAAGAAAGTTCGACTTTGTTGCCTAGTGTTATACCTCTAACCAGTTAGATCGGACATCTATGTATATCTGCGTATCGGTAAAAAAAACGAGGGGGAATGTTGTGAGTTGCTACGGACACCGCAACTCTACAGTTATACCCGATACTAAGTCAGTATGGCTCCCTCCGGCAGACGCCGCTAATATTAAACGACACGACAAAGAGTGCGTGCGAGAGAGACAGAAAATCAGTCTGAGCGTGACGTCGGGCGCTGCGTAGCCACTGCAAATTGATTTGTTTCTGTTGGCTATAAAAATGATCTGATCTGATCCAGATTCAGCAATCAGACAGATATGGTCGTTATCTATGATTTTGCGTTTTTAGTTTTCTCGAATCTGCAATATTGTGCATGCAACAGATTTTCGTCCTTTGTGTAGGCGGAAGGGGGTGGGGCGAAATTTTGAGAAATACGTTTTATAGTGAGATCTAACAGGAGTGCGGATACTAAATTTGGTTACTCTAGCGTTAATAGTCTTTGAGATTTGTGAATATCCCCAGATTTTCGTCCTTTGCGGGGGCGGAAGGGGGTGTGGCGAAATTTTGAAACAAACTCGTCTCGGTACGATATATTAGGAGTCTGGATACCAAATTTGGTTGCTCTAGCTTTTATAGTCTCTGAGATCTAGGCGCTAATGTTTTACTCTAAGCAAAGCCGCCTATGCTACGTGTGTGTTAGAGAGAGACGGGGCGAGAAAAAATGAAATTGTTTTCTTGATGCTGGCTATAATAATAATACGATCCAATTCAGATTCTGCAGTCTAAAAGATATGGTCATTCTCTACGATTCTGCGTTTTTGGTTTTCTCATATTTTTAAAATTGTGGATGCCACAGATTTTCGTCCTTTGTGGGGGCGGAAGTGGGCGGGGCGAAGTTTTGAAATATTTTTGTAGCAGTGACATATCACAGAAGTCTGGATCCAAAACATCGTTGCTCTAGCTCTTATAGTCTTTGAGCACTAGGCGCTGAAGGGGACGGACAGACGGACAGACGGACGGACGGACGGACAGACAGACAGGGCTCAATCGACTCGGCTATTGATGCTGATCAAGAATATATATACTTTATGGGGTCGGAAACGATTCCTTTTGGACGTTACACACATCCACTTTTACCACAAATCTAATATACCCCAATACTCATTTTGAGTATCGGGTATAAAAAACGGTCTTGGGAATATTTGAGATAATGTTTTTTATCCCCAACAGGCCGAACATTTTGTCTGAAATAACACGGCGCATCCTCTTTGATGACATCCAAATTGGAAGTAAGTCTTGTGTAATGGCACGGCTTGCTAAGTATTGCTGGCATTGCAGCCTCGGCGGGGCCATGAAAGCCGACCATGAAACCTGTGTGTTAGAGAGAGAGAGAGCGAGAGAGAACGAAATTGTTTTCTTGATTCTGGCTAGAACAATTATACGATCTGTCATCTAGTCATCCTCTACGATTCGGCATTTTCTGTTTTCTCGTATCTTTGAAATTGTGGATGCCACAGATTTTCGCCCTTTGTAGGGGCGGAAGTGGGCGGGGCCAAGTTTTGAAAGTTTTGAGTATAGGGTATAAAAATTAGTTTGGTTCGAAACGTAAATATGTTGTTATTAGGCAAAATTATGGGGAGCTATGACTGAAAACTGTTGTTCTTCAGAAATAATATGCTGTAGTTATATAGTACTTAGATCAATCAAATGTCGTAGCTAGCAAACAGAGAGATGATACTCTGCTATGGAACCGATACGAAATTTATCCGATAATATTATTTTGCTGCTTTTTGCCATCAGAAAAAAGAAATAATGATCAATACTAAAAAGGAAACCGATGGTATTTTGCTGGGCCCGAAGTATAGAAATATTCTTCTTCAGCACCACAGCATCCACATACAATACATTGCTGAATTCTGAAAATTTTTATTGGCGTTGTATACACAAATAAGGCGATATCCTTGATTGTGTTGGCGTCACTGTCGGGTGATGTCCAGGATGCCCTCCGACATCACAAACGCCATATCTGACGTCGCAGACTTTAGCTCCACCCCAAGGAGATCTTCTAATTTTAGATCTGGATCACCGCATATCCTTCCAAGGATTCCGATCTTTTACTCTGGCGACGTTCCAATTGGTTGTGGAAAAGTTATTCAGACAAACCCTTGGCTTTGACGAGACACACACTCGGGATCTGAGTCTGTTGGTATCGTCCTCCTGCAGTAAGACGTCTTGGAGCTCTTTCTCCCCAAGATATCATTTGTCACGAGGGCCTGACCATGTTTAGCTCGAGATTCCGAGTTGTACCTTAGTCCGTTTGGGATGCTGAACTTGAGGGTTGGGTTACTCCGCTGAGCGTTGCCGCTTAGTTGTCGCTTTGTCTGGCTTGAATACACACTTGTTAGAGCTAATAGCTTTGGCTGGTAGTTCAGCAGTACCATCTTAGCTCACCGCATCAGCTCGGCCCCTTCGGGAGAGGACTCAACCAACTGGATACAATGGCGGTGCTGCTGGCAGTGGTTACCAAGTGTTCCCCGGTCGCTGGGTGCTTAGCAGCCGCGATTTCGCTCTGCTTGACAGCCACCCGGGTAACCGGCTCGCCCTTGGGGTTTTCCGAGTCTCATTCACCGTATTGTTTTGTCCTGGTTTCCCAGACGTTAAGGTTGAGGGATAGTCCTCGGCATATGACAGTGCTACCTTGGATTGGGTAAGTACACTGAAACTTTTTTCTCTTCGCCCTACTATCATTGGCCAGCATCCATGTCGGAGACTTGACCATACCAGGACCAGGCCACTTCACCGGAGTGAGAGATGGAGTTGGTGCGCTCTCTTTATGTACATGCCAGACTCACCCTTTACTGCTAAGCTAATTTGTGTGAGAGAGAGTGTGAAATCAGGAGAATCAGTCACGAAAAAAGTTTTCGTTCGCAACTTTTTTTTCCATAGGTTTTCTGGATAGGTTCATTTTCAATGATTCCGCGATTTTGTGTTTCTAGCACAATAAAATAGTGGGTGCACCAGATATTCGCGCTTTGAGAGCGATAGGTTAGGTAAAGTCCTCCAGCTCATTTAGACTCTGCGGACTTATTTTATTTATTTATTTAATTAACAATTATCTGCTAATAATGGTACTTAATTACAAAAGGAGGAAAGAAGAAAAGTTAAAAGTTTGTTAAATTTGGGTGATTATAAATATTTCATGATATTAGTTTAAGGGATAGTTCAGGGGATAAGGTATGACAGAGGGAGTTATAGTTATGGCATATAACCCTAAAAGGTTCATGTTCGGCATAATTAGACCTACATATGGGTAAGCGGATTGGCCTAAAAGTACGGGTAGGTCTAGAAGGAATGGCCAAGTCAATCTGACCCAAAAGAGTTTGGGAGTCAACAGTCCTGAGAAGGAGCTTGTGCACGAACATTACCGCACTACAAATTCTGCGATGGTGCAACGACGGCAGGTCAATTAGTTAAAGTTACGAAGGGCAAAAATTAAAAATTGCTTTTGCACGAATTCAATAACAACCTGCTGCTCTGTATACTGCGGGCTCCACACACAAGAACAATACTCCAATATAGGACGTACTAACGAGATGTACAGTTGTTTCGTAACGTACGGGTCGTCAAACTCCTTGGACCAACGCTTGATGAACGCTAAAACACCCTTAGCTTTATTTACAGTTGCAGCTATATGGCTGTTAAAACACATTTTATGATCACAAAGGACTCCTATGTCATTTGAACTCGAAATTCGCTCGAGGACATGATTTCCTAGAACATATGAGATAAGTTTGCATTTAGAAAGGTTCAGAAAAAGAAGATTAGTTGAACACCACAATAGTAGTTCACTTAGATCCAGTTAAAGGCGTGTGTGCAAATACCAATCAGAGTAAGACAGACAGATCTTAACATCATCAGTATACATTAGTGTAGTAGAGTATGTTATAACTTGAGGATGGTCATTCACAAATAAAATAAACAGAAGCGGGCCCAGATGACTTCCCTGTGGCACACCTGAAGTAACATTAACAATATTTGACAACACGTTAGAAAACAAAACACGTTGAGTACGGTTAGGGAGATAGGACAAAATCCAATCTAGAAGATTCGTTGGGAACCCTAATAAAGAGAGCTTGTGAATAAGCAGAGCATGGTTCACAGAATCGAATGCCTTGCTGAAGTCCGTAAAAACTACATCCATCTGCAAACCAATTTGAAAACCATGGTGGATTAGGTTAGAAAACTCAAGGTTAGTCGATGTTGAACGATGTCTGAAAGAACCGTGCTGTGACGGAGATATCAAGCTGCAACAAAGATGTTGCAGTTGCCGGGTGACCAGGAACTCAAGAAGCTTTGGGATGGCGGAAAGCTTTGCGATACCACGATAGTTTTCAATATTTGATTTTGGACCTTTTTTGTGAAGCGGACTCATTCCAAATTACTGGGAGACAAGACTGTTCCAAAGAGAGGTTGAAGACAAGGTCAAGGGTTTGGTAAAGGGGCTGGGCAAAGTGTTTTAAAATGCACCTTGGTACCTTATCTGGACCCGCAGAAAACGATATTTCCATAGATGACAAACCTTCCAGAACAACGCTTTCCTCGAAAATAGGCAGAAAAATGCTGTTAGCGTGGGGTAGCTGGTACGGATACGGAGTGGATGCGTTTTAAATATGAGACGAGTACGTTGTTTGGAAAAAGGTACCGAATAAATTTGCAATACCAACAGCAGAAGCTGTTTTGACTTACGCTTAGACTTAACGAACGAATATAATTTTTTAGGATCACTTGGAAAGTTTCAACTACATTATGAAAGGTAATGATTATAACACTGACTATTAACAGCAAGGAACAGAGAGCGAGCGGAGGAGCATTGAGCTAAGGCCGACGTGGAGCCCGACTTCTGGTACTTTTTATAGAGCCTGGATTAACTATTTTTTAAGTATGAAAAATACTTGGAGATCCAGGGAGGCTTGGACGATACGGGTACAGTGATATCTGGAACAAATGTATTAAGGGCGAAGTAAATAGAGTTATACAACGAGTTAAATGTTGCTTCCCTGTTCGGCAATGAATAAAGAAACGAGGTCAAGAAGTCTGTCCCTAATGTTTTTAACGGCATTAATTTGGACAAGGGAAATATCCGTTAGCCCATTGATAAAGACATTGTGGCAATTGGGAAACAACAGGTTAGCGTCATCGCAAGGCAGCCAAGAGAGAAATGGGAGGTTAAAGTCGCCCATGACAATAATTCGATCATTGCACCCTAATGCAGATAGGACAGTATTAATTGCTGAGAGGTGATATAAGTAAATCTCAGCATCAGACCTGGGAGGAATGTAGGAGCTGGTTAAATAGAAAAATGCCGAGCCAACACGAACTTTGACTGCAACAAATTCAATTCCATGGATGTTATTGAATGGGAATAACTCAGATGAGAAAACAGATTTGACTGCAATCAGAGCCCCACCTGCAAAAGATGGGCGGTCCATTCTATAAATAGTGTAACTATCAATGGAAATTTCATGATCATTGACAGAAGAGTTAAGCCAGGTTTCGGTAAACGCGATGGCATCGAAATCAAAAGACGCACTATTAGTATGAATTTGACGCAATTTGCCCAACAAACTGCCAATGTTCTGATAGTGAATGGAAAAATGGTACATCAGTTTTTTGGAGCAGGTTTGGTAATTCTTGGATTCAAGTTCGAATCTTTGAGAAGGAACTCATGCATAATTGTATGCTCAGGCCATATTGACGGTTCTAGAGAACTGGATAGTAAAGAATCAGGGAGAAGAATTTTAAAGGATGATATGTTGCGGTTATGTTTAAATGTAAATTTAGTCACAACTATATCAGGGAGGGACCACTGCTCTAAGTTGACGTCCCGAGCGAGATCGAGATGGTGGAGCCACTCCTACAAGAGATCTCGGTCCTGGGGCAGAAGCATTGGCAGGAACGGCTGGAGCAGGAATTGGCCAGACATCACCAGCAACCAGCGGACTATTAATACTGTTCTAGAATATACACTCTTTGACACTTTAATATGACACACTGAAATGTACAAGTCAGGCATTAATATTTCCGGCACAAGCCAAAGGAAGCGGTCAATTTGCATTTTTATCAGATCTCTAATCACTTGCGCATAAATTTAAAAAAAAACGAGGGGGAACGTTGTGAGTTGCTGCGGATACCGCAACTCTACAGTTATACCCGATACTAAGTCAGTATGGCTCTCCTCCGGCAGACGCCGCTAATATTAAACGACACGACAAAGAGTGCGTGCGAGAGGGACAGAAAATCAGTCTGAGCGTGACGTTGGGCGCTGCGTAGCCACTGCAAATTGATTTGTTCCTTTTGGCTATAAAAATTATCTGATCTGGTCCAGATTCAGCAATCTGATAGATATGGTCGTTATCTATGATTCTGCGTTTTTAGTTTTCTCGAATCTGCAATATTGTGGATGCAACAGATTTTCGTCCTTTGTGGGGGCGGAAGGGGGTGGGGCGAAATTCTGAGATATACGTTTTATAGTGAGATCTAACAACAGAAGTGCGGATACCAAATTTGGTTACTCTAGCCTTAATAGTCTCTGAGATTTGTGGATGCCCCAGATTTTCGTCCTTTGCGGGGGCGGAAGGGGGTGTGGCGAAATTTTGACACGAAACGGTCAAGGTCCGATATCAAAGGAGTGTGGATACCAAATTTGGTTACTCTAGCTCTAATAGTCTCTGAGATCCTTGAACTCACATTTTGCAATATGCAAAGCCGACCATGAAACCTGTGTGTAATCGACAGAGCGAGACAGAATGAAATTGTTTTCTTGATTCTGGCTATAATAATTGTACGATCTGGTTCAGATTTTGCAATCTAGAAGATATAGTCATTCTCTACGATTCTGCGTCTTCTGTTTTCTTCTTTCTCTTCTTTTTTCTCGTATCTTTGAAATTGTGGATGCCACAGATTTTCGCCCTTTGTGGGGGCGGAAGTGGGCGGGGAAATGTTTTGAAATATACTTGTAACAGTGACATATCACAGAAGTCCAGATATAAGACGTCGTTGCTCTAACTCTTATAGTCTTTGAGCACTAGGGACGGACAGACGGACAGACAGACGGGGCTCAATCGACTGGGCTCAATTCGAGTGTCCTTATGATAAGAAAGAAACTTGGGTTATGGTAAGTACTTTTCAAAGAACGAAAAATCGAAAATAAAAGCAGTGAAGGAAGTAGGAAGGAAGGAAGTTGAAAATTCAAATTTACCGTTTCCTTTGGCTTGTGCCGGAAATATTAGTGACTGAAGTGTACAATTTAGTGTGCCGTATTCAAGTGTTGGGGAGTGTACAATCGTTTTTGTTTCTGTTTCCTTTTAGATGTTCGATACATTTAATAAGCCACAAATAAAAAGTGGCAGGATCAGTTTATATTACCCGCATATTATGTGTACACGTATATTTAGATAGATAGATAACGAGGATATTGTAGTGTTTTAGAATTCCTACGCTTTACCGTTGCAGACGAAATTCGGCAAAGCGTTTGGATTCTGAAACCCTATGAGTCTGCATTCAACAAAACCTATAGATTGGTTTTAAACATATTTTCTTGAGTAACACATTTTGCAACTAATACGACGCTAAGTGGGAAAGCATTCATATGTGCACAATAAGTGGTTAAGAAACTTATGCTCGTATCTATACAAATATGTCGGAGAGTTATTTAACTGATCCACTCTTTCCAACATTGACTGACTACGCAGTAATTATTGTAATTGTGCTATTCCCATTACGGCGCTTTACTCACACTGTATTGCTCTTGTTTTCCCTCTTCGAGCTGCCTCTTTGTCTGCAAAGTCTCCATCTATTTCATTCAACCGCCAGGCTGCTTCAGACAGAAACTGCGAGCTCACAAATCTAATATTGGACGTTGACATTCAATGACTGCATCTTTCAAAAGGCTATGCAATTACTGCACCGTCAAGTGGCCCGTGTGACACCAGCAAAAGGCTGTTACGCGCGGCTCCTAGGCAAAACGCAACCCTCCTCCCAGACAGCCGGCGCGCTGGAAAGGAAAGATAGCTGTTAGACTAATATGCGAGGAAAATTATAACTAAAAATTACTAGGAGAACTAAGCTTGCATTCAAAATACATATACCACTACAATTACTAATTACGAGAAAGGTCTGTGAGAAATAGTAATTTAATAAGAAGAATGGAATTAGTAGTGGATATAATATGGTAGAGGCAATTATAATCGGAGCATAAGAAACTAAACGGTTCATGCAAGGAATAATTCGATCTACGAAGCGGAAGAGACAACGGTATATAGTTTCTAGTGAATCTAATAGGAATCGTGAAGTTTATGCGGCTCAACAGATTATTGCTATCTACGTCACCCCTGATCAAGTTGTGCATAAAAATCACACCAAGCATATTTCTACTATTAACTAAGGATGGGAGGTTTACTAATAGCAGTCTACTAGAGTAAGATGTCAATCTCACACCTGCATCCCAGTTTTTCTGTACTGATTCTATACGGCTCTGTTGTACTTTGTACTGAGGGCACCATAGACTGGAGCCGTATTCTAGAATCGGACAAAATAGCAAGGTATAGAGAGCACGCCCATGGGCTTATTTACCATGGTAAATGTGTTCAGAAAACTTTAGCTTGGCGTCTAATATAACACCAAGATCATCCAACAGGTAAGTTCTCTCGAGAGAACCGCCACCTAGGGTATAGGGAGCCAAAAAGGGGCTAGAACGATGAAATGTCAAAGCTTTGGATTTCGAGGCATTACTGTGTAACAAGTTTGCACAACACCATGACTGAAAGTTATTGAAATCGAATTGCAAGTGAGACTGAAATGAAATGTCCTCATGCTGGACACAGAGTTTAACATCATCCGCATACATAAGTACTCGAGAGAATGTTAATACCGAAGGCAAGTCATTAATAAAGAGTGTGAAGAGTAAGGGACTTAGATGGCTGTCCTCTGGTACTCCCGAAGAATCCTTTACTGGTGAAGAGAGGGAGTTTTTGAAGAGGACTCTTTGAGACCTGGAATAAAGATAACTAGAAATCCATCTCAGGAGGTTGGGCGGAAACCCTAAAAGGTCAAGTTTATGTTTTAAAAGGGAATGGTTTACAGATTCGAATGCTTTACTAAAGTCGGTGTAAATAACATCCGTCTGTAAGTAACCTTGAAAGCCTTTAACAATGAAAGAGGTAAACTCTAACAAGTTCGTAGTGGTTGATCGCCGCCTTATAAATCCATGCTGAGTTGGAGATATAAGTGACTTGCAGAGATGTTGCAAGTGCGGAGTAAAAAACCTTCTTAAACATTTTGGGACTAGCGGATAACTTTGCTATACCTCTATAATTTTTTGCATCAGACTTACTACCTTTTTTATGGAGAGGAATTATAAACGATTCCTTCCAGATCGGGGGGAAGAAAGAAGAATCAATGGACATGGTGAACAGTTTAAGCAAAAGTCCACCCAGAGCCTCGGCGCAGTATCTGAGTACACAACCTGAAACCCCGTCTGGACCCGGTGAAAACACCGGCTTAACTAGTCGAAGATCAAGAAGTAAAGAACAATCATTTAGCAAGGGACTGAAAATGCCGTTCGACCTCGGTAAACCGTATGGGTACGGATGACCAGAGTAGCTTTCCTCGGAATATGTGGTTTGGAAAAATTGGGCAAAAACATCGGCAATTGCCTGATTATTATTTGCCGACGTATTACAAAATGATAGCGAGGATGGGTGTGCGGATGTTATACGCTTACTGTTTACGAAGCAGTAAAACTGTTTAGGGTCCTGAGAAAAACGTATCCTGCATCGAGATAGGTAGTTCTTATAGCACTGAGCATTAAGAACTGAAAAGTTTGACCGAGCTATTACATAGCGAGAGTGAGAAGTGAGAACCCACTTCTTGAAATTTTTTATAGAGTCTTGATTTTAAGATTTTTAGGCTGCATTGGCTGGTAAACCAAGGGGGTTTTCCAGATCTAATCGGACAAGAAAGCGGGACACAAGAATCAAAAATCAAAAAAGGAAAACACCGGCTGTTTATTCAAAACAAAAGGAAAAAATGCGGAGCGCAAAACAAAAACACGTCTGATCACTACGAAAGAGAATCGGAGTTTCCACCTTCTTCGGATATATCTATTTATGAGCAGCACTTGTCCGCTTTAACCGCTGTTTCTTCCTCGCTATCAGATAAAGATCATATGATAGTTCTTGGTGACTTCAACTTGCCAGGAACTGTTTGTACTTCGGTATACGAGTCTAGTAACCTAGTGCCCATGTCACGACATGACTTTGTTGACGGCTTGCTTGACCTGTCCCTGTCTGAAGTCAACCGTGTGAAAAATTCCTTGATCTGTGCTTTGTATCGGATCCGACCTTGGTGTTGTTAGTGTACTTGTGCACTGATGTCATAAAAGGCACAAACATTTTTTACAATGCTCTTGGCACAATTTTTGATTCTTGTGTCCCGCTTTCTTGTCCGATTAGATCTGGAAAACCCCCTTGGTTTACCAGCCAATGCAGCCTAAAGAACTTAAAATCAAGACTTTATAAAAATTTCAAGAAGATGGTTCTCCTACGCCGAGGCTCTGGGTGGATCCTTGCTTAAACTATTAACCCTGTCCATTGATTCTTCTTGCTTCCCCCCGATCTGGAAGAAATCGTTAAAATTCCTCTCCATTAAAAAGGTGGCAAGCTTGAAGCAAAAAATTATAGAGGTATAGCAAAATTATCCGCTAGTCCCAAAATGTTTGAGAAGGTTTTAACTCCGCACTTGCAACAACTCTGCAAGTCACTTATATCTCCAACTCAGCATGGATTTAGAAGGCGGCGGTCAACCACTACGAACTTGTTAGAGTTTACCTCTTTCATTATTAAAGGTTAAAATGTTCGTCCGTTCTCTTTCGTAGTGATCAGACGTGTTTTTGTTTTGCGCTCCGCATTTTTTCCTTTTGTTTTGAATAAACAGCCGGTGTTTTCCTAACTAAATTCTAATTATACTTCCTAACCAGACAACAATCTGGAACCCTATTCTATTACGCGAGTGCATGCCTTTTGATTTGTGTTAAAACATTATTTAACTTTTTATTTTTCGGCGTCGGCTTGTGCTTGTGCTTGTGTTTGTGTTGTTGCAGTGAGTGAGTACGCATTACATTGCATTGCAGTCCGCTCTCGTCTGGTAGCTTTTGTTGTTTTATCACTCTCTCGCTATCACCTCAACTTCAATAACTGTTCTTTCTCTCTCGCTCTTTAAACTTTCTGAGCAATAGCGCTCTCTGCTTAGTAGCTCTCGCTATAACCGCTCTCCACTCTGCTCTCTTTTTTAACCAATTCCGCTTTGAGCGTTGTCTGGCACATTGGTCTGATACCAATTTGTTTTGCAAATAATAGTAAATAATAAAATGGAATACGCTGTGGTCTGTGCCAAAAAAAGCTGTAAGAAGCAGATCACCCACGATCAGCCGAATGTCCCCTGCTGGCTCTGCGACAGCGTAGTGCACGCAAAATGCGCTGGATTTTCTGGCCTCGTGAGTGATGCTATAGCCAAACGTAATGGCTTGCATTACAGTTGCGAGGCATGCCGTGCGGTGGAGAAAGACATGGTGGCTTTTATGAGGCAGACGCGGAGTGGCTTTAAGGAGCTGACCGTTGGTTTTAAAAACCACTACGATCGGCTCCTAGCCATGGAGGCTCAGTTTAGCGGTTTAAAACTGCTGAATGAGTCTCCGAGGCGCAAAAAGGTCACTCCGCGGGATCTGCAATTGCCAACCGTCACTCAGCCGTGCGCCGCCGAAAAACTGACTCCGACCACTCCAAGTGTGCAGCAGTTGATCTCGTTTGCCACTCCAAGGGCAACGACAGCTGCTGGCGATGCAGATTCGGTAGCCGAATTCATCGCCTCGGAGAATGTGCAGCCAAGTACGTCTGCAGCGTCCGTGTCCGTGGTGTCCGCAAGTTCGCTAGTTGTCCCATCTATCCCGATCCCACCAGTAAATAGACGTTCCGGACCTCCGGATATTGCCACCACAGGTACTAGGCCTGTGGTGACTAAACCACTGGTGGGAGTCCCACCAAAACGACAAGTTTTTATTTCACGGCTGGCCCCTGACCTCACATCTAATGATGTAATTGCTTTTATTCAAAGCAAAATAAAAGCCGTGGGTTTAAAGGTGGAGAAATGTAACTTCTCTTATGCCAGGGAGATAGCCTCGTTTAAGATAAGCATCTCCCCAACTCAATTTGACACCATTTGCTCCGCCAAATTTTGGCCGGAGCATTTGGTGGTGAAGGAGTTTAAGGCTAAGAAGAAGAATAGGCCCCCCATATCCCTTACAAATCTTTCCAGTGTGCCACCCTCAACCTCAACTTCCTCTTCCTCAACTTCCCGTCTTGCTTCCACTTTTCCAAAAAACTAACATCTCTTTAAGTAACCTATCAGAATGTAAGAGGCTTGCGTAGTAAGCTCAGCATTCTTTTCCGGGATAGTGTTGCATTTGCTTCCCACGTTATTGTGTTTACTGAAACCTGGTTAAAGCCGGACATTCTCAGTTCCGAGGTTTTGGCAGGTCGGTACACAACTTTTAGAAAGGACCGTTCGTCTCGACGTGCAGGGGGGGTTCTAATTGCAGTGGACTCTTACTTCACGTCGGAACACTTCACAGTCCAAGTTCAACAGGAACTGGAATTCCTGTGTGTAAAACTGATTCTTCCCGCTTTCGCTATATTCATTACTTGCTCGTATATCCCACCTTCTTCGGATATATCTATTTATGAGCAGCATTTGTCCGCTTTAACCGCTGTTTCTTCCTTGCTATCAGATAAAGATCATATGATAGTTCTTGGTGACTTCAACTTGCCAGGAACTGTTTGTACTTCGGTATACGAGTCTAGTAACCTAGTGCCCATGTCACGACATGACTTTGTTGACGGCTTGCTTGACCTGTCCCTGTCTGAAGTCAACCGTGTGAAAAATTCCTTGATCTGTGCTTTGTATCGGATCCGACCTTGGTGTTGTTAGTGTACTTGTGCACTGATGTCATAAAAGGCACAAACATTTTTTACAATGCTCTTGGCACAATTTTTGATTCTTGTGTCCCGCTTTCTTGTCCGATTGGATCTGGAAAACCCCCTTGGTTTACCAGCCAATCCAGCCTAAAAAACTTAAAATCAAGACTTTATAAAAATTTCAAGAAGATGGTTCTCCTACGCTGAGGCTCTGGGTGGATCCTTGCTTAAACTATTAACCCTGTCCATTGATTCTTCTTGCTTCCCGTCTCAACATCCCGTCTTGCTTCCACCTTTCCAAAAAACTAACTTCTCTTTTAGTTACCTATCAGAATGTAAGAGGCTTGCGTAGTAAGCTCAGCATTCTTTTCCGGGATAGTGTTGCATTTGCTTCCCACGTTATTGTGTTTACTGAAACCTGGTTAAAGCCGGACATTCTTAGTTCCGAGGTTTTGGCAGGTCGGTACACAACTTTTAGAAAGGACCGTTCGTCTCGACGTGCAGGGGGGGTTCTAATTGCAGTGGACTCTTACTTCACGTCGGAACACTTCACAGTCCAAGTTCAACAGGAACTGGAATTCCTGTGTGTAAAACTGATTCTTCCCGCTTTCGCTATATTCATTACTTGCTCGTATATCCCACCTTCTTCGGATATATCTATTTATGAGCAGCACTTGTCCGCTTTAACCGCTGTTTCTTCCTCGCTATCAGATAAAGATCATATGATAGTTCTTGGTGACTTCAACTTTCCCGGAACTGTTTGGTCTTCGAGTCTAGTATCCTAGTCTAGTATCCTAGTGCCCATGTCACGACATGACTTTTTTGACGGCTTGCTTGACCTCTCCCTGTCTCAAGTCAATCATGTGAAAAATTCCTTGGGTCGATTGCTTGATCTGTGCTTTGTATCGGATCCGACCATAGTTTTGTTAACCCGAGCCCTTCCGCTCACTTTACCTGAAGACGCCTACCACCCTACTTTCGAGGTGTCGCTAGATATAGGACCAACTGTATTGGATCGGTCGAGTAGGCTGCCCGAGCGTGTCCGCTGCTTTCGTAAAGCCGAGTTTGCGAAGCTTAATAACCTCATTAGGGATTTTGATTGGTCCGCTTTGTACTTGTGCACTGATATCATAAAAGGCGCAAACATTTTTTACAATGCTCTTGGCACATTTTTCGATTCTTGTGTCCCGCTTTCTTGTCCGACTAGATCTGGAAAACCCCCTTGGTTTACCAAAGAGTTATCCAGTCTAAAAAACTTAAAATCAAGACTTTATAAAAAATTTCTTGAAGTTGGTTCTCCTACTGCTCACTCTCGCTATGTAATAGCTCGGTCAAACTTTTCAGTTATTAATGCTCAATGCTATAAGAACTACCTATCTCGATGCAGGATACGTTTTTCTCAGGACCCTAAACAGTTTTACTGCTTCGTAAACAGTAAGCGTAGAACGTCCGCACACCCATCCTCGCTATCATTTTGTAATACGTCGGCAAATAATAATCAGGCAATTGCCGATGTTTTTGCCCAATTTTTCCAAACCACATATTACGAGGAAAGCTACTCTGGTCATCCGTACCCATACGGTTTACCGAGGTCGAACGGCATTTTCAGTCCCTTGCTAAATGATTGTTCTTTACTTCTTGATCTTCGACTAGTTAAGCCGGTGTTTTCACCGGGTCCAGACGGGGTTTCAGGTTGTGTACTCAGATACTGCGCCGAGGCTCTGGGTGGACTTTTGCTTAAACTGTTCACCATGTCCATTGATTCTTCTTGCTTCCCCCCGATCTGGAAGGAATCGTTTATAATTCCTCTCCATAAAAAAGGTAGCAAGTCTGATGCAAAAAATTATAGAGGTATAGCAAAGTTATCCGCTATTCCTAAAATGTTTGAGATGGTTTTAACTCCGCACTTGCAACATCTCTGCAAGTCACTTATATCTCCAACTCAGCATGGATTTATAAGGCGGCGATCAACCACCACGAACTTGTTAGAGTTTACCTCTTTCATTATTAAAGGCTTTCAAGGTAACTTACAGACGGATGTTATTTACACCGACTTTAGTAAAGCATTCGACTCTGTAAACCATTCCCTTTTAGCGCATAAACTTGACCTTTTAGGGTTTCCGCCCAACCTCCTGAGATGGATTTCTAGCTATCTTTGTTCCAGGTCTCAAAGAGTCCTCTTCAAAAACTCCCTCTCTTTACCAGTAAAGGTTTCTTCGGGAGTACCACAGGGCAGCCATCTAGGCGCCTTACTCTTCACACTCTTTATTAATGACTTGCCTTCCGTATTAACATACTCTCGAGTACTTATGTATGCGGATGATGTCAAACTCTGTGTCCAGTACAAGGACATCTCATTTCATTCTCGATTGCAATCCGATCTTAATAACTTTCAGTCATGGTGTTGTGCAAACTTGTTACACCGTAATGCCTCGAAATGCAAAGTTATGACATTTCATCGTTCTAGCCCTTTGTTGGCTCCCTATATTTGGTAATTCTCTTGAGAGAATTACCTTGGTGGATGATCTGGGTGTTATGTTGGACCCCAAGTTAAAGTTTTCCGAACACATTTCTACCATGGTAAATAAGGCCATGGGCGTGCTTGGGTTTATAAAGAGGTGGTCAAAGGAATTTGACGACCCCTATATAACAAAGACTCTCTATACCTCGCTTGTTCGTCCGATCTTAGAATACGGCTCCTGTGTATGGGGCCCTCAGTACAAAGTACAGCAGGACCGTATAGAATCAATACAGAAAAACTTTTTACTCTTTGCTGTGCGGGGCCTTAACTGGGATGCGGGTGTAAGATTCCCATCTTACTCTAGTAGACTACTATTAGTAAACCTCCCATCCTTAGTTAACCGTAGAAAAATGCTTGGTGTGATATTTATGCACAACTTGGCTTGGCTCCCTATACCCTATTTGGTGGTTCTCTGGGTGGATGATCTGGGTGTTATGTTAGACCCCAAGTTAAAGTTTTCTTAACACATTTCTACCATGGTAAATAAGGCCATGGGCGTGCTTGGGTTTATACAGCGGTGCTCAAAGGAATTTGGCCTTAACTGGGATGCGGGTGTGAGACTCCCATCTTACTCTAGTAGACTGCTATTAGTAAACCTCCCATCCTTAGTTAACCGTAGAAAAATGCTTGGTGTGATTTTTATGCACAACTTGATCAGGGGTGACATAGACAGCCCTGATCTGTTGAGCCGCAGAAACTAGAAATGACTAGAAATTTTATACCGTTGTTCCTTCCACTTTGTAGATCGAATTATTCCTTGCATGAACCGTTTAGGGTCTTATGCTCGGATTATAATTCCCTCTACCATATTATATCCACCACTAATTCTCTTCCTCTTATTAAATTACTAATCCTTACACACCTTTAAAGAAATTAGTAATTGTAGTGGTATTTGTATTTTGATTGCATGCTTAGTTTCTTAGTAAGTTTAGTGCTAATTTTCCTCGAATGTCAGTCTAACAGCTAACTTTCTTGCATGTTCACGTTCGGTTCGGCTACGCGCCGTGCGTCATGCGGCAGCGGCCCTCGGTCGGTTGGGCGGGAGGAGGGCTGCGTTTTGCCTGGGATCCGCGCGTAACAGCCTTCTGCTGGTTTCACACGGGCCACTTGACGGTGCAGTAACTGCATCGCCTCTTGAAAGATGCAGTCATTGCATGTCAACGTCCAACATCTCCTTACCATCCTTTTCCATTAAAAGTGACCAAACTCTGTGCGGATTCTCTTTGCGTGCCCCTCTTGAAACTGTTCAACCTCTCTCTCGAGCTTGGTGATTTTCCCACCGTCTGGAAAGAATCCTACATAATTCCTATTCATAAAAAGGGGTCTAAATCAGACGTCTCAAACTACCGTTGTATTTCCAATTTATCTGCCATTCCTAAACTCTTCGAAAAAATTATTACTTCTCAGCTCCAACACTTTTGTAGTTCCCTGTTATCAGAATCACAGCACGGATTTGTAAAACGTCGATCCGTTTCGTCTAACCTTCTTGAATTTTCCTCCTTCGTAACTGCCGGATTTGCAAAGCAATGTCAAACTGACGTAGTTTATACTGATTTTAGTAAAGCTTTCGATTCAGTTAATCACAATCTCCTCATCCACAAACTATCTCACTAACTCCCTCTCTTTCCCAGTAAAGGTTTCTTCGGGAGTACCACAAGGCAGCCATCTAGGCCCCTTACTCTTCACACTCTTTATTAATGACTTACCTTCAGTATTAACATACTCTCGAGTACTTATGTATGCGGATGATGTTAAACTCTGTGTCCAGTACAAGGACATTTCATTTCATTCTCGCTTGCAATCCGATCTCAATAACTTTCAGTCATGGTGTTGTGCAAACTTGTTACACCTTAATGCCTCGAAATGCAAAGTTATGACATTTCATCGTTCTAGCTCTTTGTTGGCTCCTTACACCCTATTTGGTGGTTCTCTTGAGAGAATTACCCTGGTGGATGATCTGGGTGTTATGTTAGACCCCAAGTTAAAGTTTTCCGAACACATTTCTACCATGGTAAATAAGGCCATGAGCGTGCTTGGGTTTATAAAGAGGTGGTCAAAGGAATTTGACGACCCCTATATAACAAAGACTCTCTATACCTCGCTTGTTCGTCCGATCTTAGAATACGGCTCCTGTGTATGGTGCCCTCAGTACAAAGTACACCAGGACCGTATAGAATCAGTACAGAAAAACTTTTTACTCTTTGCTCTGCGGGGCCTTAACTGGGATGCGGGTGTAAGACTCCCATCTTACTCTAGTAGACTACTATTAGTAAACCTCCCATCCTTAGTTAACCGTAGAAAAATGCTTGGTGTGATATTTATTTCACAACTTGATCAGGGGTGACATAGACAGCCCTGATCTGTTGAGCCGCATAAACTTCACGATTCCTATTAGACTGACTAGAAATTTTATACCGTTGTTCCTTCCACTTTGTAGATCGAATTATTCCTTGCATGAACCGTTTAGGGTCTTATGCTCGGATTATAATTCCCTCTACCATATTATATCCACCACTAATTCTCTTCCTCTTATTAAATTATTAATCCTTACACACCTTTCTATTAATTAGTAACTGTAGTGGTATTTGTACTTTGATTGCATGCTTAGTTTCTTAGTAAGTTTAGTACTAATTTTCCTCGAATGTTAGTCTAATAGCTATATTTCTTGCATGTTCGCGTTTGGTTCGGCTACGCACCGCGCGTCATGCGGCAGCGCCCCTCGGTCGGTTGGGCGGGAGGAGGGCTGCGTTTTGCCTGGGATCCGCGCGTAACAGCCTTCTGCTGGTGTCACACGGGCCACTTGACGGTGCAGTAACTGCATCGCCTCTTGAAAGATGCAGTCATTGCATGTCAACGTCCACATCTCTACTAGGATTTCCGACCAAACTTCTTCACTGGACTAATGCGTACCTTTTCAATCGTTCTCAGCGTGTCTGCTTCCAATCTTCTCTTTCTAAACCAGTTTTTGTCTCTTCGGGTGTGCCGCAAGGTAGCCATCTCGGGCCCTTATTATTTAACCTCTTTATCAATGATCTTCCCCAAGTTTTAACTAATTCACGAGTCCTAATGTATGCTGACGATGTCAAGCTATGTTTTTCCTACAGCGATCCGGTGTCCCCGTTATTTCTTCAATCAGATCTCGACGCTCTCAACAATTCGTGTACTATTAACGCTCTTCCTCTTAACATTTCCAAATGTAACGTCATGACCTTCCATCGCAACAAGCCTTACCTTTTTGACTTTACAATTAATAACATTTTCTTGGAACGCCTGTACAAAGTTAATGACTTAGGCATTATCTTCGTTCCGAACTTATGTTTTAATTCTCATATATCCGCTATCTCGAATAAAGCCAAAGGAGTCCTTGGCTTTATCAAAAGATGGTCGAAGGAATTTTCTGACCCCTATACCACTAAACTACTCTACGTTTCTCTTTTACGGACTATCTTGGAATATGGTTCCTGTATCTGGTCTCCCCATTACCAAAAATATCAAGATATGCTTGAGTCCGTTCAAAAACAATTCCTTATCTTTGCCCTGCGCGGACTTAATTGGGACCCCTCTCGTCATCTTCCTTCTTATGAGAGTCGGCTGCGCCTCATTAACTTGCACTCTCTTGAAAGCCGTAGAACTTGTCATGGAATTCTCTTTTTCCACAAACTTCTCCTAGGCGAGGTTGAATCTTCGGCCCTCATTAGCCTTATCAGAATTGCTGTCCCATCCCGCCCGACTAGGCATTACTTTCCTCTCCGTCTTCCTCTCTGTCCTTCAAACTACTCTGACCATGAATCTTTCCGTAGCCTTTGCCGCGATTACAATAAATTTGTCCATATTTTTTCCTTTGATACTTGCGCTTCCAAAGTAAAATCTTCTTTAATGAATAATTTGAGTTAACTTCTTTCGGCCTTGTATTGTGTTACCGTACTTTCCAGTAACAGATAATTTTATGATTTGTACATTCCTATTTTTACACAGTTTAACTGTCCATAGTTGAACTCTAAACATTAAACATTAAACATATGGTGCAAGGAACATATGGCCAAGACTTTCATATCCTTGCATAAAGGAAGAATCTCAAGTTTCTGGCAGACGAGATATGCATTTCGAGCTGTATCGACCGAATTTCCAAGACATTTTGGGTTTTATTGGTACGGAAAACAAACGAAAATTTATATCCGTACTCAGTGCCTAACTTATGTGTTGGCACAGCAATAACTTTTCAGTTTATGGTTCTATGGTTTTAAAGACAGTTGAAGTAGAGCCCGAGAGTGTGTAAAACACACATTGTCAAACCGTTCCACAGTTGGTCCTCATCCGAAATTTTTAATTTTTTTTTAGTGAGTGCTTTTGAGAACTTCCCGTAGCTTTAATAAATTTAGGCTTTAAGAAAATCGGATATTAATTTAGTAATAAAAACTAAAGAATGTGTGATATGATTAACTTTTTTTTTTCTTTTCTATACTCAAAATGAGTATAGGGGTATTGTAGGGTTACGCAGCCCAATATTCCCTATAATTAATATATTATGCCAGTGAACAGTGGTTCCGTCCATAGGCCAAAAATAAAAAAAAAGGATAAAAAACTACACAATTTGTCTTTTAAATGTCCAAGCTTGACAAAGGAAAACCAGTTTTTTCTGGAAATCTAACGGGACTTTTTAAAAATAGAATTCAAAGCGTGAAAACGTGTTCATTTTCAAAGCGGAGCTGGACGCTGGACGAGCTGTTTAGAACAAAAGCGCTCTCCAAATCGGTCGTGTAATTGGTTAAGTTTACAACACTAAATTTTCATCAATGGATTTTGAAGCTAAAGGTATTTATTTTATATTAAGCAATTAATAAAAACCAATTTATCTTTTTATTCTTGTGAAATTAATGTTTTGCGTAACCTTTACGTTTACTTAAAGTTTTAGTTTGTGAACAGTTTTTAATGGTCATTTATTTATATTATATAATATAGCTCTAATTATTTATTTTTTATTGTAATCTTTTAAAAACGATTTTTGTAATATATTTTCGCTTTGTTTTGATATTCAAAATTTTAAAATCTACAAATTATAGCCAGTGGTGCAGCAGTAGAGTAAAACCCTATACCTTAGTAAAATGGCTATATGTGCAAAATTTATTTTCAATTTTTCTTAAAAAGTAATAGATGCTTGTTGGGTTTGACTATGCAGTTCTTATCTCTTATTGTTGTGCTCAGTTATGACAAATTTTCGTCTTCTTCGAACTCGATTTGTGGTACCATTAGCTTAGATAAGAGATCAAGCTCGCGCTCTACGTAGAAAATAGATATATGTGCAATCATGTCTATTCATGTTTTGAGAGTCGCAGTGTTAGCATCTTTTCAGTAAAAGTGACAAGCTGATTGATTCTGTACGTAAGCACTCATTATTGCTTCAAAGCAATACAAATTTAAAAAAAAATTGCATTTTAGTTAAAAACGCCACATGGTAAATCATTTTCTGAGGAAGAACAGGAAAGGATCAAGAGAATGAAATTAGCCGGCATAAAAACTGGTCGAATAGCTTCGCTAATGTATCGACATCAAAATACTATTTCAAACATTTTCATAGATCCAGACGGTTACCGCATAAATCGTCGACTTGGCCCAGTATCAACCATAATAGAATTGACAAAACGGCACTTGGGGCAGTTTGCAACTGAAGACCTAATGAGCTGCAACAAAATCAAGGCAGAACTCGGGTTAACAATCCCCAGGCAACGTGTGAGCCAAATTTTAAACGAAAATTTTAACCTGACATATCAAAAGAAAGTGGGCAAACTCCTCTAAACTAAACGTCATAATGATGCGCGCATGTCATTTTTGAAAAACACAAGTTCTGGGACCCCAAATTAGAAAATTTAATTTTTAGTGATGAAAAAAAAATGAGTTTACACGGTTCAGATGTCCATCATAAATATTGGAGAGACCCGCGTCATCCACGGGCAACTTGCTACAAGCCAAACCATGGTGATGGATCGCTAATGATATGGGCTGCCTTTAGTGCTAAAGGGAGGTCTCCAATATGTTTAATATCCGGCCGGATGAATGCTCAAGCATAGATAGAATTGATAGATAGTGAACCTTTTTCATTTGCTGAGCATTTCCATGGTGATCAATAGACATTTCAGCAGGATAATGCGCCAATTCATGTTTCCCGGGCCTCAATGGACTATTTTGAGACCCACAATAAACCGTTGATTAAGTGGGCTTCAATGAGTCCGGACTTAAATCCAATTGAGGATCTGTGCGGAATCCTTGCAGCAAAAGTCTATGCCTGTACAAGGCAGAACGAAACATTGAAGCAATTAAAACAAGCGATAGTTGCAGAATGGAACAGGATAGAAATAACAACACTAAAAAACTTTGCGAACTCAATGCCCAGTAGGCTGCAAAAGCTTCAGGAGCATAAGTTTAACTCCATTAATTATTAAAAGAGTGCATATTCCCATAAACTTGTTCCTTGGAAATTTTTTTCATACAAAATATTTTTTGCTGTTATACCCATTTTCTATGTGAAAAATGTACAATTATTTTTTTTTGTTATTAAAAAAATTGATATTGAATTTCATTATGCTTTTTTGTTTTGTACTTATTAACAGCTACCCAAATAAAAATATAAAATAAATCAAGAAAACACGTGTTGAAAAAAAACGTCATTCAAAGCAATGCACATATAGCCATTTTACTAAGGTAATTTCTTGTTGTTTGCACTGCCCACTGGAACACATATACATACATACATGTACATATACTCCCTCACGGCAGCAGCTTATGCAGCCGTTGTCTTATTTTCTTTCTTTCGCCTTATCTATCGCTCTCTTAATCTGTCGCGCACTTGTCGAAGCCTTGCTTGCATTAGGGCACGGGCGATTCGGCCGCCTGCCCTTGAATTCAGTCTGCACCTAGCAATCACTTGGTTTACATAAATCGCAACATACGCTGCTGAAAAAGATCAGTAGCTCAACAGGTAAATTCGATTTGCGGTGAAAATGGATGTGTGTAATGTCCAGAAGGAAGCATCAATAGCCGAGTCGATTGAGCCATGTCTGTCTATCTGTTCGTCTGTCCGTTTCTATGAGTGCCTAAAGCTCAGAGACTATAACAGCTAGAACAACGACATTTTGTGTTCAGACTTATTTGATATGTCACTGTTACAGGAGTATTTCTAAATTTCGTCCCCCTTCCGCCCCCACAAAGGACGAAAATATGTGGCATCCACAATTTTGCAGATACGGGAAATTTAAAAACGCACAATCAGAGAATGACTATCTCTGCCAGATGCGCGAAAATGGATCAGATCAGATTATTTTAACCAAAAGGAAAAAATAAATTTGCAGTGGTTGCAGATACGTTCTGAGTGATTTTCTATCTCTCTCGCACGTACTATTTGTCGTTCAATGTTAGCGCCGTCTGACGGAGGAAAGCCACACTGACGAAGTATCGGATATACAACTTTACCTCTTGTTTTCACGTGAATTCATTGTTAAAAATTTAAAAAAAAAATGTATTTATCAACTTTGAATTGAGAGATAACTGCTTTTGCTCCCGCTGATTTTCCTTTTAAAAAACAATTTTGAAATTTTTTTGAGTAAAAAAAAAACGTGGGAAGCGTCTACCAGAATCGCAATTTACGAAGAATTCGAAGAAAATTTCTCCATGAAACTATGTGTCCAAAATCATTTCCTAGCTCCCGCTGCAAAGCAGAGACAACCTTATGGGAAGACCATGCATTGAGAGCGAAAAAGATATATACTTTCACTTTGTTTTCCAGTTGAGCTGGGAGCAGCGCTGCGGCAGAGATTATTGATTGTTGCAACTTTCAGAACAGCTAGAACAGTTTTACTGGCTAGCTGGCTGTATGTGTTGGAAAAAAGCATTTATTCGACAGATAGATTGGAGACGATTAATTTTTCGATTTGTGTATCATGCTATCTCTCTCTTCGCCGCAAATTTAGCAAAGCCTTATGTCATAAGGCCATAAGAAGCATAGAGATTCCAGGCCGAGGTATTTTAAGGTATTTTGAGGTTTTTAAGGTATTTCTTGGAAGCTAACGAGCTTTTTCGCCACCTCTGATTCCACATTTACGACGAATATTTCTCCGTTGTTAGATGTTTATATAATGGTTTATTGTTTGATGCTTTTATTTACAACGATTAGAGGCCGTTACCGTAAAATTCGATTTGTCTAACAAAATGTACAAATTTTAAGTAAACGAAATCGATGCTGCGATCTCGTTGACAATTCCGCTCTACCCCGCTCTGATAAATTTGAGTGCTTAAAGATACGAACGAGGCACTACAATATAAGCGGTAAGAAATATAAGCACATGTGTGCGTACTTTGAGAGTGTAATTTACATTCTCTTAAATTAAGATAATAGATGTTATTAACATAATAAAAGATTAAGAGAAAAGAGCTATTGACGGCTGCTGCTCCAAACAGTATTTAAAAAAAATAACACATTTTTCAATCATATTGGGCTCAATTCAGATTCATCTTTTACAAAAAATTGTATAAAGAATTTTTTTTTTTTTTATTAACCAAACAATTTTTTTTTTATTTCGCGAAATGAGCCGAAATTGGGATTGGGGTTTATAACTTTTTAGCGTAGTTAGGTATCGGTCTGAAATTTTAAATATCCTTAGTCACAGGAAAGTCATATGCACACTAGATCATCCGGTTCAAGCAACTGATTGCCTTTGGAAGTCGTCTTGTGGAACAACCTTCTGCTGTTCGTACTTTCTGGGGCTCTGTTGTTCCTAATTTCTGGGGCAGCCTTCTGTTGCTTCCTTTTTATGTGAACCTTCTGTTACCCTAACCTCACACATCTCCTTTGTGATACTCTACATACAATTACACACTCAACTTGTTTAGTGCATCACACTTGAATGCTATTTAAGACCAAAAGCATGTACATAACTACACTTTATATTGTATTTCGGCCATCAAACAATGAATCTGAGAGTAATGACAAAAGAACATATAGTAAATGAAATGTTCACAAATTGTATTTTTATTTTCTTACAGAGGCAGATTATACTCTAGACGATTCTTTTTGGAATGAAGAAAGTCCCGTTGGTAAGTTTGCATCGATGTTACTTAAAATTTAATTATAAAATTACTCAACCATATATATTGTTCTTTAGATATATGTACATACCATTTAACAAAATTGAATAAAACATAATAAACATTAAGGAAAGCAGCGGCCAAAATTCGTCCGATTCCGAGGAAAAAACATTTATTTAATCTAAAATGTTCGCCAGCTTATTTCATTGTGTAATACACATAAACTTCTTCACTTGTGTGATGTCGTCTATCTCTTCTTGGCCGGTTAAAGTTCACTCGATCCATTTGGCACACAATTATCGACAGGATAGGATGAGAAATTAGCAGCTTAGTTTAGTTCAATGTTCATTTATATTACAACTGCCCTATGCACATGACTGTATTGTCCCGCTTAAGTAACTATTTTTACGCGCATAGCTGTGTGGTTATTGCTTGTGTCCAAAATATAGCTGTAACGTTCCCACACGTATAGCCAAAGCATATATATAGGTAAAGAGCTCTAAGGGCGCAAAACATAAGATGCAAATTTGTTCCACATTATACCCTTTCTAGAGTCGAATTACTTGGAAACAGATCCCTTGCAAGCAGCAAGACAGTTAACATGTATCGTCTTCGTGGCGCAGTTACCGGGAAGGTGTATTTAGTAGACTCGGTCGGAATGGCTACGGATCGTGGAGCCATGGTGGAGTCTATCTAGTCTGATTGGAGTTTCAGACATCGACCGACTTTCCGGACAGGTGAATACAGCCATATGAGATCATCGGGGTCGAAGCGTGCGGAATGGGAGTGCAGGTCACTTATGATGGTCTTCTACGACCTTCAGATATTTCCTTGCAGAATGATGTGTGTCCAGCAAATGGGATTGTAGTTTCACTGCAAAGGCCGGGTAGATTTACGCATCGGGTTTTGGTCGACCATACAGTAGCTCACACGGCAATTAGATACCCCTGCCAAGGGTTAATTTCGTAGGAGAGGGTCCGGTAGCTTCATAAGGCGCGGCCCTATGGGCGCCACAGCGCCTACTGCATTCGTTTATCCCAGTTCGTCTGATTAACCAGGTAGCTGAACAGCGTGCGGCTTAAACCTTAGATTAAGGGGCAAGCGAGGTGGTCCGGGTGTTCTCGTCGTCCGTTAATCGTAGGCAGGCATGAATAACTTCTACCTCAAAATTCCGTCCTTGGTCGGAGTGTAGAACGAAGAGAGCTCCATATTGGGAAAACATTCTATGTATCTATGTATGGTATGCTATGTATCGGTTGGTGGTGGGTAAGGTGCATAGTATTTCGATGACCAACATTTGGAATGCGGTACCGAATACACTTGGTAAAAGTGGTGGTGGGTAAGAGGCATAGTATTTCGACGACCAACCTTTGAAATGTGGTACCGAATAAACTTGGAAGAAGTTTGATAGCCGTTCTTCTTGTTGGATCGCTTAGTCTGACACGAGCACAGTCGAAGAATGGTGGACGCCTTGAAGGATTTCCGGCTGTTTCGAGGATGGGAGGACAGGAACCTAGTCGCCATCTTGGTTTGTGATCATAGGAACTCGATCTTTCAAATGTAAGAGAGCATTTAAATGCCAGTATGCCTTAACCTCAAGACTCTCACCCAAAATTGTATTCTTCCGCGGTCGGTCACATACGGCCAATCAAAATCACATATACACCTAATTCTGTTTTTAAACGGTTTTGAAATAACAGGGTTTGAAAGTCTTGAATTTTACATTTTTTTACACGATTTTATTCTTTTTAGCAATTTAGCAAATAACACAACACAAATAGTTAAAACCACACAAAGCTCGAAAACATCTAGCAACCAAACGACAGAGCACAAATTTGTTTTTCCGTTTTTATCATATTTTCCCTAATTTTAATAGTTTTTAGAGGCAAGGAACCAATCACTTTTTGCACGTTTTTTTCTGGAACCATTCTACCGTGTAAAAACAGAATTGGGTTACATATGTATATATCGTCAGCCGCAAAGGACATATTTGAGCCCAGCCGTAACTGATGGACAATAATTCATATAAATCCAATACATTAGGTTACGTTAGGTTAAGGCGGTAGCCTAGGGGGGGACGATAAGCTCCAAACTCACTTGGACCTGTAAAAAGAAAGGTCCATTTTGATGCCGCATGGGCGTGTGCCCCTTCTCAATGCCTAAAACCTCGGAGAGAAAACTGTTGCAAATTAGAGGCAGTCCCACCCGGAGGCTTGGATGAATTGAGCCAAGGTCCCAGGTTTGATTTCAGAAAGGTCCGAAATGTCCGTGAGGAAAGCGGCCCCGAGAATCCGAAGACGACGATTTCCAAGGGCCGGGCAATGGCAGAAGAAGTGGGGGACTGAATTCTCCTCTTCCTCGTTACGAAAACTCCTGCAAAAGTCATTGATAGGGATAGACAGCCTAAAGGCGTGAGTGCCTATCTGCCAGTGTCCCGTGATTGCTCGAGTAACTGCAGAGCATTGTGCTCTACTGAGTCTATCTGAGGCCATATCGATCTCGAGACTTTACAGGAGATGGCTTGCGTCCACCGCACTTTGAGCCATGAGTGTATAAAAGGACCGCATTTGCAGGTCCGGGTTCGGCCATCTTCCTGTCCTCCCTAGGTGGGATTGATACCTGGAAAGGCGTCGAGAGGTGATCACTGGGATACAATAATCCGTCCTCTCCGGTAATTGCGGGAGTCTCGTCAGGATTCCCGACTGCCCAACCGCGGACGCTTTCCACGGTTTGGCTTCTCACATTCTAAGGGCGGAAAGTGTTGCCACCGGTAACACCGGCCGGTGTTCCACCACGGTATTCAGGGCCTCTCCTGGAGTAGTGCGTAGCCCGCCAGTTATGCATAGCTCTGCCATGCGTTGAACTCTACTGAGTCTGTTGAGACAAGTTCTTTTGTCTAGGGCTGGCCACTATACTACCACTCCATAGAGCAAGATTTGTATGATGTTGTATGATGGCGGTGTATAGCCACCGAACTATATACGAGGTCATTCCCCATTTTAGTCCGATTGCCCTCCTGCATGTATAAAGGGCCACTGTGTACTTTTTATACCCGATACTCAAAATGATTATTGGGGTATATTAGATTTGTGGTAAAAGTGGATGTGTGTAACGTCCAGAAGGAATCGTTTCCGACCCCATAAAGTATATATATTCTTGATCAGCATCAATAGTCGAGTCGATTGAGCTATGTCTGTCTGTCCGTCTGTCCGTCCACTTCAGCGCCTAGTGCTCAAAGACTATAAGAGCTAGAGCAACGATGTTTTGGATCCAGACTTCTGTGATATGTCACTGCTACAAGAATATTTCAAAACTTTGCCCCGCCCACTTCCGCCCCCACAAAGGGCGAAAATCTGTGGCATCCACAATTTCGACGATACGAGAAAACTAAAAACGCAGAATCGTAGACTATATCTTCTAGAGTGCAAAATCTGAACCAGATCGTATAATTATTATAGCCAGAATCAAGAAAACAATTTCATTCTGTCTCGCTCTGTCTCTCTCTAACACATAGGTTTCATGGTCGGTTTTGCCAATTGCAAAATATGAGTTCAAGGATCTCAGAACCCATAAGAGCTAGAGCAACCAAATTTGGTATCCACACTCCTGTGATATCGGACCTTGACCGTTTTGTGTCAAAATTTCGCCACACCCCTTCCGCCCCCGCAAAGGACGAAAATCTGGGGCATCCACAAATCTCAGAGACTATTAACGCTAGAGTAACCAAATTTGGTATCCGCACTCTTGTTAGATCTCACTATAAAACGTATATCTCAAAATTTCGCCCCACCCCTTCCGCCCACATAAAGGACGAAAATCTGTTGCATCCACAATATTGCAGATTAGAGAAAACTAAAAGCGCAGAATCATTGATAACGACCATATATATCCGATTGCTGAATCTGGATCAGAACAGATAATTTTTATAGCCAAAAGGAACAAATCAATTTGCAGTGGCTACACAGCGCCCGACGTCACGCTCAGACTGATTTTCTGTCTCTCTCGCACGCACTCTTTGTCGTGTCGTTTAATATTAGCGGCGTCTGCCGGAGGGGAGCCATACTGACTTAGTATCGGGTATAACTGTAGAGTTGCGGTGTCCGCAGCAACTCACAACGTTCCCCCTCGTTTACTCTGTACTCCAGTTTCCAATCGAGCTTTCTTTCGAGGATTAGGCCTCTTGGCCTACTTGGCATTGTTGCTAAAGTCTAGCGCTTCTCCACAGAGTTTTGGGGGAGTCAGTACCGGAACTTTGTTCTTTTTAGTGAAAAGCACAAGCCTTAACCGTCCTGTTCTGTAGCATCTGCACGATTAGGCTCACCGTCCGGGAGTCAAACCCCAGGTCCATCAGTGCGCCTGTGATGGCGGTCGGAAAGATGTTATTAAAGGCGAATTCTATGTCGAGGAAGGCTACTACGGTGTATTCCGTACATGCTGGGAGTCTTATATCAGACTGGGAGGAATACACGCTGTGAGATGCAGCCCCAGGAGCCGTTCCATCGCCTTCAGAAGGAAAGACGATAGACTAATGGGTCTGAAATCTTTTGGGGCAGTGTGCGAGGGGTATCCTGACTTGGGAATAAAAAATACTTTGGTTTGAAGCCAGGTGTCAGGGATGCACCTGTATGGCTTTTGATCGCCCAGGAAATGTTTTCCTGGCTTAGCAGGTTCAGGATGGCATTAGAGACGACAGAAGGAGGCGGACGTACAAGACTGGTCGGCGTTCTTCAAGTAGCCCAGGGTGGGAGTAGTCTTCGAGAGAACTCTGCGCATGCGCGAAGCTTCCGAGTTGTTCTCGATTTCGCTACAGAACTTACGACAAGAGGTGCGTTTAGCTTTCCTAAGTTCTTTATTGTAGGTTGACAGACTGCCCTTGTACTCGGCCCAGTTCTGCTCAACATTTTCAGCCTTAGCTTTATCAAAGAGTCTCCAATACATTCCGGAGCAGAACCCAGCCGATTAGCTGCTTGCCAAATAGCACCTAATTCTTGTTACTTATGTCTATGTCACTCATTTGTTTGTTAAAGCTTTGCGCTTGCTTGCCCTGCTAAACGCTCTCTGCCAGCTCGCTCTTCGCTATCTCCGCTTTGCGTCTGCCTACCGACGTCGGCCGAGCGAAGCTGCGCTTAGCGATCGGAGCGGCAATGTAAAGGGCAGGCAAGCCACACTTGCAATTTGGATGTCACGCATTAAAGAACATATCGTAATTTTATTTCTGCGCCGAGTTTTATTTAATTCGAAATAATTAGTCGGCCGATTGGGGATAAAAAACATTATCTCCACATAAAATTTGGTGACCCCGACGTGATCTCTGAGTTGCAGTGTCAATTAAAAATCATTCGCGATCGACAATCGTTAGCCCTAGCAAATTTTCGGCGGTTAAGCACAATTCGGTGCTAAAACACACTTACATACACCTACATACACGCATTGCTGGCTATTAATTTCTCTGTCGCGACAATTCGGTCAGTGCAGTGCGGTAGGCAGTGCAGCGAACTCACTAATACACACAAGCGGAGTACAAAGCGGAATCGGACAGCTCGCACAGCCGCACAGCTAAAGGCATTAGCTGTAATCCCTTTGCTTTCGGTTCCCACGTTTATACGTATACAGGGTGTCTTTTTCGGTCGTGCTGAGTGACTCTTTTAAAACCTCAACATGGCAGCACCTGAGCCTACCAATGTCGCGAACGCAGCAATGCCGAGTGATGTAGATTTCTACAAGCACAAGGCCGAGTCCATCGCGCGCCAACTAAAGGCCATGGATCGCTTTCTCACCAAGGATGAGCTTGCCGAGTTAGATGAGGCAGAACTTCAAGCTCGCTTAGAGCAAATCGAGCGAATGAATGCGGATTTCGATGCCGCTCAAACGAGCCTTGAAAGGCTGGATTTCCTGCAGTTAGCCCATGATGCCCGGCTGGACTTTTCGAATGTTTATGTCAAGGTTAGGTCCAGGCTGTCGCGGGAGTTGATGGCTGCTCGCACGGTAAATGTTGCCAATTCAACGGCTCAGCATACTCTCGAGGGGAATTCGTCGTTGTTCGCCTATAATAGTATAGGCCGTTCTCGAATGCCCCAGTTGCAGCTTCCGCGATTCGGGGGGAGCTACATGGATTGGCCAGAATTCCACTCGATGTTCTCGACAATGGTGCACAAAGACCATCGTATACCAATCATCGAAAAACTCCAATATCTTCGTGGATGTCTAGATGGTGCTGCGCTGGATACGATTCATTCCTTGGAACTTTCTGAGGAGAATTACGACAAGGCGTTGACTTTGCTAATGTTGCGATTCGATAATAAACTGTTACATTTTCAGGCACACGTCAAGGCTATTTTCGGGCTGCAAGGGGTGGAGAAGGGCTCAGCTATCGGCTTGCGCGCGCTCAGCGACAAAATCAATTCGCACTTGCGTGCACTTCAGACCTTGGCGACCCCGCAGGAAATTTCGGATGGGTTGCTGATCTTCATCATAGGCACGAAACTGGACCACAAAACAAAGGAGAAATGGGAAGAGAACTTGCCGACGTCAGGATTGCCTCGGTGGTCAAGCATGGCCTCATTTTTGGAAGCGAGATGTCGGATGCTGGAGAATTTGGGATCAGCCATGGCAACAAGTCCTAGTCAACAGGTGGGAGAAGACAATCCTGTCACCCTTATCACCTCCAGTAACGACCATCCTAACCCCATATGTAACCATTGCAATTCCTCCGAGCATTACATATCTAGATGTCAGGCATTCCTGAATCTCTCTGCGTTTGAACGATACAAAGAAGCAAAGAAGAGCCGCTTGTGTTTGAACTGCCTCAACAAAGGCCATGAATTGCAGAGGTGCAGGTCAGGACTTTGCAGGCATTGCCAGGCCAAACATCACACGCTACTCCACATTCCATCGGGAACTGGTGCTTCATCTTCCTCTTCACCGGCCGAGGAATCGATCCAGCAAGAGGCCGCGACTGTGCTTCTAGCAAGCGGGTGTTCTAGCCCTCCCCCTCGATCCAGAAATCTCAGCCTAGCCAGAACGTGTTGCTACCTACTGCCCTCGTCCATGTAACAGATCGTTATGGAGCACTTATCCCATGTCGTGCCATTTTGGATTCTGCATCACAGGCAAACTTTGTAACATCTAGACTTGCTGATCAGTTGCAGTTGGATCATTGCTCGTCTTATGTTCACATCTCTGGAATCGGAGATTCCATTCTACCTTCGAGCAAGTCTGTACATATAGTTGTACAATCCCAAGACGCAAGCTATCGAGCTTCCTTCGCTGCAATTGTCACCAACTCAATTACGGAAATGCAGCCTAACTTCGGCGTAGACGCAAAGGATTGGCCAATGCCGAATAATCTAAAACTAGCTGATCCTAATTTCTCCAAGCCCCAACGTATCGATCTGTTGATAGGTTCTGGTTTGTTCTTCGATTTAATGTGCGTCGGACAGATTCGACTATCAGCCCAATTGCCAACATTGCAGGAGACTAAACTTGGTTGGATAGTATCAGGAAGCATTGATAGCTCGGAGAATAAGCGTGCAGCTTTAGCCGCTTTTGAAAATTCCTCGTGCATCTCTATTGACGATTTTCGACCCACAACGCTGGAGTACCAAAACTTAGAGCAGCAATGCAGGAAGCAGCTGCTCGAGTGCCAGGTGCAAGTGGAAAAACTGCGATCGGAGAATCAGGAACTGCAGCGCGAACTTTTCCATATATTAAAAACCTACATATCCACGCCAAATGAAATTCAACTTTCAACAGTTTCTACATTGCCAAATTTCCTGCCATTCTATGCAATTACAGAGGTTCCCGATGATCAAGACGTAATCACGACAAGCCGCCTTCGTAAAGAAGCGCCGATTGCTGCGTTCGACGATCATCCCAGCGTAGCCGCCAGCTGCGCCCAAGCAAGCATCTTCAAGAGGGCCGTTGGAAAAATAGCGGTTCTGCCCCTTCAGGATGGATCTGTTGAAAGCCTTTGCCTTCCAACGGGGGGTGAATGTTCGGAGCAGAACCCAGCCGATTAGCTGCTTGCCAAATAGCACCTAATTCTTGGCCCTCAGCCGCTTATTTTGTTTGTTACTTATGTCTATGTCACTCATTTGTTTGTTAAAGCTTTGCGCTTGCTTGCCCTGCTAAACGCTCTCTGCCAGCTCGCTCTTCGCTATCTCCGCTTTGCGTCTGCCTACCGACGTCGGCCGAGCGAAGCTGCGCTTAGCGATCGGAGCGGCAATGTAAAGGGCAGGCAAGCCACACTTGCAATTTGGATGTCACGCATTAAAGAACATATCGTAATTTTATTTCTGCGCCGAGTTTTATTTAATTCGAAATAATTAGTCGGCCGATTGGGGATAAAAAACATTATCTCCACAAAAAGGCAAACAAATTTGGTGATTTGAATATCGAGACTATTTTTTAAACTTCTTACTCCAAGAGTAAGCGGGTATATTAAATTCCTGTAAATGCGTGTAGACGCCAGAACGAGGGTATTAGAAACTTCTCTAAAACGAGGATAGTGTAACCAATTCGTAAATCCAGTATGTCAGGTCGATCTAATAGTAATAGTCAGGCTTCGCTCAGAGATGTTCGAAACAGCACAAACGAAGGAGATGTAAACTCTTGAGGCGCTTATTGGTTTTGTCTGCCTGTTTTTTCTGTCTCTGCTTTTATTGTCGTTGGTAATTTCGTTCATCTCGTGCCTTTAGTGATTGATTTTCAGTATCTTGTTTGTTCGACCCTACGAAGGTTTTCTAGATGAGATTTAATGTTTTCAGTCTCCTATATCTTTAAACTGTAATACAAAATGTATATCAAAATGGGTTGTATCATCGCTGTATACATTCAGTGGATGATGTGTGGTTATAGGTTCCACCTTTGTCTGAAGGTATTTCTACAGGTGTACAGTGCAGTTCAGGGAACAGTGTTAATGATCCACGAGAGTTTGGAGTCGAGTGTAACCGTCTTCCTTGACGAGGAGGAGCCGAGATTCACATTTATTGTTCTACTCCTGAAAACGCTGTCCGTTGCTGTCCGCTGTTCAACAAGAACGTTGAAAAGCTGATGGGTCTGAAGTGAGACGTGAGATGGTGAGATGTGGTCCCTAGCCTTGGGACTGAAGGCCACTCTCACTTCCCTCCCTTTGGGTACGTGCCCAGTTAGGAGGTGTCCATTAAATATTTTCTTCAGCCATGGTAGTAGGGGCGAACATGCCAGTTTCAGCATGAAGCATGTCCCCTTCCGGGGGTAGGTAGCACCCTTTTTACGGTTTTAGAGAAGCGGATCCGCTTGGTGGTACGCCGTCACCCTCTTTTTCCCATTTTATGTTGTACTGTATTTTGAATTTTTCCGAAAGTAACATGGTAAAAATGATGGTGAAAAAGTCCCTGACTGCGGCCAGGGTCTATAATTTTTACACGGTTCCTGTTACAGAAGGTGGGGTTGTCTACCCGGTACTTGAAGAACGACTCTCCCTAGAATTCGTACCCGTACTTCCCAAGAGGTGGGAGTTCGCATCAGGGGAGTGTCGTTTTCTTCTTCCCTGTCTGACGGTTCTGACATTCTCCTAAGGTGGATCTTCTTCCTCATATGGCAAGTATGCGGCGGCTAGGTAAAGGCTTTTCCCGTTCTTCCTCTCTCATAGTGTCACCGTCAGGTCCACATTAAGCTCGTTCCCTATCACGAAACAAGCTCCAAACCTTCGTGATCGTTCTCCTAACAACGTAATCCGTGGAGACAATGCTGAGTACCGCTCCTGGCCAAAGTTCACCAAAGCTTTGAACAGTTGTTTTGAGAAACTCGTTAAAACCCTTGAACTTTCAGACAAATGAGTTATCAGTGCGCAGGCACCCAGGATAGCCGTTTCTGCCGTAAACCAGTTTGAGTCTAAGATCTTTCCCGCAGGTTGACCACGGTCGATGATCGCTAACTGCAGCTCAGGCGTTGATCCAATGCTAGGAAGCTTCGTCTCGGAAACTTTTGTGGAGTCATCCGTCCTCTGTCGCTTGAACCTTGGCACGCCGCGATCCGCATTTGCGGTGTGGTCTTTCTCTTCTGCTCCCTGGTGTTCTTTTTCCCCGGTCTCCCCAGTGCTTTCGCAGACCCTCAATGCCCATCTTCGTTTCCGTGGCTCCTACTGCTGACGTTAAAGTTCAAGGTTGGTCCTTCGCTGTCGCCACCCCGGGTGCGCTCGTGGGGGTTTGCTCTTCGATAGACTGCGGCTCCTTTCAGCCGTCGAACCTCCGTACATTGTTTTTGTGCTTCGCTCCCTCGCGGTCAGCGTATCGGGGGGATCGCTGGAAAAGCTTCCGGAAGGAATTAACCGACAATTTGTATCCCGTCATGAGCCTGTTTTGTACTTGAGCGTCGTCCGTCATTATCTTCTCCGCCGCCTTCACCTCTGTTTGACGACAAAGTTCGTTCGACCCTACCGCCAGGGGGTGAGCTATTTTAACCCTCGGTGCTCCCCTTTGACCTTACCGGATTGGGTGGCCTTTCCGATAGCATAAGCTGCCGACGCCATCGCTCTCGGATACCTTTTGCCTAGTAACCCCCCATCGCGACAAAATGCTACCTCGCGAGAGGGTGCTGAGATGTATGACGCCCAGCGCTTGAAATTTATATTCAAATTCGTTCGTTCTCTTTCGTAGTGACCAGGCGTGTTTTTGCTTTGCGCTCCGCTTCTTTTCCATTTATTTTGCAAATGCGCCGGTGTTTTTCAAAATAAACCTTGATAAAAATCCCCACTTAACCCACAGTGAAAAATCTGTTCTTTAACGCGAGTGCATGACTATTGTTTTCATAAAAACTTAATTTTTGATATAAATTCTGTGCGTTTGTTACTCGTTTGTTGGTATGTTGTTTTTTGTAAGTACGCTCACGCTGAGTTTAGCCCGCTCGTAGCCTTTGCTGCAGCTATCACTCTCTCCCTATTATCCAAACTCAAACAACTGTTCTTTCTCTCTCGCTCTTTAAACTTTCTGAGCAACAGCGCTCTCTGATTAGTAGCTCTTGCTATAACCGCTCTCCACCCTGCTCTTTTTTTTACTTATTCCGCTTTGAGCGTTGTCTGGCAAATTGATCTGATACCAATTTGTTTTTGAAATTTTTTGTTGCAAATTTTTAAATAAATAAATAATAAAAATTGAATACGCTGTGGTCTGTGCCAAAAAAACCTGCAAGAAGCAGATCACCCACGATCAGCCGAATGTCCCCTGCTGGCTCTGCGACAGCGTAGTGCACGCAAAATGCGCTGGATTTTCTGGCCTCGTGAGTGATGTTATAGCCAAACGTAATGGGTTGCATTACAGTTGCGAGGCATGCCGTGCGGTGGAGAATGATATGGTGGCTTTTATGAGGCAGACGCGGAAGGGCTTTAAGGAGCTGATCGTTGGCTTTAAAAAGCAGTACGATCGGCTCCTAGCCATGGAGTCTTAATTTGGCAGTCTGCAACTGCTGAATGAGTCTCCGAGGCGTAAAAAGGTCACTCCGCGGGATCTGCAAGTGCCAACCGTCACTCAGCCGTGCGCCGCCGAAAAACTGCCTCCGAACACTCCAAGTGTACAGCAGCTGAACTCGTTTGCCACTCCAAGGGCAATGACAGCTACTGACGATGCAGGTTCGGTAGAAGAATTCATCGCTTCGGAGAACGTGCACCCAAGTACGTCTGCAGGGTCCGTGTCCGTGGTGTCCGCAGTCCACAGGTACTAGGCCTGTGGTGCCTAAACCACTGGTGGGACTCCCAAAACGACAAGATTTTGTTTCACGGCTGGCCCTTGACGTCACATCTAATGATGTAATTGCTTTTATTCAAAGTAAAATAAAAGCTGTGGGCTTAAAGGTGGAGAAATGTAACTTCTCTTATGCCAGGGAGATAGCCTCGTTTAAGATAAGCATCTCCCCAACTCAATTTGACACCATTTGCTCCGCAAAATTTTGGCCGGAGCATTTGGTGGTGAAGGAGTTTAAGGCTAAGAAGAAGAATAGGCCCCCATACCTCTTACAAATCATTCCAGTGTGCCACCCTCAACTTCCTCTTCCTCATCTTCCGGTCCTGCTTCCACCCTTCCAAAAATCTAACTTCTCTATTAGTAACTTATCAGAATGTTAGAGGCTTACAAGTAAGCTCAGCATTCTTTTCCGGGATAGTGTTGCATTTGCTTCCCACGTTATTGTGTTTACTGAAACCTGGTTAAAGCCGGACATTCTTAGTTCCGAGGTTTTGGCAGGTCTGTACACAACTTTTAGAAAGGACCGTTCGTCTCGACGTGCAGGAGGGGTTCTGATTGCAGTGGACTCTAACTTCACGTCGGAACACTTCACAGTCCAAGTTCAACAGGAACTGGGATTCCTGTGGGTAAAACTGATTCTTCCCGCTTTTGCTATATTCATTACTTGCTCGTATATTCCACCTTCTTCGGATATATCTATTTATGAGCAGCACTTGCCCGCTTTAACCGCTGTTTCTTCCTCGCTATCAGATAAAGATCATATGATAGTTCTTGGGGACTTCAACTTGCCCGGAACTGTTTGTACTTCGGTAAACAAGTCTAGAAACCTAGTGCCCATGTCACGACATGACTTTGTTGACGGCTTGCTTGACCTGTCCCTGTCTCAAGTCAACCATGTGAAAAATTCCTTGGGTCGATTGCTTGATCTGTGCCATGTATTGGATCCGACCTCAGTGTTGTTAAGCCGAGCCCTTCCGCTCACTATACCTGAAGACGCCTACCATCCTACTTTCGAGGTGTCGCTAGATATAGGACCAACTGTATTGGATCGGTCGAGTAGGCTATGTGAACGTGTCCGCTGCTTTCGTAAAGCCGAGCTTGCGAAGCTTAATAACCTCATTAGGGATTTTGATTGGTCCGCTTTGTACTTGTGCACTAATATCATAAAAGGCACAAACATTTTGTACAATGCTCTTGGCACATTTTTTGATTCTTGTGTCCCGCTTTCTTGTCCGATTAGATCTGGAAAACCCCCTTGGTTTACCAGAGAGTTGTCCAGTCTAAAAAACTTAAAATCAAGACTTTATAAAAAATTTCTTGAAGTTGGTTCTCCTACTGCTCACTCTCGCTATGTAATAGCTCGGTCAAACTTTTCAGTTCTTAATGCTCAATGCTATAAGAACTACCTATCTCGATGCAGGATACGTTTTTCTCAGGACCCTAAACAGTTTTACTGCTTCGTAAACAGTAAGCGTAGAACGTCCGCACACCCATCCTCGCTATCATTTTGTAATACGTCGGCAAATAATGATCAGGCAATTGCCGATCTTTTTGCCCAATTCTTCCAAACCACCTATACTGAGGAAAGCTACTCTGGTCATCCGTACCCATACGGTTTACCAAGGTCGAACGGCATTTTCAGTCCCTTGCTAAATGAATGTTCTCTACTTCATGATCTTCGACTAGTTAAGCCGGTGTTTTCACCGGGTCCAGACGGGGTTCCAGGTTGTGTACTCCGGTACTGCGCCGAGGCTCTGTGTGGACCTTTGCTTAAACTATTCACCCTGTCCATTGATTCTTCTTGCTTCCCCCCGATCTGGAAGGAATCGTTTATAATTCCTCTCCATAAAAAAGGTAGTAAGTCTGATGCAAAAAATTATAGAGGTATAGCAAAGTTATCCGCTATTCCCAAAATGTATGAGAAGGTTTTAACTCCGCACTTCCAACATCTCTGCAAGTCACTTATATCTCCAACTCAGCATGGATTTATAAGGCGGCGATCAACCACCACGAACTTGTTGGAGTTTACCTCTTTCATTATTAAAGGCTTTCAAGGTAACTTACAGACGGATGTTATTTAACCCGACTTCAGTAAAGCATTCGACTCTGTAAACCATTCCCTTCTAGCACATAAACTTGACCTTTTGGGGTTTCCGCCCAACCTCCTGAGATGGATTTCTAGCTATCTTTGTTTCAGGTCTCAAAGAGCTCTTCAAAAACTCCCTCTCTTCACCAGTAAAGGTTTCTTTGGGAGTACCACAGGACAGCCATCTAAGTCCCTTACTCTTCACACTCTTAATTAATGACTTGCCTTCGGTATTAACATACTCTTGAGTACTTATGTATGCGGATGATGGTAAACTGTTCGTCCAGTGTAAGGACATTTCATTTCATTCTCGCTTGCAATCCGATCTCAATAACTTTCAGTCATGGTGTTGTGCAAACTTGTTACACCTTAATGCCTCGAAATGCAAAGTTATGACATTTCATCGTTCTAGCCCCTTGTTGGCTCCCTATACCCTATTTGGTGGTTCTCTTGAGAGAATTACCCTGGTGGATGATCTGCGTGTTATGTTAGACCCCAAGTTAAAGTTTTCTGAACACATTTCTACCATGGTAAATAAGGCCATGGGCGTGCTTGGGTTTATAAAGAGGTGGTCAAAGGAATTGGACGACCCCTATATAACAAAGACTCTCTATACCTCGCTTGTTCGTCCGATCTTAGAATACGACTCCTGTGTATGGTGCCCTCAGTATAAAGTACACCAGGACCGTATGGAATCAGTACAGAAAAACTTTTTACTCTTTGCTCTGCGGGGACTTAACTGGGATGCGGGTGTGAGACTCCCATCTTACTCTAGTAGACTGCTATTTGTAAACCTCCCATCCTTAGTTAACCGTGGAAAAATGCTTGGTGTAATTTTTATGCACATCTTGATCACTCGATCACTTGATCACCTTTACACTCGTGTTCTACAAATAAATTTCCCCCTTCTTACCTTCAGAGTGTTTCAAACCCCTGGATTCCTTCATAGTTTCGGAGTGTGTCTAGGCCCTGCAACGATTCTTTTCTTCAAACTGTCTAAACCTTCTCAACGCTCATTCTCCTAAGAGTGTGTCTAAGCCTCCTCAAGGATTATTCTCCTCAGAGTGTGTCTAAACCTCCACAACGATTCTTCTCCTACCGACGGCCAGCACGCAATAGTCAGCAATGTGCGCCCCGTAGTCGACCCAGAAGGAAAACTGCTACCACTTTCCCGCATCTTAATAAACTCTATATTTTTACTAACTATAAAAACCTTTACGAAACCCTTCTTTTACTGCTTAATCCACGCCTTGAACCACCAGACTCTCTATTTCAGCTACCACACCCAGAAACTACAAATTTCTATAAACCCCGGCACGGCGTGCATACCGCGGCCGAAAGTGCTATACCGATGACTCTGTCATCCGAATAATTGTCAAAACCTTCTATCCCTTTTACAAGTTTAACGAGGTATCTCTAAACATTCGCGGGTGCGCTGGCAATTACATAAGATGGGGGCCGATAAATTAAAAGTCTCAGAGCTTGTTTGCGACCATGATATGCATTTTTCTTGATGCGCAACACCTGCCAGCTAACTCATGTTTGAACTGGAGCACCAATCAGCAATTTTGGATGAGCGGAATATGTAATATCTGGCTCATACTCGATTGCGAGACTCGAAGCTTTTGTGTGCGTTGTCTAACATTTTCCTTCGCTCCAATTGTCGTCGTTAATTTCGTTCATCTCGTGGCTCTTGTAAGTTGCCCGTAATTGCAACATGCTCGCTCACACCCAAATTTGCATTATTTGTTAAATTTGCTCGTCTGTTCTTTTTGGTATTCTATTTCGCATAGTTGTTGCCTTATTCGTCTGATCAGAGCACCAATTTTTTAGTTTTCAAAACGAAAATTTGTTGTAAAAGTGCAGTCCTGAACATGACCGATTTGTAGTTATATTTTTAGTACCTTCGATTATTTTGTAGGTCTTTTATGCGATCTTCGCATGGAAATTTAACTATTAAAGAGTTTTTCTATTTTTATATTTATATTTGGTGCTCGTTTCTTCTACAAACGATTATTAGATGTCACCCCGTTTTCTTTAAATATTTCAAAATTACTCAGCAGAACGTATACATATACATTTTTTGTTTTGTCCTAAATAGCTAGTATTATCTTTTTAAATCTTAATCCAATTGTTTTTTTGTTTTTTTTTTTATTTCTCTGTAATCTATTTTGTCGATAAGAGTACAGTGGTATCAGCACACCTATTTTTTATCGGGTACCCCCACTTTTTTTAGGGACAAGATCTCAAATTTAATTAAATTGAGGAAGGAAATCGGAAGACTTCGATCGAAGGAAAAAAAAAAGTATGGGGATTATTAAAAATAACAAAAAGACAAAGAATCAGTTACATTACTTCCTGCATCCGATCCTGAGACTTATTTTATAATAAAACGATGTTTCCTTACCCCGTTGACGAGAATGGTACCTCCAAATATTAATTAATTACTTATTAACAAACAAAAATTCTGAATTTTTAACTACAACTTACTATAAATTAACTACTTGGAAACAATTAGTTTTGGTTGTAGAAATTCGATTTTATACCCGATACTCAAAGAGCATTCGATTTGTGGTGAAAGTGCATGTGTGCACTACGTAGAACGAAGCGTTTCCGACTCCTCTTGATCAGCATAAATCTGCAAGCCGAAATAGCCATATCCGTCTGTCCGTCCGTATTGTTTGACGCCTAGTTCTCAAAGATTATATATGTATATAAGAGCTAGAGCAACCAAATTGTGTGTGCAGGCTCCTGTAATATTACACTGAATCGAGTTTATTTCAAAATTCTGCACCGCCACCTTTTGCCCCCACAAAGGACGAAAATCTGTGGCATTCACAATTTTGAAGATACAAGAAAACCAAAAACGCAATCATAGAAAATGAATCATACAAATCATACAGGCCCTAGCCGTGGCTCACAACGTTCCATTTTTCATTCAATTTAAATTTAATTTGTTCTTTCGTTTGCTCAAAATTATTAAAATAGCGTAACAAACGCGGGATTTAAAAAATACTTTAATTCTTAGTACATATCTGTTGAGAAATCAGCCGCGTAGTTTTAGTTCAATGTTCATGTATATTACAACTGCCCTATTCATATGCACATGATTGTATAGCACCGCTTAAGTAACTATCTTTGCGCGCACAGCTGTGTTTTTATTGCTTGTGTCCAAAACATAGCTGTAATGTTCTCACACGTATAGCTAAAGCCCGCAACTGCACACGCATACATCGATGTGTACCGTTTTGCATTGGATCGTCACATCGCATGATCTTTCCATTCCTTTTTGGCTCGACTTGTTTTGTGGAGTGGAAGTAAGTAGAAATTTATAGATGAAACCGTGCGGTTGGTTTCATAGCATAGTTTGTACCGCCGCATCATCGACCCTCCAGCTATTCATATACATATGTACATGTAAAATACCTTGTAATATAACCACCATTATGAAATAACCAATATAAATAAATAAGCTCAATATTCAAAAGTTTATACAGTCCACTAAGTCATAACCAATATCTATGATGGACTTTTGTTTGATCTGTTTTTTGAAATAGTGACAGCAATACAATTAAAATTAAACCACCTAACAAAAAATTTACTTTCACCTTATCTTATTTATTATATTTTAGGTGAAGTGGAACGGTTACTTAAGGAATACAGACAAAATCAAGAGTTGGTTCGTCGCATCGGCGGACATTATTACCAAATAATATATCCTGTTCAGTTGCGCCATCATGAGAAGATGGGAATATCAACGCGTGAAGTCAGTCCCTCAAAGGTAAGCGAAATATTATAAAATTTATTACATATGTGCACTTCCGTGGAAATGTCAATCGTTCCATATACTTTTGTCCCGATATTTTGCCATATTAATTGTAACTCAGCTGATTTAACCAATATAACCTTATAATTTCATTAACTTTGATCTGAAAACTTATTAAAAAAACCGAAAGTTCGCTTTTACGGTTATGATTCAACTATGAGAAAGATGATTCTTGATAAAAGTTTTTCATCAAAGTCTCTCTCTTCAAAAAGCTAACTAAGTTGCTTGTTAAGGAAATATGAAGTGATTTATGGGAGAATGTGAGGTGAGGTGATAAAGTAAAAAACGCATGGAAAATTCGTATGATTGAGACACATCAAAGCGTACGAACGTAAGACCCAGTATGAACCTTTTATGGTTATATGCCATATTTCTTACTCCCTTTACCATACCTTACCCACCGAACTTTCCTTTAAGATTATCAGCCAGGCTCCGGCTTTCCTTTTCACAAAAAAATATATATAATATATATAATATACAATATATAATATATTATATATATATATATAATATATATAATACAATATAAAGAGCATCAGGGTGTTATCGAATCAGTGCATAAATAATTTTTTATTTTCGGCCCTCGTAATCTAAGCTGAGACTCTGGTAGAATCTTGCCACCGTACTAGTCTACGCTAAATCTTATAGACCTGCCTTCATTGCACCATAGCAGAGTATTTTTTGGGGTAATGTTTGTGTCTAGACTGCTTCTCGGGATTGTTGACTCCCAAACTCTTTTGGGTCAGATTGACTTTGCAGTTTCATCTAGACCTACCCGTACTTTTCTGCATATCCGCTTACCCTTATGTATATATACATATATACAGGGTGCGCTATCTTTTATTACGGTATATAAACATCGAATAACTTTGTCATTTCCCAATCGATAGATTTCAACATAGATGTTTTCGAAACTTAAACGGATCGCTTTATACGAAAAGAACGCGATGTAACATTCGTGCCGAAATCAACGCTATAACAGATGCTCCAAAAAGTAATGGGAAACGCAGAAAAAAGAGCGCAATTTGTAATTTCTAATAGAGGCGGCCACTTAATTGATCATGTATTCAAAACATAGTCTAAATATATTTTAAAGAACTAAACCAAATAAAAATACCACACATATGGAAATCGGCTATTTTTATGTTATTCAATGTTTACATACCGTACTAAAACTTGGCGATATATATATAATTAAATATCCGCAACACGATTTTAAGTTTTTAAAAAAGATTTTATTTCACAACTTAAGATCTTTATGTCACAAGATTTTTAATGAATTCCCCGACTTAACTTTACGTCTTGTCTCAAACGGAGCTGATTTCTCTATTGTTGGCTAGCTTCCATGAGCCCTTCTCTCGACTCTGGCCTCGGGTGCTGCTTTCCTCGGCTGCATCTTCATGTCGGTGGCGTACGTGCCTGGACCGATGTTTGGGGATGCGACGGCTTTTGATCAAAGGCATCCGTTGCTGGCGATCGGTGTTGCATTACATGAGGGAGCTAGGAATGTGATACTCCTTGGTTTTATGACTAGCTCTGATTGGTCCTCATGAGTGGCATGATTCTAACGGATCGATTTCTTGAGGGTGGTGTGATTCTGGTGTTGATGAAACAATGGGGTCCATTGTTTAGATTAGTGGACTCTAGCTGGAGTGTGGGAAGAATCAGTTATTGATTCTTCGGTGGTGTCCTGTTACTTTTGTGGATGGGGTGGGTGAATTGGACATAAACATAATGTGTATGTGAAGTGGAGAGTTATGGATATGTCACTATATATATATAAATAGTTAAATATGCGACACTTGAGTTTAAGTTTTAAAAAAAGATTTATTATTTCACTTAAACTTAGCGTACAATGGTTAGTTAGTTTCCCCGACGATGACTGAGGTCAGATGTCTTGAACGGAATTAACTTGGGTGAATTCTCCGACGGTGTCGCGATTGACGTTTGTCTTGAACAGAACTCACTTGCCTCCTTAGATGTAGACTATTTATATTATGATGCTTGGATTGGGATTCGGATTTGGATTCGGAGGCGTTGGCTTCGACTTCGGCTTCGGTGATGGAGTACGTGACTCGATCGATATGTGGGAAAGGCGGCTTTTGATGAAAGGCTTCCGCTGCGTATGATCGGTCTTGCATTACTTGGGGGTGGCTGAGAATAGGGCCTCTGATTGGTGAGCTAGGATGGCGTGGTTCTTGAGAATCGATTAGTAATTGATCTCTGGAGAGTGGCGTGATTCTAGTGCGGCTGGATACGCGGCATCTATTGTTTTATGTTCAACTTCTAGCATAGGGTGTTTGTTTACATTGCCGGCTATCGGCTACGCGTGGTCCACTTCGAGCGTGAGATTGGTTATGGGAGTTCTAAGCTGAGGGTGTCGGATTGTTTATACTATTGTGGGTGCAGGGTAATAGACATAGATAAGGGTATGCGGAGCATGGACTATAGATATGTCACTCCCCCATCGTTAGATTTAAGCCTGTCCTCAGGCGATTATCCTTGGATATAGTTCAGGTGCATCTAAAACTGTGCCTGCTGGGGATTCCTTGTCTTCGTCTAAGGATGTTTTTATGTGCGGGTCGGTTTTAGGCTTATTGCTTTTACTTAGATTAAACCATTTGTAGCTTAATCCTATTATGATTATGACAAATAGTAGTATAAAGCTTACATGTAATACATTATTTAATCGCGTATTTTCTATTACGATTTCTTTGGTTTGCAAATAAGACAGTGGTTTAATTTTTGTTACGTTATTGTTGATGTATATGCTTTGTGCAAATTCTGGTATTGAGTTGGATATAAAGAATTCATGTAATTGTACACTGCAATTATGTATTTTTATTAATGCGTTACCTTCTACTTTTATTTCTTGGTTTAGGCAATTTTGGTTTAATATGGTTTTTGGTAGTTTCCAAGTTAACAATACATTGGGGTCTATGAAACTTATTTGAAAGTTTTGGTGTGCTTTGGTGTATGGACATTTTGTTGCTATTTGTTTGACTATTTCTGATATACATTCGTCATTTATTTTTCGTTTGGATTCTTTCTCATATACCTCGTTTTCTAGAACGTAATAATTGTTTTGCGTTAGGTCGGTGAGAATGTTATTGTCTTCATCTGGATATGGGACAATTTTAATTATAGGAATATTTCTGATCTCTCGTGGATCTGCATGCCTAATTCAATATCCTCTATGTACTCAGTAAAAAGTTGAAGGTTTAATATTAATAATTCTAGTTGCTTATTTCTATCATTATCCTTTTTTAATTTATTGACAACTTCTATGCCATAATTTACTGCTTGAATTACTAAGTTTAATTCGTTAGCTTAAACACTGTGGCTAGCCAGATTGTCTATTTTCCCTTCTAATTCGACTTTATCATCTTGATCTAACGTTCCAAATAGATATTTATATATTGTGCCTACTGCATTTATAAGGCCTCTTTTGTTTCTTTTGGCTATTTTTATGCCGTTGAATTCACGTTGCAATTTCTCGACTAAATATTGAACTTGGATTTCGTTATTAAATTGGGTTGCCTGTTCTAGTAAACTTTGATATGTTTCATCTGTTCTTGTTATATTAATTGTTAAATAATGGTATTCATAATTAATGGGTATGTTAATGGTATTTGTTTTGAATATGAGATATCCATTCCTTGAGTTGATGGGATCTATCTCTATATTCTGTCCGGTAGACTGTAGGACAGTGAACATTAGTAAGATTATAATCTTAATCATGTTGTAGCTCCGGACTCCCAGTACTCTCTTCGGGTATTCTGCAATTATCATATTTACTTTTATTAGATTTTTTCTTTCTTTTGAATTTTGTTTTATAGTGGGTGATTTTCCTCCCTCTATTTTTCTCTTCAAAGTGCTTTTCGTCTACCTGCCTAATTTCCCCTGTTCTTTTGAACGGATTGGTTGTTTTTGTTTTAACTAGGGGTGCATTCTTTTAGCGTGTGTCTACTTCAAAGTCGATTCTATCGTTATTCAAATGATTGATCTTCCTAACTTTATTCAGTTGTGTGTTATAATCTGGTAGTCCGGCGTACAGGAAGATATCAGCTGGGGATCTTTTTGTAGTATTATGAACCGTTTTATGGTTATAAGTGTATAGAATTAACTCGAATTTTGTGAGCTTGTTCTCTATGTTATCCTCGCTTGAAATATTTCTTAATTTTTCATTGATCGTTTTATGTAGCCGTTCTACATCAGAAACTCCGTTTTTACTGGCAGTGATTTCGATTTTCACATTTTCCGCATTCAACCATGCTTGCAATGCTGCGCACATAAAGGCTGAATCTTTATCGGCTTTAATTCCCTGTGGCTTGCCCATTTCGTTAAAGACTTTTATGACTTTTACGACTCTTAACTTCTACAAGGGTAGCCAATCTAGAATATACATCAATGCATGATAGGAATTGTTGATTGCCTACCAAATAGAAATCCATGACATATTTTTCTCTGATATTTTGTATTTCAGGGGTGATTTCGAAGGTTAGATTGGTGTTACGATGCTCTGTTTTAGCAACGTTGCACGTAGGACATTCATTGATGATATTTTAGATAAACTTTTGATAATCGGGGTAGTAGAATTTTCCTTTAAACCAATTAGTGGTCTTTTCGATACCTGGGTAAAGTAGCTCTTTATGATTCTTCAATATTTGATCCTTGAATTCGGAGTAGTTCGGAATATCTATGAGTTTGGTACTGAATTTAATCAGTTTGGTCAAGTGATTGGGACTGATTATCTCCAGGAATGCCCTTTGGAACAGTGGGAAGTCTACTTCATTATGGAAATATAGTGCACTCTTTTTGGTACACACATATTCCTTCATTATATCTTTCGCTAATGACTCTGTCATTTCCGTATATGTGATTTTTATCAGTATCTTGTGGAAATAGTGGGATGTTTCTACTTTATCCTCATTACCTTTAATCAGTTCTATTTGCCTATTATAGTAATTGATTGGTCGCTCTGTAAGTGGAATATAATTTGTATTATCTTCTTGCGCGCTATGGACCGTTGCACTATTAATCACTATTAATGGTTTCCCCGAGTAGGTTTTCGTTAATCTTTACTCTTGATAGCGCATCGGCTACATGGTTCTCCTTTCCTGGTAAATATTTTATTTTGAAGTCAAATTCATTTAATCTGATCTTCCATCGTTGTAGCTTCATATTTGGTTCCTTGAGGTTATTCAACCAAATCAAGGGTTTGTGATCACTTAATATCTCAAACGTTCTACCAAACAGGTATGATCTGAAATACTTAGTTGCCCAAACTATAGCTAGTAATTCCTTTTCTATTGCTGAATAATTGATTTCATGTTCATTCAAGGTTCTACTTGCGTAGCAAATTGGTTTGTGGTCTTGCGACAACACCGCTCCTAATGCAATGTTACTTGCATCGGTTGTTACCGTGAACATTTTGTTGAAATCTGGGAATGCGAGGATGGGGTCTGAGCTGATAAGTACTTTCAACTTTTCGAAGGCCTCGACGTATGTTTCCTCGGTTGGGTCTATGACTGCTCGTTTCTTAAATTTGAGTGTCATTGGTTTTGCTATATTAGCGAAATTGGGAATGAATTTCCTATAAAATCCACATAAACCTATGAATGATTTTATTTTTGTGGTTGTATTGGGTATTGGGAAGTTTAATATAGCGGATATTTTCTTTGGACTAGGAACTATGCCGTTAGTTGTTACTACATGGCCTAGGAATTCCGTTTCTTTCTTCAGGAAGTCACACTTATCCATTTGAAGTTTGAGGTTTGCATCTCTCAACTTTCCAAAGACCCTTTTAAGAGACAACAAATGTTCTTCCAATGATGTGGAATAGATAATGATGTCGTCTAGATACACAAGGAAATCTTTGAAAATTAAATCTTCTAACAGATTGTTCATGCATCTTTGGAATGTGGCGGGGGCAGTGGTTAGCCCAAAAGGCATACGAGTGAACTCGTAATGACCATGCTTAGTGGAGAAAGCTGTTTTTGGGATTGAGCTAGGTTCCATAGGAATTTGATGGAATCCCTTAGCTAAATCGATTGTTGTGAAATATTGGCACCTACCTAGTTTATCTAGTATTTCGTCCTTGATTGTCACCTCGTTTAGACTTCTATAATCTACTACCATACGATATTTCTGCTTTCCTGAAGCATATATTTTCTTTGGTATCATAGCAATGGGTGCACAATAGGGAGAATTCGACTTACGAATGATTCCCTGTCTAATCATGTCTTTGATTTGTTGAGTCACTTCTTGATCGTGTATTTGAGCATATTTGTATGGTCGACGATATACACGATCTTCGTGATGGGTTTTAATTTCGTGCTTTATAGTACTAGTGAAGGTCAAAATGTCACCTTCTTTATACTGCACGTCCTTAAACTCATAGAGAACTTTCTTTAGTTTCTCTTTTTCTTCGTCATTTAAATGTTCCAACCTTAGCTGGTTACATTCCCTTAATTCATTCTCTAACGCGGAAGCGAAGTATTGCTCTCCTTCAGGAGATGGGTCAAGGCACTTATGTGAGATCTTCTCTTCTTTTGTAGAGGGATCTATGCACTTCTGTGCGGTCTTGCCGGCTTCAATAGCTTCTCCACCCTGACTGATTGGGTATGACTTAACTCCTAATGTTACAGTGTCATTTCTGTAATCGATGACGGCTTTACTTGCCATCAAGTATTCTCTCCCTAATAAAATATCATAGTTTTCGGAAAAGTTATGTATGTAGAACTTTTCTTCGAACGGACATGTTTTGTTCGCATTCCTCATAATACTTTTGGTTAAACGGACAGGTCCATTGATGGTATGGACTGTAAGGTTATCGTCTTTTATCTCGGAATCTGTTTAATTTTCTTTCATGATGTTGATCGATGATCCCGAGTCAGCGATACACCTTAACGTTCTTTTATTAATGGTAATGTTTATATAGGGTCCTCCTCGGTTTCTTCCGAGGCGGCTTGATGAAAATTTACGTCCAACTTCATTTGGCCACTTTGGCTCTCCCTCGCTCTTTTAGTAGGTTGGTTGGGTCTACTCCCACTAGCTTGGTTTTGAGATATTTGCTGATTGAATGGATTCTGAGCCCTACCTTGATTCAGAGAATTTTTGAACTCATTATATAATCCAGGATTTTGGGAATTTTGATTTTGATTTACTCGATTAGTCTGACCTGTTCCAGATGAATTCTGAGTTTGGTTGTGATAGTATTAGTAGTAGTAGTAGTATTATAATTTGGATAATAATTTCCAACATTTTTTCGATTTGATTGAGATGATTTCGATTGATCTTTATTTGTACCTGAATCTGTTATACTAGTTTCGTACAGTTTCTTCTTGTGCTGCCTTCTTAAGATTAGACAATGTAGTAATATCTTTTCTTGCTAAGGTCATGAACATTCTAACAGGAAGTTTTCGAGTAATGACATCTTTAATGTGTTATTCAAAGCATTTTTAAAAAAGACATTATTTTCTGGTATGTTTTCTAAGTTTAGCTTATTGTTTATTACTAATGCTTTTATCTCTAATTCTTCTATAAACTTACGAAGACTGCCGTTGAATCTGGTGGTGTATAGTTGTCGTAAGAGTTATTCATATGGTGTGTGATTTTTGAACTCGTTGATTAGCGCCGTCTTCAGTTCGTGCCATGTGTTGGGTTGTATCATCTGCGATATGCGTTGTGCCTCTCCTGTTAGTTGGATCTCGGTCGCTCCAAATAGGATCCTTTGTTGTCGAAGATCTTCAGTTGGATATAAGCTGCATACATATTCGATTCGGTTGATGAACGAACTGTCCAGATGAACCATCAAAGGCAGGTATTTGTCGGATCGACAGGAGTGCCTGGTTCAAGTGGATTTCGCTCAATGTTTGTGGTGGTAATGCCATGTTGTATTTGTTGGTGTTGATTGTGTTTCGTTTTTTTTGTAGTTTTGAACTTTATTTTGGTTCACTTGTAAGTTTTTTGATTTTGTATTTTGTGTTTCACTGTCCTTGGTGATTCACTATCTCCGCTTACTTCAGTTCACTTAAATTAGTTTTGCAAATCGTATGTGCTTGCAGCACATAGGTTCTTTGGCGGATTTCACAATTTTATTAACGATTCCGGTATTACGTGATCACAGTAATTATAAATTACACAAGCTGACCATTACCGAAATATAGGTGTTAATTTTAAACGAAATCCTACCGACTGCGCCAGTTTAATATGCGACACTTGAGTTTAAGTTTTAAAAAAAGATTTATTATTTCACTTAAACTTAGCGTACAATGGTTAGTTAGTTGCCCCGACGATGACTGAGGTCAGATGTCTTGAACGGAATTAACTTGGGTGAATTCTCCGACGGTGTCGCGATTGACGTTTGTCTTGAACAGAACTCACTTGCCTCCTTAGATGTAGACTATTTATATTATGATGCTTGGATTGGGATTCGGATTTGGATTCGGAGGCGTTGGCTTCGACTTCGGCTTCGGTGATGGAGTACGTGACTCGATCGATATGTGGGAAAGGCGGCTTTTGATGAAAGGCTTCCGCTGCGTATGATCGGTCTTGCATTACTTGGGGGTGGCTGAGAATAGGGCCTCTGATTGGTGAGCTAGGATGGCGTGGTTCTTGAGAATCGATTAGTAATTGATCTCTGGAGAGTGGCGTGATTCTAGTGCGGCTGGATACGCGGCATCTATTGTTTTATGTTCAACTTCTAGCATAGGGTGTTTGTTTACATTGCCGGCTATCGGCTACGCGTGGTCCACTTCGAGCGTGAGATTGTTTATGGGGGTTCGAAGCTGAGGGTGTCGGATTGTTTATAGTATTGTGGGTGCAGGGTAATAGACATAGATAAGGGTATGCGGAGCATGGACTATAGATATGTCACTATATATATCACATTAATGTCATATCTTATCCCCTGCACTATCCCTTAAGATTACAGTTTATACTCACCCAAACTTCTCTTCTGTATTTATAGTTAGTTCTTAAACCATTATTAGAAAAAAAATTAGCTCGTGTAATTAACAACACTATGGTCAGATCCGATACAAAGCTTAGATCAAGCAATAGACACAAGAATTTTTTCATATGGTTGACTTGAGACTGGGACTGGTCAATCAAGCCGTCAACATAGTCATGTCGTGACAATGGCATTATGTTGTAAGACTCGCTTAATGAAGATTCAACAGTACCTGGCAATTTTAAGTCACCAAGAACTATCATATGATCTTTATCTGATAGTAAGCAAGCAACAGTTTTTATAGCGATCAAGTACTGCTCGTAAATTGAGGTGTCCGAACGAGGTGGAATATACAAGCAAGTCATGAAGCAAGGCGGGAAGAATCAGTTTGTGAACCTGGAATGTGAAATTTTAGTACACTGCAATCAAAACCCAACCTGTACGTCGAGACGAACAGTTCTTTCAAAAAGTTGTGTACCGACCTGACAAAACTTCGGAACTAAGAATGTCCGGCTTAACCAGGTCTCGGTAAACACAATAACGTGAGATGAAAATGAGAAACTATCCCGAAAAAGAATGCTGAGCTTACTACGTAAGCCTCTTAAATTCTGATAGGTTACTAAGAGGTAACTGTATGAAGATGAGGATGGCACATTGCGTTTATTTAAATTAGTGAAGGTTATGGGGCCTTCTTCTTCTTAGCCTTAAACTCTTTCACAAATAATGCACCGGGCAAAATTTGGCAAAACAAATGGTATCAAATTGATTTGGGGATACGCTTATCTTAAAGGAAGCTATCTCCCTGGAATAAGAGAAGTTTATTTCTCCAACTGTAAGCCGACGGCTTTTATTTTGCTTTGTATAAAAGCAGCTCCATGATTAGATGTGAGCTCAGATGCCAGCAGTGAGACCAAAACTTGCCACTTCGGTGGGACCCCCAATATGTTTTTTTATAGCTTGTGCTTTTTCACATTACTTAAATATATTACGCCTGGTTGTATTCAACTTTGCAAATCTGAAAAGATGATGAATTCAGCTATAAACCTCTGAAAAAAACATTAAGAACGAGGCTATACGTTGGGAGTTGCTGCTGCGACCGCAAATCTACATTTATACCCGAAACATAGTCAGTATGGCTCTCCTCCGGCAGAAGGCGCGTACATTGAGCGACAAAAAGTGTCTGCTATAGGGACGGAAAATCAGTGAGAACGTCGCGCGCTTCGTAGTGACCGAAAATTGATTTGTTCCTTTTGGTTATAATATTCACCCGATCTGTTCCAGATTCGGCAGTATGTTAGATATGGTCATTCTCTACGATTGTGAATTAATTTTCTTGTATCTTCGAAATTGTGGATACCACAGATTTTCGTCCTTCGTGGGGGTGGAAGCGGCTGGGGCGAAATTTTGAAATACAGTTGTAACAGTGAGATCTAACAGTAGTGTGGATACCAAATTTGGAGCACCAGCTCCAATAGTCCCTGCGATCTGTGGATACCACAGATTTTCGTCCTTTGCTGGGTCTGAAGGGGGCGGGGCGGAGTTTTGAAATACGCTTGTACGAGGGCTGCTATTTATATTTCGGAAGTAGCAAATAAGAACCAAAACTTTTAAATGAAAATGATCATGATCAATTCAGTTTTGCATTCGTTAGAACCATTGCTCATAGCAGTTTTTCAATTCCCTTTCAGACACCTCCAAAACTTGATTTCAATTTGCAAACAAAAAATTACGTCATTTACCAAGCGATATGAACGTCAAAATGCAATAATGCACTTGAAACTATTCAGTTTAGCTAGAATAAATAGGCATTTTTATACCCGATACTCAAAATGAGTATTGGGGTATATTAGATTTGTGGTAAAAGTGGATGTGTGTAACGTCCAAAAGGAATCATTTCCGACCTCATAAAGTGTATATATTATTGATCAGCATCAATAACCGAGTCGATTGAGCCATGTCTGTCCGTCCGTCCGTCTGTCCGTCCGTCCGTCTGTCCGTCCCTATCAGCGCCTAGTGCTCAAAGACTATAAGAGCTAGAGCAGCGACGTTTTATATCCGGACTTCTGTAATATGTCACTGCTACAAGTATATTTCAAAACTTTGCCCCGCCCCCTTCCGCCCCCACAACGAGAGAAAATCTGTGGCATCCGAAATTTCGACGATACGAGAAAACCTAAATCGCAGAATCGTAGAGTATGGCTATATCTTCTAGAGTGCCAAATCTAAACCAGATCGTATAATTATTATAGCCAGAATCAAGAAAGCAATTTCATTCTTTCTCGCTTTGTTTCTCTCTAACACACAGGTTTCATGGTCGGTTTTGCCAATTGCGAAATATGAGATCAAAGATCTCAGAACCTATAAGAGCCAGAGCAACCAAATTTGGTAGCCACAGTCCTGTGATATCGGACCTTGACCATTTGGTCTCAAAATTTTGCCACACCCCCTTCCGCCCCCGCAAAGGACGAAAATCTGGGGCATCCACAAATCTCAGAGACTATTAAGGCTAGAGTAACCAAATTGGGTATCCGCACTTCTGTTAGATCTCACTATAAAACGTTTGTCTCAAAATTTCGGCCCACCTTCTTCCGCCCCCACAAAGAACGAAAATCTGTTGCATCCACAATATTAAAAATACGAGAAAACTAAAAACGCAGAATCATAGAGAATGACCATATCTATCCGGTTGCTGAATCTGGATCAGATCGGGTCATTTTTATAGCCAAAAGGAATAAATCAATTTGCAGTGGCTACGCAGCGCCCGACGACACGCTCAGACTGATTTTCTGTCTCTCTCGCATGCACTCTTTGTCGTGTCGTTCAATATTAGCGGCGTCTGCCGGAGGAGAGCCATACTGACTAAGTATCGGGTATAAATGTAGAGTTGCGGTCTCCGCAGGAACTCACAACGTTCCCCCTTGTTTGTAATGTTTTTGAAAAAATTAATCAATAGCTTAAACATGTACTGTACTGTTTGTCCATGTACAAACTTCTTTGCTATATTAATAATGAATCAAGAATCAATGAATCAGTTAAAAAGATATAGCGGTTTGACTTTTGAAAATTGTTGAACCTCTTCAGATGAGCGGCTCTGTATATGGTAATAAATATAAAGATAAGCAAGAAAAAATGTAAGATTGACGTTGGCAGGCTCTCGGAAAAATATACACGAAAAAGTATACACCGAAACTCCATAGCTGAAGATTTATTTGGTTGGGAACCATTCCACCAGTAAGAATAGATCGTTGAGCAACTCTGGTAGGCCGAAAATAAGTCACCGTCCGCTGATTACGCACTACGCTAAGCGACTTACGTGGGGGGTTCGAGGCAACAACTCGAATAGGCCCACATATCGAAAGCTGTGATCAGTAGGAACTGATCTTTTGGTCCATCGAGCTGTCCGAACCAGACAGGACTCGACTCCGACGAAGCGACAATCAAGGTAGAAGGAGAAACCGACAACGGTAGCAAACAGAGCTGCATTAAGAGGTCTCGGGGCGTACAATTACAAAACTACGCAACCCAGGACGACGGCGCAGATATCAGATCATAAGTCAAAAATAATATCTTGATACTAAGAAGTTTTGGAACGAACTGCCGCAAAAAAAGACACGCAGGCGAGCTCAAGGAAAGAAGGAAGCAAAAACGCTGAGGACGCACAAGAAAAGGGCAGGAAAGCAAAGGCAATTCGGGAAAGAACATGCCATCTTGCTACAACTGGTAAAAGCAGAGCAACCGAAGTTTTGGGAGAGGACCGAGCAATTGGAAAAGTTAATAACAAAAGAAACGAGGGGGAACGTTGTGAGTTGCTGCGGAGACCGCAACTCTACATTTATACCCGATACTTAGTCAGTATGGCTCTCCTCCGGCAGACGCCGCTAATATTAAACGACACGACAAAGAGTGCATGCGAGAGAGACAGAAAATCAGTCAGAACGTGACGTCGGGCACTGCGTAGCCATTGCAAATAGATTTGTTCCTTTTGGCTATAAAAATGATCCGATCTGATCCAGATTCAGCAACCGGATAGATATGGTCATTCTCTATGGTCCTTTGCGGGGCAGAAGTTGGTTTGTCGAAATTTTGAAACTAACTTGTCAAGGTCCGATATCTCAGGAGTGTGGATACCAAATTTGGTTATTCTAGCTCTAATAGTCTCTGAGATCCTTGAACTCACATTTTGCAATTGGCAAAACAGACCATGAAACCTGTGTGTTAGAGAGAGACAGAGCGAGAAAAAATTAAATTGTTTTCGTGATTCTGGCTATAATATTTATACGATCTGGCTCAGATTTTGCACTCTAGAAGATATAGTCATCCTCTACGATTTCGTTTTCTCGTATCTTTGAAAATGTGGATGCCACAGACTTTTCTCTCGTTGTGGGGGCGGAAGTGGGCGGGGAAAAGTTTTGAAATTTACTTGTAACAGTGACATATCACAGAAGTCCGGGCTTAAAATGTCGTTGCTCTAGCTCTTATCGTCTTTGAGCACTAGGCGCTGATAGGGACGAACAGACGGACAGACAGACATGGCTCAATCGACTCGGCTATTGATGCTGATCAAGAATAAATATACTTTATGGGGTCGGAAACGATTCCTTCTGGACGTTACACACGGGTAAAAACAGAAGAACCACACGCAGTACCAATTAGGAACATATCCTCGTTCACAGGAGAGCCAAGAAAAGGTGTTCACAGAATGGATACTCGATAGAGAGGGCCTGGGACCAGCAAAAATTTTTGATTATTTTTGATCCGCGTTTCAAGCGGAAGCAAGAAAGGCAAATAATTTAGAAATCGATTGATAGTGTTGAGCTACTGAGCTTCTTCAGCAGCGTAGCTCCATCAGTTCAAATAATCATTAACAAAAAACGTTTCGAGAACGAACTTGAATGTTTTATTTCCATTTGTATCAATAACAATAAAAACTAGCTTAGGCGTAGAGATCAGTTCCCTGTACTGCTTCTTGTGCTGCCATGGGCAGACGCTTTGGACGTTGACATGCAATGACTGCATCTTTCAAGAGGCGATGCAGTTACTGCACCGTCAAGTGGCCCGTGTGACACCAGCAGAAGGCTGTTACGCGCGGATCCCAGGCAAAACGCAGCCCTCCTCCCGCCCAACCGACCGAGGGGCGCTGCCGCATGACGCGCGGTGCGTAGCCGAACCAAACGCGAACATGCAAGAAAGATAGCTATTAGACTAACATTCGAGGAAAATTAGTACTAAACTTACTAAGAAACTAAGCATGCAATCAAAACACAAATACCACTACAGTTACTAATTAATAGAAAGGTGTGTAAGGATTAATAATTTAATAAGAGGAAGAGAATTAGTGGTGGATATAATATGGTAGAGGGAATTATAATCCGAGCATAAGACCCTAAACGGTTCATGCAAGGAATAATTCGATCTACAAAGTGGAAGGAACAACGGTATAAAATTTCTAGTCAGTCTAATAGGAATCGTGAAGTTTATGCGGCTCAACAGATCAGGGCTGTCTATGTCACCCCTGATCAAGTTGTGCATAAAAATCACACCAAGCATTTTTCTACGTTTAACTAAGGATGGGAGGTTTACTAATAGCAGTCTACTAGAGTAAGATGGGAGTCTCACACCTTCATCCCAATTAAGGCCCCGCAGAGCAAAGAGTAAAAAGTTTATACTGATTCTATACGGTCCTGGTGTACTTTGTACTGAGGGCACCATACACAAAAGCCGTATTCTAAGATCGGACGAACAAGCGAGGCATAGAGAGTCTTTGTTATATAGGGGTCGTCAAATTCCTTTGACCACCTCTTTATAAACCCAAGCACGCCCATGGCCTTATTTACCATGGTAGAAATGTGTTCGGAAAACTTTAACTTGGGGTCTAACATAACACCCAGATCATCCACCAAGGTAATTCTCTCAAGAGAACCACCAAATAGGGTATAGGGAGCCAACAAAGGGCTAGAACGATGAAATGTCATAACTTTGCATTTCGAGGCATTAAGGTGTAACAAGTTTGCACAACACCATGACTGAAAGTTATTGAGATCGGATTGCAATCGAGAATGAAATGAAATGTCCTTATACTGGACACAGAGTTTAACATCATCCGCATACATAAGTACTCGAGAGTATGTTAATACTGAAGGTAAGTCATTAATAAAGAGTGTGAAGAGTAAGCGGCCTAGATGGCTGCCTTGTGGTACTCCCGAAGAAACCTTTACTGGTAAAGAGAGGGAGTTTTTGAAGAGGACTCTTTGAGACCTAGAACAAAGATAGCTAGAAATCCATCTCAGGAGGTTGGGCGGAAACCCTAAAAGGTCAAGTTTATGCGCTAAAAGGGAATGGTTTACAGAGTCGAGTGCTTTACTAAAGTCGGTGTAAATAACATCCGTCTGTAAGTTACATTGAAAGCCTTTAATAATGAAAGAGGTAAACTCTAACAAGTTCGTGGTGGTTGATCGCCGCCTTATAAATCTATGCTGAGTTGGAGATATAAGTGACGTGCAGAGATGTTGCAAGTGCGGAGTTAAAACCTTCTCAAACATTTTAGGAATAGCGGATAACTTTGCTATACCTCTATAATTTTTTGCATCAGACTTGCTACCTTTTTTATGGAGAGGAATTATAAACGATTCCTTCCAGATCGGGGGGAAGCAAGAAGAATCAATGGACAGGTTGAATAGTTTAAACAAAGGTCCACACAGAGCCTCGGCGCAGTACCGGAGTACACAACCTGGAACCCCGTCTGGACCCGGTGAAAACACCGGCTTAACTAGTCGAAGATCATGAAGTAGGGAACATTCATTCAACAAGGGACTGAAAATGCCGTTCGACCTCGGTAAACCGTATGGGTACGGATGACCAGAGTAGCTTTCCTCAGAATAGGTGGTTTGGAAGAATTGGGCAAAAAGATCGGCAATTGCCTGATCATTATTTGCCGACGTATTACAAAATGATAGCGAGGATGGGAGCAATGTGCTTCCTTCGAGCACCCAACTCCCCAACAGCATCAATCCCATCCCTGCAGTTTCTGTGGCCGTCACTTCTGACGCGGTGAGTGCTCCTAGTGCGGGTGTGCTGGTTGCTGACGACGTCTTGCCAATTCCTGCTCCAATTCCTGCTCCAATTCCTGCTGCAATTCCTACTCCAATTCCTGCTACAGCCATTGCTGCCAATTCCTCTGCCCTTGTACCGAGATCTCTTTTAGGTGTGGCTCCACCATCTCGATCTCGCTCGGGACTTCAACTTAAAGCAGTGGTCCCACGGAAAGCAATATTTGTTTCTCGTCTTATTCCTGAGGCTACAACGGAGGATGTTAAACAACATCTTGCCACTAAACTTAACACTTCGCCTGTTGATATAGTTGTGACTAAATTTTCATTTAAACATAAGCGCAACATATCATCATTTAAAATTCTTCTCCCTGATTCTTTACTATCCTGTTCTCTAGAACCGTCAATATGGCCTGAGCATACAATTGTGCATGAGTTCCTTCTCAAAGATTCGAACTCGAATCCAAGAATTACCGAACATGCTCCAAAAAACTAATGTACTATTTTTCCATGCACTATCAGAACGTTCGCAGTTTGCTGGGAAAGTTGCGTCAAATTCATACTAATAGCGCGTCCTTTGATTTCGATGCCATCGCGTTTACCGAAACCTGGCTTAACTCCTCTGTCAATGATCACGAAATTTTCATTGATAGTTACACTATTTATAGAATGGACCGCCCATCTTTTGCAGGTGGGGTTCTGATTGCAGTTAAATCTGTTTTCTCATCTGAGTTATTCCCATTCAATAACATTCATGGAATTGAATTTGTTGCAGTCAAAGTTCGTGTTGGCTCCGCATTTTTCTATTTAACCTGCTCTTACATTCCTCCCAGGTCTGATGCTGAGCTTTACTTACACCACCTTTCAGCAATTAATAATGTTGTTTCTACATTAGGGTGCAATGATCGAATTATTGTCATGGGGGACTTTAACCTCCCATTTCTTTCTTGGCTGCCTTGTAATGACGCTAACCTGTTGTTTCCCAATTGCCATAATGACTTTATCAATGGGCTAACGGATATTTCCCTTGTCCAAATTAATGCCGTTAAAAACATTAGGGACAGACTTCTTGACCTCGTTTTTGTTAACGATGGTTCTCTTACTACTGTATCTAGAGCAAGCCCAATATCTCTCCCTGAAGATCCTTACCATCCAACTTTGTTGATATCACTGGAGTGTACACAATCTGGAGGTGCTGACAGTTCCATGGCTCCTTGTCACATAAAGTGTTTTCGCAAAACAAACTTTATTGATTTAGATCTACATCTCTCGCGTGTTGATTGGTCGTTTCTTTATTCATTACCGAACATAGATGCAACTGTTAACTCGTTTTATAGTTCTATTTACTCCGCCCTTAATACGTTTGTTCCAGATATCACTGTACCTGTATCGTCCAAGCCTCCCTGGTTCTCCAAGTATTTGTCATACTTAAAAAATAATAAATCCCGGCTCTATAAAAAGTACCAGAAGTCGGGCTCCACGTTGGCCTTAGCTCTATACTCCTCCGCTCGCTCTCTGTTCCTTGCCGTCAATAGTCAGTGTTATAATCATTACCTTTCACAATGTAGTAGTAATTTTCGTAGTGATCCTAAAAAATTCTATTCGTTCGTTAATTCTAAGCGCAAGTCAAACGTTTTTCCTCCGTCCCTTCATTACCAGAACAAAACAGAAGCTTCTGCTGTTGGTATTGCAAATTTATTCGCTAACTTTTTCCAAACAACGTACTCGTCTCATATTTACAACGCATCCACTCCGTATCCGTACCAGCTACCTCAAGCTAACAGTATTTTTCTGCCCTTTTTCGAGGAAAGCGTTGTTCTTGAAGGTTTGTCATCTATGGACATATCGTTTTCTGCGGGTCCAGATAAGGTACCAAGTTGCATCTTAAAACACTGTGCCCAGTCCCTTTGCAAGCCCTTGACCTTTCTCTTCAACCTCTCCTTGGAACAGTCTTGTCTCCCAGTAATTTGGAATGAGTCCTACATCATTCCGCTTCACAAAAATGGTTCAAGATCAAACATTGAAAACTATCGTGGTATCGCAAAGCTTTCCGCCATCCCGAAGCTTCTTGAGTTCCTGGTCACCCGGCAACTGCAACATCTTTGTTGCAGCTTGATATCTCCGTCGCAACACGGTTTTTTCAGACATCGTTCAACATCGACTAACCTTCTTGAGTTTTCTAACCTAATCCACCGTGGTTTTCAAATTGGTTTGCAGACGGATGTAGTTTTTACGGACTTCAGCAAGGCATTCGATTCTGTGAACCATGCTCTGCTTATTCAAAAGCTCTCCTTATTAGGGTTCCCAACGAATCTTCTAGATTGGATTTTGTCCTATCTCTCTAACCGTACTCAACGTGTTTTGTTTTCTAACGTGTTGTCAAATACTGTTAATGTTACTTCAGGTGTGCCACAGGGAAGTCATCTGGGCCCGCTTCTGTTTATTTTATTTGTGAACGACCTTCCTCAAGTTATAACATACTCTACTACACTAATGTATGCTGATGATGTCAAAATCTGTCTTTCTTACTCTGATTGGTATTTGCACACACGCCTTCAACTTGATCTAAGTGAACTACTATTGTGGTGTTCAACTAATCTTCTTTTTCTGAACCTTTCCAAATGCAAACTTATGACATTTTACCGTCGCGCTCCTCATTTTGTCTCATATGTTCTAGGAAATCATGTCCTTGAGCGAATTTCGAGTTCAAATGACCTCGGAGTCCTTTTTGATCATAAGATGTGTTTCAACACCCATATAGCTGCAACTGTAAATAAAGCTAAGGGTGTTTTAGCGTTCATCAAGCGTTGGTCCAAGGAGTTTGACGACCCGTACGTTACGAAACAACTGTACATCTCGTTAGTACGTCCTATATTGGAGTATTGTTCTTGTGTGTGGAGCCCGCAGTATAAAGAGCAGCAGGCTGTTATTGAATCCGTGCAAAAGCAATTTTTAATTTTTGCCCTTCGGAACTTTAACTGGGACTCGGGTAGAATCTTGCCACCCTACCGGTCTAGGCTAAATCTTATTGACCTGCCGTCGTTGCACCATCGCAGAATATGCAATGGCGTAATGTTCGTGCACAAGCTCCTTCTTGGGACTGTTGACTCCCAAACTCTCTTGGGTCAGATTGACTTGGCCGTTCCATCCAGACCTACCCGTACTTTTAGGCCTATCCGTCTACCCATATGTAGGTCTAATTATGCTGATCATGAACCTTTTAGGGTTTTATGCCATAATTATAACTCCCTCTGTCTAACCCTATCCCCTGAACTGTCTCTTAAACTAATTGCATGCAATATTTATAATCATTTAAATTTAGCTAACTTTTAACTTATCTTTTTCTGCCTTTAGTAACTAAGTACCATTATTAACAGATAATTTGTTAATTTAATAAATAAATAAATAAATAAATGGGTGTGCGGACGTTCTACGCTTACTGTTTACGAAGCAGTAAAACTGTTTAGGGTCCTGAGAAAAACGTATCCTGCATCGAGATAGGTAGTTCTTATAGCATTGAGCATTAAGAACTGAAAAGTTTGACCGAGCTATTACATAGCGAGAGTGAGCAGTAGGAGAACCAACTTCAAGAAATTTTTTATAAAGTCTTGATTTTAAGTTTTTTAGACTGGATAACTCTTTGGTAAACCAAGGGGGTTTTCCAGATCTAATCGGACAAGAAAGCGGGACACAAGAATTAAAAAAATGTGCCAAGAGCATTGTACAAAATGTTTGTGCCTTTTATGATATTAGTGCACAAGTACAAAGCGGACCAATCAAAATCCCTAATGAGGTTATTAAGCTTCGCAAGCTCGGCTTTACGAAAGCAGCGGACACGTTCACATAGCCTACTCGACCGATCCAATACAGTTGGTCCTATATCTAGCGACACCTCGAAAGTAGGATGGTAGGCGTCTTCAGGTATAGTGAGCGGAAGGGCTCGGCTTAACAACACTGAGGTCGGATCCAATACATGGCACAGATCAAGCAATCGACCCAAGGAATTTTTCACATGGTTGACTTGAGACAGGGACAGGTCAAGCAAGCCGTCAACAAAGTCATGTCGTGACATGGGCACTAGGTTTCTAGACTTGTTTACCGAAGTACAAACAGTTCCGGGCAAGTTGAAGTCCCCAAGAACTATCATATGATCTTTATCTGATAGCGAGGAAGAAACAGCGGTTAAAGCGGGCAAGTGCTGCTCATAAATAGATATATCCGAAGAAGGTGGAATATACGAGCAAGTAATGAATATAGCAAAAGCGGGAAGAATCAGTTTTACCCACAGGAATCCCAGTTCCTGTTGAACTTGGACTGTGAAGTGTTCCGACGTGAAGTTAGAGTCCACTGCAATCAGAACCCCTCCTGCACGTCGAGACGAACGGTCCTTTCTAAAAGTTGTGTACAGACCTGCCAAAACCTCGGAACTAAGAATGTCCGGCTTTAACCAGGTTTCAGTAAACACAATAACGTGGGAAGCAAATGCAACACTATCCCGGAAAAGAATGCTGAGCTTACTTGTAAGCCTCTAACATTCTGATAAGTTACTAATAGAGAAGTTAGATTTTTGGAAGGGTGGAAGCAGGACCGGAAGATGAGGAAGAGGAAGTTGAGGGTGGCACACTGGAATGATTTGTAAGAGGTATGGGGGCCTATTCTTCTTCTTAGCCTTAAACTCCTTCACCACCAAATGCTCCGGCCAAAATTTTGCGGAGCAAATGGTGTCAAATTGAGTTGGGGAGATGCTTATCTTAAACGAGGCTATCTCCCTGGCATAAGAGAAGTTAAATTTCTCCACCTTTAAGCCCACAGCTTTTATTTTACTTTGAATAAAAGCAATTACATCATTAGATGTGACGTCAAGGGCCAGCCGTGAAACAAAATCTTGTCGTTTTGGGAGTCCCACCAGTGGTTTAGGCACCACAGGCCTAGTACCTGTGGACTGCGGACACCACGGACACGGACCCTGCAGACGTACTTGGGTGCACGTTCTCCGAAGCGATGAATTCTTCTACCGAACCTGCATCGTCAGTAGCTGTCATTGCCCTTGGAGTGGCAAACGAGTTCAGCTGCTGTACACTTGGAGTGTTCGGAGGCAGTTTTTCGGCGGCGCACGGCTGAGTGACGGTTGGCACTTGCAGATCCCGCGGAGTGACCTTTTTACGCCTCGGAGACTCATTCAGCAGTTGCAGACTGCCAAATTAAGACTCCATGGCTAGGAGCCGATCGTACTGCTTTTTAAAGCCAACGATCAGCTCCTTAAAGCCCTTCCGCGTCTGCCTCATAAAAGCCACCATATCATTCTCCACCGCACGGCATGCCTCGCAACTGTAATGCAACCCATTACGTTTGGCTATAACATCACTCACGAGGCCAGAAAATCCAGCGCATTTTGCGTGCACTACGCTGTCGCAGAGCCAGCAGGGGACATTCGGCTGATCGTGGGTGATCTGCTTCTTGCAGGTTTTTTTGGCACAGACCACAGCGTATTCAATTTTTATTATTTATTTATTTAAAAATTTGCAACAAAAAATTTCAAAAACAAATTGGTATCAGATCAATTTGCCAGACAACGCTCAAAGCGGAATAAGTAAAAAAAAGAGCAGGGTGGAGAGCGGTTATAGCAAGAGCTACTAATCAGAGAGCGCTGTTGCTCAGAAAGTTTAAAGAGCGAGAGAGAAAGAACAGTTGTTTGAGTTTGGATAATAGGGAGTGAGTGATAGCTGCAGCAAAGGCTACGAGCGGGCTAAACTCAGCGTGAGCGTACTTACAAAAAACAACATACCAACAAACGAGTAACAAACGCACAGAATTTATATCAAAAATTAAGTTTTTATGAAAACAATAGTCATGCACTCGCGTTAAAGAACAGATTTTTCACTGTAGGTTAAGTGGGGATTTTTATCAAGGTTTATTTTGAAAAACACCGGCGCATTTGCAAAATAAATGGAAAAGAAGCGGAGCGCAAAGCAAAAACACGCCTGGTCACTACGAAAGAGAACGAACGAATTTGAATATAAATTTCAAGCGCTGGGCGTCATACATCTCAGCACCCTCTCGCGAGGTAGCATTTTGTCGCGATGGGGGGTTACTAGGCAAAAGGTATCCGAGAGCGATGGCGTCGGCAGCTTATGCTATCGGAAAGGCCACCCAATCCGGTAAGGTCAAAGGGGAGCACCGAGGGTTAAAATAGCTCACCCCCTGGCGGTAGGGTCGAACGAACTTTGTCGTCAAACAGAGGTGAAGGCGGCGGAGAAGATAATGACGGACGACGCTCAAGTACAAAACAGGCTCATGACGGGATACAAATTGTCGGTTAATTCCTTCCGGAAGCTTTTCCTGCGATCCCCCCGATACGCTGACCGCGAGGGAGCGAAGCACAAAAACAATGTACGGAGGTTCGACGGCTGAAAGGAGCCGCACAGTCTATCGAAGAGCAAACCCCCACGAGCGCACTCGGGGTGGCGACAGCGAAGGACCAACCTTGAACTTTAACGTCAGCAGTAGGAGCCACGGAAACGAAGATGGGCATTGAGGGTCTGCGAAAGCACTGGGGAGACCGGGGAAAAAGAACACCAGGGAGCAGAAGAGAAAGACCACACCGCAAATGCGGATCGCGGCGTGCCAAGGTTCAAGCGACAGAGGACGGATGACTCCACAAAAGTTTCCGAGACGAAGCTTCCTAGCATTGGATCAACGCCTGAGCTGCAGTTAGCAATCATCGACCGTGGTCAACCTGCGGGAAAGATCTTAGACTCAAACTGGTTTACGGCAGAAAACGGACCTGACGGTGACACTATGAGAGAGGAAGAACGGGAAAAGCCTTTACCTAGCCGCCGCATACTTGCCATATGAGGAAGAAGATCCACCTTAGGAGAATGTCAGAACCGTCAGACAGGGAAGAAGAAAACGACACTCCCCTGATGCGAACTCCCACCTCTTGGGAAGTACGGGTACGAATTCTAGGGAGAGTCGTTCTTCAAGTACCGGGTAGACAACCCCACCTTCTGTAACAGGAACCGTGTAAAAATTATAGACCCTGGCCGCAGTCAGGGACTTTTTCACCATCATTTTTACCATGTTACTTTCGGAAAAATTCAAAATACAGTACAACATAAAATGGGAAAAAGAGGGTGACGGCGTACCACCAAGCGGATCCGCTTCTCTAAAACCGTAAAAAGGGTGCTACCTACTCCCGGAAGGGGACATGCTTCATGCTGAAACTGGCATGTTCGCCCCTACTACCATGGCTGAAGAAAATATTTAATGGACACCTCCTAACTGGGCACGTACCCAAAGGGAGGGAAGTGAGAGTGGCCTTCAGTCCCAAGGCTAGGGACCACATCTCACCATCTCACGTCTCACTTCAGACCCATCAGCTTTTCAACGTTCTTGTTGAACAGCGGACAGCAACGGACAGCGTTTTCAGGAGTAGAACAATAAATGTGAATCTCGGCTCCTCCTCGTCAAGGAAGACGGTTACACTCGACTCCAAACTCTCGTGGATCATTAACACTGTTCCCTGAACTGCACTGTACACCTGTAGAAATACCTTCAGACAAAGGTGGAACCTATAACCACACATCATCCACTGAATGTATACAGCGATGATACAACCCATTTTGATATACATTTTGTATTACAGTTTAAAGATATAGGAGACTGAAAACATTAAATCTCATCTAGAAAACCTTCGTAGGGTCGAACAAACAAGATACTGAAAATCAATCACTAAAGGCACGAGATGAACGAAATTACCAACGACAATAAAAGCAGAGACAGAAAAAACAGGCAGACAAAACCAATAAGCGCCTCAAGAGTTTACATCTCCTTCGTTTGTGCTGTTTCGAACATCTCTGAGCGAAGCCTGACTATTACTATTAGATCGACCTGACATACTGGATTTACGAATTGGTTACACTATCCTCGTTTTAGAGAAGTTTCTAATACCCTCGTTCTGGCGTCTACACGCATTTACAGGAATTTAATATACCCGCTTACTCTTGGAGTAAGAAGTTTAAAAAATAGTCTCGATATTCAAATCACCAAATTTGTTTGCCTTTTAATGTATTGGAGACTCTTTGATAAAGCTAAGGCTGAAAATGTTGAGCAGAACTGGGCCGAGTACAAGGCCAGTCTGTCAACCTACAATAAAGAACTTAGGAAAGCTAAACGCACCTCTTGTCGTAAGTTCTGTAGCGAAATCGAGAACAACTCGGAAGCTTCGCGCATGCGCAGAGTTCTCTCGAAGACTACTCCCACCCTGGGCTACTTGAAGAACGCCGACCAGTCTTGTACGTCCGCCTCCTTCTGTCGTCTCTAATGCCATCCTGAACCTGCTAAGCCAGGAAAACATTTCCTGGGCGATCAAAAGCCATACAGGTGCATCCCTGACACCTGGCTTCAAACCAAAGTATTTTTTATTCCCAAGTCAGGATACCCCTCGCACACTGCCCCAAAAGATTTCAGACCCATTAGTCTATCGTCTTTCCTTCTGAAGGCGATGGAACGGCTCCTGGGGCTGCATCTCACAGCGTGTATTCCTCCCAGTCTGATATAAGACTCCCAGCATGTACGGAATACACCGTAGTAGCCTTCCTCGACATAGAATTCGCCTTTAATAACATCTTTCCGACCGCCATCACAGGCGCACTGATGGACCTGGGGTTTGACTCCCGGACGGTGAGCCTAATCGTGCAGATGCTACAGAACAGGACGGTTAAGGCTTGTGCTTTTCACTAAAAAGAACAAAGTTCCGGTACTGACTCCCCCAAAACTCTGTGGAGAAGCGCTAGACTTTAGCAACAATGCCAAGTAGGCCAAGAGGCCTAATCCTCGAAAGAAAGCTCGATTGGAAACTGGAGTACAGAGTAAACGAGGGGGAACGTTGTGAGTTGCTGCGGACACCGCAACTCTACAGTTATACCCGATACTAAGTCAGTATGGCTCCCCTCCGGCAGACGCCGCTAATATTAAACGACACGACAAAGAGTGCGTGCGAGAGAGACAGAAAATCAGTCTGAGCGTGACGTCGGGCGCTGTGTAGCCACTGCAAATTGATTTGTTCCTTTTGGCTATAAAAATTATCTGTTCTGATCCAGATTCAGCAATCGGATATATATGGTCGTTATCAATGATTCTGCGCTTTTAGTTTTCTCTAATCTGCAATATTGTGGATGCAACAGATTTTCGTCCTTTATGTGGGCGGAAGGGGGTGGGGCGAAATTTTGAGATATACGTTTTATAGTGAGATCTAACAAGAGTGCGGATACCAAATTTGGTTACTCTAGCGTTAATAGTCTCTGAGATTTGTGGATGCCCCAGATTTTCGTCCTTTGCGGGGGCGGAAGGGGGTGTGGCGAAATTTTGACACAAAACGGTCAAGGTCCGATATCACAGGAGTGTGGATACCAAATTTGGTTGCTCTAGCTCTTATGGGTTCTGAGATCCTTGAACTCATATTTTGCAATTGGCAAAACCGACCATGAAACCTATGTGTTAGAGAGAGACAGAGCGAGACAGAATGAAATTGTTTTCTTGATTCTGGCTATAATAATTATACGATCTGGTTCAGATTTTGCACTCTAGAAGATATAGTCTACGATTCTGCGTTTTTAGTTTTCTCGTATCGTCGAAATTGTGGATGCCACAGATTTTCGCCCTTTGTGGGGGCGGAAGTGGGCGGGGCAAAGTTTTGAAATATTCTTGTAGCAGTGACATATCACAGAAGTCTGGATCCAAAACATCGTTGCTCTAGCTCTTATAGTCTTTGAGCACTAGGCGCTGAAGTGGACGGACAGACGGACAGACAGACATAGCTCAATCGACTCGACTATTGATGCTGATCAAGAATATATATACTTTATGGGGTCGGAAACGATTCCTTCTGGACGTTACACACATCCACTTTTACCACAAATCTAATATACCCCAATAATCATTTTGAGTATCGGGTATAAAAAGTACACAGTGGCCCTTTATACATGCAGGAGGGCAATCGGACTAAAATGGGGAATGACCTCGTATATAGTTCGGTGGCTATACACCGCCATCATACAACATCATACAAATCTTGCTCTATGGAGTGGTAGTATAGTGGCCAGCCCTAGACAAAAGAACTTGTCTCAACAGACTCAGTAGAGTTCAACGCATGGCAGAGCTATGCATAACTGGCGGGCTACGCACTACTCCAGGAGAGGCCCTGAATACCGTGCTGGAACACCGGCCGGTGTTACCGGTGGCAACACTTTCCGACTTGGGCAGTCGGGAATCCTGACGAGACTCCCGCAATTACCGGAGAGGACGGATTATTGTATCCCAGTGATCACCTCTCGACGCCTTTCCAGGTATCAATCCCACCTAGGGAGGACAGGAAGATGGCCGAACCCGGACCTGCAAATGCGGTCTTTTTATACACTCATGGCTCAAAGTGCGGTGGACGCAAGCCATCTCCTGTAAAGTCTCGAGATCGATATGGCCTCAGATAGACTCAGTAGAGCACAATGCTCTGCAGTTACTCGAGCAATCACGGGACACTGGCAGATAGGCACTCACGCCTTTAGGCTGTCTATCCCTATCAATGACTTTTGCAGGAGTTTTCGTAACGAGGAAGAGGAGAATTCAGTCCCCCACTTCTTCTGCCATTGCCCGGCCCTTGGAAATCGTCGTCTTCGGATTCTCGGGGCCGCTTTCCTCACGGACATTTCGGACCTTTCTGAAATCAAACCTGGGACCTTGGCTCAATTCATCCAAGCCTCCGGGTGGGACTGCCTCTAATTTGCAACAGTTTTCTCTCCGAGGTTTTAGGCATTGAGAAGGGGCACACGCCCATGCGGCATCAAAATGGACCTTTCTTTTTACAGGTCCAAGTGAGTTTGGAGCTTATCGTCCCCCCCTAGGCTACCGCCTTAACCTAACGTAACCTAATGTATTGGATTTATATGAATTATTGTCCATCAGTTACGGCTGGGCTCAAATATGTCCTTTGCGGCTGACGATATATACATATGTAACCCAATTCTGTTTTTACACGGTAGAATGGTTCCAGAAAAAAACGTGCAAAAAGTGATTGGTTCCTTGCCTCTAAAAACTATTAAAATTAGGGAAAATATGATAAAAACGGAAAAACAAATTTGTGCTCTGTCGTTTGGTTGCTAGATGTTTTCGAGCTTTGTGTGGTTTTAACTATTTGTGTTGTGTTATTTGCTAAATTGCTAAAAAGAATAAAATCGTGTAAAAAAATGTAAACTTCAAGACTTTCAAACCCTGTTATTTCAAAACCGTTTAAAAACAGAATTAGGTGTATATGTGATTTTGATTGGCCGTATGTGACCGACCGCGGAAGAATACAATTTTGGGTGAGAGTCTTGAGGTTAAGGCATACTGGCATTTAAATGCTCTCTTACATTTGAAAGATCGAGTTCCTATGATCACAAACCAAGATGGCGACTAGGTTCCTGTCCTCCCATCCTCGAAACAGCCGGAAATCCTTCAAGGCGTCCACCATTCTTCGACTGTGCTCGTGTCAGACTAAGCGATCCAACAAGAAGAACGGCTATCAAACTTCTTCCAAGTTTATTCGGTACCACATTTCAAAGGTTGGTCGTCGAAATACTATGCCCCTTACCCACCACCACTTTTACCAAGTGTATTCGGTACCGCATTCCAAATGTTGGTCATCGAAATACTATGCACCTTACCCACCACCAACCGATACATAGCATACCATACATAGATACATAGAATGTTTTCCCAATATGGAGCTCTCTTCGTTCTACACTCCGACCAAGGACGGAATTTTGAGGTAGAAGTTATTCATGCCTGCCTACGATTAACGGACGACGAGAACACCCGGACCACCTCGCTTGCCCCTTAATCTAAGGTTTAAGCCGCACGCTGTTCAGCTACCTGGTTAATCAGACGAACTGGGATAAACGAATGCAGTAGGCGCTGTGGCGCCAATAGGGCCGCGCCTTATGAAGCTACCGGACCCTCTCCTACGAAATTAACCCTTGGCAGGGGTATCTAATTGCCGTGTGAGCTACTGTATGGTCGACCAAAACCCGATGCGTAAATCTACCCGGCCTTTGCAGTGAAACTACAATCCCATTTGCTGGACACACATCATTCTGCAAGGAAATATCTGAAGGTCGTAGAAGACCATCATAAGTGACCTTCACTCCCATTCCGCACGCTTCGACCCCGATGATCTCATATGGCTGTATTCACCTGTCCGGAAAGTCGGTCGATGTCTGAAACTCCAATCAGACTAGATAGACTCCACCATGGCTCCACGATCCGTAGCCATTCCGACCGAGTCTACTAAATACACCTTCCCGGTAACTGCGCCACGAAGACGATACATGTTAACTGTCTTGCTGCTTGCAAGGGATCTGTTTCCAAGTAATTCGACTCTAGAAAGGGTATAATGTGGAACAAATTTGCATCTTATGTTTTGCGCCCTTAGAGCTCTTTACCTATATATATGCTTTGGCTATACGTGTGGGAACGTTACAGCTATATTTTGGACACAAGCAATAACCACACAGCTATGCGCGTAAAAATAGTTACTTAAGCGGGACAATACAGTCATGTGCATAGGGCAGTTGTAATATAAATGAACATTGAACTAAACTAAGCTGCTAATTTCTCATCCTATCCTGTCGATAATTGTGTGCCAAATGGATCGAGTGAACTTTAACCGGCCAAGAAGAGATAGACGACATCACACAAGTGAAGAAGTTTATGTGTATTACACAATGAAATAAGCTGGCGAACATTTTAGATTAAATAAATGTTTTTTCCTCGGAATCGGACGAATTTTGGCCGCTGCTTTCCTTAATGTTTATTATGTTTTATTCAATTTTGTTAAATGGTATGTACATATATCTAAAGAACAATATATATGGTTGAGTAATTTTATAATTAAATTTTAAGTAACATCGATGCAAACTTACCAACGGGACTTTCTTCATTCCAAAAAGAATCGTCTAGAGTATAATCTGCCTCTGTAAGAAAATAAAAATACAATTTGTGAACATTTCATTTACTATATGTTCTTTTGTCATTACTCTCAGATTCATTGTTTGATGGCCGAAATACAATATAAAGTGTAGTTATGTACATGCTTTTGGTCTTAAATAGCATTCAAGTGTGATGCACTAAACAAGTTGAGTGTGTAATTGTATGTAGAGTATCACAAAGGAGATGTGTGAGGTTAGGGTAACAGAAGGTTCACATAAAAAGGAAGCAACAGAAGGCTGCCCCAGAAATTAGGAACAACAGAGCCCCAGAAAGTACGAACAGCAGAAGGTTGTTCCACAAGACGACTTCCAAAGGCAATCAGTTGCTTGAACCGGATGATCTAGTGTGCATATGACTTTCCTGTGACTAAGGATATTTCAAATTTCAGACCGATACCTAACTACGCTAAAAAGTTATAAACCCCAATCCCAATTTCGGCTCATTTCGCGAAATAAAAAAAAAATTGTTTGGTTAATAAAAAAAAAAAAATTCTTTATACAATTTTTTGTAAAAGATGAATCTGAATTGAGCCCAATATGATTGAAAAATGTGTTATTTTTTTTAAATACTGTTTGGAGCAGCAGCCGTCAATAGCTCTTTTCTCTTAATCTTTTATTATGTTAATAACATCTATTATCTTAATTTAAGAGAATGTAAATTACACTCTCAAAGTACGCACACATGTGCTTATATTTCTTACCGCTTATATTGTAGTGCCTCGTTCGTATCTTTAAGCACTCAAATTTATCAGAGCGGGGTAGAGCGGAATTGTCAACGAGATCGCAGCATCGATTTCGTTTACTTAAAATTTGTACATTTTGTTAGACAAATCGAATTTTACGGTAACGGCCTCTAATCGTTGTAAATAAAAGCATCAAACAATAAACCATTATATAAACATCTAACAACGGAGAAATATTCGTCGTAAATGTGGAATCAGAGGTGGCGAAAAAGCTCGTTAGCTTCCAAGAAATACCTTAAAAACCTCAAAATACCTTAAAATACCTCGGCCTGGAATCTCTATGCTTCTTATGGCCTTATGACATAAGGCTTTGCTAAATTTGCGGCGAAGAGAGAGATAGCATGATACACAAATCGAAAAATTAATCGTCTCCAATCTATCTGTCGAATAAATGCTTTTTTCCAACACATACAGCCAGCTAGCCAGTAAAACTGTTCTAGCTGTTCTGAAAGTTGCAACAATCAATAATCTCTGCCGCAGCGCTGCTCCCAGCTCAACTGGAAAACAAAGTGAAAGTATATATCTTTTTCGCTCTCAATGCATGGTCTTCCCATAAGGTTGTCTCTGCTTTGCAGCGGGAGCTAGGAAATGATTTTGGACACATAGTTTCATGGAGAAATTTTCTTCGAATTCTTCGTAAATTGCGATTCTGGTAGACGCTTCCCACGTTTTTTTTTTACTCAAAAAAATTTCAAAATTGTTTTTTAAAAGGAAAATCAGCGGGAGCAAAAGCAGTTATCTCTCAATTCAAAGTTGATAAATACATTTTTTTTTTAAATTTTTAACAATGAATTCACGTGAAAACAAGAGGTAAAGTTGTATATCCGATACTTCGTCAGTGTGGCTTTCCTCCGTCAGACGGCGCTAACATTGAACGACAAATAGTACGTGCGAGAGAGATAGAAAATCACTCAGAACGTATCTGCAACCACTGCAAATTTATTTTTTCCTTTTGGTTAAAATAATCTGATCTGATCCATTTTCGCGCATCTGGCAGAGATAGTCATTCTCTGATTGTGCGTTTTTAAATTTCCCGTATCTGCAAAATTGTGGATGCCACATATTTTCGTCCTTTGTGGGGGCGGAAGGGGGACGAAATTTAGAAATACTCCTGTAACAGTGACATATCAAATAAGTCTGAACACAAAATGTCGTTGTTCTAGCTGTTATAGTCTCTGAGCTTTAGGCACTCATAGAAACGGACAGACGAACAGATAGACAGACATGGCTCAATCGACTCGGCTATTGATGCTTCCTTCTGGACATTACACACATCCATTTTCACCGCAAATCGAATTTACCTGTTGAGCTACTGATCTTTTTCAGCAGCGTATGTTGCGATTTATGTAAACCAAGTGATTGCTAGGTGCAGACTGAATTCAAGGGCAGGCGGCCGAATCGCCCGTGCCCTAATGCAAGCAAGGCTTCGACAAGTGCGCGACAGATTAAGAGAGCGATAGATAAGGCGAAAGAAAGAAAATAAGACAACGGCTGCATAGGCTGCTGCCGTGAGGGAGTATATGTACATGTATGTATGTATATGTGTTCCAGTGGGCAGTGCAAACAACAAGAAATTACCTTAGTAAAATGGCTATATGTGCATTGCTTTGAATGACGTTTTTTTTCAACACGTGTTTTCTTGATTTATTTTATATTTTTATTTGGGTAGCTGTTAATAAGTACAAAACAAAAAAGCATAATGAAATTCAATATCAATTTTTTTAATAACAAAAAAAAATAATTGTACATTTTTCACATAGAAAATGGGTATAACAGCAAAAAATATTTTGTATGAAAAAAATTTCCAAGGAACAAGTTTATGGGAATATGCACTCTTTTAATAATTAATGGAGTTAAACTTATGCTCCTGAAGCTTTTGCAGCCTACTGGGCATTGAGTTCGCAAAGTTTTTTAGTGTTGTTATTTCTATCCTGTTCCATTCTGCAACTATCGCTTGTTTTAATTGCTTCAATGTATCGTTCTGCCTTGTACAGGCATAGACTTTTGCTGCAAGGATTCCGCACAGATCCTCAATTGGATTTAAGTCCGGACTCATTGAAGCCCACTTAATCAACGGTTTATTGTGGGTCCCAAAATAGTCCATTGAGGCCCGGGAAACATGAATTGGCGCATTATCCTGCTGAAATGTCTATTGATCACCATGGAAATGCTCAGCAAATGAAAAAGGTTCACTATCTATCAATTCTATCTATGCTTGAGCATTCATCCGGCCGGATATTAAACATATTGGAGACCTCCCTTTAGCACTAAAGGCAGCCCATATCATTAGCGATCCATCACCATGGTTTGGCTTGTAGCAAGTTGCCCGTGGATGACGCGGGTCTCTCCAATATTTATGATGGACATCTGAACCGTGTAAACTCATTTTTTTTTCATCACTAAAAATGAAATTTTCTAATTTGGGGTCCCAGAACTTGTGTTTTTCAAAAATGACATGCGCGCATCATTATGACGTTTAGTTTAGAGGAGTTTGCCCACTTTCTTTTGATATGTCAGGTTAAAATTTTCGTTTAAAATTTGGCTCACACGTTGCCTGGGGATTGTTAACCCGAGTTCTGCCTTGATTTTGTTGCAGCTCATTAGGTCTTCAGTTGCAAACTGCCCCAAGTGCCGTTTTGTCAATTCTATTATGGTTGATACTGGGCCAAGTCGACGATTTATGCGGTAACCGTCTGGATCTATGAAAATGTTTGAAATAGTATTTTGATGTCGATACATTAGCGAAGCTATTCGACCAGTTTTTATGCCGGCTAATTTCATTCTCTTGATCCTTTCCTGTTCTTCCTCAGAAAATGATTTACCATGTGGCGTTTTTAACTAAAATGCAATTTTTTTTTAAATTTGTATTGCTTTGAAGCAATAATGAGTGCTTACGTACAGAATCAATCAGCTTGTCACTTTTACTGAAAAGATGCTAACACTGCGACTCTCAAAACATGAATAGACATGATTGCACATATATCTATTTTCTACGTAGAGCGCGAGCTTGATCTCTTATCTAAGCTAATGGTACCACAAATCGAGTTCGAAGAAGACGAAAATTTGTCATAACTGAGCACAACAATAAGAGATAAGAACTGCATAGTCAAACCCAACAAGCATCTATTACTTTTTAAGAAAAATTGAAAATAAATTTTGCACATATAGCCATTTTACTAAGGTATAGGGTTTTACTCTACTGCTGCACCACTGGATATAATCTGTAGATTTTAAAATTTTGAATATCAAAACAAAGCGAAAATATATTACAAAAATCGTTTTTAAAAGATTACAATAAAAAATAAATAATTAGAGCTATATTATATAATATAAATAAATGACCAATATAAATACAATACTTTCATTACCTTAAGACTCTGATAAATATAATGAAAAAGAAACCCAATGGGGAAGGGGCGGGGAGGGGGGGGGGAAGGGGAACAACTAAAACTTTAAGTAAACGTAAAGGTTACGCAAAACATTAATTTCACAAGAATAAAAAGATAAATTGGTTTTTATTAATTGCTTAATATAAAATAAATACCTTTAGCTTCAAAATCCATTGATGAAAATTTAGTGTTGTAAACTTAACCAATTACACGACCGATTTGGAGAGCGCTTTTGTTCTAAACAGCTCGTCCAGCGTCCAGCTCCGCTTTGAAAATGAACACGTTTTCACGCTTTGAATTCTATTTTTAAAAAGTCCCGTTAGATTTCCAGAAAAAACTGGTTTTCCTTTGTCAAGCTTGGACATTTAAAAGACAAATTGTGTAGTTTTTTATCCTTTTTTTTTATTTTTGGCCTATGGACGGAACCACTGTTCACTGGCATAATATATTAATTATAGGGAATATTGGGCTGCGTAACCCTACAATACCCCTATACTCATTTTGAGTATAGAAAAGAAAAAAAAAAGTTAATCATATCACACATTCTTTAGTTTTTATTCGCCCTGCAAATTTTTAAGGCGTATATTTACTAAATTAATATCCGATTTTCTTAAAGCCTAAATTTATTAAAGCTACGGGAAGTTCTCAAAAGCACTCACTAAAAAAAAATTAAAAATTTCGGATGAGGACCAACTGTGGAACGGTTTGACAATGTGTGTTTTACACACTCTCGGGCTCTACTTCAACTGTCTTTAAAACCATAGAACCATAAACTGAAAAGTTATTGCTGTGCCAACACATAAGTTAGGCACTGAGTACGGATATAAATTTTCGTTTGTTTTCCGTACCAATAAAACCCAAAATGTCTTGGAAATTCGGTCGATACAGCTCGAAATGCATATCTCGTCTGCCAGAAACTTGAGATTCTTCCTTTATGCAAGGATATGAAAGTCTTGGCCATATGTTCCTTGCACCATATGTTTAATGTTTAATGTTTAGAGTTCAACTATGGACAGTTAAACTGTGTAAAAATAGGAATGTACAAATCATAAAATTATCTGCTACTGGAAAGTACGGTAACACAATACAAGGCCGAAAGAAGTTAACTTAAATTATTCATTAAAGAAGATTTTACTTTGGAAGCGCAAGTATCAAAGGAAAAAATATGGACAAATTTATTGTAATCGCGGCAAAGGCTACGGAAAGATTCATGGTCAGAGTAGTTTGAAGGACAGAGAGGAAGACGGAGAGGAAAGTAATGCCTAGTCGGGCGGGATGGGACAGCAATTCTGATAAGGCTAATGAGGGCCGAAGATTCAACCTCGCCTAGGAGAAGTTTGTGGAAAAAGAGAATTCCATGACAAGTTCTACGGCTTTCAAGAGAGTGCAAGTTAATGAGGCGCAGCCGACTCTCATAAGAAGGAAGATGACGAGAGGGGTCCCAATTAAGTCCGCGCAGGGCAAAGATAAGGAATTGTTTTTGAACGGACTCAAGCATATCTTGATATTTTTGGTAATGGGGAGACCAGATACAGGAACCATATTCCAAGATAGTCCGTAAAAGAGAAACGTAGAGTAGTTTAGTGGTATAGGGGTCAGAAAATTCCTTCGACCATCTTTTGATAAAGCCAAGGACTCCTTTGGCTTTATTCGAGATAGCGGATATATGAGAATTAAAACATAAGTTCGGAACGAAGATAATGCCTAAGTCATTAACTTTGTACAGGCGTTCCAAGAAAATGTTATTAATTGTAAAGTCAAAAAGGTAAGGCTTGTTGCGATGGAAGGTCATGACGTTACATTTGGAAATGTTAAGAGGAAGAGCGTTAATAGTACACGAATTGTTGAGAGCGTCGAGATCTGATTGAAGAAATAACGGGGACACCGGATCGCTGTAGGAAAAACATAGCTTGACATCGTCAGCATACATTAGGACTCGTGAATTAGTTAAAACTTGGGGAAGATCATTGATAAAGAGGTTAAATAATAAGGGCCCGAGATGGCTACCTTGCGGCACACCCGAAGAGACAAAAACTGGTTTAGAAAGAGAAGATTGGAAGCAGACACGCTGAGAACGATTGAAAAGGTACGCATTAGTCCAGTGAAGAAGTTTGGTCGGAAATCCTAGTAGAGATAGTTTGTGGATGAGGAGATTGTGATTAACTGAATCGAAAGCTTTACTAAAATCAGTATAAACTACGTCAGTTTGACATTGCTTTGCAAATCCGGCAGTTACGAAGGAGGAAAATTCAAGAAGGTTAGACGAAACGGATCGACGTTTTACAAATCCGTGCTGTGATTCTGATAACAGGGAACTACAAAAGTGTTGGAGCTGAGAAGTAATAATTTTTTCGAAGAGTTTAGGAATGGCAGATAAATTGGAAATACAACGGTAGTTTGAGACGTCTGATTTAGACCCCTTTTTATGAATAGGAATTATGTAGGATTCTTTCCAGACGGTGGGAAAATCACCAAGCTCGAGAGAGAGGTTGAACAGTTTCAAGAGGGGCACGCAAAGAGAATCCGCACAGAGTTTGGTCACTTTTAATGGAAAAGGATGGTAAGGAGATGTTGGACGTTGACATGCAATGACTGCATCTTTCAAGAGGCGATGCAGTTACTGCACCGTCAAGTGGCCCGTGTGAAACCAGCAGAAGGCTGTTACGCGCGGATCCCAGGCAAAACGCAGCCCTCCTCCCGCCCAACCGACCGAGGGCCGCTGCCGCATGACGCACGGCGCGTAGCCGAACCGAACGTGAACATGCAAGAAAGTTAGCTGTTAGACTGACATTCGAGGAAAATTAGCACTAAACTTACTAAGAAACTAAGCATGCAATCAAAATACAAATACCACTACAATTACTAATTTCTTTAAAGGTGTGTAAGGATTAGTAATTTAATAAGAGGAAGAGAATTAGTGGTGGATATAATATGGTAGAGGGAATTATAATCCGAGCATAAGACCCTAAACGGTTCATGCAAGGAATAATTCGATCTACAAAGTGGAAGGAACAACGGTATAAAATTTCTAGTCATTTCTAGTTTCTGCGGCTCAACAGATCAGGGCTGTCTATGTCACCCCTGATCAAGTTGTGCATAAAAATCACACCAAGCATTTTTCTACGGTTAACTAAGGATGGGAGGTTTACTAATATCAGTCTACTAGAGTAAGATGGGAGTCTCACACCCGCATCCCAGTTAAGGCCAAATTCCTTTGAGCACCGCTGTATAAACCCAAGCACGCCCATGGCCTTATTTACCATGGTAGAAATGTGTTAAGAAAACTTTAACTTGGGGTCTAACATAACACCCAGATCATCCACCCAGAGAACCACCAAATAGGGTATAGGGAGCCAAGCCAAGTTGTGCATAAATATCACACCAAGCATTTTTCTACGGTTAACTAAGGATGGGAGGTTTACTAATAGTAGTCTACTAGAGTAAGATGGGAATCTTACACCCGCATCCCAGTTAAGGCCCCGCACAGCAAAGAGTAAAAAGTTTTTCTGTATTGATTCTATACGGTCCTGCTGTACTTTGTACTGAGGGCCCCATACACAGGAGCCGTATTCTAAGATCGGACGAACAAGCGAGGTATAGAGAGTCTTTGTTATATAGGGGTCGTCAAATTCCTTTGACCACCTCTTTATAAACCCAAGCACGCCCATGGCCTTATTTACCATGGTAGAAATGTGTTCGGAAAACTTTAACTTGGGGTCCAACATAACACCCAGATCATCCACCAAGGTAATTCTCTCAAGAGAATTACCAAATATAGGGAGCCAACAAAGGGCTAGAACGATGAAATGTCATAACTTTGCATTTCGAGGCATTACGGTGTAACAAGTTTGCACAACACCATGACTGAAAGTTATTAAGATCGGATTGCAATCGAGAATGAAATGAGATGTCCTTGTACTGGACACAGAGTTTAACATCATCCGCATACATAAGTACTCGAGAGTATGTTAATACGGAAGGCAAGTCATTAATAAAGAGTGTGAAGAGTAAGGCGCCTAGATGGCTGCCCTGTGGTACTCCCGAAGAAACCTTTACTGGTAAAGAGAGGGAGTTTTTGAAGAGGACTCTTTGAGACCTGGAACAAAGATAGCTAGAAATCCATCTCAGGAGGTTGGGCGGAAACCCTAAAAGGTCAAGTTTATGCGCTAAAAGGGAATGGTTTACAGAGTCGAATGCTTTACTAAAGTCGGTGTAAATAACATCCGTCTGTAAGTTACCTTGAAAGCCTTTAATAATGAAAGAGGTAAACTCTAACAAGTTCGTGGTGGTTGATCGCCGCCTTATAAATCCATGCTGAGTTGGAGATATAAGTGACTTGCAGAGATGTTGCAAGTGCGGAGTTAAAACCATCTCAAACATTTTAGGAATAGCGGATAACTTTGCTATACCTCTATAATTTTTTGCATCAGACTTGCTACCTTTTTTATGGAGAGGAATTATAAACGATTCCTTCCAGATCGGGGGGAAGCAAGAAGAATCAATGGACAGGGTGAATAGTTTAAGCAAAGGTCCACACAGAGCCTCGGCGCAGTACCTGAGCACACAACCTGGAACACCGTCTGGACCCGGTGAAAACACCGGCTTAACTAGTCGAAGATCATGAAGTAAAGAACATTAATTTTACAAAATACTGAAAATGCCGTTCGACCTCGGTAAACCGTATGGGTACGGATGACCAGAGTAGCTTTCCTCAGAATAGGTGGTTTGGAAGAATTGGGCAAAAAGATCGGCATTGCCTGATCATTATTTGCCGACGTATTACAAAATGATAGCGAGGATGGGTGTGCGGACGTTCTACGCTTACTGTTTACGAAGCTGTAAAACTGTTTAGGGTCCTGAGAAAAACGTATCCTGCATCGAGATAGGTAGTTCTTATAGCATTGAGCATTAAGAACTGAAAAGTTTGACCGAGCTAATACATAGCGAGAGTGAGAAGTAGGAGAACCCACTTCTTGAAATTTTTTATAAAGTCTTGATTTTAAGTTTTTTAGACTGGATAACTCTTTGATAAACCAAGGGGGTTTTCCAGATCTAGTCGGACAAGAAAGCGGGACACAAGAATCGAAAAATGTGCCAAGAGCATTGTAAAAAATGTTTGTGCCTTTTATGATATCAGTGCACAAGTACAAAGCGGACCAATCAAAATCCCTAATGAGGTTATTAAGCTTCGCAAACTCGGCTTTACGAAAGCAGCGGACACGTTGGGCAGCCTACTCGACCGATCCAATACAGTTGGTCCTATATCTAGCGACACCTCGAAAGTAGGGTGGTAGGCGTCTTCAGGTATAGTGAGCGGAAGGGCTCGGGTTAACAACACTATGGTCGGATCCGATACAAAGCACAGATCAAGCAATCGACCCAAGGCACTAGGATACTAGACTCGTTTACCGAAGACCAAACAGTTCCTGGCAAGTTGAAGTCACCAAGAACTATCATACGATCTTTATCAGATAGCGAGGAAGAAACAGCGGTAAAAGCGGACAAGTGCTGCTCATAAATTGAAATATCCGAAGAAGGTGGGATATACGAGCAAGTAATGAATATAGCGAAAGCGGGAAGAATCAGTTTTACACACAGGAATTCCAGTTCCTGTTGAACTTGGACTGTGAAGTGTTCCGACGTGAAGTAAGAGTCCACTGCAATTAGAACCCCCCCTGCACGTCGAGACGAACGGTCCTTTCTAAAAGTTGTGTACCGACCTGCCAAAACCTCGGAACTAAGAATGTCCGGCTTTAACCAGGTTTCAGTAAACACAATAACGTGGGAAGCAAAGGCAACACTATCCCGGAAAAGAATGCTGAGCTTACTACGCAAGCCTCCTCTTACATTCTGATAGGTTACTAAAAAAGAAGTTCGTTTTTTGGAAGGGTGGAAGCAAGACGGGAAGTTTAGGAAGAGGAAGTTGAGGTTGAGGGTGGCACACTGGAAAGATTTGGAAGGGATATGGAGGGCCTATTCTTCTTCTTAGCCTTAAACTCCTTCACCACCAAATGCTCCGGCCAAAATTTGGCGGAGCAAATGGTGTCAAATTGAGTTGGGGAGATGCTTATCTTAAACGAGGCTATCTCCCTGGCATAAGAGAAGTTACATTTCTCCACCTTTAAACCCACGGCTTTTATTTTGCTTTGAATAAAAGCAATTACATCATTAGATGTGAGGTCAGGGGCCAGCCGTGAAACAAAAACTTGTCGTTTTGGTGGGACTCCCACCAGTGGTTTAGTCACCACAGGCCTAGTACCTGTGGTGGCAATATCCGGAGGTCCGGAACGTCTATTTACTGGTGGGATCGGGATAGACGGGACAACTAGCGAACTTGCGGACACCACGGACACGGACGCTGCAGACGTACTTGGCTGCACATTCTCCGAGGCGATGAATTCGGCTAACGAATCTGCATCGCCAGCAGCCGTCGTTGCCCTTGGAGTGGCAAACGAGATCAACTGCTGCACACTTGGAGTGGTCGGAGTCAGTTTTTCGGCGGCGCACGGCTGAGTGACGGTTGGCAATTGCAGATCCCGCGGAGTGACCTTTTTGCGCCTCGGAGACTCATTCAGCAGTTTTAAACCGCTAAACTGAGCCTCCATGGCTAGGAGCCGATCGTATTGGTTTTTAAAACCAACGGTCAGCTCCTTAAAGCCACTCCGCGTCTGCCTCATAAAAGCCACCATGTCTTTCTCCACCGCACGGCATGCCTCGCAACTGTAATGCAAGCCATTACGTTTGGCTATAGCATCAGTCACGAGGCCAGAAAATCCAGCGCATTTTGCGTGCACTACGCTGTCGCAGAGCCAGCAGGGGACATTCGGCTGATCGTGGGTGATCTGCTTCTTGCAGGTTTTTTTGGCACAGACCACAGCGTATTCCATTTTATTATTATTTATTTACAATTACTTGCAAAACAAACTGGTATCAGTCCAATGACACAATTACAATTTACAATTATTTGCAAAACAAATTGGTATCAGTCCAATGTGCCAGACAACGCTCAAAGCGGAATTGGTAAAAAAAGAGAGCAGAGTGGAGAGCGGTTATAGCGAGAGCTACTGAACAGAGAGCGCTATTGCTCAGAAAGTTTAAAGAGCGAGAGAGAAAGAACAGTTATTGAAGTTGAGGTGATAGCGAGAGAGTGATAATACAACAAAAGCTACCAGACGAGAGCGGACTGCAATGCAATGTAATGCGTACTCACTCATTGCAACAACACAAACACAAGCACAAGCACAAGCCGACGCCGAAAAATAAAAAGTTAAATAATGTTTTAACACAAATCAAAAGGCATGCACTCGCGTAAATAAATAGGTTTCCAGATTGTTGTCTGGTTAGAAAGTATAATTAGAATTTAGTTAGGAAAACACCGGCTGTTTATTCAAAACAAAAGGAAAAAATGCGGAGCGCAAAACAAAAACACGTCTGATCACTACGAAAGATAATCGGAAGATTCGCTTAGCCGAACATACTCAACGAACTTCAACGGGGGGAAGAGCAGGGGTCTTCAACATCCTTTTTTGGCAGCAATATTGCTGGCCTTTTAGCCAGGGTCGTAGGTGCTGTAGCAACTACACATTCGTTAGAGCAGAAGGAGCATTGTGGACTGCCGCTTGTTCAATTCCTTCTTCATACTTATCTCCAGAATGACCACGTACTCCTTAAACTCCTCTCTTAGCTGACCAGAGTATTCGATACATCGCTAGTGAAATCCAAATCTGCCCACCCATGTTATTGCAAATAGAATTTACTTGACTTTGCATAGATTGGAACATCAGTTTAGAGTCATCCGAAGAAGACCAAGAAATATTCGGTAGGTGACGGTCACACATTACAATAAGTCGATCCAAATCATTTAATTGAGACGAAACAGGCAAGATTATAGCTTTAAGTTTATATAAAACAGACGAAGTTTATTCAATGTTGTCTTGTGCGTCAAAAGAAAAGAGCTGAGATGTTAACTCAGAACGAACAGCACCGACAAGACACCGCCGCCACGACAAGACGGACGATCAGATCTATACATGTTACATATATTATTCATCAATAAGAATTCGAGAAGTACAAATTAATGAAATTATCTGAAACTGCTGCACAATCCACGCACATTCTGATAGGTTATTTCGTTTATTTTGGCTATAATAATGATCAATCTAATCCAGATTCAGCAATCTGGTAAATATGGTCATTCCTTATAATTCTGCGTGTTCGGGATTCTCTTATCTTCAAAAATTAGATGCCACAGATATTTGACTTTGTGGGAGCGGTAGGGAGTGTGGCAAAATTTTTCTAAAAGTCGATTTGGTGCGTTGAGTAAAAATGCTGTTGCATTGGATGCTGGCTACGTTCGCAGTAAACGTTTCACTTAACTAATCACTTAACGCCAGGTGCTACAGCATCCCTATGTGTTTTTACCTAACTTATTGCCCATTATTTTGGCTATTCACTGATGACGCAGAATAAATTAATCGATACAACATAAAGAGGATTATGTAACGAGCGTGTTCAGGCGAGCTCATGCAAATTTTGGTAGCTGGTCATGAGAGCTTAATGAAATCCGATATAAGCAGTAAGAAAGTTACATGTGCGTGTATGCACTGAGAGCGTAAATCGGGTGAGCGCGACAAAAGATAGTTTAAGAAAATTCGTTCGTCGTGTAGACGTTATTAGAAGAGATAATCGAAAAGATCATAAAAGCTACAAGAAGCTGCTGCTCCGAACATCCAACTTATTTCGGCCACCTTTTATTTCGGCGCCCTGTTAGCCCAAAATGTATTTCGTATAACTTTATATATTAAATAAATTTATTTCCAATCACAACTCAATTTTGACTGTTGACAAATCAATAAAACAACTTCGAAGGACGAATTCCTGATGACCAATACAGATTAGACATCAATAAGCTTGAATGGGTTGACAAGTTACAAGCGAGAATAATAGTAAAAATGACATCGTGGATTCCAGTTTGTATTGCTTAAATTAAATGATGTAATTACAAAATAATATTAATACCGATACAAATATTTTAAAAATTGAAGAAATTGTTCAATTGAAAATGTGTCGCCATTAAAGCAGAATTGAGACACATTTCAATTCTTAGTAAATTCGTTATCGCAACAGTTTGCAAAACTTCTAAGTGTTGAAGCAATCTCGACGAAGTTTTACTCGTAGTCGTTATTTATGAATAGACAAATTACACAATGCAACAGCATTTTTAGAAGTCGTTTAAGGTATCATTTGTAAAAATGTATGAATAAACCTACCTCTAAACAAAATTACAACGAGGGGGAACGTTGTGATTTGCTGCTGCGACCGCAAATCTACATTTATACCCGATAACAGTGACATATCACAGAAGTCCGGCTATAAAATGTCCTTGCTCTAGCTCTTATAGTCTTTGATTACTAGGCGCAGATAGGGACTGACAGACGGACGGACGGAGAGACGCACAGACAGACACGACTCAATGGACTCGGCTATTGATGCTGATCAAGAATGTATACAGTGGGGTGCAAAAGTGAGTACATACTCATAATCACTGACTTTCGCCTCCCATAACAGGCAAACGAATAAAGCCAAACAAACCAAATTTGTTCCCCATATTAATACTTGTATTCTTAACAAATACGCAATAATTACAAGAACGAGTAAAAATTTTTCAAATAATGAAAAGTAAAAAACCAAAAGAACTCGCATGTACTTGGTTTTGCACTTTTTCATAAAAATTAAAGTAAATCATAATATTAACATTTTGTTCATAGACCCATATTAGATATTACTTTTTTAATACGGTTTGAAATGTTCTCTATCAAATTCCTAAAAATATCTTTTGGAATACGATTGCATTCCGCATCTATACATCCCCAGAGATCGCCTTGGTTAGATGGCGCTGATTCGTAGTGCTAAAGCCGTCGTTTCACGATTGACCGTAGGTTTTCAATCGGATTAAGTTCGGTTCTTTGAGATAACCACTCCAGCAATTTAAAATTTTGATTAACCAGTAATTCTCGAAAAATTTTCGCAATTTGCTGCGGATTTCTGTCTTGTAAAAAAGTTAGTTAAATTCGGGATAAATACATTTCTCCAGAAAATAAAGAAGTTAGGCTTGTTGTAAATAGTCCTCTCTGAACTGAAGAACATAAATTTTTTGTAGAGGACCAACGTACTACCATGTAAACTATCTACAAACCATAATATTTCAATATTTCATATTATTCCTTATTACTATGGTCTGAAGTTGCTTTACATGGTAGCACGTTGGTCCTCTACATTGAAACACCACCTGAACCATTGCACTGTTTACTTATCGGTACAGATACAGATTCTAGTATGTTCCTGAAGCCAATTCACACATTCAATGTACATATGTTTCCAAATGACATCATTTGGAGAAACACAAATAGCTAACAATATTACTGCAAACGGTCAACAATTTAATTCCACGTTCAAAATCAAAAGCCAAATTTATCAGAAAGTGGGCTCATTGCTGACAATGCCAAACGAATCTCATAAATTTTTACAAATCTACCTTATGGGTGGCGAGGACTCCGGACTTCTGCACAATCATCGACTCGCAAAATACTCTCATCGATTACATATTTTCCGATGTACCTTAATGGCACGGCTGGCTAAGTATTGTTGGCTTTACAGCCTCGGTAAGAAAGGGAATCGGGTTTAGTGCACTATACTGCGCTCTGGGCTCAGCTCGCCGGGTGGGGTCGGGGTCTTTCCTATCCCTATACTTCCTTGTGCTCACCATTATATAAATATTAAGTGCACTTACACAGACTATACTTTAATCAAAACAAAAGAAAAACAATCAATCCCCGATCGACATAGATGGCAAGAAGGAATCCGGTAGTCGGGTATTTAATTTATTCCAATGCGTGGAATGATGTTGGCATGGCCCCTAACGTAACTACCGCTTCATTATTACACTCGATGTATCATTGGCATTATGTACCTAGACAGAAGCGTGGTTATTTATTTAAAACTCATGTTAATTCAAAATTGGTTTTGTTAATCAAGAATCAAACAAGAATAAGAATAACAAAGGATTCAATAACGTAAGAATAAAAGATACAATTAATAGCAAAACTGAGCCTTTTTACTCACGAAGTTAAACACTTTAATTCAATACGAAAATAATGGATCATTACCCAAATCAAGCACTTTCCTTGACGAGCTCGTTGGGCCCAATGAACTGCTTCGGTAGCTGTGGAACAATATTAATTATATACAAATAGTAATGAATTAAAGGATGATATTTTAGCTGACATTTCCAGAGTTAATCAAGGCTTAACATTGAGTTGATTAGGATATGAACTTAATATATAATATGATAAAGAAATTAATTCGACTAAATCCTAAATCAATGTAATTGTAGAAATGTGAGGTAATTTTATGTTAAATGCCTGTGGAGATAATGTTTTTTATCCCCCATCGGCCGACTAATTATTTTGAATTAAATAAAACTCGGCGCAGAAATAAAATTACGATATGTACTTTAATGCGTAACATCCAAATTGCAAGTGAAGCTTGCCTGCCCTTTGCATTGCAGCTCCGATCGCTAAGCGCAGCTTCGCTCGGCAGACGTGGGCAGGCCGACACAAAGCGGAGATGACAAAGAGCGAACTTGCAAAAAACGCTTCGCAGAGCAAGCAAGCGCAAAGCTTTGACAAACGTTTGAGTTACAAAGGCATTATAAACAATCAAAATAAGCGGCTGAGGGCCAAAAATTAGTTGCTATTTGGCAAGCAACTAATCGGCTGGGTTCTGCTCCAAACAATGCCTTTAATAAGACCTCGGACGCTGGAGATTCGCGGGGTGAAGCATGGCTGTTGCGGCGAAGACGAAAACGAAAACACGACCGTTTCTGCTTAATTCGATATTGCGACTCTCCTCAAGTTTATTACTCGGTCAGGTTGTGCTGCAGCGTATGTTGCTCAACATCGTTATGTTGCTTCAAGTGAGAATACGTATGTACAGATGTTGGGCGGTAACGACTTCATTATCTCTTCCTCTTTAATTTAAATTTATTTCTGGTTTATCTATTTAATTCTAACTTCTGTATCGACCGCTGTATCGACAGTACCTCTGGAGGAATTCTTGTGGAAGATTCGTAATAATTCTGTTTGTTATGTAAAGATTACCTGTGAAAATAAAGATTTTTCAGTGGTCCGAAAACTTATAATCGCGCATTCGTTGTATACAGTTTCGGAAGTCGTTTGTACAATAGAACAAATTTACCAGCGATATTTTAACACACCTGGCCGCAAACTAAGACTAATGAAAAATGAATTTTAAATACAAACAGTTTTTTTATGTTGCGAAAATCCAATTATGTATGTATCTGGTTATGAATTAGTGGACTGTATAATCTTTTAATATATTGAGCTTATTTATTTTCATATATTGGTTATTTAATATGGGTGGTTATGTTACACATGTATATGAACAGCGGGGGTTGTCTATGATGCGGCGGTATAAACTATGCGTGCGGTTGGTTTCATCTAGAGATTTCGACTAACTTCCACTCCACAAAAGAAGTCGAGCCAAAAGGGAATTGAAAGATCATGCGATGCAACGGTCCAATGCAAAACGGTACACATCGATGTATGCGTGTGCAGCTGCGGGCTTTAGCTATACGTGCGATAACATTACAGCTATGTTTTGGACACGAGCAATAACAACACAGCTATGCGCGTAAAAATAGATACCTAAGCGGTGCAATACACTCATGAGCGTATGAATAGGGCAGTTGTAATATACATGAACATTGAACTAAAAACTACGAGGCTCATTTCTCAACATACCGGCCCTCCTGAACGACTGTTCAGAACAAGGTAAGCCCAGCAAGTTTGGTAAAAGGTCTCTTATAAACTCCTCAGGCTGTTTTTACTGTGACCACTCGAACCCTCTCGTCTTGGCCAGGATGAACTTCGGTGATTCGCCCAAGCAGCCACTTGCTAGGCGGTTGATTCGGCTCCTTCAGTACCACAAGAGTGTCCACGGTTATGTCATTGGACTCCTGCTGCCATTTCGTGCGAGGTTGCAAGGAAGTAAGGTATTCCAGATTCCAACGTTTCCAGAATCCTTGAACCTTGGCTTGCAGTTGTCTCCAACGCTGCAGTCTGTTAATGTTGACGTCTAACAAGGACGGCTCCGGCACCGACATGTAAGGTTGACCTGTAAGAAAATGAGCGGGGGGAAGGGGATCCAAGGTGTGATCGCTGGGCGCGCACAGTGGGCGAGAGTTGAGTAAATCTTCAATCTGAGTTAAAATTGTTGAATATTCCTCGAAAGTCAACGCACTACTACCAATTACTCGGCGAAGGTGGAGTTTGATAGATCGTACGCCTGTCTCCCAAAGACCTCCAAAATGCGGGGCAGACGGCGGAATGAAGTGCCAGTTGATTTCCTGACTCGTCAGAAAATTAGCAATTTCCTCGTCCTGACTTTGAGATACAGCTATCCGTTGCATCTCCGTTAGTTCCTTTCTGGCTCTATGGAATGTTGTGCCATTGTCTGAGTACAAATCGGATATGGGGCCACGTCGAGACCAAAACCGTTTGAAGGCGCCGATAAATGCAGGAGTCGTCAAAACACTGACGAGCTCGATATGAATTGCTTTGGTGGACAGACAAACAAAGATGGCAAACCAAGCTTTGCCAAACTTCGGTGTCCGACCTGCTGATGTCTTGATGGTAACTGGTCCAGCGTAATCCAATCCAGAATGTAGAAAGCAGAGGGTGGGCTGAACGCGAAAGGCGGGAAGATCAGCCATGAGTTGTGTGCTCGTTCCTTTGCGCTGGAGGAAACAGATCTTGCAGTTGAATACAATTGTGCGGACTATGTTACGGGCTCCAAGGATCCAATACTTCTGTCTCAACGTGTGGAACATAAATTCGACTCCAGCGTGTAACGATGTGACGTTCTGGTGTCTAGCTAATAAAACAGCGACTGGTGATTCCTTTGGAAGAAGTATGGGATGTTTTGCATCATAGGTTGCCATCGAATTTCCAATGCGTCCTCCTACGCGCAGAATTCCTTGGTCGTCAAGAAATGGAGTGTAGTGAATCAACTTGGATATTTGAGAAAGGGCTTGTCCAGTGCTCAGCTGTTTCTACTCCACTTGGAAGAACTCCATCTGGACATGTTTGATGTTTGGACCGTAGAGCGCGCATATTCAAGCTCCCATGACGATAAAAACGATGACAGGCGGTCCTTGCAACGATGTCGATGTACAAAACGAAAGCAATAGCTAATTGTCCGCAAGAGATGTGACCAGGAGGAAGCCTTGTTGATCATACTATTAAGATCATTTCCTGCATCGGAAATGTGTAGATTAACTTGGGGCTTGACCTTTACTACCATCCGCTCAGCGTCCTCAGTCGACAGTGCGAACTTTGTCTTAGCAGGTGGCCAAGTGTGATGTGATTGGGAAAGCCACGGTGGTCCATTCCACCACAGTTGATGTTCTACCAGATCCTTTGGTTGAAGTCCGCGTGATGCACAGTCCGCGGGATTGTCCTCAGTGCGAATGCGTTGCCAGCAGCTACGTGGGCAAGCTTCCAGAATCCCAGCAGTGCGATTGCCAACATAAGTGTTCCAAGTCCGTGGGGGTGATGAGAGCCAATGCAGTCCAATTTCTGAGTCGGACCAACACGAAATACTAGAAATAGCAAGAGTTAGAGCTTGCGGCAATGTGGACCCCATCGGCGGAGCAGAATCCTTGCTCTGATGTTGGACGATGTACACGCCATCGTTTCTGCGGGTGTGCTTATGAACGAAGTGTTTCTCAGCGTGCTCACTAGCATCGGTGGTAACGTTACTTGGTTTAACTTGTTCGTTATCTATGATAGATCGAGCTAAAGAGTCCAGATCCTCGTGAGCGTGATGTGCTAGTGCGTGGGTGTAAGCATCACTACTGAGATGGTAGCTGCCTGCAATGACCCAACCAAAATTAGTATGAAGTGCAATAGGATATTCTAAGCCAAACTCTTTGCGTTGTCCAGTGTGGCGAGCTTGAATGTGGCGCCAGCAGGGTTTGCGCCTAGACCAACCACTGGTATATGAGCATTCGTGCGCGGCAATCCGATTCGTTGAATAAATGATTCGGCGACCATCGTTATAGTTGAACCAGTATCCAGCAATATCCTGCAGGTTGTTTCGCTGCCCCAGGAGTCGGCTATAGTGGCCAAAATCGTTGGAAATATAGCGTTACCATTGGCACCGAATTCTCTCTCCAATGTATGGTGGCTGACCACGGCAGGATCAGCATCCGCAGCGAACTTGGACGAGCGGGAGGTTGAGTCAGCGGATGTATTGACAGCAGCGGAAACCGGGACAGAGCGTATATCCTCTGGATGGACAAGAGTGTGGTGCCTCAACTTACACAGACGGCACGTGTTTATGGAATTACACCTATTTACTTGATGAGATCGGCTTAGACAATTGAAGCACAAATTATTATCCATTGCGAACGTGCGGCGATCCACAACATCAAGAGCCTTGAATTGAGTACACGCATAAATAATGTGTTGCCCGTGACAATATACACAATCGCGAACATGCGTCTTTGGCACGTCCACATGATAGGAAACTGCATGACGTCTATCCAGCACCGTGTGTGTATTCTGGAGTAGCTTTGGATCTTGACAAGACTCAAGTGCATCGCAACGGGCGAAGACAAAGCCGAACAGGTCATTTATGGTCACATTTTCCTTGCACGATTCACTGGAGGTGGCCCAAGCTTCCTTGCATTCCGGGTCTAGCTTTGAGAGCAAGATATGGATCAGCCACACATCGCGGCTGTCGCAGCTCAGCGCATGTAGACCACGTATACTTTCGTCGGCGGTGTCGACTATTTTACGCAACTCGGCGATGTTTGAACCCTTTGCGGTTGGCAACGAAAAAAAGTTTTGAATGAACGAACGAGCAATTAGTGACTTTTTGTTATAGCGATTTTCGAGCCTCTACCATGCGTCCTGGTAATTGGCATCCGATAAGGGAATATGTTTTATCAGAGACAACGCTTCACCAACCAGATAGGATTTCAAATAATGAAGTTTTTGGCACTTGGACAGACTACTCTTCTTGTCGACTGAGCCTAAGGACCAGAAGAGCCTTCCGACGAAGTTCAAGGGCTGGCTTATCAGGTTGCACAGTGGGTGGCCAGTCATCTGTGGAGCCGCAAAGAAATGGAGGACCATGAGCCCAAAGAGGTGACTCATTCAGCTCAGTCGGATGAGCCCCTCGAGACAGAATGTCGGCTGGGTTTAAAGATGTAGGAACATAGCGCCATTCCATTTTTTCGGTCATTTCCTGAATCGTTGACACTCTATTTGCAACAAATATATTAAATCTTGACGGCTCGTCCCGAATCCAAGAAAGCCAACGGCAGAATCACACCAACAGTAGCACCTTCCCTTGAAGACATTCATTCCAGCTATCTCAGATATGAGCCTAGCCAGCAACTCCGCTCCACAAAGCTCCAACTTTGGTACTGTAAGTGTCTTCAAAGGAGCCACACGAGATTTGGCACAAAGTAAGTGACTGCTGAAATGCTGACCCTTGGACACGACATAAATGCATGCACCATAAGCCTCGATGCTGGCATCGCAAAATCCGTGAATTTCCAGCGTAGAGTCTGGAAGGAGTACAAGCCGAGGAAATTCAAGTCGACGAATCTGACCAAAACTGGTGTATATTTCCTGCCACTCGGTGTTCAGTGCGACTGGAAGGCTTTCATCCCAGGACACCTTCTCTTGGAACAAACGCTGGAGAAGGATTTTGGATTTAGTAATTACGGGACCAGCTAGTCCGAGAGGATCGTAGAATCGCGCTATGGATGACAAAACAGAGCGCCTGCAGGAATTCAAAGAAGATTGAAGGGCCGAGAACGAAAATAATAGTAGATCAGAAACCGGATCCCAAGCAAGTCCTAAAGTTTTAGTCACATGGCTGCCATCGTCGAACTTCAAAAATGTTTCCTTGTCCTCTTCCGGAACTCCATCCAGCACAGCAGGGACCTTCGAACACCATTTCCTCAATCTGAACTGACCTCTAGACAAAATTCCAGAAGTTTGCTTCAGAATTCGGATAGCCTCTTCCTGAGAGCTGGCTCCAGATATCAAGTCATCCACGTAGAAGTCACGGCGAAGGATTTCAGCTCCAACTGGAAACGCCATCTGCTCGTCCATTGCCAACTAATGCATCGCTCGCACAGATAAATAGGAGGCAGGCTTCGACCCATAAGTAACGGTGTCCAATTGAAACACACGCAAGTCTTCTTCCCTGGAGTTTCTCCACAGAATACACTGCAAGTTGCTATCCTCGGTCGAGACCCTTACAAAACGATACATCTTACAGATATCTCCCGTAATCGCAACGGCGTATGACCAAAATCGAGCAAGAATATGAAACAGTTTGGGTTGGATTACGGGACCAGCCATTAAAACGTCGTTCAGGGAATATCCAGATGAGGTTGAAGCGGATTCATCAAAAACGACGCGAAGCTTGGTCGTAGAACTATCTTCCTTCATGACGCAATGGTGAGGCAAAAAATATCGGCAGTTGCTGATTGACTGGGCAGGAACCTGAGACATATGGCCTAAATCAAGGTACTCCCTTATAAATGCTGCATACTGAGATTTAACATCAGGGCGACGATCTAACTTTCTCTTAAGGGTCAGGAATCTACGAAGCGCTTGATTGTAAGATTCTCCAAGGAGATCCAAATTATATTTTGCTGGCAGCCGAACACAATAATCGGCTTTATGTAGTCGACGGAAATGCTGCACAAAGTGTGCTTCACAATCTAGCTCTTCTTTGGTAGACTTTACTATTGGTTCGATGCAATTCTACCTCCCAAAACCTCCGAAGAAGCACCTCAAGCCGATCCTCTGGACTATTATCCTCAGCAGCCACGGCCCGAGCGCGAGAGACCATCAACGAGGAACCTTTTAAACGCGAACAACCTCCAGACACGACCCATCCCAAGCGCGTTTTCTGAATTGAAGGCAATCCTGGCAGTAGCTTGACCTGACCAACACACAGGAGTTCGAAAAACAGACTTGCGCCAATTAGCAGATCGACGCGCTGCGGCTTATAAAACTCCGGATCAGCTAGTGGTATGTTCGATGGAATGTTCCAGTTTTGTCAATTCCAAAGCTTGGCTGTCGATCGGTTATGCTAGAGGCTACAATGGCAGTGATGAGAGTTGAGTAATCCGATGAGCGAGAGCGCAGGCTAACGTTGACCGAAAGTCCATCCGTGACGAAGCTAGAGTCGCCTATTCCCGAGACTGCAGTCGATGATTTCATTTTTCGAAGCTGAAGCTGATTCGCGAAACGAGAAGTTATTAGATGCAACTGGGAGCCGGAATCCAGCAACGCTCGGCAGGGAACTAAAACTCCAGAACGATTTTTGACTAAGACCGTGGCCGTGGCAAGTAGAACAACACCATTCCTGAGATCTTGAGCAATAAGGGCAGACTGAGATGGAGTATACGGCGCTGATTTCCCTTGGACTGCGGTATCTTCAGGGCCGACATTTCTCTAACTGCAGCTCTGTGGTTCCCGATGAGTCCCGAAACCTCTCCAGAAGTTGAGTTTGTTCCTCAAATAAGCGTTCCACAGTGTTCGATAGCAGTAGATTTGAGTTGTCGTGCTCATTATCGTGACTGCTCCGGTCAGGTATGGCTTCAGTGAAAATACTATGCGCACTAAAGAACCTTTTCTCATATTCGGGGATATCCAAATCCGGATCCACGTATTCATCTTCATCATTATATTGGACCAGCTCTTCAGAGAGCTCCATAAAGCGGTTGAAAGTTGCAACAAAGTTGCTCTAATGTTTGCACAGAAGTACATGACTGTACAAACTCTTGAGCCTCCGTAGCCACGCGAGTTAGTTGCGATTTGCAGGAACCACGTTGCTGAATTAGACGATGCACTGTGCCTTCATGGCGAACAGCGGTCAACGATATTACTCAATATGTATATAAAATAAACTCAAACGCGGAAATCCGGCTCGAAGGACCAAATTTTGCTATGGTTATGAATTAGTGGACTGTATAATCTTGTAATATATTGAGCTTATTTATTTTCATATATTGGTTATTTAATATGGGTGGTTATGTTACACATGTATATGAACAGCGGGGGTTGTCTATGATGCGGCGGTATAAACTATGCGTGCGGTTGGTTTCATCTAGAGATTTTGACTAACTTCCACTCCACAAAAGAAGTCGAGCCAAAAGGGAATTGAAAGATCATGCGATGCAACGGTCCAATGCAAAACGGTACACATCGATGTATGCGTGTGCAGCTGCGGGCTTTAGCTATACGTGTGATAACATTACAGCTATGTTTTCGACACAAGCAATAACTTAAGCGGTGCTATACAATCATGTGCATATGAATAGGGCAGTCGTTATATAAATTAACATTGAACTAAAAACTACGCGGCTAATTTCTCACCAGTTGTTATATTAGAAATATCCAGTCTTGGCTCGGAGCTGTTTGGAACAACACGTAAAATCCCCAGTTCAATAAAGTCTCTTTATAATATAAATACTCTCTCGGAAAATACGAACTGTATAAACTTAAGAACTGGTGTAGAAGTGTCCATTTTGAGGATGGTTAAATATGTAGAGTTACAAAATGAGCAGTTGAAGAAAGGTTTGAAAGCCGAACTGCAACTACGGTCAAAAGCTGCAATGGAGAGAGCAGGCCTCAATGTCGATGATTATGAGTTCTTGGATGAGCAAGGCTCCAGGTCGACAGTGGAGGAGAGTCAGCCCGCGGCGGAAAATGGCCAATCGATGGCAATGATACACCAGATGATGTTGCAGATGAAGGGTTAAGTTGACTAACAGCAACAGATGATAATGCAAGTGAAGGATCAGGTAAATGATCAAGGATCAATCAGAGAAATTAGAAGCTATGACAAAAAAAAAATTGAGGAAAAATGGGCCAACGTTGACCTGAAAGGAATTAGCCAAGTGGAAAATCGTCTCGAAGATCGGCTCGAAGACAGATTCCGTCAATTGGAATTGGGTGTTCCTATCAACAACATGACAGCAGCCAAACCGAAGTTCCCTACACCTAGTTTTGATGGCACAGTAACATTTGGCGTTTTCATGACTCAATTCGAAATGTCACCGTCGAGAAATAATTGAACGGAAGCTGACCGCGCGGCTGCTGTGGTGTTTTCCTTGAAGGGCCGCACTGCTGAGGTGCTATAATCGATTTCTGCCGCAGATAAATTGAATTTCGAGGCTGTTAAGCGTGCCTTGGAGCGTCGATATGGAGGTGAAACATGCGGAAAGTTCATCTCTTGAAACTGAAGGGCAGGGTAGAACGTTGCGGGGAGTCGCTTCAAGAGTTCGCGACAGACGTAGCGACTCTCACGCCTAGCTTAAAATGATGCCCCAACCGACTTTCTGGAGAGATGCAAAATCAATGGTTTATAGACGGTATGAGGGACTTAGGCACACGCCGCGCAGTGGTTCTGATGTAGAGAAAAACTTCTGAGGAAGCGGTCAGTCAAGCATTTACCTGTGAAACATCGCCATTGATATTCCGTCCATCACCAAAAGTGCTTACTGTACAAGCTGAAGTGAATAGCTGTAATCGGCCGACAAGAACCCAATGACAAGGAGTATTCAACGCAGCGAAACGAATCATGAAGGCGGTGAAGGTTTTCACAATAACGATTTGGTGCTGTTTATTATAGGCAAATTGGTGTATCGCATTAAAAAAAAAAGACAACCGAAGACCGAAACGAAAAGTGATACATTTCGAGAGACTGGCACTTTACCATGGAGGAGACTTGGAACTTCTTCGGGACGAACGAGATTAGGCGGAGGGCAGTGGAACGAAGAGATGAAGTAAGCTGACTATTGTTATCATGCCGGATTATATTAAAAAAATCGAGCCTTTGCTCTGAGTTGTTTGGAACAACACGTTAGATCCCCAGTTCAATAAAGTCTTCCTGTATAGTACAAATTCTTTCTGTTTTATATTTTCAACACGGCAAATACGAACTGTATGTCGAAGACATAGAGGTCGAGTTCGGGCAGTCGAGAACGGCCTATATCAGCATTATTATAAGTGCGAGCAGCCATCAAATCGAAATCCTCGCCTCGTTCGCGGCATTATTAGCCTGCCCTTTCTGCCATTTTAAGGTTTTACGAAAGTCACTTAGTACGACAAAAAACAACGCCCACTGCACTGATCGAGTTGTTTCGAAACAGGGAAACGAATAGACAACATTGCATGTTTGTATGTATGTATGTTTTGGCGACGAATTGTGCTCAAAACGCCAAACACTTGCTGAGGCTTGCGAATGTTTAACCCGAAATCGATTGTTTAATGGTAACAACAAACTGAAGGTGAATACAATGTTTTTTATCCCCAATTCGCCAAATAATTTTTCCGATATAAAAATGTCAATATGTTGAATGCTCTTTAATGACCTCCGATCGCTGAGTTCAGTTTCGCTCGTCCTAGATAAGCAACAAAATAAACTTTGATAATGAAGAGCGAGCTTCGAAAGAACTCTTAAAAAAGGATTGCAGGCCTGAAAGTGTAAAGCTTAAAAACTATAAGAATAACATATGAATTTGTAACAACAAAAATATGCGGCTAACGGCCAATAATTGGCTGCTTTTAGGCAAGGAGCGAATTGGCGCTTTCACAATTAAAATTAAAATATTAGTTTAAATAAGAAAGTTGGTTAAGGAGGACTCGTGAGCTTATTCCTGAACAGGACCTCAATTGAATTTGGGTTTGACATCGTCGAGGCTCTGTTTCACACATTTTTTAATTAATTGTATAATTTTTCAGCCGGGACAACGTCCTCGCCCGCATGAAGATACTGGATTCAACAGAGGCAGGACAAAGGTAAGTTCAAACTCTTTAATATTCTAATGATTTCTAACGAAATACAGGAGGCCGATGCCGTATTTTACTGGGAATAGTCAGTATTAGTGTGGAATTGTTCAAAATAAAACCTAAATTATTTTCTAAATAAAACCTCTGGAAATCAGGGACCGTAATCATTATAAGTTATATAATAAAAATTACTTGGTAAAGATTATATTTCAATTTCTTACGTTTTTCTTCACTGATAATCATTATTTTTGAGTACTTTGATAAAACTTAGATTTCATCATTATTCTTGATCGAAAAAAATAAAACTGAAAAATAATGATTATCTATGCTTTTTATTTTTTTCGCTTAAAATAAAACTCAACGGGAATTTACGGCTTCTGTGTTAGAATGTTCATGGCGGCAATGCAGAGATTGTACAAAAATAAAGATTTTGGTGTACATAATGTTTTTCTAGGTCCATTAAAAGTAAGAGATTTTTTTATTAAAAAAAAAAATTAAATAATCATTATTTACGGTTCCTGCTAAAAATTATTAATAAATCTCTGTAGCACATGAAGGATGAAGCAGAGGCAATTAAGGTGACCTACAACCACAGATCATGGGAAAAATGGAAAGTCAAGGTGACCAACAGCACCAGATGATTTCTTAAATGAAAGTTCTGATAAAGTGAAGTTAGGTTAGGTTAGGTTAGGTTCAGGCGGTAGCCTGGGGGAGTGATGAACTCCTGCAGAAGTCGTTATGAGGGATTGACAGTCTAGAGGCATGGGTGCCGATCTGCCAGTGTCCCGTAATGGCTCGAGTAACTGCAGAGCATTGTGCTCTGCTGAGTCTATACAGCTCGGCTCAGCGCTTTTTCGATCGATGTGGCCATTTCAATCTTGAGACCCTATAGGAAACGGTTTGCTGCCATCTCCTATTGGCATTTTGCTCGAGCAATTCGAAGCAATGACTGATGTTCAGCTAGCTGCAGTAGACTCCGCTTCCCACGCGGCCGTCTAACTTTGAGCCATCAGTGTAAAAGTGGACCGCATTTGCGGGTCCTGGTTCGCCCATCTCCCAGTCCTCCCTAGGTGGGATTGATACCTGGAAAGGCGTCGAGAGGTGATCACTAGGGATACAATAATCTGTCCTCTCAGGTAGTTGCGGGAGTCTCGTCAGGATTCCCGAGTGCCCGCCAGTTATGCATAGCTCTGCCATGCGTTGAACTCTACTGAGTCTGTTAAGACAATTACTTTTGTATAGGTCGGCCACCATACTACCAGCCACCGAACTATATATGGGGTCATTCCCCATTTTAGTCCGATGGCTTTCCTGCAAGTACAGAGGGCCACTGTGGCCTTCTTTACTCTATCCTCTATACTCAATTTCCAGTCAAGCTTTCTATCGAGGATTAGGCCACGATACTTGGCGTTGTTGCTGAAGACCAGCGCTTCCCCACATAGTTTTGGGGGAATCAGTGCCGCAACCTTGTACTTCCTAGTGAAGAGCACCAGTTCCGTTTTAGACGGGTTGACGCTTATACCGTATTTGTCTGCCCATTTTGAGATTTTCATGTGAGTGCTTGTCAGGCACTCACACAGCGTCTGTGGAAATTTACCGGAGAATGCTATGGCAACATCGTCCGCATACGCCACCACGCGGCAGCCACCCCCCTGTATCTCCCGCAGCAGTTCGTTCACTGCCACGTTCCATAGGAGGGGCGAGAGGACTCCGCCCTGCGGGGTGCCTCTGCTGACAAATCTGGTGGACGTTGACGTCCCCAGTGATGCCTCAACCGTCCTGCATTGTAGCATCTGATCGATCAGGCTCACCGTCCGGGAGTCAACCCCCAGATCCGTCAGTGCACCCGTGATGGCGGTCGGGAGGATGTTATTAAAGGCGCCTTCTATGTCGAGAAAGGCTACCAGGGTGTACTCCTTACAGTTGAGGGACGCTTCTATGATCGATGTGATCGTGTGTAGGGCCGTTTCGGTGGATCTTCCTTTCCGATAGGTATGCTGGGAGTCTGAGATTAGACTAGGCGGAATATTCACCGTGAGATGCAGCCCCAAAAGCCGTTCCATCGTCTTCAAAAGGAAAGACGATAGACTTATGGGTCTGAAATCTTTGGGGGCAGTGTGCGAGGGCTTGCCTGCCTTGGGAATGAAGACGACTTTGGTATGAAGCCAGGTTTCCGGGATATATCCATGGGAGAAAATTCCCTCGTATATCATTTTGAGCCAGCTAGTGGCTTTTTGTCCAGCGTGAATCAGTTGGGCAAGGATGATGCCATCTGGTCCCGCAGACTTGTATGGTTTGAAGCTTTTGATTGCCCAGGAAATGTTCTCCTGGCTTAGCAGGTTCATGATATCACTTGAGGCAACGGAAGGAGCCGCGATGTAGTGTGGTCTGTTTTCATCGCAGCCGGGAAAGTGGGTGTTAAGGAGAAGATTAAGCGACTCATTGCTGGACGTTGTCCACGATTGGTCGGCATTCTTCAGGTAGCCCAGAGTGGGTGTAGTCTTCGAGAGAACTTTGCGCAAGCGCGAGGCTTCCGAGTTGTTCTCAATGTCGCTACAGAGCTTACGCCATGAGGCGCGTTTGGCTTTCCTCAGTTCTTTATTATAAGTTGACAGACTGCCCTTGTATTCGGCCCAGTTCCGCTCAACATTCTCAGCCTTGGCTGTGTTAAAGAGTATCCGTGAGGCTTTCCGGAGCTCTCCCAGTTTAGGAGTCCACCATTCAGGTTTCTTCCGGCCTCTGCTCTTGCCAGAAGGGCAGGATTTATCGAGCGCCTCATTGCAGGCGTCGGTAAATAGTTTAAAAAGATGAGTCGTGGCTTCCCCAGAAATCTCCTCCTCAGGTGGAGTCTCAGGGAGAACACGAGGCGGTCTGAGTACCGAATCCAGTTTGTCCACCTGAGGTTCCGGAATTGAGCTGGTCTCGGTAGTGAAAAAGAGAATACGGATTCCACGTACCTGTGGTCCGAGAAGGAGTGCTCTTCCAGGACCCTCCAGGATACGATATTCCCATGTATCTCATGAGAGGCAAGTGTGAGGTCTAGGACCTCCTTGCGGTTTTTAATAATGAAGGTGGGATCACTCCCCCTATTTAATAGGACCATCTGAGTGGTCAGTAAATAGTTGAAGAGGTACTCACCCCTTTCGTTAGTGTCAGTGTTTCCCCACTGGCAGTGGTGTGCATTGGCGTCGTACCCTACGATTAGGCCGGTGTCCTTGGCCTCGCAGTCTGTGATTAGAGCCCTGAGCGCCTGTGGAGGGGGGTCTGGTTGGTCGTGACCCATGTACGTGGAGCAGATTCTCAGTGAGCACCCCTGGCCTTTGAGGCTCACTGCTGTTTGGTCTTCATTGCTGAAATTTAGGAGCAAAAATAAGTGCAAATCTCTTTTTGCAAGAATGCAGGTGCGGGTTTTACCTGCGGTATCAGCTACGTATAGCTTGTAGTCAGAAGTCCTCAGACCGGAGACCCTGTTTCCGAGGATCCAGGGCTCCTGAATGAGGACTATGTCGGCTCCACACTTGGCCAGGTGGAGCAGTAGAGCAGCGCATGCTGCCTTACAATGGTGGAGGTTTATCTGCAGGAGCGTCAATGACATTCCTGAGGCTCACCTCCACCATTGTTGCTTCTGGATCGCTGTCGAGGGACTCCGGCTCCTCCCCGACAAAGATGTGGCTGAGACCTCTGGCTAGGTCGCTCTCATCGAACGCGTAGTCGTCCAGGATGTCGTCCGACATCATGGACGCCGCGTCCGACGCAGGGTTGTCCTCCTCTCCGGCAGCCCCGGGTCTGGCTCGACCTCTGCTTGCCTGCCCTTGCAATCCGACTTGTAGGTGGATATGGTGACCTTTTTATATCCGTAGTCGACCACACCGTCCGGCTTCGCGAGGGGCTCTAGCGACTCCTCATTGAGGACGAGGATTATCTGGCGCTTCTGCCCCTGGATATCCTCTACCTTGGCCACCTTCCAGTCGGCTGTGGGAAGGTGGGGGTTGCAGACCTGCAGTAGCCTGAGTATTTTCTCAGGTTCTGCAGGTTTAGCCGAGACCCATGCTCTGGCTCTCGGACGACTGGGGACATCCTCCCATCTCACGGCCTCCAGCTTCGCCCCTGGATAGACCTCTTTTAGAGCAGACACCGCCTTCATGTAGAGGGCCGCAAAGCGAGCGTCTTGGCAGGCGACGGCTTTCACCTTGCCTTGATGCCACCCTGCGTCCTCACACTTTGGCGGTGGTCCACCGTTCTCCTCCAGTTCCTGTAGGAACCGGTCCTGGAGCTCGTTCTCCACCAGGTGCCATTTGTCGCGAGGGACATGGCCGTCCTCGGCGCCCCTGTCCAGGACACCGATCAGGGTTTTGCCCCTCGCCACCTGAGCGAACGATCGGTTCGTGAGGTGGGTCTTCTCTTGGCTTGTTGGGCTTGGCCTGGCTGATTAGCGGGGTCCTCCGCTGAGCGTTGCCGCTTGTTGGGGGCCTTGGCTGCGCCCTTTCCGGCTTTGGCTGGCTGGAAAAGCGGCAGGATTGAGGAGGCCTACAGCCTCTGCTCCTTTCCTTCGGCTGACGACCTGTAGTTCGGGTCCTCGTTGGACAGGATGAAAGCCGCTCGTCTCCTGTCCTGGTACGACGGCTTTCCTCCCCGTGGTGCAGAGACGCTGCCCGCCGGGGCTCCCATGGGTTCCTCGGTCCCGGTGCGCTTACCCGGGCCCCCCCTCGCTGCGGCTGCTGCCTGAAGACGGTGGACCGACTCAGTCTCCTTCCCCGTCTTCTTTGGACCTGGTTTCCCAGGCGTTGGTGTAGAGGGATTGGCTTGTCCCTCCGGTGCTTTAAGAGGAGTACCAAGCTCCCTTGCGGTGTTGTTAGATTTTATGTTTTTGGTAGATTGCATTTTGTTCCCACGAGTAGGCGGGAAGGGGTTGGTCACCCGAGGCATAGCCCGCTTGCCCCGGGAAGCCGTAATTTAAACTGGAGGTCGGCAGGTCGACTCTGGAGGTATCCAGAGTCCGCATATTAGCGACCGGACACCCCCTCGGCTATGCATATAACAGAGTCACCTTGGATTGGGGTAATTTCACTGAGAGTTTTCTCCTCTCCGCCCGACTACCATTAGCCAGCATCCTGGCACAGACATGACCGTACCAGGACCTGTTCCCAGCCGCCCTCACGGGGAGAGTATAGTCGCACTTCCACCGGTGTGTACAGTTGCGGCGGGTGACGGTTCGCTCGCAACCCTCTGTGTCCTAGGGGTGTGGGACGCAAGCCGCACCGGGTATTCCTAACCGGAGTGGCTGCGCCTCAATTCCGAGTTTACAGTTGTGCGAGCCGACCCGCCATCCGTTTATCCCCCTGTAGCACCCGATGGCTGACGGCTTAAAGTGAAGTTAAATCACAATGATTTGCAGCTTTGGCAAAATATATGGAAGAAAAAATGGAATAATGTAGTTGTAGCTGTGTTATCATATAAATTTCCGAAATTCAATTCTGCTAACTATGACAGCACAACAATATTTGGCGTTGATCTTGGTCCGTTGGTCCTTGACTAAGATGCTGCTGAGGTGCTGCAAAACATTCCCAACGCGGAAAAATTTTATTATTAGGCTGTTAAGCATTGCCTGGTGCATCGATACGGAGGTGAGAACATACGAGAAGTTCATCGCCTGCAGGTGAAGGAAGGGTAAAACGTTGCGGAGAGTCCCTTCAAGAGTTCGTGACGGACATAGAGCTTACAACGAAGCGCCAGCCGATTTTAGAGAAAGTTACAAAATTTGATGCAAACTAGGACGTTCCAAGAAGCAGTCAGACAGTCTTTGTATGCCGTTTTTGATATGCCATCTATAAAAATAATGGTTTTTATCCTTAAGTAGCCGAATACTTATTCCGATTAAATAAGAGGAAAGCGCAAAAATAAAATTACGATTTGTTGTTTATTAAGTGATATCCATAATGTAAGCGAAGTTTGCTTGTCCTTTACATGCCTGAATTGCCGCTCCGAATGCTGAGCGCATCTTCGCTCGGTATACATAGATAAGCAGACGCAAAGCGTATATAACGAAGTGTGAGCTTCGAGAGAACGCTCAACAGGGCAAGCAAAAGCGACGCTTTAACGATCATATGAGTGACATTGAAATTAGTAACAAACAAAATAAACGGCTGAAGGCCAAAAACTCAGTGCTATTTGGCTACGTTCATCGACGAAAATTCATATCTTACGAGCTAAGATGTATCATGGTAATCAAATAACAAGAAAACAAGTATGTTAGTATTCAATGAAAAATGCTACAAAAAAATAGGGCATATGGCAACAAAATCATACCAATCATGGTGTCGAGATTTTGAAACATTACTACCATTACTACATTACTACTATCATGTAAAAGGAGCTTAGTTCAAATGTGGAGACTAGCAATGGGATACGAGTGCAATGGAATAACAAAGGGATAGCAATCATCTCTAAATATATTAATATATTGTAGTTAAAGCTTACCGTCTGAAAAATATTAGTCTTTTAAATGCAAAATTTAACACGTTTTTAAGGAATATTTTTTAAAATAGATATTTTATCTACTTTAAAAACTCAGGAAAAGTATAAAAAAATAAATTTGATTTCGAATATAATCAATAATCTATAGGATATCATAAACTGATTGGACAAAAAACAAATGTTTAAAAAAAGTCATTTTTTTATGAATAAAAATTCGGCGCTCCGACTTTAGCATTGTTTTTAGAACGGTTATTGGCACTTGCATCAATTAATAATGTTACGATTTCTTATAACTTGCAGAAACATTTTCATCGCACGTCGCTGCTAATCAAGGCTTTTAATCATAAATTTCGCCTGGACTTGGAGCTTAACTCGTAAGTTACTATTAACCATTAGGTGGAATATGTACCAATATAAAAAAATTAAAAAATTAGTACAGTAGAAAGAAGTTGTTTGTGGTAACACTATAGTAGTACTACTACCATACTACCTTAACACACAGAAGTCTTGAAACCCGATCTTTGTCATAAAGAAGGAATTTTTCGAAGCTTGTGAAAGTCCTGCAGATCGATCGCAGTAAACTACATATCTGATTTAAATTATGATATATTATGATATCGTACAACTCAATATACTATATTATATATGTAGGCTGGGTATTGCACATTGCGATATTCTCTGACACCCGAGCAGCTATTAAAACATTTTTCTCATTTTCGTCAAAGTCAACTACTGTGAATGACTGCTGTAGTTCTCTTAGTAAGGTCGATGAGCAGTTGGTTCTATTCCTAATATGGGTCATATAGACTCAGTAGGCCGCGTTACTTGTCAGTTACCCGAACCATTACGGGACGCCCACCGGCTGTCAATCCCTCATAACGACTTCTGACAAAGCTGTCGGGAAGAGGAAGAAGAGAAGTTACTTCCCCAAATCTTCTGGTCGGTTCTTTTTCACCGTCAAACCCCAGATAGGCTCTGCCGCAAGACGCGGAAGCGTTTACGAAAAGATGGATGATAGACTATGCAACAAAACTTAACTTTTTCCGCTGTGAGCCAAACCAACTTTTTTTGATAGATTTGGGGCTTTAAAATTGTATAATATATTTTTTTTTTTTGTAATTCTTTTTTTTACATTTAGGCTATACATAACTTAAGTATATTACGCTTGATTGTATTGAATAAAGGTTTAATGTAGCTATAATCGGACCCCAGTACTTTTTAGCTTAAGCTTACCATCTGGAAAATATTTAGATTTCAAGTTCCATTTTGATACATTTTTTCGTTATTTTTTCTCAAAATTTTGACTTTGAAAAATCGGTAAAAGTAAACAAAAATTTATTTTGTTTGTGTTTTCATATTTTTCTTTATTGACTGGTATAATCTATGAATAAAAAGCTAAAGTGCAGCCGTTTGACAAAACCTTCTAACCTTGATAAAACCTTAAATTCCGTTACGTTCCTTCCTAAATGCAATTTTGCAGTTAAAAACTGTTAAAATTACAATAGTTCGGTATTTCTTGTAAAAAAAGGTCATATTTCGAGGGAAGTTATTCAACAGTAAAATTCAAATCACAAATATTATTATTAGTTATTTAAGAAGAGGACGTGAATTAGTAGTTGCTAAAATGTGATAGAGAGAATAATCTGATCGCGATAACTCAACATAAAGTTGACAATGACGATGTCGAAACATCTATTGAACGTTTCATTTTAAAAGCGAAACACATTTGAATACGTTTCTTGTAAAGAGGTTATCTGATTTTGTAACATCTTATTCTTCAAAATTTTTCGATCGCAAGGCTTTTTAACTTCAGAATGGCATAATAATGAAGACTATTAAACTGCTTTAAACATATTTAAAAACTACTAATTGGTTTACAATTCAGACTAGCGAGCTGTTAAACTTAAAAAAGACTATAATCAAATACTGACCAAAAAAGTGGATGAGTTTTAGAAGTTTCTAAACGTCGCAAGAAAATATTCAAGTCAATATCCATTAAATAATACAAAGTCCTATATTAAATACAAATTGGAGTGTTAACTGGCTTGTCTTAAACATATAACTATTCATTCGAATCAGAGCGAAATATAATCTAGCTGCCATAGGTCCATGGGTCAAATATCGTATCTTTATACCCGGTACTCAAAATGAGTATTGGGGTATATTAGATTTGTGGTGAAAATGGATGTATGTATGTCCACAAGGAAGCGTTTCCGACCCCATAAAGTATATACATATATTCTTGATCAGCATCAATAGCCGAGTCGATTGAGCCCTGTCTGTCTGTCCGTCTGTCCGTTCCTATTAGCGCATAGTGCATCGTTGCTCTACAACGACATTTTACATCCGGACTTCTGTGATATGTCACTGTTACAAGAATATTTCAAAACTTTGCCCCGCCCACTTCCGCCTTTACAAAGGGCAAAAATCTGTGGCACCCACAATTTCAAAGATACGAAAAAACAGAAAGAGCAGAATCATAGAGGATGACTGTATCTTCTAGAGTGCAAAATCTGAACCAGATCGTATAATTATTATAGCCAGAATCAAGAAAACAATTTCATTCTCTCTCGCTCTGTCTCTTTCTAACACACAGGATTTATGGTCGGCCTTGCCTATTGCAAAATGTGAGTTCAAGGATCTCAGAGGCTATACGAGCTAAAGCAAACAAATTTGGTATCCACACTACTGTGATATCGGACTTTGACAAGTTAGTTTCAAAATTTCGCCACACCCCCTTCCGCCCCCGCAAAGGACGAAAATCTGGGGCATCCACAAATCTCAGAGATCCCCCTGTTAGATCTCCCTATAAAACCCTATAAGACCATATCTATCAGATTGCTGAATCTGGATCAGATCGGATCATTTTTATAGCCAAACGGCTCCCGCAGCTCCCGACGACACGCTCAGACTGATTTTCTGTCTCTCTCGCACGACCTCTTTGTCGTGTCGTTTAATATTAGCGGCGTCTGCTGGAGAAGGGCCATACGGACTAAGTATCGACTATCGACTAATATCTGACTAAGTTCCCCCCTCTGTACCTCTAAACGTTGTCGAATAGGGCTATTACTTTTAATTTGATTGTTTTAAACATTTTATGACCCTGAGACCTTTGAAAATGGCACTTTTATAAATAAGCGCAACCCTAATATACATAAATTGATTTTGAATGCTAAACATTTTCTAATTCATGATTTCCTTTTATATAAATTTTAAAGTGATTATTTTTGGTTTTGTTTTTATTTTACTTGTATTTCTCTCAATTATATACAAAATTTATTGAGTCGTCGTCAATTTCCCGATATTTTACTCATATTGGCTCGAGCGAACGAAGAGAGTGAGCCGCGGGTTGGCGCACGAGCGAAGCGCATTGCGGTTCGTTTCAAATGTGTTTCCTGTTATTTGGGGGCTGATTTCACAAACGAGCTACATAAACAAAGAATTTCTTTTTAGAGCTATGGTTACATCTTAAGCAAACGAAATCTTTCTATTTATCCCTTGCCCTTTCGCTTATCCAGTTATTTATGGATATTGTCGGGTCAAGCAGCTTAAATATTTTAAATTATTGCCAGTGGTGCGGCCCAAAGGAAATGCATTTTGGTGTTGTCGTTTCCAATGCCGCCACTGCAAAGATCATTTGCTACCGCATATGCGCATGCAGCGGAATTCTTTCGTCTCCTTATGTCGCAATCTCTCGGACTCGGCTTAACAGCGTCCCCGAGCAGCTCTAACGCTCTCGGGCTATCATACGCTCTCGCTCGCGTCTAAGCTTGCTGCATAGGGCCCGGCAATTTGGCCCGTCAGCCCTTGCATGGGCAGTCTTGAGCTAATCGTCCAGCTATTAGACTAACATCCTCGCATCAATCGTTCGCCCCAATCATCCCCATATGTACATACGCGATAAGTTGGTTTACATATGCAAATAAATTGTGAATTATAAACAGCCTCTCGACTTTCATTAACTTCAAATTGCAACAGTTGTTAAAAACGCTTAATAGCTTAACATTTGGTGACCCCGACGTGATTGTGCAATAAATAATCCATCAGTGCAATCACAAACTAATATAGCATTCAAAGATCTTAACTAATTGCCATCTCAACCAGTGTCATCGACCACATAAGTTATCCATACATATATACACCGGCCTCCCCTGCATATTCGGTAGTGCACGGAGCTGTTGGCTTGCGCTTCTCTTTTCGGTCATCTTCCCGCAAGAAACGTTTCTTACACCGGTCGCCTTTGTATATACAGTTCGTACATAGCTGTTCGCTTGCTGGGCTCGGTTCTTGTCGTCTATTGCTCGTGTTACTCTTTGCGATCATCTTCCCGCTAGAGACGTTGGTCTTTCTGCTAACGCTGCCGCTACCATGGAAATTAATGCTGCTAACGAAATTCCAATGACCAGTGAGCAAAACAGGGTGTCTTTTTTGAAGCGTAAGTCAACGGAATTATGCGAGAAAATGAAAAGGTTAGCTACCACTTGGCAGAATGAGTCGTCGGACTGTGACTACTACATGCTCGTGGTAAAGCAACAGCAAGTCGAGAAGTTGATCAGCAAATTTGAGATGTTTCACGGCGAGCTTGAGGAATTGGATCGAAGCGAAATTCACAGGGGTTTGTGTGACATTTTTGAGTCACTTGCAAGCTCGCTGAAGGCGGCGATTATGAGGGAAATGGCTAAGAGTAGCGGCCGCATGCCGTTTCATTCTACCTTGGCTGGAGGAAATACTACGGTTGAGTTTGCCGGCTCGCAATTTCTACCTCACCGTAGACAAGTACCATCCCTGCCTCCAATACAATTGCCGACGTTTAGCGGCGGGTATGCGAACTGGACGGACTTTTATTCAATGTTTGCCACCATCATCGACAGCCATCCGGACTTAACAAACATAGAAAAGCTCCAGCATTTGCGTTCCTGTCTGCGGGATTCGGCATTGGAGACTGTTCGGTCGCTGGAAATCTCAGATGGCAATTATGCTATGGCATTAGATTTGTTGGAAAACAGATTCAATAATCGGCGATTGGTCTTTCAGGCACACATCAATGAGATCTTGGCGCTCCAGGCTGTGGAACCTGGGTCAGTGGTCATGTTTCGGGAGCTTTCAGACAAGTTCAATTCACATATGCGCGCGCTCCAGGGTTTGGGCACCACTGAGCAGATCGCAGGATGCATCGTCGTGCAGGAAATTCTCCGAAAACTGGATCCAGCGAGCCAAGAGAAGTGGGAGGAACGATTCAACGACCCCGCATTCGCAAACTTAATTCCGTCGTGGGAATCTATGGCCTCGTTCTTGGAGCAGCGATGCAGATCATTGGAGACGATGGACTTTTCTATGGCAAGCTATGCGTTGAGCAATCAGGTGGGCAGAAGTAGAAAGCATAATAATTCTAGGTCCACATTGGTTACAACGAACCAAACCGTAGCACGCTGCGCGCTGTGCAACGATGGTGCTCACGAGGTCCAGCACTGCCAGAAGTTTAAAGCGCTGTCCCCCACAAATCGCCATAAAGAAGCCAAGCGGCTTTCGTTGTGTATAAATTGTCTCAGAACAGGGCATCGATTACTTCAGTGCACCTCGAGCAACTGTCGTACCTGCGGGGGTAGACACCATACCCTCCTTCATTTTGGTAGCCCTGAAGATACCGCAGTCCAAGGGAAATCAGCGCCGTATACTCCATCTCAGTCTGCACTGTCTGAGTCTACGCCGTCTGAGCATACCACTGCGCCCTCTACTTCAGCGGCTACCTCGTCTGCCCTTATTGCCCAAGATCTCAGGAATGGTGTTGTTTTACTTGCCACGGCCACGGTCTTAGTCAAAAATCGTTCCGGAGTTTTAGTTCCCTGCCGAGCGTTGCTGGATTCCGGCTCCCAGTTGCATCTAATAACTTCTCGTTTCGCGAATCAGCTTCAGCTTCGAAAAATGAAATCATCGACTGCAGTCTCGGGAATAGGCGACTCTAGCTTCGTCACGGATGGATTTTCGGTCAACGTTAGCCTGCACTCTCGCTCATCGGATTACTCAACTCTCATCACTGCCATTGTAGCCTCTAGCATAACCGATCGACAGCCAAGCTTTGGAATTGACAAAACTGGAACATTCCATCTAACATACCACTAGCTGATCCGGAGTTTTATAAGCCGCAGCGCGTCGATCTGCTAATTGGCGCAAGTCTGTTTTTCGAGCTCCTGTGTGTTGGTCAGGTCAAGCTACTGCCAGGATTGCCTTCAATTCAGAAAACGCGCTTGGGATGGGTCGTGTCTGGAAGTTGTTCGCGTTTAAAAGGTTCCTCGTCGATGGTCTCTCGCGCTCGGGCCGTAGCTGCTGAGGATAATAGTCCAGAGGATCGGCTTGAGGTGCTTCTTCGGAGGTTTTGGGAGGTAGAATTGCATCGAACCAATAGTAAAGTCTACCAAAGAAGAGCTAGATTGTGAAGCACACTTTGTGCAGCATTTCCGTCGACTACATAAAACCGATTATTGTGTTCGGCTGCCAGCAAAATATAATTTGGATCTCCTTGGAGAATCTTACAATCAAGCGCTTCGTAGATTCCTGACCCTTAAGAGAAAGTTAGATCGTCGCCCTGATGTTAAATCTCAGTATGCAGCATTTATAAGGGAGTACCTTGATTTAGGCCATATGTCTCAGGTTCCTGCCCAGTCAATCAGCAACTGCCGATATTTTTTGCCTCACCATTGCGTCATGAAGGTAGATAGTTCTACGACCAAGCTTCGCGTCGTTGTTGATGAATCCGCTTCAACCTCATCTGGATATTCCCTGAACGACGTTTTAATGGCTGGTCCCGTAATCCAACCCAAACTGTTTCATATTCTTGCTCGATTTTGGTCATACGCCGTTGCGATTACGGGAGATATCTGTAAGATGTATCGTTGTGTAAGAGTCTCGACCGAGGATAGCAACTTGCAGTGTATTCTGTGGAGAAACTCCAGGGAAGAAGACTTGCGTGTGTTTCAATTGGACACCGTTACTTATGGGACGAAGCCTGCCTCCTATCTATCTGTGCGAGCGATGCATCAGTTGGCAATAGACGAGCAGATGGCGTTTCCAGTTGGAGCTGAAATCCTTCGCCGTGACTTCTACGTGGATGACTTGATATCTGGAGCCAGCTCGCAGGAGGAGGCTATCCGGATTCGGGAGCAAACTTCTGGAATTTTGTCTAGAGGTCAGTTCAGGTTGAGGAAATGGTGTTCGAACGTCCCTGCTGTGCTGGATGGAGTTCCGGAAGAGGACAAGGAAACATTTTTGAAGTTCGACGATGGCAGCCATGTGACTAAAACTTTAGGACTTGCGTGGGATCCGGTTTCTGATCTACTATTATTTTCGTTCTCGGCCCTTCAATCTTCTTTGAATTCCTGCAGGCGCTCTGTTTTGTCATCCATAGCGCGATTCTACGATCCTCTCGGACTAGCTGGTCCCGTAATTACTAAATCCAAAATCTTTCTCCAGCGTTTGTGCCAAGAGAAGTTGTCCTGGGATGAAAGCCTTCCAGTCGCACTGAACACCGAGTGGCAGGAAATATGCACCAGTTTTGGTCAGATTCGTCGACTTGAATTTCCTCGGCTTGTGCTCCTTCCAGACTCTACGCTGGAAATTCACGGATTTTGCGATGCCAGCATCGAGGCTTATGGTGCATGCATTTATGTCGTGTCCAAGGGTCAGCATTTCAGCAGTCACTTACTTTGTGCCAAATCTCGTGTGGCTCCTTTGAAGACACTTACAGTACAAAAGTTGGAGCTTTGTGGAGCGGAGTTGCTGGCTAGGCTCATATCTGAGATAGCTGGAATGAATGTATTCAAGGGAAGGTGCTACTGTTGGTGTGATTCTGCCGTTGCGCTCTCTTGGATTCGGGACGAGCCGTCAAGATTTCATATTTTTGTTTCAAATAGAGTGTCAACGGTTCAGGAAATGACCGAAAAAATGGAATGGCGCTATGTTCCCACAGCTTTAAACCCAGCCGACATTCTGTCTCGAGGGGCTCATCCGACTGAGCTGAATGAGTCACCTCTTTGGGCTCATGGTCCTCCATTTCTTTGCGGCTCCACAGATGACTGGCCACCCACTGTGCTACCTGATAAGCCAGCCCTTGAACTTCGTCGGAAGGCTCTTCTGGTCAAATCGCCCTACATGGACATTATTGCTGATTCCAAGTATGCGAATTCATTTGCTTCTTTGCAACGCGTTTTCGGATACATTCACAAGTTTTGCAACCGAATTCGGCGCCCCGGACTCACTGTCTCAGACATTGAACATGGAACCCAGGTATTGCTACGACTAGTCCAGCGTACTCAGCTATGGGAGGACATGAAGTCACTGCGGGCAAGGGGAGCAGTCTCCTCATCGAGCTCAATCGCATCGTTATCGCCATTCATGGATCAGTTTGGACTTCTCAGGGTAGATGGTCGACTGAAAAACTCTTCGTTGGATTTTGATCGTCGTCATCCCATCATCTTGCCCAGCAGCAATCCACTGACTCTTGCAATAATCTCCCATTTTCATGAGCGGAATCTGCACGCTGGTCCTCGAGCTTTGCTTGGACTAATTCGATCCCAATATTGGCCTATTGGGGGGAGGAAGACGGTAAACAAGGCAGTAAACAAGTGCGTAAGATGCTTTCGACTGAAGCCCAGGGTATTGGAGCATATTATGGCGGATCTTCCAAAGGAGCGGCTCGATGGTTCTCATGCCTTTGAGATCACAGGCGTGGACTTCTGTGGGCCGTTTTTCTACAAACCGGAGGCACGCAACAAGGCTCCAATCAAGTGCTACGTCTGCGTCTTCATTTGTTTCGCTACCAAGGCTGTTCATCTGGAGCTTATAAAGGACTTATCCACAGTTGCTTTTCTACATGGACTAAAGCGCTTCATATGTACCAGACGGAAGCCGCGGCAAATTTGGTCAGACAACGCAACCAATTTTGTCGGCGCTAAGAATGAGCTGATGGAATTAAAGCGCCTGGTCCTCAGCGATGACCATCAGAAGGCACTGCTGGATTTTTGCTTGGTCGAGGCTATAGACTGGCATTTCATTCCTCCGCGCTCCCCTCATTTTGGTGGTCTATGGGAGGCTGCAGTGAAGACGGCCAAGTACCACTTCTACCGTGCGATAGGCAACTCGGTTCTTGGATTTGACGAGCTGCGTACGCTGTTGTGCCACATCACGGCAGTGATTAATTCAAGACCTTTAGTTTCAATTTCAGAGAGCCCTGCCGATCTAGATGTTCTAACTCCAGCGCATTTCTTGAATGGTGGCCCTCCTGCTTCGTTCGCTGAGCCTGACGTCACGCAGCTAAACTTCGATCGCCTGGACGGCTGGCAGCGCGTTTCGTACCTGCAGCAGCTCTTTTGGTCCCGGTGGAAGGAGGAGTACATAACGTCACTGCAGCAGCGCTCAAAGTGGCGCACTGCGAAGCCTAGTTTAGCAGTCGCAGATGTGGTTCTTGTCAAGGATGAGAATCTTCCTCCCATGAAGTGGCCACTGGCGAGAGTGGTCGAGCTTTTGCCTGGACGAGATGGCGTTTCCCGAGTTGCTGTGCTGAAGACGTCATCTGGAATCACCAAGCGCGCCGTCAACAAGCTGTGCCTGCTGCCCCTTAAAGATGCTGTTGAAAGTCAGGCTTCCAACGGGGGGAGTATGTCTGGTCAAGCAGCTTAAATATTTTAAATTATTGCCAGTGGTGCGGCCCAAAGGAAATGCATTTTGGTGTTGTCGTTTCCAATGCCCCCACTGCAAAGATCATTTGCTACCGCATATGCGCATGCAGCGGAATTCTTTCGTCTCCTTATGTCGCAATCTCTCGGACTCGGCTTAACAGCGTCCCCGAGCAGCTCTAACGCTCTCGGGCTATCATACGCTCTCGCTCGCGTCTAAGCTTGCTGCATAGGGCCCGGCAATTTGGCCCGTCAGCCCTTGCATGGGCAGTCTTGAGCTAATCGTCGCAGCTATTAGACTAACATCCTCGCATCAATCGTTCGCCCCAATCATCCCCATATGTACATACGCGATAAGTTGGTTTACATATGCAAATAAATTGAGAATTATAAACAGCCTCTCGACTTTCATTAACTTCAAATTGCAACAGTTGTTAAAAACGCTTAATAGCTTAACAGATATATTATATCTTTAATCTGAGAATTGTGAAAAATTATCTTTCCAGTCTAAATACATAACGAGGTTTATCGTATAACATTATATTTAGCCTTTGCTTACTTCTGCTACAGAAAACTTCTATTCCATATAGTAGTAACGTCGTCAGATAGGTTTTGGGTATCATTAGTTTTAAGTCTTGCGGTATGAAATCTTTTGTGGGGTATAGTTGGCTGAGTAATCTATAAGTTTTCCCCATCGCCTTTCGTAAATGGCCAACTCAATGAGCTGTTGATAGATGCGTTGTCGAGATTAAGCTTTTCACGCTCACTACAGTAGACCCCGCCTCCCACGCGGCCGTCTAACTTTGAGCCATCAGTGTAGAAGTGGACCGCATTTGCAAGTCATGGTTCGCCCATCTACCAGTCCTCCCTAGGTGGGATTGATACTTAGAAAGGCGCCGAGAGGTGATCACTGGGGATACAATAACCTGTCCTCTTCTGTAATTGCGGGAGTCTCGTCAGGATTCCCGACTGCCGACCGCGGACGCTTTCCACAGTTTGGCTTCTCTCATTCTCAGCGTGGAAAATGTTGCCACCTTTTTTCCCATGAGATCTACGGGGAGGAGATCCAGCACTGTATCCAGGGCTTCCCCTGGAGTAGTGCGTAGCCCGCCAGTTATGCACAGATCTGCCATGCGTTGAACTCTACTGAGTTTGTTGAGACATGTTATATTATCTAGGGCTGGCCACCATACTACCACTCCATAGAGCATGATTGGTCGTATGATGGCGGTGTAAAGCCACCGAAGAACACCAGGACCGTATAGAATCAGTACAGAAAAACTTCTTACTCTTTGCTCTGCGGGGCCTTAAGTGGGATGCGGGTGTGAGACTCCCATCTTACTCTAGTAGACTGCTATTAGTAAACCTCCCATCCTTAGTTAAACGTAGAAAAATGCTTGGTGTGATTTTTATGCACAACTTGATCAGGGGTGACATAGACAGCCCTGATCTGTTGAGCCGCATAAACTTCACGATTCCTATTAGACTGACTAGAAATTTTATACCGTTGTTCCTTCCACTTTGTAGATCGAATTATTCCTTGCATGAACCGTTTAGGGTCTTATGCTCGGACTATAATTCCATCTACCATATTATATCCACCACTAATTCTCTTCCTCTTATTAAGTTACTTATACTGTAGTGGTATTTGTATTTTGAAGGCATGCCTAGCTCTCTTAGTAATTTTAGTGCTAATTTTGTCTAATAGTTATCTTTCCTGCATGCTCGCGTAACAGCCTTCTGCTGGTTTCAGACGGGCCACTTGACAGTGCAGTAATTGCATCGCCTCTTGCAAGATGCAGTTATTGCATGTCAACGTCCAAGAGAAAAAAACTATATACGGGGTCATTCCCCATTTTATTCCGATTGCCCTTCTGCATGTACAAAGGGCCACTGTGTCCTTTTTTACTCTATCCTCTATGCTCAGTTTCCAATCGAGCTTTCTGTCGAGGATTAGGCCTATTTGCCTACTTAGCATTGTTGCTAAATGCTAGCGCTTCCCCATAGGGTTTTGGGCAAGTCAGTGCCGGAACTTGTGCTTTTCACTAGGAAGTACAAAGTTCCGGCACTGACGGATTAGCACCAAGTACGCATTCTGCCCATTTTAACATCTTCATGAGTGTATTTGTCAAGCACTCACACAACGTCTGCGGAAATTTACCGGATACTATGGCAACATCGTCCGCATACGCCATTACACGGCCGCCACCCCCCTCTATCTCCTGCAGAATTTCGTTCACTGCCACGTTCCTTAGGAGGGGCGAGAGGACTCCGCCCTACGGTGTGCCTCTGCTGACAAATCTGGTGGACGTTGACGTCCAGATCTGAGTCTGAGATCAGACTGGGCAGAATACTCGCCGTGCGATGCATTCCCAGGAGCCGTTCCATCGTCTTCAGTAGGAAAGACGATAGACTTATGGATCTGATATCTTTGGGGGCAGTATGTGAGGGCTTGACTGCCTTGGAAATAAAAACGACTCGTAATTCCTCGTAAATTATTTATTTGTCTTCGAGAGAACTTATTGACTCCTTCTCGATTTCGCTACAGAACTTACGCCACGAGACGCGCTTGGCTTTCCTAAGTTCTTTATTATAACTTAACAGACTGACATTTCCGCTCAATGTTCTCAGCCTTAGCTTTGCCAGTTTAGGAGTCCACCACTCAGGTTTCTTCCTCTTCAGGTGGAGTCTCAAGGAGAGCACGACAGAGGTGGTCTGAGTACCGCGTCCAGTTTGACCGCCTGATGTTCCGGAATTGAACTGGTGTCGGTAGGGAAAAAGATAATTCAATTTCCACGTACCTGTGGTCCGATACAGAGTGTTCTTCCAGAACCCTCCAGGATACGATGTACCCTTGTATCTCATGAGAGGCAAGCGTGAGGTTCAGGACCTCCTTGCGGTTTGTAATAATGAAGGCGGGATCACTCCCCCGATTTAATAAGACCATCTTTCGTAAGTGTCAGTGCTTCCCACTGACTGTGATATGCGTTGACGTCGCACCCTACGATTAGGCCGGTGTCCTTGGCCTTGCAGTCAGCGATTAGCGCCCGGAGCGTATGTGCAGGGGGGTCGGGCTGGTCGTGACCCATGCACGTGGAGCAGATCCTCCGGGTGGCAGCAAGGCAGAGTGAAAGCCATCGCCTTGCCAGCTTTGGCTGGCTGGTAGTCGGTCAGGACAGTTTTGGCTCATCGCCGCGATTCAATTCCTTGGTTAGACGCCAGGAACACCGGGTCATCGTTTCCCTGCAACTTGGGCCTATCTTTCGAGGCAGAAACGCCACTTACCGGGGTTTTCAAGGGGTCCCCGGCCCCAAGGGGTCTGCCAACCGCGATATCGCTCTGCATGGCAGCCACCCCGGTAACCGGGTCGCCCGGTTGCGCTTTCTTCGCTCAGTGTATTCCAGTACCTCTATTACTGATGCTAATACTAATTAGCTACTGTTTGACAACTTTTTTCCATACCTGGCCAACATCATGAAACTTATTTAGGACAGCTGTCCCTGTCATGGAATTTTTAACATTTTCATATAGTTCAGGGTTCAATCTTTTTACCTTAAACAGTTCTTTTGCTGCCAAAAATTTGGCTTTGTATGCAGGAGCAGTATTCCTTCAAGAACAAAGATGAGGTGCTGCGGCGTGGCCGGAGTGACACACTTAAATCTCCTTAGTGCACTCGCTTGGCAACTATCATGAAATTTGTATTTCCTATATACACTGAGTATTCTTGTTTTGCCCGTACCAAGCATTTGCAAACATTTACCGCTAATCTACGGACTTGATATGACTTGATATGAGTAATGGCCTGCAAGAATTATTTTTTCTCTCTTCTTTTTTTCTTCCGTTGCCCTTTTGATATGAGTAAGATCTGGTCGGATGAAAGTAATTTAAATCAACAAAAACATAAAGTTTGACCTTAATCATAGAGTTTAGTGTCTTATCGAATACTTCGATTGAGGAGATGGGTCTGTAGTTTCTGTAGTTACTTATTTTTTTGCCTTTTTTTGGAATCGCTGTGATTTTATTTATTCTATTATTTAAACTCGTTTAAACATTTTTTTTATACGCCCAATACTCATTTTGGGGTACCATGGGATATTGGGGTATATTAGATTTGTGGTGAAAATGGATGTGTGTAACGTCCAAAAGGAGTCGTTTCCGACCCCATAAAGTATATATATTCTTGATCAGCATCAATAGCCGAGTCGATTGAGCCCTGTCTGTTTGTCCGTCTGTCCGTCCCTTTCAACGCCTAGTGCTCAAAGACTATAAGAGCTAGAGCAACGACGTTTTATATACGGACTTCTGTGATATGTCACTGCTACAAGTATATTTCAAAACTTTGCCCCGCCCACTTCCGCCCACTTCCACAAATTCAAAGAGAAAACTGAAAACGCAGAATCGTAGAGGATGATTATATCTTCCAGAGTGCAAAACCTGAACCAGATCGTGTAATTATTATAGCCAGAATCAAGAAAATAATTTCATTCTTTCTCGCTCTGTCTCTCTCTAACACACAGGTTTCATGGTCGGCTTTGCCAATTGCAAAATATGAGTTCAAGGATCTCAGAACCTATAAGAGCTGGACCAACCAAATTTGGTATCCACACTCCTGTGATATCGGACCTTCACCGTTTTGTGTCAAAATTTCGATACACCCCCTTCCGCCCCCGCAAAGGACGAAAATCTGGAGCATCCACAAATCTCAGAGACTATTAACGCTAGAGTAACCAAATTTGGTATCCGCACTCTTGTTAGATCTCACTATAAAACGTATATCTCAAAATTTCGCCCCACCCTCTTCCGCCCCCACAAAGAACGAAAATCTGTTGCATCCACAATATTGCAGATACGAGAAAACTAAAAACGCACAATCATAGAGTATAACCATATCTATCAGATTGCTGAATCTGGATCAGATCAGACAATTTTTATAGCCAAAAGGAACAAATCAATTTGCAGTGGCTATGCAGCGCCCGACGTCACGCTCAGTCTGATTTTTTGTCTCTCTCGCACGCACTCTTTGTCGTGTCGTTTAATATTCGCGGCGTCTGCCGGAGGAGAGCCATACTGACTAAGTATCGGGTATAAATGTAGAGTTGCGGTGTCCGCAGCAACTCACAACGTTCCCCCTCGTTTTCATTCAGGATTAAGGACTCTGATCATATCATCCGTCATTTTATCTCTACCACCGGCTATTTTCTGTCCTTTATCTAGAACCTTGACTAAATATTTCATAGTCTCTCCCGAGTTTTGACTATTTACATAAGTACAGATTTTTTTTATTTGAGCGTATTTCTTCTGCGGGATCCTCTTTTTAATCTAGGTATTCAGACGCTGTGTTCAAGTCGAATCTTAGTCCTAATCCTAATCTATTCGTTCTAAATTTGTTTAAAACCTCCAAGTTTGTTGTTCATCAAGCTGATCAACTAGCATACCTTTCAGATTTTGCCCTTTTCACAGCTTTGAGATTGTTCTCGAAACAGGATACGTGTCTATCTCTTAGTTGTGCTTCTGGATTAAAAATACTATGGCCGGATAAAGTCATATCGTGACATGGGCACTATGTTATTAGACTCGTTTACCGAAGACCAAACAGTACCTGGCATGTAAAAGTCACCAAGAACAATCATGTGATCTTTATCTGATAACGAGGTAGAATCCGTTTTTATAGCAGCCATGTGCTGCTCGTATATTGAGATATCCGAGGATTGCCAAACATACGAGCAATTAATGAAGATGGAAAAGGCAGGAGCATCAGTTTTACACGCAAAAATTCCAATTCTTGTTGAACCTTGACTGTGAAGTGTTCCCAAGTGAAGTTTGAGTCCACTGCAATCAGAACGCCTCCTGCACGTCGAGACGAACGGTCCTTTCTAAAAGTTGTGTACCGACCTGCGAAAACTTCGGAACAAAGAATGTCCGGTTTTAACCAGGTCTCGGTAAACAGAATAACGTGGAATGAAAATATGTCACTATCCGGAAAAAGAGTGCTAAGCTTATTATGTAAGCCTCTCACATTCTGATAGGTTACTGCAAGAGAAACGAGGGGGAACGTTGTGAGTTGCTGCGGACACCGCAACTCTACAGTTATACCCGATACTTAGTCAGTATGGCTCTCCTCCGGCAGACGCCACTAATATTAAACGACACGACAAAGAGTGCGTGCGAGAGAGACAGAAAATCAGTCTGAGCGTGACGTCGGGCGCTGCGTAGCCAGTGCAAATTGATTTGTTCCTTTTGGGTATAAAAATGATCCGATCTGATCCAGATTCAGCAGTCTGATAGATATGGTCATTATCTATGATTCTGCGTTTTTAGTTTTCTCGAATCTGCAATATTGTGGATGCAACAGATTTTCGTCCTTTGTGGGGGCGAAAAAGGGTGGGGCGAAATTCTGAGATATACGTTTTTTAGTGAGATCTAACAGAAGTGCGGATACCAAATTTGGTTACTCTAGCCTTAATAGTCTCTGAGATTTGTGGATGCCCCAGATTTTCGTCCTTTGCGGGGGCGGAAGGGGGTGTGGCGAAATTTGGACACGAAACGGTCAAGGTCCGATATCACAGGAGTGTGGATACCAAATTTGGTTGCTCTGGCTCTTATAGGTTCTGAGATCCTTGAACTCATATTTTGCAATTGGCAAAGCCGACCATGAAACCTGTGTGTTAGAGAGAGACAGAGCGAGAAAGAATGAAATTGTTTTCTTGATTCTGGCTATGATAATTATACGATCTGGTTCAGGTTTTACACTCTAGAACATATAGTCATCCTCTACGATTCTGCGTTTTTGGTTTTATCGTATCTTTAAAAATGTGGATGCCACAGATTTTCGTCCTTTGTGGGGGCGGAAGTGGGCGGGGCGAAGTTTTGAAATATTTTTGTAGCAGTGACATATCACAGAAGTCTGGATCCAAAACAACGTTGCTCTAGCTCTTATAGTCTTTGAGTCTGATCAAGAATATATATACTTTATGGGGTCGGAAACGATTCCTTCTGGACGTTACACACATCCACTTTTACCACAAATCTAATATACCCCAATACTCATTTTGAGTATCGGGTATAAAAATTAGTTTTTTGAAAGGTTAGAAATAGATCGCGAAGATGAGGATAGCCTTATACTCTTTCACCACTAAATGCTCCGGCCAAAATTTGGCAGGGGAGACGAATATCTTAAATGAAGCTTATTGCATAAGAAAAGTTAAACTTATCCACCTTTAAATCAACGTGTTTTTTTTTGCTTTGTATAAAAGCAGTTACATCAATAAATGTAGGCCAGGGGCCAGCCGTGAGAAAACAAATTTCGTCTTTGGTTGAACGTTTCTGATTATCCGTTTAATTATACCCGATACTCAAAATGAGTATTGGGGTATATTAGATTTGTGGTAAAAGTGGATGTGTGTAACGTCCAGAAGGAATCGTTTCCGACCCCATAAAGTATATATATTCTTGATCAGACTCAAAGACTATAAGAGCTAGAGCAACGTTGTTTTGGATCCAGACTTCTGTGATATGTCACTGCTACAAAAATATTTCAAAACTTCGCCCCGCCCACTTCCGCCCCCACAAAGGACGAAAATCTGTGGCATCCACATTTTTAAAGATACGATAAAACCAAAAACGCAGAATCGTAGAGGATAACTATATGTTCTAGAGTGTAAAACCTGAACCAGATCGTATAATTATCATAGCCAGAATCAAGAAAACAATTTCATTCTTTCTCGCTCTGTCTCTCTCTAACACACAGGTTTCATGGTCGGCTTTGCCAATTGCAAAATATGAGTTCAAGGATCTCAGAACCTATAAGAGCCAGAGCAACCAAATTTGGTATCCACACTCCTGTGATATCGGACCTTGACCGTTTCGTGTCCAAATTTCGCCACACCCCCTTCCGCCCCCGCAAAGGACGAAAATCTGGGGCATCCACAAATCTCAGAGACTATTAAGGCTAGAGTAACCAAATTTGGTATCCGCACTTCTGTTAGATCTCACTAAAAAACGTATATCTCAGAATTTCGCCCCACCCTTTTTCGCCCCCACAAAGGACGAAAATCTGTTGCATCCACAATATTGCACATTCGAGAAAACTAAAAACGCACAATCATAGATAATGACCATATCTATCAGATTGCTGAATCTGGATCAGATCAGATCATTTTTATAGCCAAAAGGAACAAATCAATTTGCACTGGCTACGCAGCCCCCGACGTCACGCTCAGACTGATTTTCTGTCTCTCTCGCACGCACTCCTTGTCGTGTCGTTTAATATTAGCGGCGTCTGCCGGAGGAGAGCCATACTGACTTAGTATCGGGTATAACTGTAGAGTTGCGGTCTCCGCAGCAACTCACAACGTTCCCCCTCGTTTTAAAATACGCTTGTTTCAGTTTAAATGCAGGAGTCTATGCAGAAAATTTGGTTGCTCTAGGCTCAGATTCCTTCTGGCTGCTGCATATGTACATTTGCACGAATCTAATATATTCATACATATATATATACGTATTCATATTCATATACTTATTGAGTTCCTGATATAAAAAATAATCAAAAGCGAATCACAAAGCTTCATTGGATCGACGATTAAGTGTATTAAAAGCTTAACCACCGCATAGCTAGTGTTCCTTTTAAGTCTCAGTTTGACTATCAGTTATAAGTTGAATTATGTTTAGATAATTATAAGTTGGAAATAGTTATTATGAGAACTCTTTTTATATATTTTACAGGCAACTTCTTTCACCCAATATACAGCAAAAGCACTATCATGTTGGAGGATATCTTGTGGACGGAAACCGGCATGTGAGTTGAAGTTTAAATCTCATGGATATGTTCTGTAGAACTACTATACTGGCTTAAAGCAGTGGTTGGCATGGATCTATCTCATGAGCATAGAAAAGTGATATGCTGCTACGCTGCCAGCAAACGTACTCTGTTCAAAAGTGATCGACACCAATACAATAGCGTGTACATTAGAGTGTCCCTTATTTGTTATGAAAGTAAAAATTCAACACGCATACCCTCTATTTTTTTACTACAAAAAATATATTTTGCTTTTTAAATTACATTAAACCGTGCCGTATTGTGTTAGACGCTGTGATTTGAACCACACATTCATTATACCCGATACTCAAAATAAGTATAGGGGTATATTAGATTTGTGGTGAAAATGGATGTGTGTAACGTTCAGAAAGAAGCGTTTCCGACCCCATAAAGTATATATATTCTTGATCAGCATCAATAGCCGAGTCGATGGAGCCATGTCTTTCTGTCCGTCTAACCGTCTGTTCGTCCCTATGACAAAGGACGAAGATCTGTGGCATCCACAATTTTGAAGATTCGAGAAAATTAAAAACCCAAATCAAAGAAAATTACCATCTCTACCAGATAGCCGAATCTTGATCAGATCGATTTTTATTATAGCCAAAAGTAAGAAATAAATTTGCAGTGCAATTGCAATTTACAGACGACATACTCAGACACGTTTTTTGTCTCTACCGCACGCACTCTTTATCGCTCAATGTAGCCCTACTGACTATGTATCGGGTATAAATGTAGAGTTGCGGTCGCAGCAGCAACTCACAAAGTTCCCCCTCGCTTTACATTTACAAACTTAATATATAATCCTTATTTGAATTTTATTTATCAATATTAAATATACATGTAAGATATTATTTAGAGTATTCTTTATTCGTATTATTATCGCGGTGGCCTGGTATGTGTGATTAAAATAGTTCTTAAGGTTAAGGCTTATTTCTGCTGAATTTCTGCTGCTGCTTGAGTCGCGTCCGTATGCTCCTGTTCTCTCTTTCGACTGCCTTTTTTGGTTTCTCTTCTTCTCTGCTGTTGCTGCTTATCAGCTGTTCATCTGCTGCCGTTATTACTGCTGTTGTTCTGCTGTCCATCTGCTGTTAATCCGCCGTTCCTGCTGTTAACTACTGCTCCTTCAATGGGCCAGCTTGCCATCAGTCCCTGATGACCATGCGTCCTTGTTATCTACAGAAAAGCTCCATAGTTTCATGTTATCGTTGTTCCTTCGACGTCTGCTGCTTTCCGAACATTATAGCATCCGCCTCGTTTTACGTTAGTTATTTCGTATGGTCCTAAAAATTCGCTGACCATCTTTCTTCTGGTTGGAAATTGTGTTCTACGTATAGCCACGAGATTTTCGACCTTTTATCCGGACTCGCATTTCCGCTTTTTATCGAATTGTTCCTTGTATCTGTCCTGGGCCTGCTAAATATTTTCTTTTGTCTCTTGTCGCATCTCCTCTCTCTCGTCTTCAAAATTATCAACCATCTCGTTTTCTATCAACTGAAGTATGTCGCTATCCGGTCTACAACGCATTTTTACCCCGCTCATCAGCTCAAATGGACAACGCTTTGTAGACACATGAACAGTGCTGTTAATAGCCCTCTGAACTCGCGATACGAACTTATACCATCTTCCAGGTTCCTCCGACGACAATTTGGCTCAGAACAGATCGAATTACGCGTTAAATTTGTCCGTTTCCTCTTGGTAACCCTGTGGTGCTTCATACATGTTCTATGTTCCTTTCCTTCACAAATTTCTCAAAGCTCGAAGATGTAAATGCTGCTCCACGATCGCTTACTATACGTGCCGGATTCCAAATACTCAACTTCTTGAGAACTTCGTCTGCTCCTGTTGTTTTTGTGGTAAACATCCACCCGAATTTACGAAAGCTATCAACCATTGCGAATATGTACTTTTAGTGCTTTGAAGTAGCATCCATAGGTTCTTGGTGATCCACATGTATACTATACAGCGGCTGTGATCCCTTGTCGATTTGATGCAGAAATCCCTCTTTTTTGCGAAGCTTTTTGTTGTAGATTATATATATCATACAGTTTTATAAGATCTTCATTACTTTTCCTTCCAGATGTGGAATACAATAACTCTGCTGTGCAGCATGTATTGTTTTTTGTGCGGCAAAGTATCCTGCGTTGTGAGCATCGATTATTATTTCTTTCTCTAATGATTTCGCGAGCAAGTCCGTGCCTTGCACCAACTTGTACACGAGATCAGCTTTCAACTTTAAGTTTTCATAGAGTTTACTTTTCAGAATTTCGAAAACTTCTTTGATCATCTTATCCACCTGCTGGGCTTTCTTAATTCTTGCTGTGACTTCCAACGATACCATCATGACATCCATTGGGTACCTACTAATGCAATCCACATGCTTCAGCCGTTCTCCTGGTCTGTGTTCCACCTCAAGATTGATTCTGGCTATAATAATGATACGATCTGGCTCAGATTCTGCAGTCTAGAAGATACAGTCATTCTCTACGATTCTGCGTTTTCTGTTTTTTCGTATTTTCGAAATTGTGGATGCCACAGAAGTAGGCGGGTCGAAGTTTTGAAATATACTTGTAAAAGTGACATATCATAAAAGTCCTTATCTAAAATTTCACTCCTCTAGCTCTTATAGTCTCTGAGCACTAGGCGCTCAGACGAACAGACGGACAGTCGAACGGACGGACGGACAGACGGAGAGACAGACATGGCTCTATCGACTCGGCTATTGATGCTGATCAAGAATATATATACTTTATGGCTTTAAGAGCTTAAACGCGTTGTCATAAACAAAATCCAAAGCTAAAAATAATCGGCTGGTCCAAAATTTCCTTATATTCTTTGCTCATCCAAATAATTAAAAGCCCAAAATTCATTCTTGTGAACTATTAATGCGTAATCAGTTCCTACTGATCGCAGTTTCGACCAGTCTGCATATTTGGGCTGTCTCCTCAAACCCCCACGTAAGTCGCCTGGCGCCGTGAATTTTGAATTTTTATCATCTGTATTTATAGATACATACTGATTTTTTTAGGTCAGCAGTGCATTTCCACTCAAAATCGAAGCGTCTTATGGCCCACTATTGACTAAGATCTATTCGTACGATTAGAAGCCATCGTAACCATGGTTATGTGGTAACAACGGCCGGCTCACGTGGTGGCCTGCCTTTGTTTTGCACATTGGTTATTATATTCTTTTTCGTGTATATTTTTTGATATTTCATTTTCAGCTTGCTTATCTTTACATTTATTACCATCTAAATAAAACCCTTTATTATATGTGGCACGGTTTTTGGTTTTAGTTTTATTAATTTCTTTATTTCACGTCTGTTCTTTCTTCTTGTCGATCGTCGAATATCACATCAGACTTATCGCAGTATCATATCGCTTAAAACTTATCGCAGTATAATATCGGGATCGGTTAGGGTTAATATCGGTAAGGACTAATATGGGGTTGGTTAGGGTTAATACTTTGTGTTGCCCTACAGCTCGGCCATCCTAACAAATGGATCGCCCTCGATCCTTACAATTGGTTACTTTTGTTATCTACCAGGCAAAAATCATAAAATACAGATTAGTAGCAGATACTTCTACACTGATCACGCCAATACAATTTATATTTCCGAAGTAGACAGGCTTCTATTACACTGTCATACGGAATTTGAGATACTTGATAATTATCAATGTCAGTTATAACATACCGATCATTTGGTAAATATTTTTTTGATGTGTGGTCCTTTAAATTTTGGAATAAATTTCTTATTTGTACTTATCGTAGTGTCAACGTTTCGTACGGGAACAAAGTCTCCTTCTTTAAATTCTATATGTTTCTTAAAAATTGGTTTTTAGTTATTTTATCTAATACTCCTTTCCGAATTGCTATTAAGTCTCTATTTGGTTTTGAATTAGATTTGTCTTCTATAAATTCCGTTAAAGCGTCAATATCACAGCCTCTTTGCTGAACACCGAAGAGTACCACCGATGGTATTTCCCCAGTAACCGAATGTTTTGGTGAGGCAGTTGCTGCTCTAATATGTTCAATGTTGTTACTTAGCATAAACTCACTGAAGCCCCTATCAGTGACAATTCTAATAGGTCTGATATAATTTTCAAAATATTTCGTTAAGCATGCGCAAACTTCCTAAGTACTAGTTGTGTTTGCAGAATACAATTTAACAAACTTTGTAAACCCATCAATGACTACCAATATGTGTTTCTTTTTATTAATGACTGAGGGAAGGGGTCCGAAATGGTCAATATGCAATGTGTCGAATGGAATTGGTCTTTTCGGTATACTATGCAATGAGCGATTGTTGGAATGGGACGGAAGACTAAATGTAATACACTTAATGCAATTTTTTATAAAACAATCAACTTTTGCGGTCATTTTCGGAAACCAATAATGTTTCTAAATCTCGGTTACACATTTTTCAGTTCCCAAATGGCACAATTTTTCGTGAATTTCTGACGGAACATAGAGCAATTCGAAATCAGCATCTTTTCTATAAACAATACCATCTTCATTCGCTTCTAGCTCCTGCTTAAACCGGTTGTGTTTTTTTCTTGCTCCTGCATTCTCCGCCCTTTGCTTAAATATCATACAACATTGTTGTGACTTTGTTTTGATATATCATCGCATCTCTTTAATTTGATTTTACTTTGTGTTAATCACCAGTGTTTCGTTTGTAAACAAGTGTTTAATATAAATTCAATATTCGCAACGTAACGCATCGGACTCTGGCAGGCAATTTTGTATTGTTTTTTGCCCAGTCTGCTTTTCGAATATATATACTTTTTGGCTTTAAGAACTTAAACGCGTTGTCATAAACAAAATCCAAAGCTAAAAATAATCGATGAAACATATGGGCAGTCTATTTTTTCTTTTAATATACAAAGGCGGCTGGTCCAAAATTTCCTTATATTCTTTGCTCATCCAAATAATTAAAAGCCCAAAATTCATTCTTGTGAACTATTAATGCGTAATCAGTTCCTACTGATCGCAGTTTCGACCAGTCTGCATATTTGGGCTGTCTCCTCAAACCCCCACGTAAGTCGCCTGGCGCCGTGAATTTTGAATTTTTATCATCTGTATTTATAGATACATACTGATTTTTTTAGGTCAGCAGTGCATTTCCACTCAAAATCGAAACGTCTTATGGCCCACTATTTACTAAGATCTATTCGTACGATTAGAAGCCATCGTAACCATGGTTATGTGGTGACAACGGCCGGCCGGTTGTGTTTTTTTCTTGCTCCTGCATTCTCCGCCCTTTGCTTAAATATCATACAACATTGTTGTGACTTTGTTTTGATATATCATCGCATCTCTTTAATTTGATTTTACTTTGTGTTAATCATAATCGCTCTGCTGTCTGCTCTCCCATTTTACCTGCGCTCTCACTCTGTACTTTTATTATTCGTGCACAGTGATTCTACTGCTGTCAATAATGGCAATCGTTTGTAGTGCAACGAAATGTGCATTGGGTGGTGTAATCATTGCTGATTCATTCCTTAGCTGTTGGCTGTGCGACAATTTTGCCCACATAAAATGTGCTGGTGGCGGAAATTATGTCCGGCTAAACGATCTGATCTCGAAACGCATGGGCCTGTCTTGGTCATGTCTGGATTGTCGGGAGATTGAGGCCGAAATGCGCACATTTATGAGACAGACTCGAGCTGGGTTTCTGGATGCCCGGAAACAATTTGTGGCTCTCAACGAGAAATTTCTTGCCCTTGAATCGCAGTTTCTTGGGCTCAAACTCTTGAGCGAATCGCCTAGACGGAAAATTCCGCATAATGATACCAATCTCTTGCAACCTAATCCGATTGGTACGCCTGCCTCCCACCTTCATCCATCGGAAGCATTTGTTACTCCTTGTGGTCATGCCCACCGTTATCTGTAAATCCGCCAACGGTGGCTCCGGTGTTCTTTACACCAAGCAATGTGCTTCCTTCGAGCATCCAAGTTCCCAACAGCATCAATCCCATCCCTGCAGTTTCTGCTGCCGTCACTTCTGACGTGGTGAGTACTCTTAGTGCGGGTGTGTTGATTGCCGGTGATGTCTTGCCAATTCCTGCTCCAGCCGTTGCTGCCAATTCTTCTGCCCCAGGACCCAGGACCCCAGGAGGGGATCTCTATTAGGAGTGGCTCCACCATCTCGATCTCGCTCGGGACTTCAACTTAGAGCAGTGGTCCCTCGAAAAGCAATATTTGTTTCTCGTCTTATTCCTGAGGCTACAACGGAGGTCGGAGGCTACAACATCTTTCCTCTAAACTTAAGGCTTCGCGTGATGATATAGTTGTGACAAAATTTACATTTAAACATAACCGCAACATATCATCCTTTAAAATTCTTCGCCCTGATTCTTTACTATCCAGTTCTCTAGAACCGTCAATATGGCCTGAGCATACAATTATGCATGAGTTCTTTCTCAAAGATTCGAACTCGAATCCAAGAATTACCGAACCTGCTCCAAAAAACTGATGTACCATTTTTCCATGTACTATAAGAACATTCGCAGTTTGTTGGGAAAATTGCGTCAAATTCATACTAATAGTGCGTCTTTTGATTTCGATGTCTTCGCTTTTACCGAAACCTGGCTTACCTCTTATATCAATGATCATGAAATTTTCATTGATAGTTACACTATTTATAGAATGGACCGCCCATCCTTTGCAGGTGGGGCTCTGATTGCAGTCAAATCTGTTTTCTCATCTGAGTTATTCCCATTCAATAACATCCATGGAATTGAATTTGTTGCAGTCAAAGTTCGTGTTGGCTCGGCATTTTTCTATTTAACCTGCTCCTACATTCCTCTCAGGTCTGATGCTGAGATTTACTTATATCACCTCTCAGCAATTAATACTGTCGTATCTGCATTAGGGTGCAATGATCGAATTATTGTCATGGGCGACTTTAACCTCCCATTTCTTTCTTGGCTGTCTTGCGATGACGCTAACCTGTTGTTTCCCAATTGCCACAATGTCTTTATCAATGGGCTAACGGATATTTCCCTTGTCCAAATTAATGCCGTTAAAAACATTAGGGACAGATTTCTTGACCTCGTTTCTTTATTCATTGCCGAACAGAGAAGCAACTTTTAACTCGTTGTATAGCTCTATTTACTATTTCCAGATATCACTGTACCCGTATCGTCCAAGCCTCCCTGGATCTCCAAGTATTTTTCATACTTAAAAAATAATTAATCCAGTCTCTATAAAAAGTACCAGAAGTCGGGCTCCACGTCGGCCTTAGCTCAATGCTCCTCCGCTCGCTCTCTGTTCCTTGCTGTTAATAGTCAGTGTTATAATCATTACCTTTCATAATGTAGTAGAAACTTTCGTAGTGATCCTAAAAAATTATATTCGTTCGTTAAGTCTAAGCGTAAGTCAAACGCTTTTCCTCCGTCCCTTCATTATCAGAACAAAACAGAAGCTTCTGCTGTTGGTATTGCAAATTTATTCGCTAACTTTTTCCAAACAACGTACTCGTCTCATATTTACAACGCATCCACTCCGTATCCGTACCAGCTACCTCAAGCTAACAGCATTTTTCTGCCCTTTTTCGAGGAAAGCGTTGTTCTGGAAGGTTTGTCATCTATGGACATATCGTTTTCTGCGGGTCCAGATAAGGTACCAAGTTGCATTTTAAAACACTGGGCCCATTCCTTTTGCAAACCCTTGACATTTCTCTTCAACCTCTCTTTGGAACAATCTTGTCTCCCAGTAATTTCGAATGAGTCCTACATCGTTCCGCTTCTCAAAAAAGGTTCAAGATCAAATATTGAAAACTATCGTGGTATCGCAAAGCTTTCCGCCATCCCGAAGCTTCTTGAGTTCCTGGTCACACGGCAACTGCAACATCTTTGTTGCATCTTGAGATCTCCGTCGCAAACACGGTTCTTTCAGACATCGTTTAACATCGACTAGCCTTCTTGAGTTTTCTAACCTAATCCACCGTGGTTTTCAAAGTGGTTTGCAGAACCATGCTCTGCTTATTCACAAGCTCTCTTTATTAGGGTTCCCAACGAATCTTCTAGATTGGATTTTGTCCTATCTCTCTTACCGTACTCAACGTGTTTTGTTTTCTAAGGTGCTGTCAAATATTGTTAATTTTACTTCAGGTGTGCCACAGGGAAGTCATCTGGGCGCGCTTCTGTTTATTTTATTTGTGAATGACCATCCTCAAGTTACAACATACTCTACTACACTAATGTATGCTGATGATGTTAAAATCTGTCTGTCTTACTCTGATTGGTATTTGCACACACGCCTTCAACTGGATCTAAGTGAACTACTATTGTGGTGTTCAACTAATCTTCTTTTTCTGAACCTTTCTAAATGCAAATATATGACATTTTACCGTCGTACCGTACCGTTTACCGTACCGTTTTAACAGCCATATAGCTGCAACTGTAAATAAAGCTAAGGGTGTTTTAGCGTTCATCAAGCGTTGGTCCAAGGAGTTTGACGACCCGTACGTTACGAAACAACTGTACATCTCGTTAGTACGTCCTATATTGGAGTATTGTTCTTGTGTGTGGAGCCCGCAGTATAAAGAGCAGCAGGTTGTTATTGAATCCGTGCAAAAGCAATTTTTAATTTTTGCCCTTCGGAACTTTAACTGGGACTCGGGTAGAATCTTGCCACCCTACCGGTCTAGGCTAAATCTTATTGACCTGCCGTCGTTGCACCATCGCAGAATATGCAATGGCGTAATGTTCGTGCACAAGCTCCTTCTCGGGACTGTTGACTCCCAAACTCTCTTGGGTCAGATTGACTTGGCCGTTCCATCTAGGCCTATCCGTTTACCCATATGTAGGTCTAATTATGCCGAACATTAACCTTTTAGGGTTTTATGCCATAATTATAACTTCCTCTGCCATACCCTATCCAATGCAATATTTATAATCACTTAAATTTAGCTAACTTTTAACTTCTCTTTTTTCCGCCTTTTGGAATTAAGTACCATTATTAACAGATAATTTTTTAATTTAATAAATAAAAAAAAATAAATCTTCCAATACAGAATTTGTTCACTGGTTCTCTTTCTAACTTATCCTTCAACTGAATTGTAGTGCTGTCTCTATTTTGCGTAACCGGAAGCTGAAAATTGATGTCATCTATATCTATAACTGAAACTATTCGATCCTTATTTTTGTTTTCCTGAACTGAAACTTTTGTTTCGAAACTGAATTCTGGACTTATTGTGGGGTATCTACTGTTTGTACACGGAGCGTTTTCCGCATTAATGTTAATTCACGGATGGGGGTGTGTTAGTTTTTTCTGCAAACGAATCAAAGTCTATACAAGAAAGAGAAAAGTCGATCGATCCAGTTGAGTATTAGGGAATCACTATTTATTACAAATCTTAGTGCTTGAGTACTGGGCATAAGAGAGAGAATACAGTGGTGAATTTAGTACAATTATGGTGAGTAAATACAAAAAGTGAGCGTAGGCTCTCTATTTTACGAGGGTCATTTGAATACTTGTTCCTTAAAGGAGTTTGACCGAACATCTACTTAAGCCATCGACATGGGGCATGTATTTACCTTCATGGTATTCCTTCAAAGTAAATCTTAAATTTATTCAATGAGTAGATTATGGCTAGAGTTTCTAATTCATAACTATGATACCTACTTTCTGCTGGCGTTGTTGCTTGAGAAAAATATGAGATTGGATGAAATTTGTTATCATCCTGTTTTTGTAATAAAATTCTTCCAAACCCTTTGACACTAGCGTCACAATGCAATTCTGTTTCCTTAGTCGGACTATACAGGGCTAGAACTGGTGCTGAGTCCAGTCTCTCACAGAGATAATTAAATATTGTCACACATTTGTCATCTAGCTTAAATTTCCCTATAGTTTTTGTCAGAGCTTGCAATGGTTTGGCAATTTTGGTTCCGATTGCAATGTACACAACTACATTTCCTTGTTTTATTAATGGGCCGAATATATTTTGTTTACAAATCGCTGAAAGACAGCTGATGCGTGTCGCATGGCAATGGGTACCCATCCCTTACTGTTATCTTATTCAATTGTCTTTAATCAACGCACAGCCTTTTCTCACCTGATTTTTTTTTTTACCAGTGCAGTTGCGGAGGTATAAGGGGAATCACTCGGTCTGATATGGCCTTCTGCCAGCAAGTCTTTAATAAGTTTGTCAACAACTCTTCTATCATGATATGAAAGCTTTCTTGGTGTTGAATATATTGGGGCTTGTGACATAATTTGTATCTTCATTTCATACTTATGTTCAGTGGCTGGTTTGTTGGGCAGGTATAAGTAATTTAATTCAATTAATGTTCGGATTTCACTTCGCAAGTTTTCACTAAGTTTGTAATCAATATTGTATTCCTCAATGTCAATTTCGTCTATATTGTAAATATTCTGAATATCGGAAGTTTGCTCAATTACATCTAGAAGCGCATTACTTATCGGAAGTTCACTGTTATTCGGAGGTTTTTTTTTTTGTGCTGCCTGAAGTTGTCTCATTCTCTATTTTGTCTAATCTATGGCTTAATGTTTCTAAATTATCAATTGGTGTTTTCGATTTTTGAAAGGGTTCATAACTATTAGCAGTGTCAACCGGATGCGTGGGACTTAGTTGATCTAAGGCTATATCGTTGGAAACAATCATGCTAAGCAAAATGGTTTTTTTTTCACTTAATTTGAAACTTAAATTTTCAATTTTATTTGTCTCGGCCTTATGATGTTCATAAAATAATAATTTTAACTTATACTTCTTCAAAAAGGGTCTACCTAATAGCAAATCTTCTGACATGTATTCATCTGGCATGATGTAAAACAAAATCATAATTTCAATGTCATGATAGGTTATGTGCAAGTAAATTTTTCCATAAGTGAAAAGAAGTGAGCCGCTGACACTACGGAGGTTCGATGGTAAAAGAGTGTATTTTTTGATGTTTTGGAATCGTAATGTTTTACGCCGTTCTAATATTAACGGCGCTGCCCGTGTCGAACATAGCGGAAAGAATATTTTTATAAGTTTTGCGTTTTGGATCAGTGTAAAAATATACTCCTACCTGGTCAAATATCGAAACAAATGGGTACTCGTCGCTGTCTTCATCTCTGGGAGTTTTTGGTTCCATTGCTGATTTGGTGTACTTTTGCTCCGGGCACGTCTTTATAGTGTGGCTGAGAGAGCCGCAACGGAAGCAGGACCCCTTCGCACGTTTGGGAGCCTTGCAATTCCCACCTGCCTTTTCACACCATCTTGCAACTTTTCTTTCCTTCATTTGCTGACTGATTGACTCAAGGCATAATTGTCGAGTGACTCCTGTCATTTCGTATGACTCGCACTCACACTGTTACAAAAAACGTTGTGACAGAGTGAGAGTGTATGTGGTGTCTCTCTCGCTCATTTTGTTTTGCTTTCTTTTGGTCACTGCAGTGTGGAATGAGTGAGTCAAACGAATCGAAAAAAAAGAAAACGTCAGAAAGCTATCGAGAAGACAATTTTCATTTAATTTTCTGTCGGTGCTTGTACTTTTTGCTAATTACTGAAAATGGAAAATTCGATTGTTGGTTCTTTTGATTATTTAAGTTTAGTAGTAAATGCATGCGTGTGTTTCTATTCGAATATTATATGAACATTTGATTCACAGTCCTTGTCACCATCTGGCGTCGAATTACCAACCCATGATGCAATTATACAAGGTGTTCTCGTCGGCAAAAGTTAGTCCCTTAACGTATGCTAGCAATAAGTGCGAGTGATGGGCACATAGTATAGTGAGTGTGAGTGAGACGGTATATGTTGATGTTGATTAACCCTTAACAGGCCCGTGGGTTTTAAAATTTTAAAATAAAATGATTTTACTCATATATTAATATTTAAATTTTATGCAGCCATTAATAATTTTTCTTCAACATTTTTAGTTATATTAAAATGTTCTTTTACATAATATATAAAGATTACTTCTAATTCTGTGGTATTTTTTTTATATGCTTTTTATAATTTTGTTGTTGTCGGGACATAAGGGTTAAGAATATATCAAAAAATTCGTCCGTGAACAACCTTCATCATCAACAAGCAAGCATGCACTGACGATAAGGGACAACACGAACGAACTTCGGCTCCCGACGAGACCACCTTGTATAATTGCATCATGTACCAGCCGATATAAAATCAAAAACGAGGGGGAACGTTGTGAGTTGCTGCGGACACCGCAACTCTACAGTTATACCCGATACTAAGTCAGAATGGCTCTCCTCCGGCAGACGCCGCTAATATTAAACGACACGACAAAGAGTGCGTGCGAGAGTGACAGAAAATCAGTCTGAGCGTGACGTCGGGCGCTGCGTAGCCAGTGCAAATTGATTTGTTCCTTTTGGCTATAAAAATGATCTGATCTGATCCAGATTCAGCAGTCTGATAGATATGGTCATTATCTATGATTCTGCGTTTTTAGTTTTCTCGAATCTGCAATATTGTGGATGCAACAGATTTTCGTCCTTTGTGGGGGCGGAAGGGGGTGTGGCGAAATTTTGAGATATACGTTTTATAGTGACATCTTAAAGGAGTGTGTGTACCAAATTTGGTTACTCTAGCCTTAATAGTCTCTGAGATTTGTGGATGCCTCAGATTTTCGTCCTTTGCGGGGGCGGAAGGGGGTGTGGCGAAATTGTGACACAAAATGGTCAAGGTCCGATATCACAGGAGTGTGGATACCAAATTTGGTTGCTCTGGCTCTTATAGGTTCTGAGATCCTTGAACTCATATTTTGCAATTGGCAAAACCGACCATGAAACCTGTGTGTTAGAGAGAGACAAAGCGAGAACGAATTAAATTGTTTTCTTGATTCTGGCTATAATAATTATACGATCTGGTTCAGATTTTGCACTCTAGAAGATAAAGTCATCTTCTACGATTCTGCGTTTTTAGTTTTTTTTTTATCGTCGAAATTGTGAATGCCACAGATTTTCGCCCTTTGTGGGGGCGGAAGTGGGCGGGGCAAAGTTTTGAAATATTCTTGTAGCAGTGACATATCACAGAAGTCTGGATCCAAAACATCGTTGCTCTAGCTCTTATAGTCTTTGAGCACTAGGCGCTGAAGGGGACGGACAGACGGACAGACGTACGGACGGACAGACGGACAGACAGACATGGCTCAATCGACTCGACTATTGATGCTGATCAAGAATATATATACTTTATGGGGTCGGAAACGATTCCTTCTGGACGTTACACACATCCACTTTTACCACAAATCTAATATACCCCAATACTCATTTTGAGTATCGGGTATAATAATGGGTGGCCAATACAAAATTAACCAAAAGCGTGGCAAAAGCAAGGTGTGGGAAGTTTTTTGTCATGTTGTTGGAGAGGACAGCAATGTAATTCCAAACATCGTGGCATGCCGAAATTGTATTACAGTTTTCAAATTTACTGGTGCCACGTCCAATTTGGTCCGGCATAAGTACTATAAGGCTACCAAATCTAACGACAACGGTAACGTTTATGAGAGAGAATATTGTCAATGTGTTTTTGTAGACAGTGTGAAATATTGATAGTGTTCGAGTAGCACACGTTTCAGTTAACCGAGATGGGATAATTTTTTGAAAACTGTGCACTCATGCAGGGCTCTAAAATCGATGAGATCGGGAGTTCCTTAAGAGAGGAGTTTCACGAGTGCGTGGTCATGCTGGAGATAAGTATGTAGAAATAATTGAACAAGCGGCAGTACACAACGCTCCCTTTCCCAACAATGCGTACGGATCATATTGGAGGGCTTCTCCAATATCATATTGGAGAAGCCCGGTTAAAGTGCAGAGTCGGCATCGCCTGCCGGAGTTGAACCTTCCAGAATTCAGCTGAGGCTACCCGCAGTATTCCGTGTTTTAGAGCATGTTTTTCTCCATAATTGACAAGGATCCTGATCTATCGAATGAGGAGAATCAGGACCACCTCTAGGCGCGATCTTGTCACTAGAATTTAGGCAGCCCAGCTATCCCAATGCGCTAGATTTGCTTAACAAGCGATTCAATATTTAAAATATACTATTAGTGTGGGTTGGTGTGCCACACAAAATCCCAAATGAAGATAAGATCCCTAGACGACGAGCAACGATGATCCCATCGCTAAAAGAACGACGAACAACGATTATGCCATCACTAATAAGACGACGAGCAAGGAGGAGGCAAACAGAGAAATAAAGCGACGACACCACGAAAGGACGCAAAAACGACGACAGCCGCAAAAAGAAGAACTAAACGACGTAAAATAAAGAATACATTTATCCCAAATTTATCAAACTTAATTATTAAACCTAAAAAACCCCACATTACCATTAGCAATATTATAATATTCATATGACATATTCAATACGGCAAAACAGCAATTGCCAATAAAGAGTTTTGGGACAAAGGAACAGGTTGCTGACTGCATTGTGATACACAGCCTGTGGCAGAGGGTGGACAGTGCTACACAACCGAGCAACTCACCACTTCTCTCGAGCAGAGATACCTGAAGTTGGAGACAAAAGAGCCCGCTAACGATATGTACACAGATCAAAATCTGAAACACTGCCTAATAGCAACTAGCTCCATGTGGAATTTTTATTCATTCTGCGGATATCCACAATATTTAATTCTTAAAGCTAAGTAGCTACTACTGTGTAATAACTGAATCCGAGCTATTATCAGACATCACACGCTACTTTATTTCGAGTCTCCGTCCAACGCTTCTCAACCCATTCTGCCCCAACTCTCAAATTTAACATCGACTCCACGATTGCCTGCAATACCATCTGACGTTAAACGTACTGCAACATCGTCAGCCTCGTCGGTCTTGGCTCTGAGTCAGAGACGGGACGTTGTTATCAGCGTTAGGAATAGCTCTGGTACATTGGTTCCTTGCCGTGCCCTACTCGATTGTGGATCGCAGGTGCATCTTATCATTTCTAGTCAAGCTCAACAGTCGCAGCTACAGAAGAAAGAATCCACCACTATGAGCAATCAACCCAACTGTACTGTCGCCATAAATCGCAAGCATACATTTGGCAGATCAGAAGTTCTACCAGTCCAAACCAGTTGAAATTATAATTGGAGCGGCTTTGATCTTCGAGCTTTTCTGCATTAGCCAAATCAAGTTGAGAGCTTTCTATGATGGATAGTTGCAGGAGAGGTGTCTCAGTCTCGCAAGGCATCTCCAGTTTCTACTTCTCTATTACCAGTTAATCCACCTGAATTGGCCCCTCGCCCGAGTTATGGAACCTATCATAAGGAAGGCTGAAGACGTCCCCTGGAACAACAAGAGAGCAACAGTGCTGCCAAAAAGAAGACCCCTGCTCTTCAACGGGGGGAGTAGGTTCGGCTAAGCGTCTGCCCATGGCAGCACAAGAAGCAGTACAGGGAACTGATCTCTAAACCTAAGCTCGTTTTTATTGTTATTGTTATTGATACAAATTGAAATACAACATTCAAGTACGTTCTCGAAACCTTTTTTTTAAATGATTATTTGAACTGATGGAGTTACGCTCAGCTCAACACTATCAATCGATTTCTAAATTATTTGACTTTCTTGCTTCCGCTTGAAACGCGTACGCTAAATAATCAAAATAATAATCAATTTTTGCTGGTCCCAGGCCCTCTCTATCGAGTATGCATTCTGTGAACACCTTTTCTTGGCTCTCCTGTGAACGAGAATATGTTCCTAATTGGTACTGCGTGTGGTTCTTCTGTTTTTATACCCGTGTGTAACGTCCAGAAGGAATCGTTTCCGACCCCATAAAGTATATTTATTCTTGATCAGCATCAATAGCCGAGTCGATTGAGCCATGTCTGTCTGTCCGTCTGTTCGTCCCTATCAGCGCCTAGTGCTCAAAGACTATAAGAGCTAGAGCAACGACATTTTACATCCGGACTGCTGTGATATGTCACTGTTACAAGTATATTTCAGAACTTGACCCCGCCCACTTCCGCCCCCACAAAGGGCAAAAATCTGTGGCATCCACAATTTCAAAGATACGATAAAACAGAAAACGCCGTATCGTAGAGTATGACTAGATGACAGATCGTATAATTGTTCTAGCCAGAATCGAGAAAACAATTTCGTTCTCTCTCGCTCTGTCTCTCTCTAACACACAGGTTTCATGGTCGGCTTTCATGGTCCTGCCGAGGCTGCAATGCCAGCAAACTTAGCCAGCCGTGCCATTACACAAGACTTACTTCCAATTTGGATGTCATCAAAGAGGATGCGCCGTGTTTAATCAGACAAAATTTTCGGCCTGTTGGGGATAAAAAACATTATCTCAAATATTCCCACGACCGTTTTTTTTTTTTACCGATACGCAGATACACATAGATGTCCGATCTAACTGGTTAGAGGAATAACACTAGGCAACAAAGTCGAACTTTCTTTGACGCTTCCAATCAAACCGACTTTTTCCGAAAGATTTGGAGATTTACAATTTTGTAATGAATTATGTTTTTTTTCTATGGCAAGGTTTTTTTTAACTTAAAAAACCAGTTATTTTTATACCCGATACTCAAAAAGAGTATAGGGGTATATTAGATTTGCGGCGAAAATGGATGTGTGTGAAATCAAAAAGGAAGCGTTCCCGACCCCATAAAGTATATATGTATATGTAAGATTTTATTTAGAGTATTGTTTATTCGTATTATTATCGCGGTGGCCTGGTATGTGTGATTAAAAAAGTTCTTAAAGTTAAGGCTTATTTCTGATGATTTTCTGCTGCTGCTTGAGTCGCGTCCGTATGCTCGTGTTCTCTCTTTCGACTGCCTTTTTTGGTTTCTCTTCTTCTCTGCTGTTGCTGGTTATGAGCTGTTTATCTGCTCCCGTTATTACTGCTGTTGTTCTGCTGTCTATCTGCTGTTAGTCCGCCGTTACTGCTGTTAACCACTGCTCCCTCAATGGGCCAGCTTGCCCACTCCTTCTTACATATACTCTTGATCAGCATCAATAGCCGAGTCGATTGAGCCAAGTCTGTCTGTCTGTTCGTCTGTCCGTCCCTATGAGCGCCTAGTGCTCAGAGACTACAAGAGCTAGAACAACGACATTTTCTATCCATGTTTCTGTAATATGTCACTCTTACAAGTGTATTTCAAAACTTCGCCCGCCTCTTTTCGTCCCGTCAAAGGACGAAAATCTGTGGCTTCCACAATTTTAAAGATGCACAATCTTAACCAGATTGTATTGTTATTATAGCCAGAATGAAGAAAAAATTTCATTCTCTCTCGTTCTGTGTCTCTCGAACACACACGTTTCATGGTCGGCTTTGCTTATCGCTAAAAATGAGCGCCTAGATTTCAGATATCACTACTGTGATATCGAACCTGCATAAGTGTATTTCAAAATTTCGTTCCACCACCTTCCGCTCCCACAAAGAACGAACATCTGTGGCATCCACAATTTTAAAGATACATGAAAATTAAAAACGCACAATCACAATCAGAGACTCAGAGACTATATCTACCAGATTGCCGAATTTGGATCAGATGAAATTAATATTATCCAATTATAGCCAGAAGGAACAAATCAATTTGCAATGGCTAGACAGCGCCCGACGACTCATTCTGAGTGATTTTCTATCTCTCCCGCACGCACTCTTTGTTGTTCAATGTTATCTCCGTCTGCCGGAGGAGAGCCATACTGAGTATGTATCGGGTATAAATTTAGATTTGCGGTCGCAGCAGCAAATCACAACGTTCCCCCTCATCGTAATGTTGTTTAAAGGTAGGTTTATTCATACATTTTTACAAATGATACCTTAAACGACTTCTAAAAATGCTGTTGCATTGTGTAATTTGTCTATTCATGAATAACGACTACGAGTAAAATTTCGTCGAGATTGCTTCAAAACTTAGAAGTTTTGCAAACCGTTGCGATTACGATTTTACTAAGAATTGAAATGTGTCTCAATTCTGCTTTAATGGCAACATATTTTCAATATAACAATTTCTTCAATTTTTGAAATATTTGTATCGATATTAATATTATTATGTAATTACATCATTTAATATAAGCAATACAAACTGGAATCCAGGATTTCATTTTTACTATTATTCTCGCTTGTAACTTGTCAACGCATTCAAGCTTATTGATGTCTAATCTGTATTGGTCATCAGGAATTCGTCCTTCGAAGTTGTTTTATTGATTTGTCAACAGTCAAAATTGAGTTGTGATTGGAAATAAATTTATTTAATATATAAAGTTATACGAAATACATTTTGGGCTAACAGGGCGACGAAATAAAAGGTGGCCGAAATAAGTTGGCTGTTCGGAGCAGCAGCTTCTTGTAGCTTTTATGATCTTTTCGATTATCTCTTCTAATAACGTCTACACGACGAACGAATTTTCTTAAACTATCTTTTGTCGCGCTCACCCGATTTACGCTCTCAGTGCATACACGCACATGTAACTTTCTTACTGCTTATATCGGATTTCATTAAGCTCTCATGACCAGCTACCAAAATTTGCATGAGCTCGCCTGAACACGCTCGTTACATAATCCTCTTTATGTTGTATCGATTAATTTATTCTGCGTCATCAGTGAATAGCCAAAATAATGGGTAATAAGTTAGGCAAAAACACATAGGGATGCTGTGGCACCTGGCGTTACTCCATTAAGTGAAACGTTTACTGCGAACGTAGCCAGCATCCAATGCAACAGCATTTTTACTCAACGCACCAAATCGACTTTTAGAAAAATTTTGCCACACTCCCTACCGCTCCCACAAAGTCAAATATCTGTGGCATCTAACTTTTGAAGATAAGAGAATCCCGAACACGCAGAATTATAAGGAATGACCATATTTACCAGATTGCTGAATCTGGATTAGATTGATCATTATTATAGCCAAAATAAACGAAATAACCTATCAGAATGTGCGTGGATTGTGCAGCAGTTTCAGATAATTTCATTAATTTGTACTTCTCGAATTCTTATTGATGAATAATATATGTAACATGTATAGATCTGATCGTCCGTCTTGTCGTGGCGGCGGTGTCTTGTCGGTGCTGTTCGTTCTGAGTTAACATCTCAGCTCTTTTCTTTTGACGCACAAGACAACATTGAATAAACTTCGTCTGTTTTATATAAACTTAAAGCTATAATCTTGCCTGTTTCGTCTCAATTAAATGATTTGGATCGACTTATTGTAATGTGTGACCGTCACCTACCGAATATTTCTTGGTCTTCTTCGGATGACTCTAAACTGATGTTCCAATCTATGCAAAGTCAAGTAAATTCTATTTTCAATAACATGGGTGGGCAGATTTGGATTTCACTAGCGATGTATCGAATACTCTGGTCAGCTAAGAGAGGAGTTTAAGTAGGAAGAAGGAATTGAACAAACGGCAGTCCACAATGCTCCTTCTGCTCTAACGAATGTGTAGAAGCTACAGCACCTACGACCCTGCCTAAAAGGACAGCAATATTGCTGCCAAAAAAGGATGTTGAAGACCCCTGCTCTTCAACGGGGGGAGTATGTTCGGCTAAGCGTCTGCCCATGGCAGCACAAGAAGCAGTACAGGGAACTGATCTCTAAGCCTAAGCTAGTTTTTATTGTTATTGATACAAATGGAAATAAAACATTCAAGTTCGTTCTCGAAACATTTTTTTTTAATGATTATTTGAACTGATAGAGCTACGCTGTTGAAGAAGCTCAGTAGCTCAACACTATCAATCGATTTCTAAATTATTTGACTTTCTTGCTTCCGCTTGAAACGCGTATGCTAAATAATCAAACATTTTTGCTGGTCCCAGGCCCTCTCTATCGAGTATCCATTCTGTGAACACCCTTTCTTGGCTCTCCTGTGAACGAGGATATGTTCCTAATTGGTACTGCGTGTGGTTCTTCTGTTTTCCGACCCCATAAAGTATATTTATTCTTGATCAGCATCAATAGCCGAGTCGATTGAGCCATGTCTGTCTGTCCGTCTGTTCGTCCCTATCAGCGCCTAGTGCTCAAAGACGATAAGAGCTAGAGTAGCGACATTTTAAACCCGGACTTCTGTGATATGTCACTGTTACAAGTATCTTTCAAAACTTTTCCCTGCCTACTTCCGCCCCCACAAAGGGCGAAAATCTGTGGCATCCACAATTTCAAAGATACGAGAAAACGAAATCGTAGAGGATGAATATATCTTCTAGAGTGCAAAATCTGAGCCAGATCGTATAAATATTATAGCCAGAATCACGAAAACAATTTAATTTTTTCTCGCTCTGTCTCTCTCTAGCACACAGGATTCATGGTCTGTTTTGCCAATTGCAAAATGTGAGTTCAGGGATCTCAGAGACTATTAGAGCTAGAGTAACCAAATTTGGTATCCACACTCCTGTGATATCGGACCTTGACAAATTTTTCGACAAACCAACTTCCGCCCCCGCAAAGGACCATAGAGAATGACCATATCTATCCGGTTGCTGAATCTGGATTAGATCGGATCATTTTTATAGCCAAAAGGAAGAAATCTATTTGCAATGGCTACGCAGTGCCCGACGTCACGTTCTGACTGATTTTCTGTCTCTCTCGCATGCACTCTTTGTCGTGTCGTTTAATATTAGCGGCGTCTGCCGGAGGAGAGCCATACTGACTAAGTATCGGGTATAAATGTAGAGTTGCGGTCTCCGCAGCAACTCACAACGTTCCCCCTCGTTTCTTTTGTTATTAACTTTTCCAATTGCTCGGTCCTCTCCCAAAACTTCGGTTGCTCTGCTTTTACCAGTTGTAGCAAGATGGCATGTTCTTTCCCGAATTGCCTTTGCTTTCCTGCCCTTTTCTTGTGCGTCCTCAGCGTTTTTGCTTCCTTCTTTCCTTGAGCTCGCCTGCGTGTCTTTTTTTGCGGCAGTTCGTTCCAAAACTTCTTAGTATCAAGATATTATTTTTGACTTATGATCTGATATCTGCGCCGTCGTCCTGGGTTGCGTAGTTTTGTAATTGTACGCCCCGAGACCTCTTAATGCAGCTCTGTTTGGTACCGTTGTCGGTTCCTACTTCTACCTTGCTTGTCGCTTCGTCGGAGTCGAGTCCTGTCTGGCTCGCACAACTCGATGAACCAAATTATCAGTTCCTACTAGTGTTGAGCCATTGCTCATTTTGGTGAACATGTACACTAGTTCTTTTTTAGTAAGTGAGCCAACTCACTCATATTGCTCACCTGCTTACTTAGATTGCTCACTTGCTTACTTAGATTACTCAGTTGCTGACTTGCTCACTAAGTTGCTCACTTGTTCACTGTTAATGCACAGCTCGGTTAATACCACAGATTTTGACACAAATAAAATACGCAAGATTTCAATTTTAATCAAACATTAACTACAAAAATAAATAAAAAATTGCAACTCAAAACAGATTGGCTTCTTGGCGTCGAACTTCCAGAGACGGGAAAGGTATCCGAAGGAAATGGCAACAATACCCAATTGGGCCAAATTCCAACTGTAGGTTCAGTCCCGGTTGAACGAACCACCAGGCCACCTCGTTCCAAAAGAACTTGAGCACCAGCCAAAAAGCAGGTCCCGAAGTTCCCGCCAGGTCGACCTTCCGGTCCGGAATTAGTTGTTTGTCGGGATTGGATGCTAGCCATAGCTCCAACCAGACTGAAGCTCCGTCAGCCAATATTGTTACTCACTCTAGCCCTTGGGAAGCACCCAATGCACGGACAGCCCCCTAAGCAAGGGGTTGGACTTGGATGCCCTCCAATAGATAATTGAGCGCACTGTGGCCAGAGCCATATCCACTTTGCGGATTCAGCCGTCAGCGAGTCCGAAGGAAGGTAATAAGAGGCCAAATATCCCAACACCAGTTTCATGTATAACCAGCATAACGGCCAACATTATGCAAAAGTGGAATGTTCCTTTTAATGGTTCTACCGAAGGTTTATGGGTAGAAGAATTCATTTACCGAGTCAAAAAATTAAGAGATGAAACCTTGGATAGCGATTTTCTCGGCCTTTGCACATCTTGGTATTGGAGATACCACAAACAGGTAGATCGCATCGTTTGGACGGAATTTTGTGCAGCTCTTAGACAACAATATAAAGACTATCGTTCCGAATTTATGAGCAAGGAATTGATTTGATCGCGAAAGCAAAACTTCAAAAAACCCTTTGTCGCTTTTCTCGACGCCGTGGCTGTATAGGTGCTAAAGTAGCTCAGCCTGATTTTTCACCCTTTTCTGAATATAAATTCATAAAAGCCACGGCAAAAACTGCAGATGGCCAAAGTCAACAGATACTGGGGGTGTTCAATGTCATCATGCGGTATCGAACTATCAAGAAACCCATGAAGTTATATATAATTCCATCCCTGAAACAAAATCAAATTCTCGGTCACGATTTTTGAAGATCCTTTCCACTTCCCAGACATTATTGCAGCTGTCGAGACAAGCTCGAAGAACGATGAGGCAGCCGAACCAGATCCCTTACGTTATCCTTTAACTTGGCAGAAAAACCAACAACTCGAGGTTGTTAACATGGCAGGAAAACCAACAACTCGAGGTTGTTAAACAGTTATTTCCCAACGCGACGGAGGGAGTAGGGCGTACGGCCTTGCTTAAGCATCATATCGATGTAGGTCAGGCCGCTCCTGTAAAACAACGATTTTACCCGGTTAGCCCAGCGGTGGAAAAGTTGCTTTATGCCGAGGTAGATCGCATGCTATAACTAGGCGTTATTCAACCGTCCTCCAGTGCTTGGAGTTCGCCAATGCGACTGGTTCTCAAGCCCAACAAAGTCCGTCTGTGTCTCGATGCTCGACGACTGAATGAAGTCACCGGTAAGGATGCCTACCCATTACCAAGGATCGATGGTATTTTTACCCGGTTGCCCAAGGCAAATATCATAACCAAGCTGGAATTAAATATGCTTATTGGAAGATTCTCTGAGGATTCCAAGTCACTAACTGCTTTTACGGTCCCGGGAAGGCCTTTATACCAGTTTAAGGTTATGCCTTTTGGCCTGTGTAGCGCTCCATCCACTATGTGTCGTTTGATGGAAGAGATCATTCCCCCGGATTTGCGTTACTGCGTCTTTGAATACTTAGAAGATCTTTTCATAGTATCTGCATATTTCTCTTCCCATCTAGCAGTCCTGGTACGACTCGCTGAACAGTTCAGAAAAGCCAACCTGACTCTGAATATTAAGAAGAGTCAGTTCTGTGTTACCAGCGTAAATTATCTTGGATTCGTCATCAGTAATGGAGGTATTTGTACTGATCCCTCCAAAGTAGCTTGTATAGTGAACTGGCTGCCGCAGAGGAATCTAAAACAGGTTCGGGGTTTGTGGCTGGTATCGTAGATTCATCCAGAATTTCTCTGAGAATTCTATCCTGTCCCCGAGCGATTGAAGACCGACGTTCTTAAACAAGCTTATGACAATCCTACTTCAGCGCATGCCGGCATGCAAAAGACCATAGAAAAAGTTCAAATAAGTTTTTTTTGGCCCGGCTTAGCTAAAGATGTTCGAGAGTATATTCGTAGTTGGGATGTGTGCAAAGCATGCAAAGCTCCTAATTATACTCTGCGACCACTCATGGGCAACCACATACCAACTTGTCGACCTGAAGCTTATAAGCTTCTGAAGGAGTTAGACTTGCTGGAAGAACCCGTTGTACCGGTATCTAGGTCGGACAATCTACCGCTAATTCGAAAAGATATCCAGGTCTATCCGTTGCCCAATAAAATTTACGAGCAAAGCCGTTCCGAGAAGGTCAGGAAGTATTTCACCAAAATTTTTCCTTGAGCAAATTCACGCAAAATTTTAATGCCAAATTGGCTCCTAAGTTCTTTAAATGTCGCGTTAAAAAAAAACTTGGTAATTTGTTGTTTAAATTTAGAAACTTGTTTCTGCCTTCTGGAAAATTTGCACGGCCGAGAAAGACATTCGATCCTGATTCCCGCTAATATTTGTAAGAAACTGGTAGCCGAGCTATGGTCGAAACCAAAGTGGATCGCCAACTGCGTTGCATGGGCAGCCAAAGTCTAGCTGCTACAGTGGGTTTTGGAGTCACGGGCTCTAAAACTGTTCTCTGAAATATTGGCTCCCTTTGGGGGTAAGTTAGGGTGGATAGCAGTTGAGGAGAATGAGGAGAAAGCGATGACATTCGAACGTCATCTAGTTGATCCGACCGATGGGGCATGCCCATCTTCCTTTTGGAATTTGGATGTCCAGCATTCGAATAAGTTCAAAATATTATCCAAAATTTAATAAAAAAAAATTCCAAAGTCAAGTGCAAGGTGGGAACAAGTTGTCAAAGCGTGAGTGGTTTCCATCAGCCGCAAAACCAAGATTAGGCCGGCCACTGGGGACAAGATTGACGGGTAAGCGAAACAAAATGAGATATTCCAGATCTTTCGGGGCTACGTATACGTCAGAAGATTCTTTCTTCCAGCACTAGGGTCGGCGCCTAGCAGTTTGGGCTGGCGGAACAGCTACGCACAAACAGCTGATCCGAAGCAGCGCATAGCAAGGGAGCAGAGGCGCAGTCGAAATCCCGATAGTCTCGACCCTCGCGATCGGCCGGATCGACGTCGCTGAGGCTGCGGCTACAAGCGGGACGGGAGAAAGTTGGCGAGACCAGTGAAGCAACCAGAAAAATTCGAACAAAAAAAAAAAAGAAAGGGGATCGGATCGCGGCCGAAATGTTGCCCTTCCCCAAGCATATCGCAAAAAAAAGATAAGTGCCTCTGAATCAATGCCCAATTAAGATCCTCAGTTTTTTTTGTGGTGAAGGAAAGTGCACCGAAAAGGATTGTGTTATTGCGAATCCGAATTAGAAATATTGGCATTATTGGCAAGCATTAGAATTCGGCACATAAAACCGCAAGGGTAATGCCCTAAGAAAAAAAATATAGAGGGCGAGCGGAGCTATAGGTGAAACGCGCTGGGGCAGAAAGAAATAGCGGAGGAGAGCGAGAGCGCGAAAGCAATGAAGGCAGAGCCCAAGAGGAGAGCGAGCGAGATACAGAAACGCTCGGCAGCAACGTAGCAGAAGGCGGCAGGCGACAAGCGAGAAAAGTAGCATAAGTTAGCATGAGAGAAATTAGAATAAAACGGAGCGGCAGAACAGTTAAATAGTTTGGTATATAGAGGGAAGAATGCAACAATGAATAACAGCTGTGAAGACGCGTAGCATAGCAAAGGAAAGGAAAGGCACAAATATAAAAAAAAAACCAAGAACACAAATAGATCACCTTAAATGCACATTAGAACAAAAGAAAAAAAATAAAAACCAATTCATGTTCATTCAACCCAAACACAATAAAAATGCACCCGAATCTTTAAACTAACTTTTACCACAGCTTTGCAGCAACCATCGGAAAGCGCTTTCAACGGTGGATTCGCAAGAGTGAGTTTTTACTTGGTGTAATAACAATTTTTTTAGCATGGAAGGAATTATCTAGGGGTGTTCCGACCAAGTTGTCTTAATGTTTCGTAGCCGTAGAGATTAATCAACATATATATTTAATTTTTAATCTTTAAAATTTCATATTCAATCAGTAGCTTATACGTTCACATGATTTTATCCCAAGGGAACCAGGCCCTTGTAGCCTTTGGGAGGGTACTCGAACCTCGATTTTTTATATGTAATTTAGTTCTAATAAATATCATTATAATTTTGAATTAAACCCTTGTTATGATCCCTTCTAAGCACCTGTAGCGCTTGTCGGCACACCCAGGGGTCATGGCAGACAAATATACTTATGGAATGTCATGACCAAGGTAGGGTGGGCAAAGGTTCCTCGAAACAGCTTAGGATCGTCCGTCCGTCCTATAGGTAATCGTCAGTGATAGGTGGTCATTTATAGTGAACTCTGTCCGGTAAAGCGTATGGCTTGTTGTTGTTGTTGCACGTTCAATTTAAAATAAAGAGAGTTAAAGGGCCTCGGACTATGGCAACCAAAAACACCACCCCCCTTGCCGACGAGCCAGCAGCCGTTGCTCATTACAGTAATAATTAGATAAGATCTTTATTTTTGGCGCCCAACGTGGGGCCACCTTGTATTGTACATCATATTAACTCCGATTACGTAATACCAGGAGGACTCACACATTACATTGACCACAATTGTCCACTTTCCCATCTGTCTTATTTATAACTTTGTATTGTCTGAGTTAAAAGAGTGGGGTATCTGTCCATAAAGTTTAAGCTGGTTAGCATAAAGCTTTGATGGCAAATACCTGTTTCACTACAAAGTTTTCTACGAGCATGGAACTATTATAAAAACTTGGAATGCAGGCAAATTAGCGCCAGAGGCGATAACCTGTCCAGTGAGATGTGGGTTCGAGCAGGATTTCTATATTTTCAACAAGTCGCCCCTTCACTTCACTGGGATAAAATTCATAGGAATTCAGAATGGCTGCGAGCAGTTGCCTTCTGATCACATTTACCTAGCTATGGTATTCACTTAACTTTATCTTTTATTTGTTTTGTTGTTTCTGTTAAAAGCCATTCTGACGATTGGAAATCAATTTGATTCAACCTTAGGGATGATTCTCTGACCACGGCGGATGGACTGGAATGGAAACATGTCAGTTCTTTTAGTTGTTTGTGATCGAGAAATTGAGTTGCATAGGAAACAAGGAGAGGTTTTTTTTTGTCATGAAATGCCTTCTGTCCACGATTCACTTGTGTTGATCAGTTTCATAAATTTGCTATTAGACGTTGCTAAAAGACGGACAATTGGTGTGCAGCTATTGGGAGCGGGCGATCATTTCCTTTCATTGATTTTATAATTTCAAAGAATTAAATTTCGTTATATTTTTATACCCGATACTCAAAATGAGTATAGGGGTATATTAGATTTGTGGTAAAAGTGAATGTGTGTAACGTCCAGAAGGAAGCGTTTCCGACCCCATAAAGTATATATATTCTTGATCAGCATCAGCCGAGTTGATTGAGCCATGTCTGTCTGTCCGTCCGTCCGTCCCTATGAACGCCTAGTGCTCAAAGACTATAAAAGCTAGAGCAACGAAACTTTGTATCCAGATTTATGTGACATGTTACTGTTACAAGTATTTTTCAAAACTTCGCCCCGCCCACTTCCACCCCCACAAAGGTCGAAAATCTATGGCATCCACAATTTTAAAGATACGAGCAAGGCAAAAACGCAGCATCGTAGAACATGTCCAAGTTGTAATTCTTTATGCATTGCTCAAACCATTTCAAATCCAGCCAGCTTATCTGTTTTAACGAGGCAGCAATCTAGACTCGTATCAATCCCAAGAGCAAATAGCTTGTTAGATTTGGCCGAAACGAGAAGTGAAGAGCTTAGTGCGAGCGAGAATCCTCCCATCGTCGAGATGAGCCAAATGTCTGCCGAAATTTCAGCCGCTGTCAAGGCTATGCAGAACGAGCTTTTAACTAAGTTGACAGAACAAATGGCGAATCTAATTCAAACCAATGTAGAAGCTCATATAAATAATATGGAGCAGAATCCAAATACCAGCAGGAATACTTCTCTAGAGCAGCTACTAGGAATCAATAGGCAGCAACCAGATCCAGGGTTACCTCCGCGTACTAACAGCGCCAGATCGGTAGGTTCTGAATTGGCCCAAAGACCACATAAACTAGGCCACATAACGTCGAACTGGTAATTAAGATTTTCAGGAACCACCGATACAATAGGAGTCGATAGCTTTATCTATAGAGTTGAGGCCCTTACTCACCAGACGTTAGAGGGAAATTTCTCACTTCTGTGTGAAAATGCGAGTTCGCTATTCGATTACAAGGCATCTGATTTCTTTTGGCGATACCACAAGTCGGTAAGAGTAGTTCGTTGTCAGGAGCTTTGTGCTGCGTTGAGGAAACAATTCCGAGACTCCAGAACAGATGTGGATATCCGCCAAATAATAAGGGATAGAAAGCGGAAGGAAAAAGAAACGTTCGAAATCTTCTACGATGCCATCCTAAAGCTAACCGATAGACTAGACCAGTCTCTTAGTGAGAAGACGCTGATTGAGATTGTGAGGCGTAACTTACGTCCAGAAATTCAGCATGAAAATCTTAACATACGGGTAGATTCGATGGAAACCTTGAGGGATATATACAGGAAATGGGAATGCTTTTTGGATGCTCGGTCTTTAAGAAGCAGATATCTGAGCTCTAGGAGAAAGCAAACATCGATGATGCCGTAGAATTTTCAGATGGAGAGGTATAGAATGAGAAAGCCGCTTTTGCTCTCGAATGCTGGAATTGCAGGAAGGAGGGGCATAGGTATCAAGACTGCGCGGAAAAAGGAAAACTTTTTGCTCTGGATGCGGTGTTCCAAATGCCTATAAGCCTTCATGTGTGCGATGCCAAAAAAACGCGCAAAGGAGCACTGCAGCATCTCGTCCATTGTTCAGTGTTCCCAACCGGCAAGCGGCGACGAAGGAGTGAGGATATATAGCAGTTGTAGGGAGCTGGAAATGGTACACTCCCCTCCTGCTGAATATATTTGCAGCAGGAAGCCATTTAAAAAGGTGGTGTCCAAGGCATGACCAGCTGATGGAAGTCATCAGAAAACAGTTGGTAAATTTAGGACTAATATAGAGTATAAAGGTATAAGTGAAGAATTAGATATTTACATAATCCCCTCGTTAAGTCAAGATATTTATTTAGGAATTGATTTTTGGACGTCTTTCGATCGTTTGCCCCCACCCTTAGAGGTGGCAGAAATATCAGCCGCCACAGAGCAGCACGTTCTGACAGACACTCAGGAATTGCAATTGCAGGGAATGGTCCAACGTTTTCCATCATTTGCGACATCGGGTCTCGGGAAAACTTCGGTGTTTTCACACTCAATAGACACTGGAAACGAGAAGCCCGTTAAGCAGCGTCATTTTCCAGTTTCCCCGGCAATAGAAAAGTTCTTGTACACTGAGAAGGCAGTGTTCATAAGTGGTCTTGATCTAAAAGATGCATATTAGCAGATCCCCTTGGATCCGGGGTCTAGATGTATAACTGCATATAACCTGTCAAAACCTTAAGCGGTGTGATCTTCCTACTCCTTGGTTCACTTTTGTTGATTAACTAACAATCAGTGATGATTTTAAACTTCATTCCCAGGACATATACACGCCACTTTGTCAACGCTCTTATCACTGCAAGCACTTCTAGTTCGTACGAGTGGTATTTCTCTTCGCAAGGTCTTGTTTTTCGGCTCATAAACAATACTGGGTGCAACAAACTATCCTCTGGGTCTTTCTGGGTCCAAACTTGGACGCATCTGTGTATATTTCCGTTTGCAACTTAGGGTTATACAACTGCTGGTTATTTAACTGCTCGAACGCTATCTGCTGTAACTCCTTGAACTCAAACCATTCCTCCTTCCGGAGCAAATCTGACAATGGTTTTGCAATCACTGCATAACCTTCAACAAACTTCCTGAAATACGACGTCAGTCCTAAGAATCTTTGCCCTCCCTTCTTGGGAAATTCTTCACTGCCCTAGTTTTTTCCTCACTTGGTTCTGATCGATCCATTTTCAACAATATACCTTAGAAATATAACTTTCTTCTGTAGCATCTTCCCAATCTTTCTAGTCCCTCTTGCACGTCTTTACTAGGAATGATAATGTCATCCATGTAAATAATTGCATCGCCTTTCTTTATTAACTCGCGCATTACGGACATTATAAAACGATTAAAGACTTCCGGCGAGTTGGATATACCGAATGGAACATACTGGAACTCGTACTGACCATTTTGGGTAACGAATGAAGTGTACTTCTGTGACTGTTCCTCGACAGGCACGTGAAAATACCCGTTCGACAGATCCAATGTGATAAATACCCTTGCTCGTTCTAACTTTTCGATAACACAATCCATTTGCACCATTGGAAAGTTATTTCTTACTATTTTTTCATTTAACTTTCGATAATCACAACATAGTCGTTTCTTCCCATTCTTCTTTTCGACCAAAACTACAGGAGATGCATATTCCGACGTGCTATGCTTGATTATCTTCTCGTCTAACCATTCTTGAACTTGCTCGTCTACTATCTACTTTGTTCACTGCTAGCTAAACGTCTGGGATGTTGGTAGACTGGTAACTCATCCGTTAACACAAACTTCATTCTTACCTGACTCGTAGCATTTCCCCGATCATCCCTTTCACTTGACTTGCTTCTAACTGTGATAAGTGTAACACCACTATATCCATCTTATCTTCACTTTTCTCTGAACTTAACATACACAAACTTCTAAACTCTTTCAATAGCTCTGAGCAAGAAACTTGTTTCTCATTAACTTCATTCTGTGCCACATCACTCACTACTGGGACCTCAGATCGTCGCACAAATTCTGTTCCATCTTTGGTGACTTTCATGTCAATGTCTTTTAAAATTGTCCTGCCCAAAATAGCTTCAAAAGCTATGTCTTCATCTGACACAATATTGAATTCAACTTTCATATCGATTCCATCGTTCTTCACAGGTATCATTACACTTCCAATAGTGATGATCTGAAACTGCCCTATTCCAGTCAGACATCTTTGGGAAGGAAAACTCTGCGGCTTAACAAGCATAAATCCGCTCCTGTGTCTACAAGACCTGTGAACATTGCCTTCGTGTGTACCTCATTCTTCAGCTCTAGCCCAGAGGACGTAAACGTACCTGATGGTTTCGTTACCATATCCCCTTGCACTAAGTTTGCTCTTTCCTGCTTTGCCTGTCCTTCAACCCTGCAAGCTGCTGCTTTATGACCTGGTTGGTTGCATTTAAAACATTTGAAAACGTTCTTTGGACAGTCTTTCTTCATATGTGACGTACCTCCACACTTGTAACATTTCAACTAATTCTGAACCTTTTCCTTCATCTATTTGCTTACCAAAACTACGCGATTCATATTTGTTTGACGACTTCAATGGACCACACATCTTCTGATAAACTTCAATCTGGTTCTTCAACTGCCTCATGGTTCTGGCTTGATACAGCAATCCCTTATTGGTTCGACTATCCGGAATACCATTCACAAAGTACTCAATCAAACTTTCGTCTTCTAAATCAATGGGTCTCGCGATCTCCATCAGAGCATACAAGTATTCCTGCAACGTTTCGTTTTTCCTTTGTTGTCGTTTATTCAATCTCCGATGAATCTCTGCCGATGATACTTTAACTCCGAACTCTTCTGTTAATGCTTCCTTCAATCTACTCCAATCCCGAACATCCCGCTGACTGCGTATGAATAATTTTGCTGCGCCACCTAACAATTGCTTAGCGTAAATAAATGTCTGCAGCTAATTCCACCCTACGGTCAGTGCACATTCTTCAAGTTCAATTATCCACCTGTTAACATCCAAGCTATTTGAACCGGAAAACTCTGAAACGCTACCTTCCACATCCTTCAACGTGAACCACGACCTAGCTAATTTATTTATTAAATTAACAAATTATCTGTTAATAATGGTGCTTAGTTACTAAAGGCGGAAAAAGATAAGTTAAAAGTTAGCTAAATTTAAATGATTATAAATATTGCATGCAATTAGTTTAAGAGACAGTTCAGGGGATAGGGTTTGACAGAGGGAGTTATAATTATGGCATAAAACCCTAAAAGGTTCATGATAAGCATAATTAGACCTACATATGGGTAAACGGATAGGCCTAAAAGTACGGGTAGGTCTAGATGGAACGGCCAAGTCAATCTGACCCAAGAGAGTTTGGGAGTCAACAGTCCCGAGGAGGAGCTTGTGCACGAACATTACGCCATTGCATATTTTGCGATGGTGCAACGACGGCAGGTCAATAAGATTTAGCCTAGACCGGTAGGGTGGCAAGATTCTACCCGAGTCCCAGTTAAAGTTCCGAAGGGCAAAAATTAAAAATTGCTTTTGCACGGATTCAATAACAACCTGATGCTCTTTATACTGCGGGCTCCACACACAAGAACAATACTCCAATATAGGACTTACTAACGAGATGTACAGTTGTTTCGTAACGTACGGGTCGTCAAACTCCTTGGACCAACGCTTGATGAACGCTAAAACACCCTTAGCTTTATTTGTTTGTCATAAGTTTGCATTTGGAAAGGTTCAGAAAAAGAAGATTAGTTGAACACCACAATAGTAGTTCACTTAGATCCAGTTGAAGGCGTGTGTGCAAATACCAATCAGAGTAAAAAAGACAGATTTTAACATCATCAGCACACATTAGTGTAGTAGAGTATGTTATAACTTGATTAGGCAACAATGAATAACAGCTGTGAAGACGCATAGCATAGCAAAGGAAAGGAAAGGCACAAATATAAAAAAAAAACCAAGAACACAAATAGATCATCTTAAATGCACATTAGAACAAAAGAAACAAAATAAAAACCAATTCATGTTCATTCAACCCAAACACAATAAAAATGCACCCGAATCTTTAAACTAACTTTTACCACAGCTTTGCAGCAACCATCGGAAAGCGCTTTCAACGGTGGATTCGCAAGAGTGAGTTTTTACTTGGTGTAATAACAATTTTTTTAGCATGGAAGGAATTATCTAGGGGTGCTCCGACCAAGTTGTCTTAATGTTTCGTAGCCGTAGAGATTAATCAACATATATATTTAATTTTTAATCTTTAAAATTTCATATTTAATCAGTAGCTTATACGTTCACATGATTTTATCCCAAGGGAACCAGGCCCTTGTAGCCTTTGGGAGGGTACTCGAACCTCGATTTTTTATATGTAATTTAGTTCTAATAAATATCATTATAATTTTGAATTAAACCCTTGTTATGATCCCTTCTAAGCACCTGTAGCGCTTGTCGGCACACCCAGGGGTCATGGCAGACAAATATACTTATGGAATGTCATGACCAAGGTAGGGTGGGCAAAGGTTCCTCGAAACAGCTTAGGATCGTCCGTCCGTCCTATAGGTAATCGTCAGTGATAGGTGGTCATTTATAGTGAACTCTGTCCGGTAAAGCGTATGGCTTGTTGTTGTTGTTGCACGTTCAATTTAAAATAAAGAGAGTTAAAGGGCCTCGGACTATGGCAACCAAAAACACCACCCCCCTTGCCGACGAGCCAGCAGCCGTTGCTCATTACAGTAATAATTAGATAAGATCTTTATTTTTGGCGCCCAACGTGGGGCCACCTTGTATTGTACATCATATTAACTCCGATTACGTAATACCAGGAGGACTCACACATTACATTGACCACAATTGTCCACTTTCCCATCTGTCTTATTTATAACTTTGTATTGTCTGAGTTAAAAGAGTGGGGTATCTGTCCATAAAGTTTAAGCTGGTTAGCATAAAGCTTTGATGGCAAATACCTGTTTCACTACAAAGTTTTCTACGAGCATGGAACTATTATAAAAACTTGGAATGCAGGCAAATTAGCGCCAGAGGCTATACTGTCCCAACACTCCAGCCGTTTGCTTGTTGTCTGTATACCGAAAAGTCCCGCGCCGCTGTCAGTAACGATTGCTACTCGCTCTTCTTTCGTATCGTCTTCGTCTCCAGCTTCGTTACCGCTGATTTTGTCGTTTCTCTTGTCGTTTACCGTTGCTTTGTTCGTCTTCTTCCGCCTTCATTGTTTCTTGTCGCTGACCTTGAAATCAGTTCTTGCTGCCTTCGGTGTTTCCTTTTGCCTTCACCGTTTCTTGTTGCCTTCTTGTCGCTTTTTCGCTTCTTTCGCTTTTCTGCGTGTCGCTCCTGAACACACCACAGCGTCGCTTAAGAACGCAGCCCAGCGTCGCTTCTGAATTTCACAATTCGACGCAATTCTCGAAAATTATTTTTGACGCTCTGTTTCTGTCTCTGTTGCTCTTTAACAATTGTCCATTAACACTCTTGACTTGGTTAATGCAATTTTGCGACCTCTGACCCGAAACTCCACCACACAGCACAATTGATTACAATTCTTACACAGTTTTTCTACACGTTTTAGTCACAATCCAATTTCCGGACGAGCCCCCAATTGTGTGGTCCCAGCCACTGATGCACTGATATGGATTGAGTCCCGAGACGACGGTTTATTAAGTTATAGATGTGAACTTTTATTAAGTATTTAAATGGATTAAGATTATGATTAACAATGTATTTGTTTGTGCGAATAATTTTGGGTTATGTGGATCATTTGTCTGCTGTGTGTGAAGCTCGCGAAACTCTGGCACCGACTGACTCTCGCTCTCGCTGACTCCCGCTCTCTTGATCTCTACTCTTAACCCTAGAAACCTCCTGCTGTCGTGATGTCTCTCTCTCTCTGCTGCTCAAAAAGGGTGTTGTTCAGTACAGGCGACCACTTCGAGTCTCTCTCTGCACCGTGGACTCTATCCCGATTCCTACATAGAGTATAAAGGTATAAGTGAAGAATTAGATATTTACATAATCCCCTCGTTAATTCAAGATATTTATTTAGGAATTGATTTTTGGACGTCTTTCGATCGTTTGCCCCCACCCTTAGAGGTGGCAGAAATATCAGCCGCCACAGAGCAGCACGTTCTGACAGACACTCAGAAATTGCAATTGCAGGGAATGGTCCAACGTTTTCCATCATTTGCGACATCGGGTCTCGGGAAAACTTCGGTGTTGTCACACTCAATAGACACTGGAAACGAGAAGCCCGTTAAGCAGCGTCATTTTCCAGTTTCCCCGGCAATAGAAAAGTTCTTGTACACTGAGAAGGCAGTGTTCATAAGTGGTCTTGATCTAAAAGATGCATATTAGCAGATCCCCTTGGATCCGGCGTCTAGATGTATAACTGCATTCACGGTTCCAGGGCGGCCCTTGTATCATTATAAGGTCATGCCGTTTGGCCTTTTTAATGCCTCTCAAGGTCATTCCTGCGTCGCTTAGGAACGAAGTTTTCGTTTATTTGAACGACTTATTGCTGGTGTTAGATACGTTTGGAGGCCTCACGGCAAGCGTAGCTACAAGAAAGTCAGCCTTGTGGATTCAACGAAGAAGGCAACATCCCCAAGTCTGATTTTGGCAGAGGGGATTTTGTAAGAGACTGGTAGCCGAGCTAAGGTCGAAAGCAAAGTGGTTCGCCAACTGCGTTGCATGGGCAGCCAAAGTCACGCTCCTACAGTGTGTTTTGGAGTCAGGGGCTCTAAAACTGTGTTCTAAAATATTGTATCCCTCTGGGGGTGAGCTAGGGTGGATAGCAGTTGAGGAGAAAGAGGAGAAAGCGATGACATTCGAACGTCATCTTGCTGATCCGACCGGTCTCATAGTGGATGGGGGCATGCCCATCTTCTTTTTGGAGTTTGGATGTCCAGCGATCAACATCGCTCTCGAATAGGTTCGAAATATTATCAAAAATTTAATAAAAAGAAAATTCCAAAGTCAAGTGCAAAGTGGGAAGCCAAAAAGCAAAGTCGTGGGATTAAGAAAACCAAGATTAGGCCGGCCACTGGGGCCAAGATTGACGGGTAAGCGAAAAAAATGAGATATTTTTTTATTTTTTTTTTATTTTATTTATTAAATTAACAAATTATCTGTTAATAATGGTATTTAATTACTAAAGGCGGAAAAAGAGAAGTTAAAATTTAGCTAAATTTTAGTGATTATAAATATTACATGCAATTAGTTTAAGAGACAGTTCAGGGGATAGGGTTTGACAGAGGGAGTTATAATTATGGCATAAAACCCTAAAAGGTTCATGATAAGCATAATTAGACCTACATATGGGTAAACGGATAGGCCTAAAAGTACGGGTAGGTCTAGATGGAACGGCCAAGTCAATCTGACCCAAGAGAGTTTGGGAGTCAACAATCCCGAGAAGGAGCTTGTGCACGAACATTACGCCATTGCATATTCTGCGATGGTGCAACGACGGCAGGTCAATAAGATTTAGCCTTGACCGGTAGGGTGGCAAGATTCTACCCGAGTCCCAGTTAAAGTTACGAAGGGCAAAAATTAAAAATTGCTTTTGCACGGATTCAATAACAACCTGCTGGTCTTTATACTGCGGGCTCCACACACAAGAACAATACTCCAATATAGGACGTACTAACGAGATGTACAGTTGTTTCGTAACGTACGGGTCGTCAAACTCCTTGGACCAACGCTTGATGAACGCTAAAACACCCTTAGCTTTATTTACAGTTGCAGCTATATGGGTGTTGAAACACATCTTATGATCAAAAAGGACTCCGAGGTCATTTGAACTCGAAATTCGCTCAAGGACATGATTTCCTAGAACATATGAGACAAAATGAGGAGCGCGACGGTAAAATGTCATAAGTTTGCATTTGGAAAGGTTCAGAAAAAGAAGATTAGTTGAACACCACAATAGTAGTTCACTTAGATCAAGTTGAAGGCGTGTGTGCAAATACCAATCAGAGTAAGAAAGACAGATTTTGACATTATCAGCATACATTAGTGTAGTAGAGTATGTTATAACTTGAGGAAGGTCGTTCACAAATAAAATAAACAGAAGCGGGCCCAGATGACTTCCCTGTGGCACACCTGAAGTAACATTAACAGTATTTGACAACACGTTAGAAAACAAAACACGTTGAGTACGGTTAGAGAGATAGGACAAAATCCAATCTAGAAGATTCGTTGGGAACCCTAATAAAGAGAGCTTGTGAATAAGCAGAGCATGGTTCACAGAATCGAATGCCTTGCTGAAGTCCGTAAAAACTACATCCGTCTGCAAACCAATTTGAAAACCACGGTGGATTAGGTTAGAAAACTCAAGAAGGTTAGTCGATGTTGAACGATGTCTGAAAAAACCGTGTTGCGACGGAGATATCAAGCTGCAACAAAGATGTTGCAGTTGCCGGGTGACCAGGAACTCAAGAAGCTTCGGGATGGCGGAAAGCTTTGCGATACCACGATAGTTTTCAATATTTGATCTTGAACCTTTTTTGTGAAGCGGAATGATGTAGTACTCATTCCAAATTACTGGGAGACAAGACTGTTCCAAGGAGAGGTTGAAGAGAAAGGTCAAGGGTTTGCAAAGGGACTGGGCACAGTGTTTTAAGATGCAACTTGGTACCTTATCTGGACCCGCAGAAAACGATATGTCCATAGATGACAAACCTTCCAGAACAACGCTTTCCTCGAAAAAGGGCAGAAAAATGCTGTTAGCTTGAGGTAGCTGGTACGGATACGGAGTGGATGCGTTGTAAATATGAGACGAGTACGTTGTTTGGAAAAAGTTAGCGAATAAATTTGCAATACCAACAGCAGAAGCTTGTGTTTTGTTCTGGTAATGAAGGGACGGAGGAAAAACGTTTGACTTGCGCTTAGAGTTAACGAACGAATAGAATTTTTTAGGATCACTACGAAAGTTACTACTACATTGTGAAAGGTAATGATTATAACACTGACTATTGACGGCAAGGAACAGAGAGCGAGCGGAGGAGTATAGAGCTAAGGCCAACGTGGAGCCCGACTTCTGGTACTTTTTATAGAGCCGGGATTTATTATTTTTTAAGTATGACAAATGCTTGGAGAACCAGGCAGGCTTGGACGATACAGGTACAGTGATATCTGGAACAAACGTATTAAGGGCGGAGTAAATAGAACTATAAAACGAGTTAACAGTTGCATCTATGTTCGGTAATGAATAAAGAAACGACCAATCAACACGCGAGAGATGTAGATCTAAATCGATAAAGTTTGTTTTGCGAAAACACTTTATGTGACAAGGAGCCATGGAACTGTCAGCACCTCCAGATTGTGTACACTCCAGTGATATCAACAAAGTTGGATGGTAAGGATCTTCAGGGAGAGATATTGGGCTTGCTCTAGATACCGTAGCAAGAGAACCATCGTTAACAAAAACGAGGTCAAGAAGTCTGTCCCTAATGTTTTTAACGGCATTAATTTGGACAAGGGAAATATCCGTTAGCCCATTGATAAAGTCATTATGGCAATTGGGAAACAACAGGTTAGCGTCATTACAAGGCAGCCAAGAAAGAAATGGGAGGTTAAAGTCCCCCATGACAATAATTCGATCATTGCACCCTAATGCAGAAACAACATTATTAATTGCTGAGAGGTGGTGTAAGTAAAGCTCAGCATCTGACCTGGGAGGAATGTAAGAGCAGGTTAAATAGAAAAATGCGGAGCCAACACGAACTTTGACTGCAACAAATTCAATTCCATGAATGTTATTGAATGGGAATAACTCAGATGAGAAAACAGATTTAACTGCAATCAGAACCCCACCTGCAAAAGATGGGCGGTCCATTCTATAAATAGTGTAACTATCAATGAAAATTTCATGATCATTGACAGAGGAGTTAAGCCCGGTTTCGATAAACGCGATGCCATCGAAATCAAAGGACGCACTATTTGTATGAATTTGACGCTATTTGCGCAACAATTTGCGAACGTTCTGATAGTGAATAGAAAAATGGTACATCAGTTTTTTGGAGCAGCAGGTTCGGTAATTCTGGGACTCGAGTTCGAATCTTCGTGAAGGAACTCATGCATAATTGTATGCTCAGGCCATATTGACGGTTTAAGAGATTTGGATAGTAAAGAATCAGGGAGAAGAATTTTAAAGGATGATATGATGCGCTTATGTTTAAATATAAATTTAGTCACAACTATATCATCAGGCGAAGCGTTAAGTTTAGAGGAAAGATGTTGTTTAACGTCCTCCGTTGTAGCCTCAGGAATAAGACGAGTAACAAATAATGCTTTCCGAGGGACCACTGCTCTAAGTTGAAGTCCCGAGCGAGATCGAGATGGTGGAGCCACTCCTAAAAGAGATCTCGGTCCTGGGGCAGAGGAATTGGCGGCAACGGCTTAAGCAGGAATTGGCAAGACATCACCAGCAACCAACACACCCTCGCTAGGAGCACTCACCACGTCAGAAGTGTCGGCAGCAGAAACTGCAGGGATGGGATTGACGCTGTTGGGAGCTTGGATGCTCGAAGGAAGCACATTGCTCGGTGTAAAGAACACCGGAGCCACCGTTGGCGGATTTACAGATAACGGCGAGGCATGACCACACGGAGTAACAAATGCTTCCGATGGATGAAGGTGGGAGGCAGGCGTACCAATCGGATTAGGTTGCAAGAGATTGGTATCATTATGCGGAATTTTCCGTCTAGGCGATTCGCTCAAGAGTTTGAGCCCAAGAAACTGTGATTCAAGGGCAAGAAATTTCTCGTTGAGAGCCACAAATTGTTTCCGGACATCCAAAAACCCAGTTCGAGTCTGTCTCATAAATGTGCGCATTTCGGCCTCAATCTCCCGACAAGCCAGACATGACCAAGACAGGCCCATGCGTTTCGAGATCAGATCATTCAGCCGGCCAAAATTTCCACCACCAGCACATTTTATGTGGGCAAAATTGTCGCACAGCCAGCAGCTAAGAAATGAATCACCAATGATAACACCACCGAATTCACATTTCTTTGCACTGAAACCAATTGCCATTATGGACAGTAGTAGAATCACTGTGCACGAATAAAAGAAGAACGGAGTGAGATAGCAGGTAAAGTAGGAGAGCAGACAGCAGAGCGAGCCAGACAATCAGCTGCAGCGGCAATAATTCAAAGCAGATGATCCAACGAAGTGCAGAAAACGAGCAGTAAACTCACCAAAGCAGAGACACAAAAGAAAAGTCCAACAGAGAGGGAGAGTATAGGCAATCCAGAGAGAGTGAGAGCAACAATGCGAGCAGCGATGCAAACGCTGATGCGCGAGAACAGTGCACACCGAAGAAGCGATAACGAAAAGCAGACTGGGCAAAAAACAATAACAAATTGCCTGCACGAGTCCGATGTGTTACGTTGCAATATTGAATTTATATTAAACACTTGTTCACAAACAAAACACTGGTGGTTAACACAAAGTAGAATCAAATTAAAGAGATGCGATAATATATCAAAACAAAGTCACAACAATGTTGTATGATATTTAGGCAAAGGGCGGAGAATGCGGGAGCAAGAAAAAAACACAACCGGCTTAAGCAAGAGCTAGAAGCGAACTAAAACTGGAGCTTCCATTTCTTTGCGACTTATTCCGGCCAATCTATTTCCGATTTCTTCATTTTCAACTTGTTGCGGTTGTGTGGACTTGAATGAATGTTCATATTCATCCCCATCACTCTCATTTACCTCCACTAAAAGATCATAGTGAGTAAGAAGCCGGTTTTCCAAATCTACCTTTCTACCAACCGTCTCCAAACCCAGTTCATTTAACTTAAGCCTCAAATCCGCAACTAGCAGTGCCAGAATCTCGTCCCTTCTCATCTTGTACAAATTATATTCTTATCGTATATTGTAAATAGTAATATGTTTGATTATAATATAATAATATATTTGATTATAATATAGTAATAATAAGCAAAATATAAACTCTTAATTATAATTTCTCTTCCACTTTATCGTTTACAGTTGACTTAAGTTTTTCCAATTAAAACTTCCTTACAGCTTTTTGTTACAGTTTAACTTTTTCCACTAAAATATCCCTAAAACTTGTCGTTACAGTTTAATATTTTCTACTACAATATCCTTAAGACTTGTTGTTACAGTTTATTTATTTTACTTCAATATCTTTAAAACTTGTTGTTACAGTTTATTTATTTTACTACAATATCTTTAAACCTTACTAGAATATCAAACTGTACTCGCATACTTTTCAAACTGCAAGCCAATTCTTTCCAAACTTTACTCCAGAGACTGTACACAATTTTAGCTTAACACTACGTTAGTTCTTTAACACGTTCATTCTTGTATGACTCAATGTCGCTCGTTTTAGCTTCCTCTTCGATCAATACTTATGTATATGGATCCTCTCGTCTCATAAAGACAATTTCTGTAACTCACCAGACTATACAACTGTATCTTGCAACTTGCTTCTGCCGTCCGGCCTTACCGCCTCTCAACTCTTGATACCACCAAGATTAGTCAGCTCTCGTTCTGCTTCACGCCTTTCTTTTCCAGCTATACTGTCCCAACACTCCAGCCGTTTGCTTGTTGTCTGTATACCGAAAAGTCCCGCGCCGCTGTCAGTAACGATTGCTACTCGCTCTTCTTTCGTATCGTCTTCGTCTCCAGCTTCGTTACCGCTGATTTTGTCGTTTCTCTTGTCGTTTTCCGTTGCTTTGTTCGTCTTCTTCCGCCTTCATTGTTTCTTGTCGCTGACCTTGAAATCAGTTCTTGCTGCCTTAGGTGTTTCCTTTTGCCTTCACCGTTTCTTGTTGCCTTCTTGTCGCTTTTTCGCTTCTTTCGCTTTTCTGCGTGTCGCTCCTGAACACACCACAGCGTCGCTTAAGAACGCAGCCCAGCGTCGCTTCTGAATTTCACAATTCGACGCAATTCTCGAAAATTATTTTTGACGCTCTGTTTCTGTCTCTGTTGCTCTTTAACAATTGTCCATTAACACTCTTGACTTGGTTAATGCAATTTTGCGACCTCTGACCCGAAACTCCACCACACAGCACAATTGATTACAATTCTTACACAGTTTTTCTACACGTTTTAGTCACAATCCAATTTCCGGACGAGCCCCCAATTGTGTGGTCCCAGCCACTGATGCACTGATATGGATTGAGTCCCGAGACGACGGTTTATTAAGTTGTAGATGTGAACTTTTATTAAGTATTTAAATGGATTAAGATTATGATTAACAATGTATTTGTTTGTGCGAATAATTTTGGGTTATGTGGATCATTTGTCTGCTGTGTGTGAAGCTCGCGAAACTCTGGCACCGACTGACTCTCGCTCTCGCTGACTCCCGCTCTCTTGATCTCTACTCTTAACCCTAGAAACCTCCTGCTGTCGTGATGTCTCTCTCTCTCTGCTGCTCAAAAAGGGTGTTGTTCAGTACAGGCGACCACTTCGAGTCTCTCTCTGCACCGTGGACTCTATCCCGATTCCTACATAGAGTATAAAGGTATAAGTGAAGAATTAGATATTTACATAATCCCCTCGTTAATTCAAGATATTTATTTAGGAATTGATTTTTGGACGTCTTTCGATCGTTTGCCCCCACCCTTAGAGGTGGCAGAAATATCAGCCGCCACAGAGCAGCACGTTCTGACAGACACTCAGAAATTGCAATTGCAGGGAATGGTCCAACGTTTTCCATCATTTGCGACATCGGGTCTCGGGAAAACTTCGGTGTTGTCACACTCAATAGACACTGGAAACGAGAAGCCCGTTAAGCAGCGTCATTTTCCAGTTTCCCCGGCAATAGAAAAGTTCTTGTACACTGAGAAGGCAGTGTTCATAAGTGGTCTTGATCTAAAAGATGCATATTAGCAGATCCCCTTGGATCCGGCGTCTAGATGTATAACTGCATTCACGGTTCCAGGGCGGCCCTTGTATCATTATAAGGTCATGCCGTTTGGCCTTTTTAATGCCTCTCAAGGTCATTCCTGCGTCGCTTAGGAACGAAGTTTTCGTTTATTTGAACGACTTATTGCTGGTGTTAGATACGTTTGGAGGCCTCACGGCAAGCGTAGCTACAAGAAAGTCAGCCTTGTGGATTCAACGAAGAAGGCAACATCCCCAAGTCTGATTTTGGCAGGGGGGATTTTTTAAGAGACTGGTAGCCGAGCTAAGGTCGAAAGCAAAGTGGTTTGCCAACTGCGTTGCATGGGCAGCCAAAGTCTCGCTCCTACAGTGTGTTTTGGAGTCAGTCAATATTGGCTCCCTCTGGGGGTGAGTTAGGGTGAAGAGCAGTACTCGTTGCTCATAACATATTCTTTCTAACGGTGGCATATTATCGGGTGGTGTAACGGTTGCGGTTGGACAGTCCAGATCCTGGGTCGGCTACTGCTATGGTGCTCGGGCATATCGCATGCAATAGCCTTGGGCCAATTAGCGATGCAGGTCATAGCATATTTGGGGTGGGTGCATGCAAGCTCGATTTAAGGAAGAGCTGATCGAAGCTTTCGTACGTGCTGTGCAGCGCATCGCAACGAAGGTTTTGAAACGGAGCGTTGAGAAGTGCAAAAGCACGATCTCGTTCTCTTTTGGAAATTTGAATCGGTGCAGCCGGTGATTATCTCCGCCTCGGTAACAAATATATATTTTAAATCGACCACGTGCAAGAACCCAAAAAGAAAAAAAAACCCAAACCGAAAACGACAAAAGCAACTTCGAAAATCCCGTGCGAAATTAATAGCTGTGCGCCGAGAAAACTGGCAAGGCAACTACCCTGGCGTAAAGTGCCTATTTCCCTTGCCTCGCCACCAAGTGTTTTTTTTTTGCAAAGCCGGGCGTCCCACATCTCTGCCAGGAGCGACAACACTCTTGTCTCCATGGAAAAGACGGAAAAACGGTATGTTAAAGTGCACTGTATGGAAAAATTAGATTTTTTCTTAGCCCTCGTGGTTTTGTTTCTGTATCGCCCATAGGGCCCTGGCCACGAGCGGTAGCCCACCCAGCTCTTCCAAAGTTCTGCCCCCACACCAAACTCCCAACTTTGCCGGGAGTACTCTTCGGGAGCCGACCTTGGTGTGGGGCCGAAATTTTTCTCCTTTGGAAATCGTTGGAAAAGTTGACCTGCCCGGTTACATAACCTCCACCGGCCATAACCTTTGCGCCATCCATAACTTTCGCGCAGGCTCCATGCGCCTTGCAGTTGCGGTGCATAGAGGGCATAGAGATCACCCCTCCCCGTATGCTCCGCTAACTCGCTTTCTGCGACGGCCTAGAAGAAGCCGCTACGGATCCGGACAAGATTTTGTAGCATAGTTTAATTTTCATTTTTTGGGTTCATTATGAGCCCCTTTATTCCAATGTAACTTTCATTAACTCTGCGTCACAAAACTAAATTTATTTTGCTGGATGGACAAAAAAAACTTAATAATAGTAAAAAAAAAAATAAAAATTATAGCAAAAAAAAAACCAAAACCTGTTGAATATTCCCACCCTTTTTTACAAATCCTATCCGACATGGGCACACATTAACATTGTTTCCACAGCTCCACAACGAAAGGCGTCTTTCAGCGAGTGACCACTGTACTGAAGCTGTAAGTGACCCAATTTCACTTTTCTCCGCCGGTATACGTATCATAAAAGGGCTAGCGCAGCGGCCAGCCCCTGTGGATAAGAGAGCGCAACGCTTGCGGTCAAAACACTGTGATGGACCTATTTCAGGCTGAGGTAAGCTCAGTCACGTCCAGGGGTCAATCCACAAGAAATTTGTAGAAGTAGATGGAACTTTCAGGGAAACGTCGGGGTTGGCCTTTCGCAGAGAGTGTGGATCGGGGCTAGGGCGAGTACTGCTCGTCGTGTAAATTAAATGGTGTGCGTGGACTCGGGGTGGGGTAGTGCCGGTGCCTCGGCTAGTTGACATGAACTTACGTAATTTGATATCGTTCAGATGATGAGACACTTTATTACGAATATTTTAGCACTTTCTAATTCTTAGATTAGTACGATGGTTTTTGGTACAACGTCTGTACTCGGGGCCGGGATTTGGCGTAAGATCTCCTCTGGTTCTAGCCTGCGTCTATTTATACGCCTGTTGTTGCTGTTGCTGTTGTTGCTGCGATCGTGGCTTGACCTGGCTTTACTTCTTGTGTTTTGGCGACTCGGCGTATTAGCCGTTGGCTTTCGTCGCGAGCTTCCGCGGTGTCATCTTTTCGTGGTCGATGGCACCGGATCGGTCGCTTGGTCTGGAGTGGGGGAAGTCCGCGTGATCTGGTGTGTTTAGTTAGCGTTGTTGGAGTCGGCGCGTGTCGAGTAGTTATGTGTGGAGGGGGGGTGTTGGTAAATAATATCTGCGGAGTGTTGTAACTTAGTAGTAGGTTTATGTTTATCATACGTTGGGGGAAGGATTGTATCGAGCACTTTTATGTTTGTTACAACACTCGAAGCTCTTCGTTCTCGTAGTTGCCAATTGCCAATTAAGCTTGCATTGCTCGCATCCATGCAAATCGCTAATCCATTAAAACGTAGCCGACAAATACACTAACCGACAAAGAAAAAAAACCTCACAAAAAGAAAAAACTTCTAATTTTTATTTAAGTTTAGCTTTGGACCTTCATTGCGGATCGCTGGTCTGACGTCCGATGCTTTTAATAATTTTTTCTGATTTTTATTTTTCTTTATATATATTTTAATATCATTATATCTAATATCCTATATCATATTCATATACCCTATCGTTTATATATACCTATGTATATCTATAACTTTTCTCGCTATTCTTTAGTGATAAATTCAAGTTTTTTGTTTCAATTCAATTAATTTTTTTCTATCATCGATTTGCCTACTGGTTGAAATTAAAGACTTGTGTTATTTTCGGTAGGGAAACTAGTGTTTGCTATTTTTTTTCTGATTATGCTGCAAAATGTCTAGTTTTAAGTACCGAATAGACTTATAATTTCCTATTGACCTGGTGACGTAATGGGGAAAGGTGAGAATTATAGTGATTTCCAGAACCTTCTCACAGCTGGAAATCATGGAAGGGTGGGTACAGAATCGTGTGGGTCGACTACCATCTCAGACGAAAGCCCCTAGTACTTTCGGGTACGCCATAGGTATGATTGTGCCGTTTAGTTTTGCAGTGCAGATCATTAGGAATAAGTATTTCAGAGATTGTGGCAAAGGTTTTTTTGCAGGATTTTCTAAGTCGCACAGCTGAACGAATATTGATTTTGTAAAAGTTCATTTATCCATAGATTTATAGCCTATACCTGAAACGACGCCTAGTTAATGTATCTGTAGAATTTTGAGGTAATTTTATGTTAAGTGCCTTTAATCAGGCTTCGGACCAGTGCTGCCAACTTTTTATAAGAAAAAAAGCGGTTTCTAACTTGAAGAGAACAAAATAAAAAATAAAAAATGAAAATTAAAAAAGAATAAACCAAAAAGCGTAAATAATGGTGTTAACAATTTTGTATTAAAGTGATATTTAGTATTTATTTAATATTATTTTCATTAACTCATCCAGTTCTGTGGGGCTAGCTTCTGATTCGCATTTGTACGACATGGTCGTACCAATCATGTAATTATGTGGCACTTCGTTGTCAAAACAGCATTTTCCAAGTCTTCGCAAGCCATACCTGTATATTTAAATAAAAACTAGTAAACCTAATTCTGTTTTTATACGGTCTTTTTTTACACGGTTTGGAAATGGCACGGTTAGAAAATACAAAATTTTAAAGTTTTAACACGATTCTATTCCATTTAGCACGGTTTAACATCTTCAACTTGCCAGGAGCTGTTTGGTCTTCGGTAAACGAGTCTAGTAACCTAGTGCCCATGTCACGACATGACTTTGTTGACGGCTTGCTTGACCTATCCCTGTCTCAAGTCAACCATGTGAAAAATTCCTTGGGTCGATTGCTTGATCTGTGCTTTGTATCGGATCTGACCTTAGTGTTGTTAAGCCGAGCCCTTCCGCTCACTATACCTAAAGACGCCTACCATCCTACTTTCGAAGTGTCGCTAGATATAGGACCAACTGTATTGGATCGGTCGAGTAGGCTACCTGAACGTGTCCGCTGCTTTCGCAAATCCGAGTTTGCGAAGCTTAATAACCTCATTAGGGATTTTTATTGGGCCGCTTTGTACTTGTGCACTGATGTCATTAAAGGCACAACCATTTTTTAAAATGCTCTTGGCACATTTTTTGATTCTTGTATCCCGCTTTCTTGTCCGATTAGATCTGGAAAACCCCCTTGGTTTACCAAAGAGTTATCCAGCCCAAAAACTTAAAATCAGGACTTTATACAAAATTTCAAGAAGTTGATTCTCCTACTTCTCACTCTCACTATGTAATAGCTCGGTCAAACTATCATTTTGTAATACGTCGGCAAATAATTGCCGATCTTTTTGCCCAATTTTTTCAACCACCTATTCTGAGGAAAGCTACTCTGGTCATCCGTACCCATACGGTTTACCGAGGTCGAACGGCACTTTCAGTCCCTTGTTAAATGAATGTTCTCTACTTCATGATCTTCGACCAGTTTAGCCGGTGTTTTCACCGGGTCCAGACGGGGTTTCAGGTTGTGTACTCAGATACTGCGCCGAGGCTCTCGGTGGATCCTTGCTTAAACTATTCACCCTGTCCATTGATTTTTCTTGCTTCCCCCCCATCTGGAAGGAATCGTTTATAATTCCTTTCCATAAAAAGGTAGCAAAGTTATCCGCTATTCCCAAAATGTTTGAAAAGGTTTTAACTCCGCAATTGCAACATCTCTGCAAGTCACTTATATCTCCAACTCAGCATGGATTGATAAGGCGGTGATCAACCACCACGAACTTGGCACTGTTTACCTCTTTCATTATTAAAGGCTTTCAAGGTTACTTACAGACGGATGTTATTTACATCGACTTTAGTAAAGCACTCGACTCTGTAAACCGTTCCCTTTTAGGGCATACACTCGACCTTTTAGGGTTTCCGCCCGACCTCCTGAGATAAATTTCTAGCTATCTTTGTTCCAGGTCGCAAAGATTCCTCTTCAAAAACTCCCTCTCTTCACCAGTAAAGGTTTCTTCGGGAGTACCACAGGACAGCCATCTAAGTCCCTTACTCTTCACACTCTTAATTAATGACTTGCCTTCGGTATTAACATACTCTCGAGTACTTATGTATGCGGATCATGTTAAGCTGTGTGTCCAGTATAAGGACATTTCATTTCATTCTCGCTTGCAATCCAATCTCAAAAACTTTCAGTCATAGTGTTGTGCAAACTTAATGCCTCGAAATCCAAAGTTATGACATTTCACCGTTCTAGCCCCTTCTTGGCTCCCTATACCCTATTTGGTGGTTCTCTTGAGAATTATACCCTGGTGGATGATCTTGGTTTTATGTTAGACCCCAAGTTAAAGTTTTCTGAACACATTTCTACCATGGTAAATAAGGCCATGGGCGTGCTTGAGTTTATAAAGAAGGAAAGGAATTTGACGACCCCTATATAACAAAGACTCTCTATACCTCGCTTGATCGCCCGATCCTAGAATATGGCTCCTGTGTATGGTGCCCTCAGTACAAAGTACACCAGGACCGTATAGAATCATTACAGAAAAACTTTTTACTCTTTGCTCTGAGGGGCCTTATCTGGGATGCGGGTGTGAGACTTCCATCTTACTCTAGTAGACTGCTATTAGTAAACCGAAATGCTTAGTGTGATTTTTATGCACAACTTGATCAGAGGTGACATAGACAGCCCTGATCTGTTGAGCCGCATAAAGTTGACGATTCCTATTAGACTTACTATAAATTTTATACCGTTGTTCCTTCCACTTTGTAGATCGAATTATTCCTTGCATGAACCGTTGAGGGTCTTATGCTCGGATTATAATTCCCTCAGCCTCAGCCTATCCACCACTAATTCTCTTCCTCTTATTAAATTAATACTCCTTACACACCTTTCTAGTAATCAGTAATTGTAGTGGTATTTGTATTTTGAATGCATGCCTAGTTCTCTTAGTAAGTTAAGTGTTTATTTTCCTCGAATATTAGTCTAACAGCTATCTTTCCTGGATGCTCGCGTAACAGCCTTCTGCTGGTTTCAGACGGGCCACTTGACGGTGTAGTAATTGCATCGCCTCTTGCAAGATGCAGTCATTGCATGTCAACGTCTAAGAAAATAACAACACAAATAGATAAAAACAGATACAGCTCACAAGCAGCTAGAAATCAAACGAAAAAAAGAGAGAGCATAAAGCGAATAAGTATGTACATATTTGTTTCTCTTTCGTTTTTTGCGTATATATGCTTGTATGTAACAAGCAAATTTGCTGGTCAGAGTAATTCTAGATAGCAACAATTTAGGGGAATTCCCTTTTAGTGGAAAATTAAGGGAATTACATTTTTGAAATAGAAATATGTTAGTATTTTGTGAACTATCAATGCAATCAGACGTGTTTGGTAAAGACATTTTTGTTCACGTAAATTTGTTTTTCCAACGTTTCCTAATTGTTTCCCTAATTTTAATAGGTTCTAGAGACATGGAACCAATCACGTATTTTTACATACGATCAATGTCTTTTTTTACACGGTTTTTTCACGAACCAATCTACCATGTAAAAACCGAATTAGGTGTAATATCCTTTCACTGACAATACAACTTTACCTTATGCACAGAATGCTATTCGTCCTGCTTAGTTTCCTGGAATTCCTTAGTTTTGAACCTGATGAACCAGATGAACCTGGCGTAATACCCCGTAATTTCCGCGTTTAACCACGATAATGATAGCATTTGCAGTGCAACAGGTGCCAGGTCAAAAAGTAAGCTGTTTTCATCAGAATCTTTATAGAAGTAAGCCTCCTAAACCTAGTGCTGTCGCTGATGTTTTTCGCCTTTATTAAATTAAATAAATATCGCTATATTTGCATTCAATTTCTGAATATTTTCAATTTAAGGTAATCAAAAATGTTGCTTTTCCATTTTTCTTAGCGCACAAGATTTTGTTGGCGGAAAAAAGTAAACCTGTTTTAGAATTTCTAAATTATCTGCTAAACTAGTGGTGGTATTGGCAAACATCGTTAAAAAAGAATGATGAACCGGCCACTGTATGTAACCGGTACCACATCAAAACTGCTAAAAAAAACTTAAACAAATTTATAAAAAATCCCGCATTTCCGCTTCCCGCAATTGACAAATTTTTCCCGCATTTGGTCTTCAAAAAAAGGCAGATATGACGGGAAAAAGGGTAATCGGCAGCACTAGTTGGTACAGTTACCTCGGGTGCACGTATAGAGAAGTTCGCGTTGTTTCTGAGTGACGACAGTTGACGTTCGCCTTGTTGTTTTTGTTGCTGCCGAGCGCGATTTTGGGTAATTTTTTTTTAATTGCTTGCAGATATTGTGCTCTTACACGTTGGAATTTGTTCGTCCAAGATTTAATATTTGATCGATTTTTATTAGAATCTATAGCACTAATTAATAATTTTCATGGGCAACACGATCACAAGTACCAGTGCATACCCTAAGCGTCTTTGCGCGAATTATTTTCCAGGTAATGACAATATAATTTTATCACCTGGCGGAGCGATATAAAACACGTCTGATGTTGTTGCTTTCTACATTTCTTAGCATTGCATTGTACCACGGTGTGGCCTTGTTGCATGGCGATGCAGACTTTGCGCATTCGAACATTTGCATTACTGCCAGCTGACTAAATGGACTGCAATCTGTCAACAAATGGTCTTTCACATTGCATTAATTGCTTTGTTTGTTTTTGGCATTTTCAGTACGCTCTGATTATGATGCTTACTTGGCACAGCTTTCTGCTTCTGAGTTGGTTTTCCCGCTTCTTCTGCCGAAAGATGCTGAGATGCCTGAGATTACTCAATTTGTTGCAGTCAGTCCAAAGTGTCAGCTTCTTTTAATCGAGCTGTTACTCTGTTCAAGGCGAGACAAATAATTATCGTATTTGAGATGTTTTTATCAACGCCTATCGACAACAATGAACCATATATCGATGAGGCGGTATCGATTAGGTTCTTTAAGAACGATCTGGATTGCTGGGCTATTTTGGGAAGACTAAAAAGTGAGCAATGTGATTTATGAAGATCAGACATTTGTTATTATAGAAAGTTTTTAAGCTAGCTATGGCTTTCTCATAGTTACTGTCGATTACGTAGAGCAACGTAGCAACGTAGAGCAATTACCAACGCTTCACCAGAGAGACAAGAAAGTAAAATTTTGAACTTTGCCATAATTGGAATGCTTTCGTCATTATGAACCAAATAAATAAACTCAAATAAACTATGAAGTATTTGAATTCCAAAAACTGTCCGCTGAACTGTGGCGGTGATAGGTTCTAAAGCAGAGCACGAGTTGGGGCCCCAGATGCAAATACTGAAGGCTTTGTGTCGCATTTGTAACATACAACCCATGAGAGGTGTAACGTGCAACCACGATGTAGCCAAGATGGTCCTCTCAGCTTGGAGCGGCACGCTGTCAATCTTCGGCCACGAGTGTGGTGTTCTTTTGTTATTGCTCCTAAGCTAAGGCCTACCCTATTACTATCTTAAATTTATGCGTGTCAATAAGCTATTTAAAGCCGGACGGAAAGCACAAAGCTTAAAACGAAAGACAATGACTGCACTTGGAAACGGACAACGAAAAGAATTCCTCAGCTATTCATGAGGAGTGATGTTTGCCCACCCTACTTTGGTCTTGTAGTGCCCGGTAATGCATGATTTGCCACAAGACCCCTTACATTATGCGGGACCTACAGGGGCTTGCTGCAGGAGATCAAACACTAAAGCTTCTATTCACACATTATAAACGTTTAGTCATTGCTTATGACTATAATTTTAGGTCCCCTGTAATTTAGAGTAATCATAAGTTTTTCCCTTCCCCGAGTATTGGCCACGTCTTAATTATAAATCAGTAGAGAAAAGTAAAGTAAATAAATAAATAAGGCTTAGGTTTAGATATGTCTAAGAACAGATGATTTTAATAAAATGAAAGCAAAAAAAAAATACAAGAAAATTTAATATGAGCATCCGCTGTGCATAGCGATTCACCAAAAGAGAAGGTGTGATGCACGAGACATGTAGGGAAAAGAATCAAGAGGAGAGCAATCACCTATGACTATTTGATACCCTCTCTCTTCATCTCACCAATTGGGTGTGCGCCCATGACAAACTTGCAGAGAAATCGCCACGCAAAAAGGTGGAAGATAATTTATTTATTTAACTAAAAAAACGTCTTACAGGAACCTCCATCGACGAAGCGCTTCCGATTTGGGTTTCTGAAAAGTAAAAAAAAAGCCAAGTTTAACTGTGATTTTCTATCTCTTATTTCCCCGTCCGTCCTCATGCCCCTTTGCATTCCTCTGCGCTCAGTTTCGCATTCCTCTTTGCGGATCACCGGTACTTATCGAGCACCGGTGTGTGGGGGCTCGGCTTAAGAGGCAAAGTTAGGTGGAGAAAGAAGGAAAGAGATAGAGAGAGAAAGAAGCCTAACTGAAGGGAGACAATAAAAAGGACCGGCTGAAAATGCTTAGAGCATAGGCTGTGTTATGCTATTTTTGTTTTTATCATATTTTGCGTTCTATTGGAGCTGGCTGGATTTCGGTGACAAATTTCTGCTTTGCTCCGCCACTAATTTCCACTAGCCGCAGAACACTTCTTTTTTCTCGGCCTCCTCCCCTACGCACGGGGTATGGACGCATACGCGGAGCGATGCAATTAACCGACGCGGCTGCCGTCTGCCGGGCACTAGTTGGCCTCCTCTCTTGCTCGAAGGCGAAGTGAGCGACGACCCAAGCGACGACCCAAAGCTCCGGCGAATTTCTGTAAATTGCAGCTGGTTGTCGCGGAAGACGAGACTCCTCCAAATTCCAACTTAGGGCAAATTGCAGACGCATGGAACACTTTCGCTCGGCTGTTTTTTTTTTTCTCAACTTACCCAAACGGGTGCCCCGTCGAAAGTGTGTATATCACTAGCTAACGCCTAACTGCCCTGGCATATAATTCACTTATTTTTTTTACTGATTTTAATGAGTTTCTATCATTTTTTTTAATATTGTAATCAGGCTGCCTCTTTAGAGGATACTTGTTGAACTTGGAATGCTGTAATGGCGTCCAATTACATCTATTTGTAATTTTTCTTCTTGTCGAACTTCGACTTCGAACCCGCTCTCCTTTCGACGAGGAAGTTTGACCTGGCTCTGACTCACTCTCTGATCCCAGAATCAGGACTTTATACAAAATTTCAAGAAGTTGATTCTCCTACTTCTCACTCTCACTATGTAATAGCTCGGTCAAACTATCATTTTGTAATACGTCGGCAAATAATTGCCGATCTTTTTGCCCAATTTTTTCAACCACCTATTCTGAGGAAAGCTACTCTGGTCATCCGTACCCATACGGTTTACCGAGGTCGAACGGCACTTTCAGTCCCTTGTTAAATGAATGTTCTCTACTTCATGATCTTCGACCAGTTTAGCCGGTGTTTTCACCGGGTCCAGACGGGGTTTCAGGTTGTGTACTCAGATACTGCGCCGAGGCTCTCGGTGGATCCTTGCTTAAACTATTCACCCTGTCCATTGATTTTTCTTGCTTCCCCCCGATCTGGAAGGAATCGTTTATAATTCCTTTCCATAAAAAGGTAGCAAAGTTATCCGCTATTCCCAAAATGTTTGAAAAGGTTTTAACTCCGCAATTGCAACATCTCTGCAAGTCACTTATATCTCCAACTCAGCATGGATTGATAAGGCGGTGATCAACCACCACGAACTTGGCACTGTTTACCTCTTTCATTATTAAAGGCTTTCAAGGTTACTTACAGACGGATGTTATTTACATCGACTTTAGTAAAGCACTCGACTCTGTAAACCGTTCCCTTTTAGGGCATACACTCGACCTTTTAGGGTTTCCGCCCGACCTCCTGAGATAAATTTCTAGCTATCTTTGTTCCAGGTCGCAAAGATTCCTCTTCAAAAACTCCCTCTCTTCACCAGTAAAGGTTTCTTCGGGAGTACCACAGGACAGCCATCTAAGTCCCTTACTCTTCACACTCTTAATTAATGACTTGCCTTCGGTATTAACATACTCTCGAGTACTTATGTATGCGGATCATGTTAAGCTGTGTGTCCAGTATAAGGACATTTCATTTCATTCTCGCTTGCAATCCAATCTCAAAAACTTTCAGTCATAGTGTTGTGCAAACTTAATGCCTCGAAATCCAAAGTTATGACATTTCACCGTTCTAGCCCCTTCTTGGCTCCCTATACCCTATTTGGTGGTTCTCTTGAGAATTATACCCTGGTGGATGATCTTGGTTTTATGTTAGACCCCAAGTTAAAGTTTTCTGAACACATTTCTACCATGGTAAATAAGGCCATGGGCGTGCTTGAGTTTATAAAGAAGGAAAGGAATTTGACGACCCCTATATAACAAAGACTCTCTATACCTCGCTTGATCGCCCGATCCTAGAATATGGCTCCTGTGTATGGTGCCCTCAGTACAAAGTACACCAGGACCGTATAGAATCATTACAGAAAAACTTTTTACTCTTTGCTCTGAGGGGCCTTATCTGGGATGCGGGTGTGAGACTTCCATCTTACTCTAGTAGACTGCTATTAGTAAACCGAAATGCTTAGTGTGATTTTTATGCACAACTTGATCAGAGGTGACATAGACAGCCCTGATCTGTTGAGCCGCATAAAGTTGACGATTCCTATTAGACTTACTATAAATTTTATACCGTTGTTCCTTCCACTTTGTAGATCGAATTATTCCTTGCATGAACCGTTGAGGGTCTTATGCTCGGATTATAATTCCCTCAGCCTCAGCCTATCCACCACTAATTCTCTTCCTCTTATTAAATTAATACTCCTTACACACCTTTCTAGTAATCAGTAATTGTAGTGGTATTTGTATTTTGAATGCATGCCTAGTTCTCTTAGTAAGTTAAGTGTTTATTTTCCTCGAATATTAGTCTAACAGCTATCTTTCCTGGATGCTCGCGTAACAGCCTTCTGCTGGTTTCAGACGGGCCACTTGACGGTGTAGTAATTGCATCGCCTCTTGCAAGATGCAGTCATTGCATGTCAACGTCTAAGAAAATAACAACACAAATAGATAAAAACAGATACAGCTCACAAGCAGCTAGAAATCAAACGAAAAAAAGAGAGAGCATAAAGCGAATAAGTATGTACATATTTGTTTCTCTTTCGTTTTTTGCGTATATATGCTTGTATGTAACAAGCAAATTTGCTGGTCAGAGTAATTCTAGATAGCAACAATTTAGGGGAATTCCCTTTTAGTGGAAAATTAAGGGAATTACATTTTTGAAATAGAAATATGTTAGTATTTTGTGAACTATCAATGCAATCAGACGTGTTTGGTAAAGACATTTTTGTTCACGTAAATTTGTTTTTCCAACGTTTCCTAATTGTTTCCCTAATTTTAATAGGTTCTAGAGACATGGAACCAATCACGTATTTTTACATACGATCAATGTCTTTTTTTACACGGTTTTTTCACGAACCAATCTACCATGTAAAAACCGAATTAGGTGTAATATCCTTTCACTGACAATACAACTTTACCTTATGCACAGAATGCTATTCGTCCTGCTTAGTTTCCTGGAATTCCTTAGTTTTGAACCTGATCAACCAGATGAACCTGGCGTAATACCCCGTAATTTCCGCGTTTAACCACGATAATGATAGCATTTGCAGTGCAACAGGTGCCAGGTCAAAAAGTAAGCTGTTTTCATCAGAATCTTTATAGAAGTAAGCCTCCTAAACCTAGTGCTGTCGCTGATGTTTTTCGCCTTTATTAAATTAAATAAATATCGCTATATTTGCATTCAATTTCTGAATATTTTCAATTTAAGGTAATCAAAAATGTTGCTTTTCCATTTTTCTTAGCGCACAAGATTTTGTTGGCGGAAAAAAGTAAACCTGTTTTAGAATTTCTAAATTATCTGCTAAACTAGTGGTGGTATTGGCAAACATCGTTAAAAAAGAATGATGAACCGGCCACTGTATGTAACCGGTACCACATCAAAACTGCTAAAAAAAACTTAAACAAATTTATAAAAAATCCCGCATTTCCGCTTCCCGCAATTGACAAATTTTTCCCGCATTTGGTCTTCAAAAAAAGGCAGATATGACGGGAAAAAGGGTAATCGGCAGCACTAGTTGGTACAGTTACCTCGGGTGCACGTATAGAGAAGTTCGCGTTGTTTCTGAGTGACGACAGTTGACGTTCGCCTTGTTGTTTTTGTTGCTGCCGAGCGCGATTTTGGGTAATTTTTTTTTAATTGCTTGCAGATATTGTGCTCTTACACGTTGGAATTTGTTCGTCCAAGATTTAATATTTGATCGATTTTTATTAGAATCTATAGCACTAATTAATAATTTTCATGGGCAACACGATCACAAGTACCAGTGCATACCCTAAGCGTCTTTGCGCGAATTATTTTCCAGGTAATGACAATATAATTTTATCACCTGGCGGAGCGATATAAAACACGTCTGATGTTGTTGCTTTCTACATTTCTTAGCATTGCATTGTACCACGGTGTGGCCTTGTTGCATGGCGATGCAGACTTTGCGCATTCGAACATTTGCATTACTGCCAGCTGACTAAATGGACTGCAATCTGTCAACAAATGGTCTTTCACATTGCATTAATTGCTTTGTTTGTTTTTGGCATTTTCAGTACGCTCTGATTATGATGCTTACTTGGCACAGCTTTCTGCTTCTGAGTTGGTTTTCCCGCTTCTTCTGCCGAAAGATGCTGAGATGCCTGAGATTACTCAATTTGTTGCAGTCAGTCCAAAGTGTCAGCTTCTTTTAATCGAGCTGTTACTCTGTTCAAGGCGAGACAAATAATTATCGTATTTGAGATGTTTTTATCAACGCCTATCGACAACAATGAACCATATATCGATGAGGCGGTATCGATTAGGTTCTTTAAGAACGATCTGGATTGCTGGGCTATTTTGGGAAGACTAAAAAGTGAGCAATGTGATTTATGAAGATCAGACATTTGTTATTATAGAAAGTTTTTAAGCTAGCTATGGCTTTCTCATAGTTACTGTCGATTACGTAGAGCAACGTAGCAACGTAGAGCAATTACCAACGCTTCACCAGAGAGACAAGAAAGTAAAATTTTGAACTTTGCCATAATTGGAATGCTTTCGTCATTATGAACCAAATAAATAAACTCAAATAAACTATGAAGTATTTGAATTCCAAAAACTGTCCGCTGAACTGTGGCGGTGATAGGTTCTAAAGCAGAGCACGAGTTGGGGCCCCAGATGCAAATACTGAAGGCTTTGTGTCGCATTTGTAACATACAACCCATGAGAGGTGTAACGTGCAACCACGATGTAGCCAAGATGGTCCTCTCAGCTTGGAGCGGCACGCTGTCAATCTTCGGCCACGAGTGTGGTGTTCTTTTGTTATTGCTCCTAAGCTAAGGCCTACCCTATTACTATCTTAAATTTATGCGTGTCAATAAGCTATTTAAAGCCGGACGGAAAGCACAAAGCTTAAAACGAAAGACAATGACTGCACTTGGAAACGGACAACGAAAAGAATTCCTCAGCTATTCATGAGGAGTGATGTTTGCCCACCCTACTTTGGTCTTGTAGTGCCCGGTAATGCATGATTTGCCACAAGACCCCTTACATTATGCGGGACCTACAGGGGCTTGCTGCAGGAGATCAAACACTAAAGCTTCTATTCACACATTATAAACGTTTAGTCATTGCTTATGACTATAATTTTAGGTCCCCTGTAATTTAGAGTAATCATAAGTTTTTCCCTTCCCCGAGTATTGGCCACGTCTTAATTATAAATCAGTAGAGAAAAGTAAAGTAAATAAGTAAGAGGCTTAGGTTTAGATATGTCTAAGAACAGATGATTTTAATAAAATGAAAGCCAAAAAAAAATACAAGAAAATTTAATATGAGCATCCGCTGTGCATAGCGATTCACCAAAAGAGAAGGTGTGATGCACGAGACATGTAGGGAAAAGAATCAAGAGGAGAGCAATCACCTATGACTATTTGATACCCTCTCTCTTCATCTCACCAATTGGGTGTGCGCCCATGACAAACTTGCAGAGAAATCGCCACGCAAAAAGGTGGAAGATAATTTATTTATTTAACTAAAAAAACGTCTTACAGGAACCTCCATCGACGAAGCGCTTCCGATTTGGGTTTCTGAAAAGTAAAAAAAAAGCCAAGTTTAACTGTGATTTTCTATCTCTTATTTCCCCGTCCGTCCTCATGCCCCTTTGCATTCCTCTGCGCTCAGTTTCGCATTCCTCTTTGCGGATCACCGGTACTTATCGAGCACCGGTGTGTGGGGGCTCGGCTTAAGAGGCAAAGTTAGGTGGAGAAAGAAGGAAAGAGATAGAGAGAGAAAGAAGCCTAACTGAAGGGAGACAATAAAAAGGACCGGCTGAAAATGCTTAGAGCATAGGCTGTGTTATGCTATTTTTGTTTTTATCATATTTTGCGTTCTATTGGAGCTGGCTGGATTTCGGTGACAAATTTCTGCTTTGCTCCGCCACTAATTTCCACTAGCCGCAGAACACTTCTTTTTTCTCGGCCTCCTCCCCTACGCACGGGGTATGGACGCATACGCGGAGCGATGCAATTAACCGACGCGGCTGCCGTCTGCCGGGCACTAGTTGGCCTCCTCTCTTGCTCGAAGGCGAAGTGAGCGACGACCCAAGCGACGACCCAAAGCTCCGGCGAATTTCTGTAAATTGCAGCTGGTTGTCGCGGAAGACGAGACTCCTCCAAATTCCAACTTAGGGCAAATTGCAGACGCATGGAACACTTTCGCTCGGCTGTTTTTTTTTTTCTCAACTTACCCAAACGGGTGCCCCGTCGAAAGTGTGTATATCACTAGCTAACGCCTAACTGCCCTGGCATATAATTCACTTATTTTTTTTACTGATTTTAATGAGTTTCTATCATTTTTTTTAATATTGTAATCAGGCTGCCTCTTTAGAGGATACTTGTTGAACTTGGAATGCTGTAATGGCGTCCAATTACATCTATTTGTAATTTTTCTTCTTGTCGAACTTCGACTTCGAACCCGCTCTCCTTTCGACGAGGAAGTTTGACCTGGCTCTGACTCACTCTCTGATCCCAGAATCAGGACTTTATACAAAATTTCAAGAAGTTGATTCTCCTACTTCTCACTCTCACTATGTAATAGCTCGGTCAAACTATCATTTTGTAATACGTCGGCAAATAATTGCCGATCTTTTTGCCCAATTTTTTCAACCACCTATTCTGAGGAAAGCTACTCTGGTCATCCGTACCCATACGGTTTACCGAGGTCGAACGGCACTTTCAGTCCCTTGTTAAATGAATGTTCTCTACTTCATGATCTTCGACCAGTTTAGCCGGTGTTTTCACCGGGTCCAGACGGGGTTTCAGGTTGTGTACTCAGATACTGCGCCGAGGCTCTCGGTGGATCCTTGCTTAAACTATTCACCCTGTCCATTGATTTTTCTTGCTTCCCCCCGATCTGGAAGGAATCGTTTATAATTCCTTTCCATAAAAAGGTAGCAAAGTTATCCGCTATTCCCAAAATGTTTGAAAAGGTTTTAACTCCGCAATTGCAACATCTCTGCAAGTCACTTATATCTCCAACTCAGCATGGATTGATAAGGCGGTGATCAACCACCACGAACTTGGTAGAGTTTACCTCTTTCATTATTAAAGGCTTTCAAGGTTACTTACAGACGGATGTTATTTACATCGACTTTAGTAAAGCACTCGACTCTGTAAACCGTTCCCTTTTAGGGCATACACTCGACCTTTTAGGGTTTCCGCCCGACCTCCTGAGATAAATTTCTAGCTATCTTTGTTCCAGGTCGCAAAGATTCCTCTTCAAAAACTCCCTCTCTTCACCAGTAAAGGTTTCTTCGGGAGTACCACAGGACAGCCATCTAAGTCCCTTACTCTTCACACTCTTAATTAATGACTTGCCTTCGGTATTAACATACTCTCGAGTACTTATGTATGCGGATCATGTTAAGCTGTGTGTCCAGTATAAGGACATTTCATTTCATTCTCGCTTGCAATCCAATCTCAAAAACTTTCAGTCATAGTGTTGTGCAAACTTAATGCCTCGAAATCCAAAGTTATGACATTTCACCGTTCTAGCCCCTTCTTGGCTCCCTATACCCTATTTGGTGGTTCTCTTGAGAATTATACCCTGGTGGATGATCTTGGTTTTATGTTAGACCCCAAGTTAAAGTTTTCTGAACACATTTCTACCATGGTAAATAAGGCCATGGGCGTGCTTGAGTTTATAAAGAAGGAAAGGAATTTGACGACCCCTATATAACAAAGACTCTCTATACCTCGCTTGATCGCCCGATCCTAGAATATGGCTCCTGTGTATGGTGCCCTCAGTACAAAGTACACCAGGACCGTATAGAATCATTACAGAAAAACTTTTTACTCTTTGCTCTGAGGGGCCTTATCTGGGATGCGGGTGTGAGACTTCCATCTTACTCTAGTAGACTGCTATTAGTAAACCGAAATGCTTAGTGTGATTTTTATGCACAACTTGATCAGAGGTGACATAGACAGCCCTGATCTGTTGAGCCGCATAAAGTTGACGATTCCTATTAGACTTACTATAAATTTTATACCGTTGTTCCTTCCACTTTGTAGATCGAATTATTCCTTGCATGAACCGTTGAGGGTCTTATGCTCGGATTATAATTCCCTCAGCCTCAGCCTATCCACCACTAATTCTCTTCCTCTTATTAAATTAATACTCCTTACACACCTTTCTAGTAATCAGTAATTGTAGTGGTATTTGTATTTTGAATGCATGCCTAGTTCTCTTAGTAAGTTAAGTGTTTATTTTCCTCGAATATTAGTCGATCTTTCCTGGATGCTCGCGTAACAGCCTTCTGCTGGTTTCAGACGGGCCACTTGACGGTGTAGTAATTGCATCGCCTCTTGCAAGATGCAGTCATTGCATGTCAACGTCTAAGAAAATAACAACACAAATAGATAAAAACAGATAAAGCTCACAAGCAGCTAGAAATCAAACGAAAAAAAGAGAGAGCATAAAGCGAATAAGTATGTACATATTTGTTTCTCTTTCGTTTTTTGCGTATATATGCTTGTATGTAACAAGCAAATTTGCTGGTCAGAGTAATTCTAGATAGCAACAATTTAGGGGAATTCCCTTTTAGTGGAAAATTAAGGGAATTACATTTTTGAAATAGAAATATGTTAGTATTTTGTGAACTATCAATGCAATCAGACGTGTTTGGTAAAGACATTTTTGTTCACGTAAATTTGTTTTTCCAACGTTTCCTAATTGTTTACCTAATTTTAATAGGTTCTAGAGACATGGAACCAATCACGTATTTTTACATACGATCAATGTCTTTTTTTACACGGTTTTTTCACGAACCAATCTACCATGTAAAAACCGAATTAGGTGTAATATCCTTTCACTGACAATACAACTTTACCTTATGCACAGAATGCTATTCGTCCTGCTTAGTTTCCTGGAATTCCTTAGTTTTGAACCTGATGAACCAGATGAACCTGGCGTAATACCCCGTAATTTCCGCGTTTAACCACGATAATGATAGCATTTGCAGTGCAACAGGTGCCAGGTCAAAAAGTAAGCTGTTTTCATCAGAATCTTTATAGAAGTAAGCCTCCTAAACCTAGTGCTGTCGCTGATGTTTTTCGCCTTTATTAAATTAAATAAATATCGCTATATTTGCATTCAATTTCTGAATATTTTCAATTTAAGGTAATCAAAAATGTTGCTTTTCCATTTTTCTTAGCGCACAAGATTTTGTTGGCGGAAAAAAGTAAACCTGTTTTAGAATTTCTAAATTATCTGCTAAACTAGTGGTGGTATTGGCAAACATCGTTAAAAAAGAATGATGAACCGGCCACTGTATGTAACCGGTACCACATCAAAACTGCTAAAAAAAACTTAAACAAATTTATAAAAAATCCCGCATTTCCGCTTCCCGCAATTGACAAATTTTTCCCGCATTTGGTCTTCAAAAAAAGGCAGATATGACGGGAAAAAGGGTAATCGGCAGCACTAGTTGGTACAGTTACCTCGGGTGCACGTATAGAGAAGTTCGCGTTGTTTCTGAGTGACGACAGTTGACGTTCGCCTTGTTGTTTTTGTTGCTGCCGAGCGCGATTTTGGGTAATTTTTTTTTAATTGCTTGCAGATATTGTGCTCTTACACGTTGGAATTTGTTCGTCCAAGATTTAATATTTGATCGATTTTTATTAGAATCTATAGCACTAATTAATAATTTTCATGGGCAACACGATCACAAGTACCAGTGCATACCCTAAGCGTCTTTGCGCGAATTATTTTCCAGGTAATGACAATATAATTTTATCACCTGGCGGAGCGATATAAAACACGTCTGATGTTGTTGCTTTCTACATTTCTTAGCATTGCATTGTACCACGGTGTGGCCTTGTTGCATGGCGATGCAGACTTTGCGCATTCGAACATTTGCATTACTGCCAGCTGACTAAATGGACTGCAATCTGTCAACAAATGGTCTTTCACATTGCATTAATTGCTTTGTTTGTTTTTGGCATTTTCAGTACGCTCTGATTATGATGCTTACTTGGCACAGCTTTCTGCTTCTGAGTTGGTTTTCCCGCTTCTTCTGCCGAAAGATGCTGAGATGCCTGAGATTACTCAATTTGTTGCAGTCAGTCCAAAGTGTCAGCTTCTTTTAATCGAGCTGTTACTCTGTTCAAGGCGAGACAAATAATTATCGTATTTGAGATGTTTTTATCAACGCCTATCGACAACAATGAACCATATATCGATGAGGCGGTATCGATTAGGTTCTTTAAGAACGATCTGGATTGCTGGGCTATTTTGGGAAGACTAAAAAGTGAGCAATGTGATTTATGAAGATCAGACATTTGTTATTATAGAAAGTTTTTAAGCTAGCTATGGCTTTCTCATAGTTACTGTCGATTACGTAGAGCGCCCTAACAATTACCAACGCTTCACCAGAGAGACAAGAAAGTAAAATTTTTAACTTTGCCATAATTGGAATGCTTTCGTCATTATGAACCAAATAAATAAACTCAAATAAACTATGAAGTATTTAAATTCCAAAAACTGTCCGCTGAACTGTGGCGGTGATAGGTTCTAAAGCAGAGCACGAGTTGGGGCCCCAGATGCAAATACTGAAGGCTTTGTGTCGCATTTGTAACATACAACCCATGAGAGGTGTAACGTGCAACCACGATGTAGCCAAGATGGTCCTCTCAGCTTGGAGCGGCACGCTGTCAATCTTCGGCCACGAGTGTGGTGTTCTTTTGTTATTGCTCCTAAGCTAAGGCCTACCCTATTACTATCTTAAATTTATGCGTGTCAATAAGCTATTTAAAGCCGGACGGAAAGCACAAAGCTTAAAACGAAAGACAATGACTGCACTTGGAAACGGACAACGAAAAGAATTCCTCAGCTATTCATGAGGAGTGATGTTTGCCCACCCTACTTTGGTCTTGTAGTGCCCGGTAATGCATGATTTGCCACAAGACCCCTTACATTATGCGGGACCTACAGGGGCTTGCTGCAGGAGATCAAACACTTAAGCTTCTATTCACACATTATAAACGTTAAGTCATTGCTTATGACTATAATTTTAGGTCCCCTGTAATTTAGAGTAATCAGAAGTTTTTCCCTTCCCCGAGTATTGGCCACGTCTTAATTATAAATCAGTAGAGAAAAGTAAAGTAAATAAGTAAGAGGCTTAGGTTTAGATATGTCTAAGAACAGATGATTTTAATAAAATGAAAGCAAAAAAAAAATACAAGAAAATTTAATATGAGCATCCGCTGTGCATAGCGATTCACCAAAAGAGAAGGTGTGATGCACGAGACATGTAGGGAAAAGAATCAAGAGGAGAGCAATCACCTATGACTATTTGATACCCTCTCTCTTCATCTCACCAATTGGGTGTGCGCCCATGACAAACTTGCAGAGAAATCGCCACGCAAAAATGTGGAAGATAATTTATTTACATACATATCTAATTACAAAAACGACTTACAGGAACCTCCATCGACGAAGCGCTTCCCATTTGGGTTTCTGAAAAGTAAAAAAAAAGAACACACAATTCGCCTTGAGCACACCCAAAAAAAAAGTGAAACGAAAACCGAGCGGCTCAGGCAGGTCGAGCTAAGTTTAACTGTGATTTTCTATCTCTTTTCTCCCCGTCCGTCCTCATGCCCCTTTGCATTCCTCTGCGCTCAGTTTCGCATTCCTCTTTGCGGATCACCGGTACTTATCGAGCACCGGTGTGTGGGGGCTCGGCTTAAGAGGCAAAGTTAGGTGGAGAAAGAAGGAAAGAGATAGAGAGAGAAAGAAGCCTAACTGAAGGGGGACCGGCTAAAATGCTTAGAGCATAGGCTGTGTTATGCTATTTTTGTTTTTATCATATTTTGCGTTCTATTGGAGCTTGCTGGATTTCGGTGACAAATTTCTGCTTTGCTCCGCCACTAATTTCCACTAGCCGCAGAACACTTCTTTTTTCTCGGCCTCCTCCCCTACGCACGGGGTATGGACGCATACGCGGAGCGATGCAATAAACCGACGCGGCTGCCGTCTGCCGGGCACTAGTTGGCTTTCTCTCTTGCTCGAAGGCGAAGTGAGCGACGACCCAAGCGACGACCCAAAGCTCCGGCGAATTTCTGTAAATTGCAGCTGGTTGTCGCGGAAGACGAGACTCCTCCAAATTCCAACTTAGGGCAAATTGCAGACGCATGGAACACTTTCGCTCGGCTGTTTTTTTTTTCTCAACTTACCCAAACGGGTGCCCCGTCGAAAGTGTGTATATCACTAGCTAACGCCTCACTGCCTGGGATATAATTCACTTTGTTTTTTACTGATTTTAATGGGTTTCTATCTTCTTTTTTTTAATATTGTAATCAGGCTGCCACTTTAGAGGGTACTTGTTGAACACCACTTGACGCTGCCGACCAAGCTTGGAATGCTGCAATGGCGTCCAATTACATCTATTTGTAATTTTTCTTCTTTTCGAACTTCGACTTCGAGCCCGCTCTCCTTTCGACGAGAAAGTTTGACCTGGCTCTGACTCACTCTCTGATCCCAGACCCTCGTTGCCAACTGTTAGAGAGAATTTTCTCTTTCCGCTCGTTAGAAGGTGCCTAATTTTCGGCGGACCCCAAAAATCCTAGGCCTCCTCACAGCAGCTACAAGGTACCTCACCGTACAGAGGTGTTAGTATAACCGTGCGCTTTCCGGCTTTGCTCTGGCCGGCTGGGCTGGCTTATAGGGGAATATGCCGTCGGTTATTTTTCTCATTGATCACCAACAAATACGAAAGTTCGCGTACAAAGGAATGCGGTTTGGGGAAAGGGGAACCTCGGTACAGCGGGCAAAACAGATGGATAAAGCGAGAGGAAAAGAACTGCAGTCAGATCGGGGTGGGTACTAGGCGATGTTCGGTCTTGGGCTGCATGCGATAAGCGGCATACGGCAAACGAGATCCCTCCCAAAACCGTTCCGGTAAGAGTCTGCTGCCTAAGTTCAGGTGCGGGTCCGCACCTAAAGTAAGTTTATTCACGGAAGAACCCCGAAATATAGGTATATTTCATTATATTCATATTCTAATATTAATTTCTGCGTATTTCAATCCGCAATTTGCATGTAAGACTATGGGAAACTAACTTAAGAAATTATGATTATAGGTAAGGGTAGATGTTGATCAATGTACTTATAAGTATCAAGTTACTTAAAAATATAAAAGAGCTAATTATATTATAAATTGGGAAAATGAATAAAGATAAGGAAATAAAAATGTTACAGGCTAGAGGGAAAGGGTATGCGATATTGTGGGCACCAAACACGCGATGGGCATGTCTCGACGGAATGCGAAAGATGACTATCTCCAGCAGTATTTTCCCTCATAGGGAGTTTCACCACCGCGGGAAGTCGTCACACCTTCGAGAGTTTACTCTCACGGGGCTGATCGTGCCTCATTGTGTGTGTTTTCATCATTCTGACTATAATAATAATGAGATCTGGAGCAGATTCTGCAGTCTAGAAGATATTGTCATTCTATACGATTCTACGTTTTTTTGTTTTCTCGTATCTTTAAATATATATATTATGGGGTCGGAAATGCTTCCTTCTTGACGTTACACACATCCACTTTCACCACAAATCTAATATACTCTATACTCTATACCCTATACTCATGTTGAGTATCGGGTATAAAAAAAACGAACGTCAGAACGTACGAGTGGGAACTGCGATGTCCCCAAGAACTAGGGGGCCCGGGAAGGTACTCACCCTGATTAGGGAACCCTGATGTAAAACTGTGGGCCAATTCTACTTTTATAAATCCTCTCTTTTCTTCCAATTCTTGGACGTTGACAAGAGGCAAGAGGCGATGCAATTACTGCACCGTCAAGTGGCCCGTCTGAAACCAGCAGAAGGCTGTTACGCGAGCATGCAGGAAAGATAGCTGTTAGACTAATATTCGTGGAAAATCAGCACTAAAATTACTAAGAGAACTAGGCATGCATTCAAAAAACAAATACCACTACAATTACTAATTACTAGAAATGTGTGTTAGGATTAGTAATTTAAAAAGAGCAAGAGAATAGTGGTGGATATAATATGGCTGAGGGAATTATAATCCGAGCATAAGACCCTAAACGGTTCATGCTAGGAATAATTCGATCTACAAAGTGGAAGGAACAACAGTATAAAATTTCTAGTAAGTCTAATAGGAATCGTGAAGTTTATGCGGCTCAACAGATCAGGGCTGTTTATGTCACCCCTGATCAAGTTGTGCATAAAAATCACACTAAGCATTTTTCTACGGTTAACTAAGGATGGGAGGTTTACTAATAGCAGTCTACTAGAGTAAGATGGGAGTCTCACACCCGCATCCCAGTTAAGGCCCCGCAGAGCAAAGAGTAAACAGTTTTTCTGTACTGATTCTATACGGTCCTGGTGTACTTTGTACTGAGGGCCATACACATACATACCACACACAGGAGCCGTATTCTAAGATCGGACGAACAAGCGAGGTATAGAGAGTCTTTTTTATTTAGGGGTCCTCAAATTCCTTTGACCACCCCATTGCATTTTGAGGCATTAAGGTGTAACAAGTTAGCACAACACCATGACTGAAAGTTATTGAGATCGGATTGCAAGCGAGAATGAAATGATATGTCCTTATTCTGGACACACAGTTTAACATCATCCGCATACATAAGTACTCGAGAGTATGTTAATACCGAAGGCAGGTCATTAATGCTTCTTCAATGCTCCACTGCCTGTAGTGGCCAGGGATGATCAGCTATGGGGGGGTGGGGGATATATCACCAATTTATCAATTATTCCTCTGTGGATACGGAGAGCGCCACTAAACTTAATGCCTTGCTCACCAACAGAAGAAAGAAAGACCCAGAACCGGAAACTCTCGGGCGACGTGGTGTCAGCTTTCTCTCCTCTTGGCCTCTTCGACCGTGACAGCTGTCCGCACAGCAATTGAGTGCACCTTGGTTAACGCTTGAGGGCGCCATGCGTGTAACCGCTACCTCTTTAGGCCCATCACCGGTCATTGCTCTCGCCCCCCAGCTGTACCGATCGTCAGCACATAAAATTCCTCCAACCAGCTGTACACATATAAAGCTAGGATTCCCCTACGACGTAAAACTGTTTTCAAAAACACTGTCCCTGGATTATGCCTAACTCAATGTACCCAAGTTTAAAGCTCGCCTTTCCCCTTCGCATTTGACATGCTCGGAAAGGAGGGCGCCTACTTTCAGGCGATTTTGCAACGTTCGCTAAACGACTCATTACACATTATGTTTTCAATGCGCATATAAACGATATTAATTTTGCCTTGGTTACAATTGAAAGTACTTCCAAATCGGCTCCAAAGCGCAATATTCCCAGCTTCTAATCGGTCCGATAATCGCCGAATTCCTTTGACATAATTGGTTTTTGGGGTCATATTTATTTTCAATGCACAACTAACTCACTGATCATTTCAATCGACTGACCACGAAAGGCCGATTTAAATAATAATTTTAATTGCCAAGTGCCAAAAAAAAGTTAGTTGGACGAGGTAACGAGGTCAAAAAACCAATATACACGACTAATGTAGAGCAACGCGTCACTTGGCACACACAATAACAACAATGAACAGCAATGGTGACAAGCAAAAACGTAAGAATTCACCGCTGCAACTCTGAGCGTATTTGTATATGTTGTGTGTTTGCGAACGTGTGCAACGGTCCCCACGGATCGACGACTAAATGTCGAATTTCGTATTGATTGACGAGGCACGATTTGTCCTAATTACTAGTTGGATCCTACTGACGCCAAACCGATGCAACCGACGAATACAGGGTAGCGTCACATGGTGATCGGTAGGATCAAGCGCGCCAAACGAAAACGAGGGGGAACGTTGTGAGTTGCTGCGGACACCGCAACTCTACAGTTATACCCGATACTAAGTCAGTATGGCTCTCCTCCGGCAGATGCCGCTAATATTAAACGACACGACAAAGAGTGCGTGCGAGAGAGACAGAAAATCAGTCTGAGCGTGACGTCGGGCGCTGCGTAGCCAGTGCAAATTGATTTGTTCCTTTTGGCTATAAAAATGATCCGATCTGATCCAGATTCAGCAATCTGATAGATATGGTCATTATCTATGATTCTGCGTTTTTAGTTTTCTCGAATCTGCAATATTGTGGATGCAACAGATTTTCGTTCTTTGTGGGGGCGGAAGGGGGTGGGGCGAAATTCTGAGATATACGTTTTATAGTGAGATCTAACAGAAGTGCGGATACCAAATTTGGTTACTCTAGCCTTAATAGTCTCTGAGATTTGTGGATGCCCCAGATTTTCGTCCTTTGCGGGGCGGAAGGGGGTGTGGCGAAATTTGGACACGAAACGGTCAAGGTCAGATATCACAGGAGTGTGGATACCAAATTTGGTTGCTCTGGCTCTTATAGGTTCTGAGATCCTTGAACTCATATTTTGCAATTGGCAAAGCCGACCATGAAACCTGTGTGTTAGAGAGAGACAGAGCGAGAAAGAATGAAATTGTTGTCTTGATTCTGGCTATGATAATTATACGATCTGGTTCAGATTTTGCACTCTAGAAGATATAGTCATCTTCTACGATTCTGCGTTTTTAGTTTTCTCGTATCGTCGAAATTGTGGATGCCACAGATTTTCGCCCTTTGTGGGGGCGGAAGTGGGCGGGGCAAAGTTTTGAAATATTCTTGTAGCAATAACATATCACAGAATTCTGGATCCAAAACATCGTTGCTCTCGCTCTTATAGTCTTTGAGCACTAGGCGCTGAAGGGGACGGACAGACGGACAGACGGACGGACGGACAGACGGACAGACAGACATGGCTCAATCGACTTGGCTATTGATGCTGATCAAGAATATATATACTTTATGGGGTCGGAAACAATTCCTTCTGGACGTTACACACATAAACTTTTACCACAAATCTAATATACCCCAATACTCATTTTGAGTATCGGGTATAAAAAAAACACGCAACAACAACGACGATAAGCAACGGTGACGAATGTGATTATATACGGTAAATTTCGTCATTTAAAGGTTTGGTCAGAATCATAGATAACGACCATATCTATCAGATTGCTGAATCTGGACCAGATCAGATAATTTTTATAGCCAAAACGAACAAATCAATTTGCACTGGCTACGCAGCGCCCGACGTCACGCTCAGACTGATTTTCTGTCTCTCTCGCACGCACTCTTTGTCGTGTCGTTTAATATTAGCAGCGTCTGCCGGAGGAGAGCCATACTGACTTAGTATCGGGTATAACTGTAGAGTTGCGGTGTCCGCAGCAACTCACAACGTTCCCCCTCGTTTTTTCCCTAATATTAATAGGCTTTAGAGATAAGGAACCAATCACCTATTTTTGCATAAGCTCAATTACTTTTTTTACTCGGTTTTTTTAAACGGTTTTTTTTAGGAACCAATCTACCGTGTAAAAACAGAATTAGGTGTACCGTAAAAATTACACAAAGCTATAAAATTTAACTTTTTTTCCGCTGTAAGCCAAAAAAACTTTTTTTAAAGAGTTGCAAAGTTTAATACAACCAGATGTAAGATACTTAAGTTACAAACACAGGAAAAAAAAACAAATTAAAAACAAAAAAAAAAAACCTAAAAAAAAATTTTAAAATTTAAACAATTATAAAGCCAAAAAAAAAGGGGCTCACAACGGAAATGTAGTGCAGCATAGTATCATGAGGCCAAGAATTCTTAAAGTATTAGTGTGCATTACTTTGTTGTTATTTACATCTATATCTAAAGGGTTGTAATTATGTTTTGCACATACATACATATGTGCAGCATTTTGCATTTCTCTAAAGAAAGACCAGCTTCTGAATAGAGGTTATTGAGTGTGAAGGAGAATATACTGGAACAAGATGGGAAGAACAGATTGAGTGATCAAGGTGTGTAAATGTTTGATGGGTGGAAAGGTAAGTAGGCATGCCGTTATTAAGTCAGCTTAGGTCAATATATTTTCTATAAAAAGAGTCCCTCTGATTGGATTTGCCAGAACCCCAAATGGGGAACGCGTTTAGGTCACCTACTATAATTTTTGGGGCTTGTCTGATAGAACTTATATCAGTAAGTTCCTAAGTAGTGAATTGTGGATATGTGAAGGAGACAATATGTCACGGGGTATTTTAAATGGGATTCTTGGAGAGCAATTAAGTCAGGGTTGTGGTCTTTAATTAGGACCTGAAAGTCCAGTAAGTTATTAAACAAGCCGGTTATATATAATTGATAGAGACATCTTATAACTATAAGATAAAAGTGAGTTTAGTCTTTTTTTTTTTTTTTTTTTTTTTGCAGTTGTGTATGTTAAAGATGTTAATTGGGCGGGCCTCACAGACCGCGACCATTACGACTCTCGATGTCGCTCTTCGATTGCGGAGCAATAACGAAAACAACAGCAGTCCCCATGTGAGGCCCGCCACTTAAAAGAGATTTATTAAAAGATACCAGTCAGCGTTCTCGTCTTCGTCAAAGTCAAAGAGAGACTGTTGTGTGAGTGGAGATGTGAAGGGTGAGATGAATGGGTGAAAAAAGAATATGAGTTAGTAGATTCAATGAGTTCCTCGTTTGTTTATTTGGTTTTTTTCTTTTTTGATAGTATGCTGTTATTGTCCGCGGCTAGCAGGACAGCGTTTTATATTGTGATTTTTGTTATGGTTGAATTAGCGGTGTTAGGTTTTTGATAATTTTCGGAATACTTTAAGCCTTTAACTAAATGTTTAGTTTGGTAAAATTACAATCATTAAATAAACTTGAGTTTAAAATATAAATTGAGTCGCTAACGTGCTTGGTTTGTAAGCAGTGGGTGATAGAAAACTGACCTAATGGTGTGTCCTATTCAAGTGTCGACGAGTATATGTATGTATGTATGTATATATATACATACATGCGTGCATAACCCAGTTTAATATTATATAAATTAGATCTTTATATTATGTGGCTAAACTTGGAACAATCAAGCTGCAAGTTCAAAGGCTCGGCCCTGAACACTAACTTCCTTTCTGGTTTTAAATGTGTAGTCAACGGACTTTTTGTAAATATACTCAAGCGAACTCTTTTTTATTAAATTTCGTAATTAATAAAATTGTCATGTCTTTTTTTAGGATATCGAACACTGTTATTACCATGGGACCGTGAAGGACTATCCAGGTGCTAGCGCTGCCTTCCATACTTGCAACGGAGTGAGCGGCGTCATACACATTGGAAACGAGACATTCGTCATTCATCCGTTTTATGGTGGCGATCTATCTGTAAGTAAAGAAACAATCGCTAACTATAGAATCGGAGGGACAATAGAAAAATGGAGCGCGTATTTTCGTATTATTACTACAAAATATATTATAAGTTGTCAGCTCGCCTTATTAACACTATATAACAAGCTAAAAGCGTTTTTTACCAGGAATGAAACCAACGTTTCCTGACCATCCAACAATTTTAAATTAAGCTTCCTTTTTGTTGGCATTACTTGAGTACTATGTTACACATAGTTTTTTACAATCTGAACCAAAAAAAGGCAAGTTAAAAAAACTTCGCAGCCCCAAGTCTATCAGAAAAAGTGGGTGTGATTTCTAGGTTACATAGTGTAATAGCCAATTCGCCGATTGTGGCTAAGGAGTATCTGATAATATGGAATCATCTATATCTATTTATATATCTACATACATCGGCCTTGGGACCAAGACCACTCTCATTTCTCTAAAATGCACAGGATGATGTATGACTGAACTCATTTCTGGAAATATAATCGCATTAGGTGTAAAGACATGCCTGCAAGTCAGATGACTCCTTGACTAGATATTTGGGTGTTCAAAAAATCCGTTGAGTGGGGCGATGTGTGAGAGATCCTTGTGTGTCTCAATCAATCAATCTCTTCGCATCAATTGAGAAGAACCTTTTTTGGGCGATTGTCATGCTGTATCTCATGAGAAAAATTCTTCTTGGCTGCTGTTCAAAGCTGACAAGCTTTTTCGGAAACTCTGATCTGTTGCATTTACGAATAAGATTTCTCCGTTGTTAGATTTTAACATAGGGTTTTATTGTTCGATGTTTTAATTTACAAAGTTAGGGGGCGTGGCCGTGAACTACGAGTAGTGTGTCAAAATGTACATGCAATGTTCTAACTGGCTTAAGATAACAAAAATTTTGACTACAACTAGTAATGCTGACCGTTCGACGAATATTTTGACTGAGAAAAGGGCGAAGCAATGCATTATAAGCAGTATAGTGTTACATTTGTTACATTAGTATAGGTTACAGTTCTATGTGCATGTATGCACAAAGAGCTTGAAAACTTGAAAATTTTTTGATCTTAAATTTAGGAAAAAAAAACAATATAATCAGCTTAAAGGAATATATTGCGTCAGTAAAATACCAACCTTCGCGGTTACATAAGTATCAAGTAGGTTGATAATTGGGATGTCATTACAGATCAACGTGAATCTGTTTAAATAGAGCCAATGTTAGCTCAAATTTGTTTGGAACATTTGCCTAGCAGAATAATGAATTAGGGTCGTCACACTACCAACAAAGGAAAAGACGGTTTTCAAATATGGCAGTAGAGCATATGGCATCCAGATGCGTAACGGAAGACGATCAACTGAAACTAAAACTGAAGATGGCGGGAAATCGGCAACCGATGCAACGGGAGACGATACACTGTAGATTGTGCTAATTTGGCTACGGCGGATGAGACAATCAACTGCAAATGACAGGGATTCGGCAACGACGGGAAAGGGAGAGGAATGACTTAAGATGACGTAAATGGGAACGTAATGTTGAGTACTCCCGGCTATACATCTACGCAAAACAACAAATCTTTGTAAAGAGTACGTATGTGTGCATTTTTTGGCTCTTCATTTGTCATCCATGCAACCACAATGTAGCACTGTGTAACTTGATCTAAGTGAACTACTATTGTGGTGTTCAACTAATCTTCTTTTTCTGAACCTTTCCAAATGCAAACTTATGACATTTTACCGTCGCGCTCCTCATTTTGTCCCATATGTTCTAGGAAATCATGTCCTTGAGCGAATTTCGAGTTCAAATGACTTCGGAGTCCTTTTTGATCATAAGATGTGTTTTAACACCCATATAGCTGCAACTGTAAATAAAGCTAAGGGTGTTTTAGCGTTCATCAAGCGTTGGTCCAAGGAGTTTGACGACCCGTACGTTACGAAACAACTGTACATCTCGTTAGTACGTCCTATATTGGAGTATTGTTCTTGTGTGTGGAGCCCGCAGTATAAAGACCAGCAGGTTGTTATTGAATCCGTGCAAAAGCAATTTTTAATTTTTGCCCTTCGTAACTTTAACTGGGACTCGGGTAGAATCTTGCCACCCTACCGGTCTAGGCTAAATCTTATTGACCTGCCGTCGTTGCACCATCGCAGAATATGCAATGGCGTAATGTTCGTGCACAAGCTCCTTCTCGGGATTGTTGACTCCCAAACTCTCTTGGGTCAGATTGACTTGGCTGTCCCATCTAGACCTACCCGTAGTTTTAGGCCTATCCGTTTACCCATATGTAGGTCTAATTATGCCGAACATGAATCTTTTAGGGTCTTATGCCATAATTATAACTCCCTCTGCCATACCCAATCCTCTGAACTTTGTCTTAAACTAATTGCATGCAATATGTTCGGAGCAGAACCCAGCCGATTAGCTGCTTGCCAAATAGCACCTAATTCTTGGCCCTCAGCCGCTTATTTTGTTTGTTACTTATGTCTATGTCACTCATTTGTTTGTTAAAGCTTTGCGCTTGCTTGCCCTGCTAAACGCTCTCTGCCAGCTCGCTCTTCGCTATCTCCGCTTTGCGTCTGCCTACCGACGTCGGCCGAGCGAAGCTGCGCTTAGCGATCGGAGCGGCAATGTAAAGGGCAGGCAAGCCACACTTGCAATTTGGATGTCACGCATTAAAGAACATATCGTAATTTTATTTCTGCGCCGAGTTTTATTTAATTCGAAATAATTAGTCGGCCGATTGGGGATAAAAAACATTATCTCCACATAAAATTTGGTGACCCCGAGGTGATCTCTGAGTTGCAGTGTCAATTAATAATCATTCGCGATCGACATTTGTTAGCCCTAGCAAATTTTCGGCGGTTAAGCACAATTCGGTGCTAAAACACACTTACATACACCTACATACACGCATTGCTGGCTATTAATTTCTCTGTCGCGACAATTCGGTCAGTACAGTGCGGTAGGCAGTGCAGCGAACTCACTAATACACACAAGCGGAGTACAAAGCGGAATCGGACAGCTCGCACAGCCGCACAGCTAAAGGCATTAGCTGTAATCCCTTTGCTTTCGGTTCCCACGTTTATACGTATACAGGGTGTCTTTTTCGGTCGTGCTGAGTGACTCTTTTAAAACCTCAACATGGCAGCACCTGAGCCTACCAATGTCGCGAACGCAGCAATGCCGAGTGATGTAGATTTCTACAAGCACAAGGCCGAGTCCATCGCGCGCCAACTAAAGGCCATGGATCGCTTTCTCACCAAGGAAGAGCTTGCCGAGCTAGATGAGGCAGAACTTCAAGCTCGCTTAGAGCAAATCGAGCGAATGAATGCGGATTTCGATGCCGCTCAAACGAGCCTTGAAAGGCTGGATTTCCTGCAGTTAGCCCATGATGCCCGACTGGACTTTTCGAATGTTTATGTGAAGGTTAGGTCCAGGCTGTCGCGGGAGTTGATGGCTGCTCGCACGGTAAATGTTGCCAATTCAACGGCTCGGCATACTCTCGAGGGGAATTCGTCGTTGTTCGCCTATAATAGTATAGGCCGTGCTCGAATGCCCGAGTTGCAGCTTCCGCGATTCGGGGGGAACTATATGGATTGGCCAGAATTCCACTCGATGTTCTCGACAATGGTGCACAAAGACCATCGTATACCAATCATCGAAAAACTCCAATATCTTCGTGGATGTCTAGATGGTGCTGCGCTGGATACGATTCATTCCTTGGAACTTTCTGAGGAGAATTACGACAAGGCGTTGACTTTGCTAATGTTGCGATTCGATAATAAACTGTTACATTTTCAGGCACACGTCAAGGCTATTTTCGGGCTGCAAGGGGTGGAGAAGGGCTCAGCTATCGGCTTGCGCGCGCTCAGCGACAAAATCAATTCGCACTTGCGTGCACTTCAGACCTTGGCGACCCCGCAGGAAATTTCGGATGGGTTGCTGATCTTCATCATAGGCACGAAACTGGACCACAAAACAAAGGAGAAATGGGAAGAGAACTTGCCGACGTCAGGATTGCCTCGGTGGTCAAGCATGGCCTCATTTTTGGAAGCGAGATGTCGGATGCTGGAGAATTTGGGATCAGCCATGGCAACAAGTCCTAGTCAACAGGTGGGAGAAGACAATCCTGTCACCCTTATCACCTCCAGTAACGACCATCCTAACCCCATATGTAACCATTGCAATTCCTCCGAGCATTACATATCTAGATGTCAGGCATTCCTGAATCTCTCTGCGTTTGAACGATACAAAGAAGCAAAGAAGAGCCGCTTGTGTTTGAACTGCCTCAACAAAGGCCATGAATTGCAGAGGTGCAGGTCAGGACTTTGCAGGCATTGCCAGGCCAAACATCACACGCTACTCCACATTCCATCGGGAACTGGTGCTTCATCTTCCTCTTCACCGGCCGAGGAATCGATCCAGCAAGAGGCCGCGACTGTGCTTCTAGCAAGCGGGTGTTCTAGCCCTCCCCCCTCGATCCAGAAATCTCAGCCTAGCCAGAACGTGTTGCTACCTACTGCCCTCGTCCATGTAACAGATCGTTATGGAGCACTTATCCCATGTCGTGCCATTTTGGATTCTGCATCACAGGCAAACTTTGTAACATCTAGACTTGCTGATCAGTTGCAGTTGGATCATCGCTCGTCTTATGTTCACATCTCTGGAATCGGAGATTCCATTCTACCTTCGAGCAAGTCTGTACATATAGTTGTACAATCCCAGGACGCAAGCTATCGAGCTTCCTTCGCTGCAATTGTCACCAACTCAATTACGGAAATGCAGCCTAACTTCGGCGTAAACGCAAAGGATTGGCCAATGCCGAATAATCTAAAACTAGCTGATCCTAATTTCTCCAAGCCCCAACGTATCGATCTGTTGATAGGTTCTGGTTTGTTCTTCGATTTAATGTGCGTCGGACAGATTCGACTATCAGCCCAATTGCCAACATTGCAGGAGACTAAACTTGGTTGGATAGTATCAGGAAGCATTGATAGCTCGGAGAATAAGCGTGCAGCTCTAGCCGCTTTTGAAAATTCCTCGTGCATCTCTATTGACGATTTTCGACCCACAACGCTGGAGTACCAAAACTTAGAGCAGCAATGCAGGAAGCAGCTGCTCGAGTGCCAGGTGCAAGTGGAAAAACTGCGATCGGAGAATCAGGAACTGCAGCGCGAACTTTTCCATATATTAAAAACCTACATATCCACGCCAAATGAAATTCAACTTTCAACAGTTTCTACATTGCCAAATTTCCTGCCATTCTATGCAATTACAGAGGTTCCCGATGATCAAGACGTAATCACGACAAGCCGCCTTCGTAAAGAAGCGCCGATTGCTGCGTTCGACGATCATCCCAGCGTAGCCGCCAGCTGCGCCCAAGCAAGCATCTTCAAGAGGGCCGTTGGAAAAATAGCGGTTCTGCCCCTTCAGGATGGATCTGTTGAAAGCCTTTGCCTTCCAACGGGGGGTGAATGTTCCGAGCAGAACCCAGCCGATTAGCTGCTTGCCAAATAGCACCTAATTCTTGGCCCTCAGCCGCTTATTTTGTTTGTTACTTATGTCTATGTCACTCATTTGTTTGTTAAAGCTTTGCGCTTGCTTGCCCTGCTAAACGCTCTCTGCCAGCTCGCTCTTCGCTATCTCCGCTTTGCGTCTGCCTACCGACGTCGGCCGAGCGAAGCTGCGCTTAGCGATCGGAGCGGCAATGTAAAGGGCAGGCAAGCCACACTTGCAATTTGGATGTCACGCATTAAAGAACATATCGTAATTTTATTTCTGCGCCGAGTTTTATTTAATTCGAAATAATTAGTCGGCCGATTGGGGATAAAAAACATTATCTCCACACAATATTTATAATCACTTAAATTTAGCTAACTTTTAACTTATCTTTTTTCCGCCTTTTGTAATTAAGTACCATTATTAACAGATAATTTTTTAATTTAACAAATAAAATAAAAATTAATAATCATTTTGTAATTATTTGTGAGTTTTATTGTTTTTGATCTAAAAATAATAATGTTCCATTAAGTGTAAGTTTCATCAAATTACTCAAAAATAATGATTATCATTGAAGAAAAACGAAAAAAAATAAAATAAAAGATCATGCAGAGTTTGTACATTCTAGGGAAGTGATTTTTTTATTAAACAAAAAATCATTATTTACGGTCCCTGATCCTCTCGTTTGATTACTGTTTTGTAAAAGTTCTGATCTCTTAGAAGTGGGGTAACTTTTATTGGATATAACTCCCACACCTAGTGACAAAAGGGAGCGCTTCGCCTTTGAAGTAAAAGGGAGTGTTCAACAAGTCATTCCCCACTAGCTGACTTTGAGCTCTTAAAGGCCCATTGTGTTACCGCACGGACTGGAGCTCCTCCTTACTGCCTACACCGTGGCGCGAAACTTTTTACGGCTCAACGGCTTCCAATTCGGTGGCTTTGATGTATCTTGACAGTAACCCTAGCCTGTTTACGGGCAGGTCCGAAAAATCTGTAAAGAAAGGGGGCGCGAGAAACCAAGGGCCCCCCAACGGGCTTCTCACTCACGAAATATACGACCTAAATGCAAATAGGCGATGATGCAAAGTCATCACCTGCAAAATTTCATGATCGATATGACTATGTGGATCCAAGAAACGCTCGGCTGTCAATCCAATGTTCTACCTGTTCAGCTAACTGCTGAGAATTGTGGCCTGCTGAGTCTATATAACTCTGCCCAGCGACATGATCATGTCGATGGTATGTTGGGAATGCTTGCCCTAAGATGCTGCCATAGAACTGCTCCATCGTCTTCAAAAGAAAGGACGAGTGGCCTATGGATCTAAAATCCTTGGGGGCAGCGTGCCAGGTATTGACAGTCTTGGTAATAAAGACGACTCTGGTTTGAAGCCATTTGTCGCGGATGTGTCATAAAGAGAGGCTTGTAAGGCTTGAAGCTTTTGATTGCACAAGAAATATTCCTCTGACGGGGCAGGTTACTCTTGATGTTCAGCAGCGATACTATGAGGTATATTGTAGGTTGTCAGACTAACTTTGTAATCAAGCCAGTTCTGTTCACATTACTAAATCAATTGTTGCTAGTTGTTGTTAAGTATATCACAGAGGCAAATAAATGAATATAAAAAAACATACATACACGTGTCAGCATGCAAAAACAAGCATTATAAAACATAAAGCTTATTGAGGGATACAGGTACGTAGGAAACCGCAAGATAGAAAATATGAATATTTAACTTTAAACCAGAAAACTCGAAAACAGAACACTGATTTCTATTCATAATTACCCATGACCGAGAGATCTTTTGGATATAGATAATAGAATGAATGTAAATGAACCTCTGTTATTTTAAAAATTGCAGCGGTCTTTGTTGTTGAATGGTGTGTGAATATGTTTTTTAAGAGCTTAAGCTTAAGCCCAATGAGTTACTTAATCTGACCGTCAGATTTTGCGAGTTTGCGAAATATTTTATTCTTACAAAGCTCAAGGTCACATAAAACTAAAAGCTTAACGGGGAGGAACGTTGGGAGTCGCACTACGGCCGCGACTCTACATTTATACCCAAAACTCAGTCAGGATGTCTCCTAGCCGCCAGAGAGCGCACTACAAAGAGTGCGTAAGAGCGAGACAGAAAATATGTAAGAGCGGGGACGGCGCGCCGTCCAGCACCTGCGAAACGCTAACTACCTTCTCTGCTGCACCTTGTTCAGATGATATCCACCGCCCACGATCCTGCATTCCTCTTGATTCGGTTTGCTTCGGTTTTTTGTCCTTCTTTTTACCGTAGCTGCCTGCTGCCGCCTCGCTTACTCTCGCGCTGCTTTGCTTTTCGTCTGAATTTTTTCGGAGCAGACTTTCTTAGACATTTTTTCCAGAATGCCCCAAACAATGCCGCAACAATTCACTGAACTTTCGCAATATTTGTAAAACAACTTTAGTTTGATGTGTTTCCGTTTGCAATCTTTTAAATTCCGATTGAACACCCAAAAACTGTGGCCTTGGATTTTTCGTAGTTATTCTTTAATCCAGGGCACTGGTTTTTATTATATTTAGTCTTTATTGATGAATATTATTTAAGATTACAACTTTAATTTAATTAAGTACAAATAATGGCGCTCGGATCGTTAAAGCTTTCCTCTCTTTTTGGACGTCGAGGTCGCTTCTAGTCTCCTTCTCTGTTCCTTACTATCTTATCACTACAAACTCCGTTGCTCTCCGTGGCTTCCCACTGAATCCCACAGACATTGGAACTAAACTTTAATTAAAATAATTCCAATCTAATCGAACTAAATAACTTTCTTAAATTAAACTGAATAACATTTAAATTTATTTAAATAAAAATTCGTTAAGCTGGATTAACTAATTTGATTTAAACTCGAGTTTTATTATGTGATATTATACTTAATTGAATTAAACTGAATCAAATTAAACTTGGATCAAATGGAGTTCGATTATTTTTTTATCTATTTTTATCCATCTACATATCTATGGATCTATTTTTTTTTTTTTTTTTTTTTTTTTTAAATTTATTAAAAAAGTATTAGTAGCTTGGTAACTTAAACCCTAAAAAAACGAGGTGGAACGTTGTGAGTTGTTGCGGACACCGCAACTCTACAGTTATACCCGATACTAAGTCAGTATGGCTCTCCTGCGGCAGACGCCGCTAATATTGAACCACACGACAAAGAGTGCGTGCGAGAGAGACAGAAAATCAGTCTGAGCGTGACGTCGGGCGCTGCGTAGCCACTGAAAATTGATTTCTTGCTTTTGGCTACAAAAATGATCCGATCTGATTCAGATTCAGCAATCTGATAGATATGGTCATTATCTATGATTCTGCGTTTTTAGTTTTCTCGAATGTGCAATATTGTGGATGCAACAGATTTTCGTCTTTTGTGGGGGCGGAAGGGGGTGGGGCGAAATTCTGAGATATACGTTTTATAGTGAGATCTAACAGAAGTGCGGATACCAAATTTGGTTACTCTAGCCTTAATAGTCTCTGAGATTTGTGGATGCCCCAGATTTTCGTCCTTTGCGGGGGCGGAAGGGGGTGTGGCGAAATTTGGACACGAAACGGTCAAGGTCCGATATCACAGGAGTGTGGATACCAAATTTGGTTGCTCTGGCTCTTATAGGTTCTGAGATCCTTGAACTCATATTTTGCAATTGACAAAACCGACCATGAAACCTGTGTGTTAGAGAGAGACAGAGCGAGAAAGAATGAAATTGTTTTCTTGATTCTGGCTATAATCATTATACGATCTGGTTCAGATTTTGCACTGTAGAAGATATGGTCATCCTCACCGATTCTGCGTTTTTGGTTTTATCGTATCTTTAAAAATGTGGATGCCACAGATTTGCGTCCTTTGTGGGGGCGGTCCTTTGTGGTTCAATATTAGCGGCGTCTGCCGCAGGAGAGCCATACTGACTTAGTATCGGGTATAACTGTAGAGTTGCGGTGTCCGCAGCAACTCACAACGTTCCACCTCGTTTTTGATATTAATGTTACTATTTGCTCTATAATTATGTTCACCTTTTAACATATACCTTATAGCAAAGACTACCAAAAAGATGTTCTATGGCGGGGTTTTTCATTACGCCCCGTAGAGAGAGGGCGTGGGAGTTTTAGTTTTTTCGTCTCTCACCGCGGTCGGCTGCCTACCGACTCGTTCGGCTGCTCAGCTTGTCTGAGTCCTAAAATGTTCTAACAACAAATTCACAGTCTTTAGCCGTGCACAACGTAGATCGAGACTTGAGAACCTTCTAGGTCGCAAGACTGCAAAAAAAAACGAGGTGGAACGTTGTGGGTTGCTGCTGCGACCGCAACTCTATATTTATACCCGAAACATACATACATATGTACATACATACATACATACATACCTAATCAGTATGGCTACATTGAGCGACAAAGAGTGCGTGCGGGAGAGACAGAAAACGTGTCTGAAAGTGTCTTCGGGCGCTGCGTAGCCACTGCAAATTGATTTGATCCTTTTGGCTATAAAAATGATTCGATATGATCCAGATTCAGCAATCTGGTAGATATGGTCATTCCTTATGATTGTAATTTTTTTAGTTTTCTTGTGTCTTTAATATTGTGGATGCCACAGATTTTCGTCCTTTGTGGGGGAGCGACATTTTGAAATACACATGTAACAGTGAGATCTATCAGGAGTAAGGATACCAAATTTTGTTGCTCTAGTCTTAAAAGGCTCTGAGATCTGTGGATGCCACACATTTTCGTCCTTTGCGAGGGTGGAAGGGGGTGGGGCGAATTTTTAAAATACACTTGAACAGGTTCGATATCACAGTAGTGTGGTTGCTCTAGCTCTTATAGTCTCTGAGATCTAGGCGCTCACTTTTTGCAATAGGCAAAGCCGACCATGAGACAGAGCGAGAGAAAATAAATTGTTTTCATCATTCTGGCTATAATAATAATACGATCTGGTGCAGATTCTGCAGTCTAGAAGATATTGCCATTCTATCCGACTCTACGTTGTTTGTTTTCTCGGATCTTTAAAATTGTTGATGCCACAGATTTTCGGCTTTTGTGGGGGCGGAATACACTTGTAACAAAATGTAGTTGCTATAGCTCTTATAGTCTAGGCGCTCATAGGGACGGACAGGGCTCAATCGACTCGGCTATTGATGCTGATCAAGAATATGTATACATTATGGGGTCGGAAACGCTTCCTTCTGGACGTTACATACATCCACATTCCCCACATATCTAATATACCCCTGTACTCATTTGAGTATCGGGTATAACTATGTATATTGCTTGTTCTTGACATTAATGCTTGAGAGGACACATACACAACACATAGAGCTGTGCAGCCTATTAGGTAGGCAGCGGGCCACGGTAAGAGGCGAAGGATTGCTCCTTGTAGCCTTCGGCTTTTGTCTTTGATCGGCGGTGTGTGTGATATGAGGGGATCAAGACAATTCTATAAAAATGGGTAATAATAGTATAAGGATTCAAAAATATTCATAGGTTATGATATTTTCAATAACTAAATGAAAAATTAAGGATCGGTATATCGAAAGTTACTGGAGGTATTTGTGGTCCCCCTCCTAAAAATATTTCGAATTTAACAATAAATATTATATTTTGTTTTATAAACACTTTTACAAACCACACGGGCACGACAACGTTACACTATACTTTCACGGCAAACATTAATTCGTAGACACCGCCAAATACAAGCCACAATAAGAAAGATATAAAAACTTCAAGTTACACCAATACACACAAAAAATAGAAAACACTCAACTCAGATGCAGCTTCACCACGCCTTATAGAGATTATCTCCGAAAAGTGTGGGGAGCAGCCTCAACTTATCCAGCAAACCGAACAGCGGATTCTGGGAGATTAAGGTGACGTCTCCAAACTGAATGAGTAGCTCTAGCGCCTGGCCAAGCGGTTCGAGCAGTTAGAGACAGAGGCATCCGAGAATAATAATCTGAAGTCTAAAATATTGGCACTGGCACACGTGCCATTCTATGTAAATAAGCAACTCATAAAAGCTTAATATGAAATTTTTAAAGAAGCGATGAAAAGTATTTATGCTGCTGTATTTATGCACCACTCCGCTGCTCATGTGAAAGTAGCTGGGAGCGATAACTATGTTCGCATTAACAGCATACAAGAACTTTTTTTTATGTACGCCGACTCTCCTCTCCCAGAACCAGAACAAGATCAACTTTCGTAACTAAATGTCTCACATGTCTTGTTATTTATGTATTCAATGTTATTATTATTATTATTAAATAATGCTAATAGCTAGTTAAAACTAAATATTAACAGAAGTTGGAGCTATAGCTACTGAGGCCTTAAGCTCTAGGGTAATTGGGTCAGATTTTATACATATATACAAAGATGTTGGGATGAGTATTTATTTACAGTATGTTCGGTTATATATTGTGGAGGATATTTGCGGTTTGTAGGAATTTGAGGATAATTTTGGAATTTGAGTTGGTGGGGTTTGCGATAAGTTGCATGGGGTCGTTGTTATTGAATGATAGGGACCTTTGTGGTAAGAGTGAGGGACAGGTGTATAGTGTGTGTCGTAAGTCTATGTTCGCGTTGTGGCACAATGGACATGTGTTGGGCAATGTTTTGTCAATGTAGTGGGCGTTGGTCAGCTTGGTGTGGCCCAGTCTCAGTCTATTAAATATGACCTGGTGCCTTCTATTAAGGATATTGTTTTTGGGGGTGTTGTTGGTAGCGAGGTTGCTAATTTGTTGGTACCATGTAGAGGTGTTTGTGAGGAGGTCAGTTTGTTTGGATTGGAGGATTTTTTTTAGGAAGTGTGCAATATCGGTAGAGTTGTGGTTTGGGGTGTAAATAAGGGGAAATTTGGCGTTCATCCTGGCTGTAGAGTCGGCGAATTCGTTGCCTTTTATGCCAATGTGACTGGGTATCCAGATTATTAGGATCTTAGGGAAGTGGGTGGATAATAGGTTTCTGATCGAGGAGGCGTAGTAGGAGTGATTGTTGGGGTTCCTGATTGAGGTGATAGAGGAGAGGGAGTCGGTGCAGATAGCATATTTTCCACGTTTATATCGAGTAAATAAGATGGCTTCGTGTATTGCCATGATTTCGCTGGAGAGTACAGATGAGTATGTTGGCAGCAATCCAGTTTTTATTACTGCTGACTCGTTTGTAATACAGTAGCTGGTAATGCCCCCGGCTTTGGAGCCGTCTGTGTAAAGGAAGTTGTGTTTGGGGAGAGCTGATTTGATAGAGTGGAAAAGTTGGTGGAAGACTATTGTAGGGGTAGTGTTTTTGTTGTGATTGGAGAGGTTGATGTTTGTTGATTTGTGGATGTTAAGGATGTTGAATTTTTTGGATGTGGAGGTTCTGATTGGGGAAAAAGGGATGAGGTGTTTTTGGGACACTTGTATGGCTCTGTCTACCGTGCTGAGCAGTCGGTGTTTTCTTTTATGGCTTTTGGAAAGGGTATTTAGGGGGGTGGATTTTCCGTGGATGAGGTTTTTGGAGATTTTCCCGGTAAGGTAGTCTCGTTTGCTTTCAATGGTGAAGATGTTGGTTTCAGCTAGCATATTATTTATGGGGGTGGTACGGAATGCTCCAAGGGCGGCTCTTATTGCTGTATTTAGGGTGGTTTTTATGCGGTTAAGTTGGGATTTGGGAGCAAATCCATATATGGGAAGGCAGAAATCTATTTTGGAAATGATTATGGATTTTATGATTTGCACTAATGATGAAGTGTGGCAGTTATATTTAAATGAAGAGAGGTGTTTGATGATGCCTAGTGGCTTAGCAAGGTCAACTTTGAGTTTGTTGATGTGAGAGATCCAATTGTATTTGGTGTTGATTGTGAGCCCAAGGATTCTGAGTGTGTCGGTAGCTTGGATGGTTGTGCCACCGGTGAGTATTTTGGGTTTGCAGTTGTGTTTGCGGCATATATGAAGGAGTTGGGATTTTTCTTTAGAGAGGATTGAGCCTGAGTGATTTCACCAGTCGTCTATTTGGTTAAATATTGTTTGGATGTTAGTTGTGGGACTTTTTTGTTTGTTGTGATTGATGAGTAGGTGGAAGTCGTCGGCGTACGCGCAAAATTTGATTTGTTTGTGGAGGGAGATGATATCGGTGAGTGAGTTGTAAGCTATGAGGAAAAGGATAACGGAGATTGGGGAGCCTTGGGGAATGCCATTATTTAGAGGGAAGATATTTGATAAGCTTCTGCCGGTTTTGACGAGGATTTTCCTGTTGGACATAAAGTTCTTAACATAATTAAGTATTCGTGGCCCTACTTTCCATTTTTTTAGTTGGTTTATTACGGTGTGAATACCAATTCTGTCGAAGGCTTTGGTGAAGTCCAGCGAGATGACTGTGAGGTGTTTTTTCAGGGCGATAGCTCTGGTAGCTAGGTGGTCTACATAAAGTAGACTGTCTAGTACAGATTTGCCTCTTTTGAACCCTAGTTGGTTGTTGTGGATCAGGTTGTTATTTAAAACAAACCACCACAACCTTTTTGCGACAATCTTGTCCAGAGTTTTGGCTAGGCATGAGTTTAGAGAGATGGGTCTGTAAGATTTGATATCGGTTTGGGGCTTTTGTGGTTTTAAGATGGGAAGGACTAGGCTGAGTTTAAGGGATTGTGGGATGGAGGAGTCGAGTATCTTGTTGTAGAGGGTTAGGATTCTGGTTTTGAGGGGGTAGGGTGAGTTCTTTAGCATAGAGTAAGAAATTCGGTCAAGACCAGGAGTGTTGCCTTTCAAGGTGGACAGTGCTGATGTGTATTCGATTAATGTTATGTCTTTCTCGATTTCTAGGGCTGATGGTGTTGGGTTATAGTTAGAAGGGGTATTAATGAGGAGTTTGTTGGACAGGAATGTTGGGGAGAAGTTAATGTCGTCTGCTTCTTCTGACCATGTCTGGGCAAAGGAGTTGGCTATTTCGGATTGACAGGTTGTTTGTGATTGGGTGTACGGGTTATGAATGGCATGGATATTTTTAGTGGGGTAAAGACCGCAGAGACGTCTGATGTTGGACCATGTTGTGGTTGGATCTGAGTTTGGGTGTATATGGGTTGTGAACTCAAGGATCGATTTTCGTTTGGCTTCTCTAATTGCTCTTTTAAAACACGCTTTTGATTTTTTGTATTCTATGATGTTATGGTTGCTTATGTTGTGCTTGAGGTAGTTCCATTTTACGACTTTGTCTCTTTTGAGGAGTGAAAGTTGTTTGTTCCACCAGGGAACAGTGCGGGTGAGAGAGAAGGTGGTGTTTTGTGGGATAGAAAGGTGGGCACTTTGGATAAGTATTTTTTTTATTAGGGCGGCTTCTCTATTGCCATTGTTATTTGATTGGGTTGTGGAGATGAAGCGGGCTGTATGTTTCCTGAAGAGATCCCAGTCTGCGTTTTTGAGATTGAAAGTAGGTTTAGGGGTTAAGGGGGAGGTGGGATAGGGAGAGGGAGTGTTGAATAGTGTAAGTAAGATGGGAAAGTGGTCAGAACCGTAAAGGTCATCTATCACTTGCCAGAGGATCTCTGGAGCAATTCTGGATGTTGCAAGTGAGAGATCGATGTGGGTAAATGTGTTGTGTGTTGAGAAGTGGGTCGGAGTATTGTCATTTAGTAGGATGAAGTTCGAGCGGTCTAGGAATGAGGCTATTGTTTTCCCTCTGCAGTTGGCCTTAGGTGAGCCCCAGTAAGGGTGCCAGCTGTTGAAGTCTCCTAGGACAATGGTGTGGTCGTTTGCCGGGGTGAGGACGTTTTGGAGGTTACGGGTGTTGAAGGATTTGTTAGGGGAGATGTAGGCGGATATGATATTGAGATTTGATTTGGACCTTATGGTGACGCCTACTGCGTCAAAGTCTGCGTTGAGTTGGATTTGGGTATGGGAGATGGAGTTGTGAATGAGGAGAGCTGTGCCACCGAAAGCATTTGTGGGGTTGTTGTTGCAGTATAGGCTAAAGTTAATTGGGATTGGGAGTGAGATGGGGTTCGTTATGTGGGTTTCCTGTAATGCAATAATTTGAGGGTTGTGGGATTTCATGAGTGTTTGTAGTTCTATATAATTATTCTTGTATCCGTGGATGTTCCATTGGATTATTTTGAGCATTATAAGTTAGTGGGAGTGGTGTTTTGTTTTCTTAGTGATAGGGCTTAGTGATAATTACTAGTTTGGGTTTATATTTAAAGATCGTCTTCGCTGTAAATTTTGTTTGCTAGTGCATTATTAGATAAAAGGGCTAGGTTTGCGTTTGGGGTCTTATTTTTTTCAGTTTTATCTTTGGCTTTGAGGTGTTTGGTAACCAGGTTAAGTTTGTCTTTTTCCTTAGTCTGGCTTCTGAGTTTACGGTCAGAATCTTGGATAGTTTTCGAGTTTTTTGTATTTTTAGCGGTTTCCGTAGTTTCGGTGTCCATATCCATTGCTTGTTGTTGACTGGGGGGGTGTAGTTGGGATGAAGTTGGCTTAGGGTTGATTGGATGTGTGTTTGGGGTGATGTCCCCGTAGTCTTTGATTGGTCTTATTTGGTGTGATTGGTTATAGGTGGGCGATGATGAGGTAGATGTTTCAGTGAGATGAGGTTTTGGTTGTTGATAGCGGGCTACTTCAGCGTATGGTGTCGATTGATGGGGGTTCCGTTGATGGTAAATTTTCTTTGCGGTAGTGAAATCTACTTTTTCGATTGTTTTGATTATTGTGATTTCTTTTTGTTTGAGGAACTCTGGGCAATTTTTGTCTATGGGGCTGTGGCTATTCTGAATGTCGGTGTTGAATTTGCAGTTACTGCAAAACTTTGGCTTAGAGCATAGTTCATCGTCAGCAGGGTGCACTTCTGAGCAGTTAGTACAGATCTTTGGGGATCTGCAGTATTTAGAAGGGTGGCCGTATTTTTGGCAGTTGTGGCATTTAAGGGGGCGAGGTGTTTGAGGACGTACGTTCACTCGTTCGTAACCGATCATTAAATGTTGAGGTAGAGTTGGTGTGTCGAATGTGACGATGATGAGTCCGGTTTCATGGAGTACGTTGTCTTTCTGTTTAAGTATTTTGGTTGCGTCAATGACTTTTTGAGGTTTGAGTTCTTTTTTGATTTCGTCTATATCAATGTTCCGCAAGTCGTTGGAGTAGATTACCCCTTTGGAGAAGTTTAGTGTTTTGTGTTCGGTTGCTATTACTTCGAAGTCGTGGAATTTGGTGATTTTCATAAGTCTAGTAGCCTGGGCTGTTCCTTTTGTTTTGACTAGAAGTGATCCGTCTCTGATTTTTTTAACCGAGTCTACTTCACCGCAACACTGGTATGTATTTTGGTTCTAAGAATGCTGTTTTGTCCCACTGTGTGAGCAATTTTGGGTCTGGTGGTCGCGACATTGCGCTCGAGCTTGGGCTGCTGCCCGCTTCACTTGGATTTGTAACTGTTTACTTGGTGTGTTTGTTATTGGCTTTTTTGGAATTTGCTTTGTGCACTTGAATGTTTTTCTGCGTGGATTTTGTTGTTAGATTTGCGTTTGCTGTTGCTTAGCTGCTGGCGCGTCTTTACTTGACGGAGTCTAGACTGGCACTGGTATTCAATGTTAGATTTCAGAGCTTACTGAATATTTGTATCTTTTGTAACCGTATGTTTTTATGTGCGTATTTAAGGTGTAAGTTCAAATTTTTTGAATTCGTCTATTCGTCTCTTAATAGTGAAAATTATTGTCATGCATTAATCCGAATTCTCAGCTATCAACTCTCAAGACCAAATTCTTCTCATACTTATGCTCAAAGTCTAACCAAGAAGATGGATGAATTTAGGAACCTTTTTATAAACTCATCTGTGTTTCTGAAACGTGGTTTAGATCTAAAGTGTGTGAAGTTATGATTATTTGTGACGGATACAATGTTTTCGATCGGACCGGGAGAGACAGGCAATTTATGTCCAACCTCACAGTTGATAATAAGTAAGCATACCAATGAGAGCCTACTAAGCTCTGCACACTCAGCACATCCCGGGGGAACATCCATCACATCCCATTGATTGTAGAAATAATACTAGAGCCGTAGTTGGATCTGTCCCAATCGACATTAACGGAATTATTTCGGGACACCCGCAAATCCGCAGTACTTTCAATATATGCAGTCCATTTTGACTTGCGTGTATTGCTTGTTTATTTAATGGCTTCAAAATACTAAACAAAAACATACTACTAAACATTCCTTTTTTAGTCTTCAACGATTTAAAATTCGAATTAAGATTTGAAATATGTCTAGGCGCCAATTATTTTTTATTGCCATTCATTGCTTATTAGGGTTGCATTTGAAAACCATCGGCTAACTATCGCATAGAAACGTCCGGTTTAGTAACATCCAAAATGGATGGTGGATTAACTGGGGAAAGCAATTACGTCTGAGACGTGAAAGTTCTGTGACACATTAGGTGACCAAAGGTGACAATGTGAACCGTTGAGCTTTCATACTCAATGGCTGCCAGTGAGAATTAAATGGTGGTCGAGGAGCGACCCCGCATTGTCGTATTGCCAAATCCGACTGTTGGCCACGTCATAGAAGCTCCGATGAAGTCACAGCCATCTAATTCTTTAGTTTCCTCTCTTCAGCTACCATTTTCGATGAGGGTGGTCCCTTGAAAAGTGGCAACCCAAAGAAACGATATACTCGCGGGCGTAAGTCAATGCAGAGCTCACTTCTCACTTCAAAAACATGCTGATTGATTTAAATTACAAGGCAAACAAAACCGCCAAGGAAATGAAATAAGGCAAGTCATCGGAAAAGAGCGAAAAAACAAGATCTTCAACCGAACTGCCGGTTGAGCGATCGAAGATCCAACTAGAGTGAAAAGATCGGCAAGGCTCGCTCGTCTCTGACTAGGACGATTAAAAATTGTTTATATGTAAATAATGAATTTTAGTTTGAATATGCCTGCAGTGGTTTCATCTCGTTTATTCCTTTTTTTTTAGAATATTTTTCAAGAGTCCCAACACCCGAACCAACATTTTTTTGTCTTTACATAGCCACTTTACGAAATACTTAATAACATTTTGATAATTGACTGAATCAATTTAATTTTTTCACCAGCTGTTAGCTAAGGTTAATGTAGCTTAACATAGATATGAATATGTTCGTATAATATCAATTTGGTCACAAGTTATGAGTAAAAAATAAAGCATTAGACACAGCCGAACCACTTCTTACTAACTGGCTGCATATACCGAACAAAGCGCGCAATAGATTTCTCAGAAGCCATCAAAATACTAGACTCATTAGGATACAATAATGTAGTAACAACCGGAGACTTAAATAGGAACTTTAATGTTGCTTTCTTGCTTTTTTATGGTCTTTATTAGTATAGCAAGATATTTATTCAATATTAGATGGAGGGAGCACATAATCACTCATCCAGTCAGAATTCTGGGTATAAGCTTAACAAAATGGATTGGAATGGAAAATTATAACCAAAACGAGGGGAACTTTATGAGTTGCTGCTGCGACCGCAACTCTACATTTCTACCCGATACATAGTCAGTATGGCTCCTCTTCGCCAGAGGGCGCTAACATTGAACGATAAAGAGTGCGTGCGAGACAGAAAATCAGTCAGAACGTGTCGTCGGTCGCTGCGTAGCAACTGCAAATTGATTTGTTCCTATTGGTTATAATAAAGATTCGATCTGACCCAGATTCGGTAGATATGGTCATTCTCTATGATTGTGCTTTTTTAATTTTCTCGTATCTTCAAAATTGTGGACGACACAAACTTTCGTCCTTTGTAGGGGCGGAAGGGGTGTGGCGAAATTTCGAAATACACTGGTTACAGTGACATTTCACAGAAGTCTGGATAAAAAATGTCATTGCTCTAGCTCTTATAGTCTCTGAGCACTAGGCGCTCATGGGGACGGACAGACAGTCAGACGGACGGACGGACGGACATGGCTCTATCGACTCGGCTATTGACGCTGATCAAGAATTTATATACTTTATGGGGTCGGAAATGATTCCTTCTGGACGTTACACACACCAATTTTCACCACAAATCGAATATACCCCTATAATCATTTTGAGTATCGGTTTTACGCATCACGGAGAACAAAGAAAATTATGTCTTAAACACAGACTAGCTAGCTCCGAAGACATTTTTTCATTTACACTGTTCGTCTATGGAACCAACTACCGAATAGCTTTAAAACCACTACATTAAAATTTAAAACTAACATAATTCAATACCTAAAAAACCTTATAACATAAAAATAAAGTACAACTTTGTAGCACCAGAAATATTAAAAAAAAAAAAAAACCAACATAAACATTGGGAACGTTGGATTCATTATTTCGCATAACCAAAAATTGTTCAATGCAAAACAAACGAGAAGGTTTTCAGGACATAATGTCACTTGGAGCTTCGATCTATTGTATGGTAAAAATAAACTCGTTTATGGTTGAGGACCAAAGCTAAGTATAACAGTGACCAATGAGTACTTTTATCACTTATAAGAATGATATATCCTCCCATGTAGAAAAATCTTTCTTTGTGTAGCTGTAAATGATTTGAAGGGTGGGAGTGATGATTGGATGAATCGAGATCTCTGTGCAATATATATAGTAGTACTAATACGAGGTTTCAAATTGATCAAATGCACGAGCACCTGGACATGAATTCTCTTTTTTTCTATTTTTACAATATGCTTGATGAGCATCTATCTTATCTACTTACAAAACTCAAAAAAACGAACAAAATATTTAATTGAAAGCTCAAGCTTTTTTCTGGCAATCATTTACTTCCAAAATCAAACTAAAGACACTAGGGTTAGACGTTATAATATTTATTTATGCCGGCGGCTTAGCTTAAGCCTTATGCATGCTCTTATCTCAGACCAGGTAAAAATCCACAAGTTACAAGATCGGTATGCAATCTATGCGGAGAGACATTAGCATAGATCTTAGGCAACGTCAGCCGATACAAGCAAACGCCGGCCTTTAGCAGGGAGAGCGGCCCTCCTGGTGGTTCCTGTGGAACGCGGCAATCGAACTTGACAATCGAACATTTTAGCCAGTGGCCAATGCATTGGGGGAAGACTTACGCAGAGATTTTGCTTGGTCGTACGCCACTTCGAGCGCTCTTGCAAAAGAGTCTTTGCGCCAAAGGCTCCAGAATATTTGTTACAGTAGAGCGACCCGCTGTCAACCATCCAGACGATCGTAGTTGAGCTTCGTTAGGTCAGGCTTGAGGATTGCCTCTTGCCGGCCACCTAAAAGCAGATGAGCAGGAAACAAGAAATCTAAATCATCAAGATTTGCTGAAAGCGAGAGCAAAGGGCGAGAATTAACAATTGCCTTGATCTGGCGGATCAGAGTTCGCAGCACGTCGAAGCTAGGAACAGATGGTCCAACTGAGCGGTACGGATGATGTTATGCAGTATTCACGGCCGCTTCTCAAGATCCGACAAAATGCGGAGAACCCGGCGGGATAAAGCGCTAGTCGATAGAGTCAGCCAATCCGTGGACCTCCTTCATATGCGAGTAGCTCAGACAAAACTTCTTTGGCTCCAGAAGCTCATTCTTGGCGCAACAAATTTGACAAGGCCTTTTTCGTGTGGAATTAAAACGCTTTAACGCACCTAGAAAGACGCTGTGGTCAAGTCGGAGGCCTTGTTCGGATTTCTGACCGGTAGAAAAAGAGCCCACAGTAATCCACTTCAGTGAGTTCAAGGCTCGAGATCGTTCCAGACGTTCCTTAGGTATGTAGGTCTCCCATGATGTGCTCACCATGCGCGCCCTAGTGCTGAAGCATCTCACACACTTGCTGACTACTATTGACACTGCTTTAGTTCCTCCAATAGGACAAGTGGACATACAAAAATTCAACTTTCACTATAGCACTATAGTTAGTTAAAATTATTCGCTCTATCATATAAAATGCGCTGTAGACCTTGTAGACACTTCTTGTTTCAAGCTGTACTTTTCTTTGGTTTGTTGCTCTGCTTTAAATTTGCTAAGTGCAATTGGACTAGACTTAAAATACGTGACAATCCGTTTGCACTTTCCGGTAGTATATATTAGGCACAACTAAATTTATTGTTTGTGCAAAGCACGGTAGACGTTATTTTTTCAACAGTTCACAAGCTTTCTTCATAGAATTGGCACTATCAATAGCTAATATTGTAGTAAAAATATTCCACTCGTCAAAGATCGCCTGTAGGAAATCAGTTATGTTTTGAGCTGACTGATTTAAACTATCAAGTAATGGTTTGGTGGCCAATACTGCTGTGCGCAAAACAAAATCCTTCGTTATAAAGTGGCATGTAACCGTAATATATGCTTGGTAAGCTCTCGAAGTCCAACTATCCGTTGTTATGGCGCAGCTTTCAATACCATCCAATTCAAGTCTTCAGGTTGTACCGAGGATCAAGGATATTTACAAACTCGCAAAACCCGGGACCCTCCACAATCATAAATGGATGCATGTCTTGCGAAACAAGTATGGGCAAAGCCCTGTCAATCATTTTTTTCGTTCAGAAGAGAGATCTTAATAGCCCTCAAAAAATGGCGGCTGTCAAATGAAATGCCAGGATGCAGTCTTTTAACGTGGTCGAATAAATTGGACGTGTTGCCACTTGTTCTATAATCATTGGAACAGTATATGCACCTTGTCTTGCCATATTTGGACCTCTCAAAATGAAGCCAAATGACCTTCACTGCTATTGTCGGGATCTGCGTATGAGCAAAACTAAAATGAAAATTTGCACATAGCAATAATTAAATTTTTCCATATTTGGAAAATAAAATTCCATTAACACCAATATACTCCCGTCTGTTTGTGACAAATGCAAATCAAACAATGCAAATTACACGGGATAGTGATGCTTTTGCAACTTTTAGAAAGGACCGTTCGTCTCGACGCGCATGTGGCTCTAACTGCAAGGGACTCAAACTTCACTTCGGAACATTTCACAGTCCAGGTTCAAGAAGAACTGGAGTTCCTGTGTGTAAAACTAATTCTCCCCGCCTTTGCTATCTTCACAACGGGCTCGTATATTAAACCTTCTTCGGATATCTCCATTTGCCAGCAGCACTTGTCCGCTATAAAAACTATTTCTTCCCCGCCATCAGATAAAGATCATATTATAGTTCTTGGTGACATCCAGCCAAGTACTTTTTGGTCCTCGGTAAACGAGTCTTATAACCTAGTATACTTGTCACGACATGACTTCATTGACGGCTTGCTTAACCTGTCACTGTCTTAAGTTAACCATGGTAAAAATCATTTGGGTCGATAGTTTGATCTATGTTTTGTGTTTACTATACCAGAATTCTCCTCCATTTTATCCCTAGAAGGGTATCGTTACTTTTTCCCGAAGTTTACCTTCGTCAAACAAACGAAGACAATTTTTCAATTTATATAATTTGAAAACTACACGCATTTTTTTTATGAAACAAACTTATATATATGACAGCTGGGAATGACAACTTCCTCACCTTCGAATTTTACTTTGAGTTCATTAATTTTGTTACCACCAAACGCGTACCGATGTACAGTTTAGGTTGGTTTATGTTTCAGTTGGATAGTAGGTGACTTCATCTTCATTTGTAACAGAAACAATAGATATGAATATATAGCCTGTGACACAAAACTATTTGTGCTGACGTTTATGTCATGTCACACGGGAACTCCCCACCAATTTTCAGCCGTTCTTGAGATATAAATGGTGTAACTAACACGAATTTCTTTTATATATATACATAGATATACATATATCTTCTAATATATAAAATTCTCGTGTCACAAGCTTTGTTGCTAAACTTCCGAAACTCCTCGACCGATTTTCGTGAAATTTTGTGTGCTTATCGTTTAGGTGTGCGCTTCTATTTTTTATCCCGATCTGACCACTGTAGTAATGGAAAAAATAGATTCTTGAGATGTGACCGAATTCGTTCGGGTCCCGTTTATTTCTGAACGATCGCAAATCTTAGGAGCTAACTTAAATAAAGGGCTGGACGCTGCTTCGGCAGAGAAGCCAGCGTCAGCGCTGTACCTAAATGTATATAATATACATATAAGTGGATATGTCTGTATGGCACGTTGCCATTCGACGGAGTGTGGTATGCGCAAGTGTTATATTTCTTGGTCAGTATCCCATGGATATGCTGACACTGCTTTGATTGTGCCCGCTACACTCAAGTGCGATCATATTGCATCGCACTTGGAATGTGCTGGGTACTTGAGTTTGTTGACTCAACAATAATGTGTAGTTGTTTGGAATAAGTGTGTAAGTTAAGAGTTTGTATATTTGACATATACTGATTAAAGTATACTCTTGATATGTGCGCATCCGACACCACTCTTCGGGTACCTATGTCCTTTTTTTTTGGGAGGTCTTTGTTTTGTGCTTACCGCGCCAATCTGAGCCAATAGCAATTAATGTAAATGTGGCGTCTAAAAATTCAAAGAAAAATATTAAATTTAAAAAAACTTTTTCTTACACAACGTGTCCAACGTATAAAGATGCATGCCTTGCACTAGGCTTGCTAGAAGACGACAGTCATTGCAACAGTATGCTTGCTGAATCAGCATTAAACTGCGCAGGAACATAAATTTGCTATAGTAATGACTACATGTTTCCCGGCCCGAGCACAAATGTTGTGGGATAATCACAAACTTTTTCTTACACAACGTGTCCAACGTATAAAGATGCATGCCTTGCACTAGGCTTGCTAGAAGACGACAGTCATTGCAACAGTATGCTTGCTGAATCAGCATTAAACTGCGCAGGAACATAAATTTGCTATAGTAATGACTACATGTGGCCCGAGCACAAATGTTGTGGGATAATCACAAAGATTTAATGACTGATGAAAAACTGTATCGACATCGAACAAGGTGCAACGATCAAACGATATCGGTCAGTGATGCAATGTACAATGGAGCATTGATTTCTATCGAGGATCATTGCATTGATATTGCGAGTTTACCAATCAGTCATTTCGGTCTGAGCTCACCGAATCGGAGTGCATCTGATTTACTCAACACAAAAATTATTTACAACCTCATTATGCTGGCAGTTTCGGCAGGACAAGGAGGATTCTTTTTTCTTGATGCACCAGGTAGAACTGGCAAAACGTTCCTTATTTCGCTACTTCTTGCCGAGATACGATTAAAAAAATGGCATCGCAGTGGCTGTTGCATCTTCTGGCATTACAACAACTTTATTAGATGGAGGCAGAACAGCTCATTCAGCATTTAAACATTCAAAATAATCCAGATGCAGTGTGCAACATAAGTAAACAATCGTCTATGGCCACAGTGATGAAACAATGTAAAATTATTATCTGGGATGAATGCACTGTGGTACACTAACATTCGCATAAGGCATTGGATAGGATATTAAAGGATTTAAAAAACAACGGCACTTTGTTACTCCTTTCAGGTGATTTTAGATAACCACTTTCCGTTATTCCACATTCGGCATACGCTAATGAAATGATGATGAAACGCTTGCTTAAAATCATCGCGACTGTGGCGCTGAAAAATGCTAAAAAAGTACAGCTGACGGTGAATATGCGCGTTAAAATGCTTCAGGATCCATCCGCCGAAACATTCTCTAAACGATGGGAAAGTTGCTGTACATGAAAATACATAAAATTACAGACGGAATTCTGCACAATCATCGACTCGCATTGTATGTATACACACAATATGAAAATCATAATTGGCTGGCAGAAAGAGCGATTTTGGCAGCTAAAAATGTGGACGTCAATGGGTTAAATTTAACGATACAACAGTTGTTGCCTGGGGACTTGGTGTCATACAAATGGTGTCAGTTTGCGATAACAACGAAACTGTGAATTATCCAATTGAGTTTTTAAATTTATTGGATTTTAACAGTCATGTAACCACACCATTTACAATTGAAGGTTGGATCTCCGATCATTCTGCTTCGTGACTTAAACCCACCACGGCTGTGTAATGGCACACGATTAGTCATTAAAAAACTAATGAGAAACGTTATTGAAGCCATCATTTTGAATGGAAAGTTTCAAGGCGAAAATTTGTTGCTGCCACGAATCCCTATGATTAATACAGATGTGTCAATTGAATTAAAACGTAATCAATTCCCAATTAGATTGGCATTCGCTATGACGATCAATAGGTCACAAGGCCATACATTGTCTGCATGTGCCTTAGATTTGAAAAAATCATGCTTTTCCCACGGACAACTATATGTGGTTTGTGTTTGTTTGTGTTGGCTAACGACGGACTAACTAAAAATATTGTATACTCTATTGCGCTGAGAGATTAATCTTTATTGTTAAGTAATCTTATAATTGATAAGTAAATCCTCCTTACTTATAGTAGGTAATCATTTTTACTGAACTGAAAAAATGTTTCCTAGAAATAATATACATGACAAGACAACGTTTGCGGGTCACCTAGCTTATATATACATATGTATATATAAATATATATACATATATAAAAGAAAAGAAAGAAAAAGAACGGCTGAACTGATTTGTCTAAAAATTTGTAGGGAGGTAGATTAGATTCAGGAGACTGCTGTTGGATACTTTGTATCCGGTTCGACGGCGTTCCCGTGTGACCTGACATACAAATTAGAACAGTAGGCTGTGAGTCACAGGCACCGGCTTGGCTGTGTTTTTCAAAACATGAAATCATTATTCGGTTCGACTCAGATACGAAACCATCTACAAAATGTTTAACAAACGTGTATGCTTTAAATAAACCTACGTGCATTTTTGTAATTGTGTGAGTAATTTGTATTCTTATTAATTCATCTTTAAAAATGCCGCGACCAAAACTTTCAAATCTTTACCGACAAAGCCGTAATTCAAGAAGGAATTGGATCATTGCAACCTCACGAAGATGCACAGCATAATGTTTTATAAATATACTTCATGGGAAACTTTGAAGAACAACTTGATCGATGTCAAGAAATAAATGCAGCATTGAAAAGAGCGATTCCTAAAGATCTGCGAGAACTACTTCATGAACATCATGGTCAGGCTGTTCAACAGTGCATTAAAGAGCATGCCAAATGATGACTAAGAAGTAGTCACGAACTTCGTTCGTTCTCTTTCGTAGTGATCAGACGCGTTTTTGTTTTGCGCTCCGCATTTTTTCCTTTTGTTTTGAATAAACAGCCGGTGTTTTCCTAAATAAACTTTAATTAACTTCCTAACCAGACAACAATCTGGAAACCTATTCTATTCCGCGAGTGCATGCCTTTTGATTTGTGCTAAAAAATTATTTAACTTTTTAGTTTTCGGCGTCGGCTTGTCGTGTTTGTGTTGTTGCAGTGAGTGAGTACGCATTACATTGCATTGCAGTCCGCTCTCGTCTGGTAGCTTTTGTTGTGTTATCACTCTCTCCCTATCACCTAAACTTAAATAACTGTTCTTTCTCTCTCGCTCTCGTAACTTTCTGTTCAGTAGCTCTCTCTCTCTCTCATTAGCTGCTGCTGCAACTGTTTTCTTCTCCTCCTATTAGCGTTTGTCTGGCACACTGGTTTGATAGACATTTGTTTTGAAATATTATTTGATTTTAGTTTTGTTGAAATTTTTTATTATGGAGTTTTCTGTTGTATGTGCCAAAAAATCATGCAATAAGCAGATCACCCACTATCAGCCGATTATCCCCTGCTGGCTCTGCGACAGCGTAGTGCACGCAAAATGAGCTGGATTTTCTGGCCTTGTGAGTGATGCCATTTCAAAGCGTAATGGTTTGCACTACAGTTGCGAGGCGTGCCGTGCGGTGGAGAAAGACATGGTAGCTTTTATGAGGCAGACGCGGAGTGGCTTTAAGGAGCTGACCGTTGGTTTTAAAAACCAATACGATCGGCTCCTAGCCATGGAGGCTCAGTTTAGCGGTTTAAAACTGCTGAATGAGTCTCCGAGGCGCAAAAAGGTCACTCCGCGGGATCTGCAAGTGCCAACCGTCACTCAGCCGTGCGCCGCCGAAAAACTGACTCCGACCACTCCAAGTGTGCAGCAGTTGATCTCGTTTGCCACTCCAAGGGCAACGACAGCTGCTGGCGATGCAGATTCGGTAGCCGAATTCATCGCCTCGGAGAATGTGCAGCCAAGTACGTCTGCAGCGTCCGTGTCCGTTGTGTCCGCAAGTTCGCTAGTTGTCCCGTCTATCCCGATCCCACCAGTAAATAGACGTTCCGGACCTCCGGATACTGCCACCACAGGTACTAGGCCTGTGGGGTGACTAAACCACTGGTGGGAGTCCCACCAAAACGACAAGTTTTTGTTTCACGGCTGGCCCCTGACCTCACATCTAATGATGTAATTGCTTTTATTCAAAGCAAAATAAAAGCCGTGGGTTTAAAGGTGGAGAAATTCAACTTCTCTTATGCCAGGGAGATAGCCTCGTTTAAGATAAGCATCTCCCCAACACAATTTGACACCATATGCTCCGCCAAATTTTGGCCGGAGCATTTGGTGGTGAAGGAGTTTAAGGCTAAGAAGAAGAATAGGCCCCCCATATCCCTTACAAATCTTTCCTGTGTGCCACCCTTAACCTCAACTTCCTCTTCCTAAACTTCCCGTCTTGCTTCCACCCTTCCAAAAAACGAACTTCTTTTTTAGTAACCTATCAGAATGTAAGAGGAGGCTTGCGTAGTAAGCTCAGCATTCTTTTCCGGGATAGTGTTGCCTTTGCTTCCCACGTTATTGTGTTTACTGAAACCTGGTTAAAGCCGGACATTCTTAGTTTCGAGGTTTTGGCAGGTCGGTACACAACTTTTAGAAAGGACCGTTCGTCTCGACGTGCAGGGGGGGTTCTAATTGCGGTGGGCTCTTACTTCACGTCGGAACACTTCACAGTCCAAGTTCAACAGGAACTGGAATTCCTGTGTGTAAAACTGATTCTCCCGCTTTCGCTATATTCATTACTTGCTCGTATATCTTACCTTCTTCGGATATTTCAATTTATGAGCAGCACTTGTCCGCTTTAACCGCTGTTTCTTCCTCGCTATCTGATAAAGATCGTATGATAGTTCTTAGCGACTTCAACTTGCCAGGAACTGTTTGGTCTTCGAGTCTAGTATCCTAGTCTAGTATCCTAGTGCCCATGTCACGACATGACTTTGTTGACGGCTTGCTTGACCTCTCCCTGTCTCAAGTCAATCATGTGAAAAATTCCTTGGGTCGATTGCTTGATCTGTTCTTTGTATCGGATCCGACCATAGTTTTGTTAACCCGAGCCCTTCCGCTCACTATACCTGAAGACGCCTACCACCCTACTTTCGAGGTGTCGCTAGATATAGGACCAACTGTATTGGATCGGTCGAGTAGGCTACCTGAAGGTGTCCGCTGCTTTCGTAAGGCCGAGCTTGCGAAGCTTAATAACCTCATTAGGGATTTTGATTGGTCCGCTTTGTACTTGTGCACTGATGTCATAAAAGGCACAAACATTTTTTACAATGCTCTTGGCACATTTTTTGATTCTTGTGTACCGCTTTCTTGTCCGACTAGATCTGGAAAACCCCCTTGGTTTACCAAAGAGTTATCCAGTCTAAAAAACTTAAAATCAAGACTTTATAAAAAATTTCAAGAAGTGGGTTCTCCTACTTCTCACTCTCGCTATGTAATAGCTCGGTCAAACCTTTCAGTTCTTAATGCTCAATGCTATAAGAACTACCTATCTCGATACAGGATACGTTTTTCTCAGGACCCTAAACAGTTTTACGGCTTCGTAAACAGTAAGCGTAGAACGTCCGCACACCCATCCTCGCTATCATTTTGTAATACGTCGGCAAATAATGATCAGGCAATTGCCGATCTTTTTGCGCAAGTTTTCCAAACCACCTATTCTGAGGAAAGCTACTGTGGTCATCCGTACCCATACGGTTTACCGAGATCGAACGGCATTTTCAGTCCCTTGTTAAATTAATGTTCCCTACTTCATGATCTTCGACTAGTTAAGCCGGTGTTTTCACCGGGTCCAGACGGGGTTCCAGGTTGTGTACTCAGGTACTGCGCCGAGGCTCTGTGTGGACTTTTGCTTAAACTGGAAGGAATCGTTTATAATTCCTCTCCATAAAAAGGTAGCAAGTCTGATGCAAAAGATTATAGAGGTATAGCAAAGTTATCCGCTATTCCTAAAATGTTTGAGAAGGTCTTAACTCCGCACTTGCAACATCTCTGCAAGTCACTTATATCTCCAACTCAGCATGGATTTATAAGGCGGCGATCAACCACCACGAACTTGTTAGAGTTTACCTCTTTCATTATTAAAGGCTTTCAAGGTAACTTACAGACGGATGTTATTTACACCGACTTTAGTAAAGCATTCGACTCTGTAAACCATTCCCTTTTAGCGCATAAGCTTGACCTTTTAGGGTTTCCGCCCAACCTCCTGAGATGGATTTCTAGCTATCTTTGTTCCAGGTCTCAAAGAGTCCTCTTCAAAAACTCCCTCTCTTCACCAGTAAAGGTTTCTTCGGGAGTACCACAGGGCAGCCATCTAGGCCACTTACTCTTCACACTCTTTATTAATGACTTGCCTTCGGTATTAACATACTCTCGAGTACTTATGTCCAGTACAAGGACATTTCATTTCATTCTCGCTTGCAATCCGATCTCAATGACTTTCAGTCATGGTGTTGTGCAAACTTGTTACACCTTAATGCCTCGAAATGCAAAGTTATGACATTTCATCGTTCTAGCCCTTTGTTGGCTCCCTATACCCTATTTGGTGGTTCTTGGGTTTATAAAGAGGTGGTCAAAGGAATTTGACGACCCCTATGTAACAAAGACTCTCTTTACTACGCTAGTTCGTCCGATTTTAGAATACGGCTCCTGTGTATGGTGCCCTCAGTACAAAGTACACCAGGACCGTATAGAATCATTACAGAAAAACTTTTTACTCTTTGCTCTGAGGGGCCTTATCTGGGATGCGGGTGTGAGACTTCCATCTTACTCTAGTAGACTGCTATTAGTAAAGCTCCCATCCTTAGTTAACCGTAGAAAAATGCTTGGTGTGATTTTTATGCACAACTTGATCAGGGGTGACATAAACAGCCCTGATCTGTTGAACCGCATAAGCTTCACGATTCCTATTAGACTGACTGGAAATTTTATACCGTTGTTCCTTCCACTTTGTAGATCGAATTATTCCTTGCATGAACCGTTTAGGGTCTTATGCTCGGATTATAATTCCCTCTACCATATTATATCCACCACTAATTCTCTTCCTCTTATTAAATTACTAATCCTTACACACCTTTAAAGAAATTAGTAATTGTAGTGGTATTTGTATTTTGATTGCATGCTTAGTTTCTTAGTAAGTTTAGTGCTAATTTTCCTCGAATGTTAGTCTAATAGCTATCTTTCTTGCATGTTCGCGTTCGGTTCGGCTACGTTCGGCTACGGCATGCGGCAGCGCCCCTCGGTCGGTTGGGCGGGAGGAGGGCTGCGTTTTGCCCGGGATCCGCGCGTAATAGCCTTCTGCTGGTTTCACACGGGCCTCTTGAAAGATGCAGTCATTGCATGTCAACGTCCAAGATAGCGAATAAACGACCATCTGGAACACAAGAACGCACATTTAAAGGTCCAACAATAGATGAAGTTGCGATCCTGATTGTTGGTGAAAACATGGAAAGACGTGATAGTGTTATTGCACGTCGCGATACTGGGCAACTGCAAAAAATATCTGAAACACATCGTTCATATGACTTGTTGCAGTACCCGCTCATGTTTTGGCAGGGAGAAGATATATATTATTTTATTATCAAAATGATAAATCTATTGAATGGTGAAGAAATTACAAAGAAAGTTAGTTCGATAAATTATTACGCATGTAGTTTGATGATTCGGCAAAATGCTGACAACTTTTTGCTGCCGTTTTCGTCCATTGTTTCAGCAAAATTCCGTCGACATGTACATACGTCAAAATAGAAACGGAACGTTTAACTTTCATTGGGTTGAACCAAGCCAAATTGCGTTCTGAAAAGTATATACATTTACGTTATGCAATTGATATTGAAGGAAATGCAGCTAATATTGGTAAATTAACTTTTCTGCCGGGGACGAATATAGGTAGACCCCGTCATATTCATGAATATGCGCAAGATGCAATGACATATGTACAAACGTCATTACGGTCGCCCAGATCTCTTTATTACTTTAACCTGTAATCGAAAATGAATAGAAATTGTTCAATTGCTGCTTCCCGGACAAACATGAAGTGATCGACACGACATCACAGCACGTGTATTCTGGCAAAAAATGAGGTCCCTGATGAACTACATTGTTAAAGAACGCGTCTTTGAAGATACTCGATGCTGGATGTGTTCAATCGAATGGAAAAAAGATGCCTGGATTTCGTTATCGACAACTGTTGGATTGTTCCATATTCGCAACTTATTTCCAAAACGTTCAAGACACATTGCAATGTGTCATAAAATAGCCCATAAAATACCTTTGCAAATATGTCACGAAACGAAGCGATATGGCGGTTTTTGGCAATCAATCATTATGTGAACTGTAATGAAGCGATTTAGCGTATATTCTCATTCTCTATTTACGAACTTCATTCTACTGTTGTACATTTGGCGGTGCATCTTGAGAATGCTCAACGAGAATGTTTCACGGAATCAAATGTTCAACGTGCTAAAACACATTCACCTACACCACAACATTGACCTATTTCTTTGCGATCTGCCAAAGTGATCCATTTGCACGAACTTTGCTTTGCTTGGAGATGCCACGCTATTACACTTGGAATACTTCATCGAAGAAATTTCAACCACGGAAGTACGGCGATGCAGTTCCTGGTTATCCGGATGTGCGTTCTACTAATGCTTTTGGTCGTATGTATAGAATCGAGGAAGCTCTTATCTCTGCATTTCCAAGTCAGATACGCACATTATTTACTTATTTATCTATTTAATTAACAATTATCTATTAATAATGGTACTTAATTACAAAAGGAGGAAAGAAGAGAAGTTTAAAGTTAGTTGAATTTAGGTGATTATAAATATCGCATGCTATTAGTTTAAGGGATATTTCAGGGGTAAGGTCTGACAGTGGGAGCCATAATTATGGCATATAACCCTAAAAGGTTCATGTTCGGCAAAATTAGACCTACATATGGGTAAGCGGATTGGCCTAAAAGTGCGGATAGTGCGGCCGTCCGCCAAGTCAATCTGACCCAAGAGAGATTTGCTATCATCATTTCGATATGCTCTCCATCGAACCCATCGAACCCTGTGGAACATATACAATGATAATATGTCAGAAGATATTTTACATCAAAATCGTGTAAGTTCTAGAAATCCCGATCTTGAAATGAATGAGGAGATACATAATCAAGCGTTATAATTGATCGAAGACATGTGTTATCTCATATGCGGTAGTTTATAAGTCAGGTTAGAAATGCCAGCGCCAAATCCTGCAATAATTGAAGCATTTAATCGAGAATTTGAACGGGAACGTGAACACGAATACCAGGATTTGAATTTAGCAGTTCAAACAAATGTACCTCTGTTGAATCCCTAACAAAAGAAAGTTTATGATACATTGATGAAGGCAATTTATAATGGAAATGGTGGTTTTTTTTTTCCTGGATACCCCTGGTGGGACTGGTAAGACATCCATCATTTCAATAGTTTTAGTCACTGCTCGTGCGAGATCCAATATTACGGTTGTAGTTGCTTCTTCTGGAATAGCAGGCACATTGTTAGAAGGATGCCGGCTCATTCATCATTAAAAATCCCTTTAAATCTTCAAAATATTGAAGAACCTGTATACGTAGAAAGTTTTGTCCGCAACAAAAATCAAAATCATCTGGAACGAATACATAATGACGTATAAACGTGCACTAGAAGCACTTAACCGAGCATTAAAAGGTCTACGCAATAATTGAGATATTTTGGAGGCGCTATGATTCTACTGTCTGGCGATTTCCGCAAAACACTGACAGTAATTCCAAGATCAGCGCCTACTGGCGAAATAAACGCTTGCCTAAAATAATCTATGGCACTATGTGAAGAAATTCATCTGATAATAAACATGAGAGTTGCATTACAAAATGATGCATCTGCTGAATTTTTCTCAGAGCAATCGAGTACCTGTCGACGAGTCGCGCGGATTGATTACATTTCCTCAGAATTTCTGTAACTTTGTCACAACAAAAGACGAGCTCCTCAATAAAGTATTCCCAAAAATGATTTCCAACTACAAAAATAATTAATGGTTGAGTGAACAAGCAAATTTGAGCGGCTAAGAATAAAGATGTAGATGACCTTAACTACATAATTCAGAGCGAGATCATTGGAACAACGCATTATTCAAACCTACTCATTGTGTTACAAATGAAGGTGAAGCCACCAACTGAAACTATCCAAATGAATTTTTTATCTCCTTGGATGTCCCCGGCTTACCACCGCACAATTTACGACTAAGGGTTGGTTTCGAGTAATCATGCTTCGAAACATAAACCAACCAAAACTGTACAACGGTGCGCGTTTGGTGGTAACAAAATTGATAAAAAAATTGATTTACGCGACGATACTCAAAGGCAAATTCGAAGGTGAGGAAGTTCTCATTCCCACGATTCTGATGATCCCAACAGATATGCTGTTTGAGTTTAAAAGACTTTAATTTCTTGCATTCGCACGAGTCGGAAGACCATCTGCATTAGTTGTTTTTGCGCTTGATAACAAAACAAAAATGTTGTGTATCAAAAGGTACTTGACTGAAGAAAAAAATGCATAAAAAAAGAAAAACCTTTTAAAGAATCGTTAAAATACAAAAATAAACATGATAAAACCAAAAAGCTTATTTATTGTTCACCGGGTCATCTAAAAATTGTTCGCTATAAATTAGCCACACTTAATCAAGAGCATTTTTGTTTTTGCAGAACAACGTCTGCCTGGTCAGCTACTATATAAATAAATAAGATTAATCATCTTAGAAATAAAAAAAAATTTTGTGAGATCTACATATGTTTTTTGTTTCAAAATTTGATTTTTGTTGTTGCTAAATTTAAGTTTTTAAGTGCTAACACGAGGCCTGCTTCATCTTGTAATGGGGCATTGGCCAGGAAAATCGGGCTCAGTCCGCCAAGGTCCCGTTTACAAGAAATGCATAGCCTCTGTATGTCTTTGAGCCGGCACGATTTCATCTCAGATGTGTACGCCGATCCCACTTTGGTCGGTGGCTCCGCGTCTGTGTTCCAATAGGAAGAGGGCTACCGACCGTTGCTGGGCAGTGTCAAGAAGAGCAGTAGGGCACACTTATACAGATTCAGAAGGGGTGGGTTCGTAATGTCGTAATGGGTTCGGCGATGTCGGTGAATAAACGGCTCTTTATTATTCACTTCTTTCCCTTTCGTCTTCTGAACATCACATCTACACTTCGAATACACTTACATGCGCGGCACGTCTATCTGGTTTCTTCCTCTCACCTTGATTTTCTCCTCCTACGCTCTGGATCGGCTCCCGAGGCTCGGCCTTTGGGCTGTCTCTCGCGGGGTTAAACAGGTTTTCTACTTGTCTAACGCCTTTATGAGTTCATAGCCATAAATAACGTTAAATAATAATAACATCACTTCTACTCCACGAACCAAACCGACTTTTTTTGATAGATTTGGCGCTTACAATTTGTTTAAAGAAAACATGTTTTTCTTTCTGCGCAATGTTTTTTTTTAATTTAAAAAAATGTTATTTTTGTAATGTATATTTAGAGGTATTGTTTCTATTTTGTACATAACTTTAGTATCTTATATCTGGAACTTTTCGATACTGAAAAAGATGATAAGGGCAGCTTTAAATCAAACCGTCTGGGTAATATTATGCTTTCAAATGCAACATTTCTAATTTTCTGCCTTATTTTTTTTTAAATTTTTTATGGCTTGTTCCTGGCCAACTGCCAAAATGGAAATTTTGGTTTTACCGAATCTTAGGTATGGATATATGTATACCGGATATATACCCTACCTGATCATGTCCATTTGGGCTTTGAATCTTGTTGGCAGTTACTTTTATTTGTTAGACTTAATCTTATGTATAGATAAATATGCATAAAAACCTATTAAGGTTATATATTGACCTTATTTCCACAGGTGCTGTTCCACACAGATTAGAACTTTATCACTTCTACCTATTCATAGTTTGTCACTGCAGCAGTGTCCGCTTATTTATTATCTTAATAAATATAGTTGCTAAAGGTCAAATTATGAAGTACATAGAAAAAATAGCTCGCAATATCTCACCCGTAGCATAGCCGATGATGTATGTGTCGCTATGCTTGGCAATAAATGGAAAATACTCGTTGTATTGAATCACTTGAAAACGGTCGTGCTTCGTTTTTCTATCGCAGTCCACAGCTCTGGTTCATCCCGCGAGTCCCAACCATAATCAAAGGCATTTAAATCCGCATTCGCTCAAATTTATACGTGGCGACCGAGCAGGGTCATTGGGATTAGCTTTTCGTTGTCGCAAATTTTTCGTTTGGACCAGAACGCTACTTGCAATTAACAGTGGTTTCAGATTCGAAAAAAACCTTCCGCTATAAAGAATGGAAGACCAGCTTACAAGAGCACAAAGGATGGAAGACCAGGCTAAAAAAGCCAAAAAACGGAATACCAGCCCAGAATACCAAAAGAGACGGAAGACCACCTTGATGAGCCACACCAAAGATCAAAAGAAGGTCATGGATATTGAGCTGCCGGCGCCCATGGAAGTGGATTCTTCCGACGATCAGGTAGAACTTCCAAAGCAATAGCGACTAAAATATAAACGAAGATACCTATTGGCTTGGAATTGAATAGTATACATGTGTATATGTCCAAACGTTTTTGTCGCTTCATACAAAGTATTAGAAGGCTTCAACGCTAGAGTTTACCGTCTATTTCGAAGCTTGGGTTGCATTACAATACGACCAGGTAATATAATTTTCATCCCTAATAGGCTATTTGCACTGACGACCATTCACCATCCATCTCGGGGATGGTCCGCCATCCATTTTGGATGTTCTTAAACCGCACGTTTCTCTGCGCTAGTTAGCCGATGGTTTTCAAATGCAACCCTAAAAAGCAATGAATGGCAATAAAAAATAGTTCGCGCCTAGGCAAATTTCAAGTCGTAATTCGAATTTTGAATCGCTGAAGACTAAAAAAATAACAAAAATACAACAGTCTCAATACAAAATGAAGAGACCTGAAATTGGTGGAATAAGTAAACATATGTACATACTTATAGTGCTGCTTTCTTTTTTTATGATTAGTATTTTGCAGCCATTAAATAAACAAACAATACACGCAAGTCGAAATGGAGGGCATATATTGAAAATCTCGCTATAAAAATTTGGCATGAAAGTACTGCGGATTTGCGGGTGTCCCGAAATAATTCCATTAATGTCGACCGGGACAGATCCAATTACGACTCTATTATTATTTTTGCAACCAAGGCGCCGCACCAAAGCGGATTAAACTGGAAAATCTGGAGGAGATCGGAAAATGCTTGAAATCTAGAAGGAGCAGCAGAAATTACAGGATGAGTACCAGGAAACAAAGAGAGAGATACTCCAGCAAATTGTGAGCAGCCAAGGCCAAATTAACTTCCAAGCAGAGCTGCTGCAATTTTTAAGGGATTCCAAAGAGTAACGTTTATTGTACATCTATGGATTGTTTTCTTATAGTCAATAATATAGCCAATTTACTAATTTAAAATAGTGAATATTTCACAATTCAGACCAAAACTTTGTAATTTTATGCTCATCATCTGATTTTTGACGGATGGTAGATGGTGCCAGTGTGAATCAGGGTTTCACATCTGTCAAAAAATCCCACTGTCCCCCGGGATGTGCTCTGTGTGCAGTGCCTGTAAAGAATGTGTTTAAGTGTAAGCCTGATTTTTTGTTTACATGTATCTGAAAGTGAACAGTAGATCTGGAGAAATATCGATGTTTGCGAGAATCGATCTTTTCAGAAAAAAACATCGCTGAAACATCAGTTTTTTTAAATTTTCCATACATGTTTTTATAATCAGCCAGGCTCCGGCTTTCACTTTCAAAAAAAATTTCTCGGTTTACTTCTGAATTCAAATAAATTGGCGCTCCCGTTTTGACATACCGCAAGATTTCTTCGTTTTCAAAACGAAAACATTTTCCTCGATGTAGTGAAAATCGGAGCCTACCTGAAAATGTAAATAACTAAAAACAAACTTTGTAATCTTTGTTAACACTAAAATATGAAATTTATGAATTATAACAAAGGATAAGCATAGGTGCAAAAAGTTTAGTTATGGTTCCGTTTTAGTTGCGTTTGTTTGATTTTCCAAATATTTTATCCCTGTTCTGCCTATCGTGGGAGAAGTGGCGCACAGTGGCGAATCCGCCGTTTCAGCTTGCTAAATTAATAACTTCTGAACAAATAAACTTATCTTCATGAAACAAACTGCATTTGAAAATAAAATCTTTCAAAATTGAATCTGCTTAAGTAAATTATCAGTGTCTAAAAGCTTCACAATAATGGGTTAAAGTTGAACTTTGTTGCCGGTGCATATTTTCCTATGTAAAATGCTCCATTTTTTTTTTTGTTTTTTTATCGATAATGTACTTTTAATAGTGTTTTTTACTATAAAATATTATTTTTTATTTAATTTTTAACTTAACTTAAAATTAAAAAATTAAAATATTTTTTTAAATCTGAAAGTTGGTTGAATTTTTTTTGCTTCTGTAAAATAATCGTCCACTTCCTGTTTATTGGGAGGAATATCTAAAAAACTTATAATTTCTGAAGAATAACTACTTTCCGATTTAATTTGTGATCTCACATATCTAATGGATGAAATATATGGATCTTAAGAGGCTGTCAACATGTTGAAAAGGTCTTGGGTTTGCTTAATTCGTGATGTCTTACACGTATCCATATTCCTGTATTTTTTGTAATATTTTTTTCTCGTTTCCTGGGCTTCCTCTGACATCTCTCCAATTGGTAGGCTCTGATGTTCAATTCAAATTTGACCATGTGCCAGAATTTTATGAAGCGTGGGAGTTAGCTTCTTTTCAGGATATTTTTTCAGTAACAGCTCTGCAGTCTTCGAGGCATATTCACCAAATTTGCGGGTATTCAAAATTGACACTAATGGATTTTTCTTCGTTGTCTTTATGTACAAACGGTCTTATATTTGAAATCTGATTCTTAATATCACTTACATTGGATTTTATTAGTTCCGAAGATTCCTTGGCGTATTTAAATAATATAGGACGGCAATAATGAGCAGACGAAGGTCAAGGATTTTTCCAATATTCCGATGTATCCGACTTAAGCCGCAGTGGTACAAGAGAAGCCATAAACATGTTAGAATCTTTAATAGTTTTATCGTCTGTGGATATTGCTTGCTTATATTCATTTTGCCCAGAAGATCCATCACAGCCCCATTTGCTGATCAATGTGAGATTTGGTGGCAGACTCTCAATTTGATGGTGAGGTAAGCTTTTAATGAGCCGTTTCGTAGTATGTTGCACCAGGTCTTGAAGTTTTACTACTGCTGCTGTAAGGAATACCGCAGTATTAAATACTTCTCCTTAGACATTCCCAAGTCTAAAAATAACGCCAAAGCCTCGTCATCGGTATATGACTTCGGTTGTGAACTCGGTGGCGTGATGATGCTATTCTTTATCCTGTCAAGTCTCACCGGGCTTGCCTTAGATACAGCTTTTGTTATATGCGCCCTCTTGTTTTCGTTGTTGTTCGTATATTTAATTGACAGTGCCTCCGATAAATGATCCGTATCTAAATGACATGTTGCATCTACAAGTTTTCGCTTTCTAGTGTAATCTGAACACTTATCCAGGGTTTTTGTTGGTCTTCCTATTGCTCGTCCTATGGACGTAGACGGTCCATCATATAGCAAGCTGTTTCCAATTAGCCAGCTTGCGTATTTGCTATTAAACGATTCAACCTTACGGTGTGAGATCACCCATTTCTTTTTAATGTTAATATGTACACAAATAATTTTCTTTCTTGTACTTGTATGCTGCTCTGTGCTGTCCGATACTAAATTTAATTCATTAAGAACAGTTTTCACGAATTCGTTTGAGGTGCTTGAATTTATAAATATCTCGAACAACTTTTTATTATTCATTGTTATTCTAAAAATTGTATTCACTAATGTTGGCTTATACGCAACTGAATCCTTTAAAAGTCAAAATAAGACTATAGAGCTGCACTAAAAATTAAGTCAATATATACACACATGTAGGTACCACCCTTTCACATAATAAAAAGCAGAAATACTAGCCTGCATATTCATTCATAATCAACAACATAATAGAGGTAGCGCGAAATGGAAAATTATCATAATATTGAGTGTATCTGAGCATATGGATTCATTAGAACCTAACTTTGGAGCAGTTTTTCAACTTTGACTGGACTTTTAAAAAATATATCCCTAAGTGTTCCCGAGATTTTTTTTGTATATGTTCCTTGAACTATTTATTACCTAAGTCTAAAAGCCCTTTCTGCGCTTCGGAGCCGTTTGGCTTCTATACCGATTTACCGGTCACAGCCTCGCACGAAAAACGGTCAAAATATGATTTTGAAAGGGCAGAAAAGGGCTTTTAGACTTAGGTAATAAATAGTTCAAGAAACAGAAAAAAAAATTCTCGGGAAATTTTAAGGCTATATTTTTTAAAAGTCAAGTCAAAGTTGAAAAATAGCCTAAATTTTAGATGGTTGGCAAAACAAGTAACTGACCATATTTTTAAAAAGTTTTCTTAAGAATTAATGCAACTAATTCCACCTGAAAGATGCAGTCTTTGAATAAAAGTTTAAAAAAATTGTTCGCAGTACAACAATATTCAACTTTGAGTGCTCATATCTTCTAAACTAAAAGTCCGAATTTGTTGAAAGTTTGATTTTGAAAAGCTTTGGATTCTCTATTAGATGCGTATATTCATTGTATCCAAAGCGCTAAAAAAAATCTCCGACTTTTGCCACCTCTTTTCGTCGAATCGCCACTGTGCGGCGTTTACATATTATGTGTATAATTTATTAACAACCTGTCTAAAATAAGGATATAACTGTGCAAATATATTATTGTAATATTTTATATTTTTTAGTATAAATCAAACATATAACAGTTTTTATTTTATTTCCCACGCCCAAGTGTCCCGCACCCCCACCCACCCTTCCCATTCTTCATTTATTTTTTGGCGGTCAGGTCTGTTTATCAACAAACTGAGGTTAGGTTAGGTTAACACGGACGGCCCTCAGCGGGGCCAAGCATAGGCCAATATGGCCCTTAATTATCCAGATAGGGGGGGTATGAACCATCGTGGGAGTGTTTATGTGGTTTTAAAGTCCCCGAGAATCGAGGTGTTTTTAGCATGGGCCAGCAGTTCCTGTGGCGTCCTCTTGGAGGCATCTTCGAGCACTGGGGCACCCAGGTATTTCCTCCTTACCCTTGAGAGAGCCGGACAGTTGCAGAGGACTGAGGACTCAAAACAAAAAGCCAAACTCAAATTTGGTTCTAGAGGCCGCAATTTTATAACGCGCGGAAAGTACGTGAGAAGCACTACAGAAAACAAACCCAGAAACCAAACCAAACCCAAAACTCTAAAAAACGAATAAAGCATATATCACATATTTTTGGGAAAAAATATTGTGCGTGTCATACTAACACATTAAAAGCGTTGCTCTGCTGGCTGGCTCATGATGACGCGGCGGTAGCCGAACGCCAGAGCCGAAGACACTGGGATTTAGTTTTCTATGTTCGCTGTGCGACATGTTCGTTGTATGAACTGGCACATTTATATACTGTATGGTTAGCGCTATCACTGATATATCTCATCGGATTCTCATCAGGTAATGGGCCCAGGTACACGCGAGTGTTGGCTGCTATTTGGAACTTGCGGAGTGTATCAATTGACAGACGATTGCTTATGTCACTAGCGCTGAGCGGCTGCAACAATTATGCTGATCGCTTATGTACCGGCCATGCTTTTTCATATTTCTACTTAGGTTTAGATTTACATTTAATTCTTGGTAACAATCAGTCTTGTACTAGAACTTTATTGGCATACAATAAACTTTTACGTTGCTCCAGCCGTAAATCACCGTCTATTAATTGAGCGTTGCTGAGCCACACGGCCAGTGATAGAAACTAAGTAATTCCGCATCCTAATCAACTCGAAGTCGCAGCTGAGCTTCCGGATCGGACCATCAAAACTTAATTGGCGCGTAGCACGATTAATATCAGAATCCACACCCCTAACCAAAAATATTTAAGTTACTATTCGTAAAAAATAGTTACGCATATAAATAATTTAATAAAAAGAAAAATAAAGAAGCGCGAAAGTAAGCGTCATGTAATGAATATTTTTGTGAAATTATTCAAGTGAAAGGTGTGAATAAGTGTGAATAACAAAAAGTGAATAAAATAAAAGCTGCTCATGAGTTGGGCTTACAGAGACACGAAAGTTGAATACGATAGTGAAGAAGAGCAGGAGATAGGTTTTAGGCCACAACACACTACCGTGTAGAAATGGATTCAGCATTATTAAAAGCGTTAATAGAAAGCGCAGTGAACAGCGCCCTTGTTAAACAAGAAAGGCATTTGAAAAACGAATTTTGTGCGGAACTCGAGGCCGGTAGAAGTCAAGTTAATTCTTTAAAAATAGAGACCCCACGAGTGGACGTTTATAAGAGAGTGACCCTTATGTGAAGTGTGAAGTAAAATTAGACATTGTCAAATTAGTTCCTAACTTTAATGGGAGCCACGAAGAATATGCGTCTTGGAGACAGGCAGCCGTTAATGCCTATGAGGCTTTCAAACAATAAGGCGGTGGCTATTTTAAAAAACAAAATTGATGGACCAGCACGATCGCTACTTCCGTCGCATAAAACAGTGCTCAGTTTTGACGCAATAATTGCTAGACTTGATTGCATATTCGCGGACAAAACGTCCTTCCGCGTGCTCAGACAACAGTTAGAACTTATTAGACAAGGGGATTCCAACTTGATAGCAGGCTGCAAATAGCTTTTAAAGAAGTGCATTCGCTGCGTCATATGCTAAGGTAATAGAAGAAAGAACCACTGAAAGGCAGGGGCCAAGAAAAAAACCCACATTTTGTTGGAAAACAGGGTCAAAATAGGTCGCTACAGGGTTTGCCTGGGACATCATCAAATTACGTTAAGCTCGTAAAGAAGTTAAAGAACGTAACTCCATTCACGGCTCCAGTGAAATTCAATAAAAATATTCAATGGTAATTTTTTGGAAGGGTGTCACATTTTTCATTCTAGATACCCTTGACACCTTTGATGCCATAATAGGCTTTGATCTGCTTACGCAGGCGGCGGTAACTATAGATTTCATCACAAACTACATAGTCTACGGTAACACTTCGGAGGCATTAAAACACAAGCCCTGCGGTAAATTTTATACGTGTCAACGATATCGTAGACACGGATTCCGTAAAAGTTGAATTCAAAAAGATGATTCTGAAGAATCGTAATGCATTCTCGAACTCTAACGAGGCACTGCCTTTCAACACTTCAGTTCTCGCTACAATTCGTACCGAAGAAAAAGAGGCTCAAAGCTGTATCCATATCCTATGGGTGTGGCAGGTTTCGTGAACAACGAAATCACTCAATTGTTAAAGGATAGCTTCACAAGACCATCAAAATCTGCCTCCAGGGTTGTTGATAAGAAAGGCATAGATTCTAATGGCAATAAAAATAAGCGTCTCGTTATTGACTTTAGGAAACTCAATGAACGTACAATTGCCGACTGTTACCCGATGCGAAATATCCAAATGATTCTAGCGAATCTTGGGAAAGCAAAGTTGTTCACTATATTGGATCTTAAATCCGGGTACCACCATCTGCTGAGAGTGATCGGGAAAAAACGTAATTTTCAATAAACGGGGGAAAATATGAGTTGTGTCCATTGCCTTTTGGTTTTAAAAATGCGGTAAGCATTTTTCAGAGAACAATTGACGTTATTCTGCGAGAACATATTGGCATATTCTTGATCAGGATCAATAGCCGAGTCGCTTGAGCCATGTCTGTCTGTCCGTCCGTCCGCCTGTACGTACTTTAGAATAAATGATTCGAATATGGCTTTCGCGACTGTTTTTCCGCTTTTGTTTACAAGTGGACGGGCTATTAAATATTTTGTTAAGTCACATATTAAGGTGACTGCATATTCATTTCCAATGTATTGTGGTTCCACCAAAGGCCAAAAATCAAAAAAAGTTATGACAACGTATAAAAAAAAATTGTAAGCAAATTGTCTTTACAATCTTCGCAATGGCAAACTGGATTTTTCCGGAAACATAACGGGACTTTCTAAAAATAGAACAAAACGCATAAACACGTGTTCAGAGCAATGCCAAGCAAAACCTACATTTCTCAAAGAAAAAGTCAGCTTCAAGTCGTTCGCTTGTTCTTGTTATGATTGCAATTTTAAAAGCTATCAATGGATGGAGGGGGGTCGTTTCTGCGGCGGTAGAAAATATGCGTGCGGGCGGTTTCGTCTAGAAGTTTCTACTAACTCAACTCCGCGAAAAGAAGTCGAGCAAAAGGGAATTGGAAGATCGCTGTGTGCGTGTGCAGCTGCGGGTCTGGCCATGCGTGTGAGAACATTACAGCTATGTTCTGGACACGAGCAAAACAACAACACAGCTATGCGCGTAAAAATAGTTACTTAGGCGGTGTACTACAATCATGAGCGTGTAAATAGGTCAATCGCAATATACATGAACATTGAATTAAAAACTACGAGGCTCATTTCTCAACAATGTGCGTGATTTTTATGTTTACTTAAGGTTTTAGTTGTGTTCCCCCCCCCCCCCCAATGATTTTAGAGTGTTTAAGTCAGCTGCAGATACTTGCTGATGTGTGTGAAATATTTAATAGTCTAACACATCTTATTTTTTTAAGGTCGAACCTGCCCAGTAGAGTGATTGTTTTGTGTACTGCGTGTTTGTATTCGTCCTTAATTGTGCTGTACAATTTGTATAAAAAAGGTCTTAATATTTTATATTATATAAATATTTTTCGTTTTTAACTTTTAATTCGATAGGCAACATATGTCAGTGTGTATTCGCACGCCTACATATTTTTAATTTATGGTGCTCCAAAAAGGGCACAAACACTGAAAAAGTTCGCGAAGTTATTACTGCTGTACAACAAAATATTGAAAATAACGGCTTTATTCCTGAACTGAATGTGCTTATTCAAACTATTGAATACATTTGCAACAAAATTGTTGTATTTTAGATGCGTTACAAACGTAAGAAATCTTCCATTTTACAATGTGAATGTGATTGGCTGAGTACAAAAGAATCAATTTTATTGAAATGTACCTGTTTGAGATGCCAAGCATTTTTGGCACCTATGTGTTTCAAAATGAAAAGAGAATTTGGGCTAAACTTTATAATTCGTATTTAATCTTGGTGGCTTAGCGGAAGCCGATTGCTTGCTATGGCCAGATAAAATTTATGCGAGATCGATATGCAACCAATGCGCAGAGGGGTTAGCATAGAACTAAAAATAGACGACGGCGTTAGATCAAAGTGATTGCCGAAGTGGCGGCAGCAGATCAAAGTAATTGCCGAAGTGGCGGCGGCAGAGAGCCCCTTTAGCGGGAGAGCGCAGCAGCTCTGCAGAAAGTCAACGTTTTACAACATAGGCGGCTCTCTCTGCTCATACAATAATAATGCTTAAAGTTACGGTTATTCTTCAGCGGCTGGCCCGAACAGTACCTAAAATGTATTCCAGAAAAAGGCGGAAAGTGCTCCATGTGGCCGTGAAATACTTAATTTTATGGAGTCTTCAACTCCATAGCTCAGCTGGTCGAAATTTATAAGTGCACTATTTCTGCATTACGCAACGAAAATCAAAGCCAAAATGTGTTGCCAGCGGATCCCATTGAAGTAATTTCTCTTTTAATGGAGAATGGAATGGAGAAGTGAAGAAATGCAGACTTAATCATACCCGCAAAATGTCACAAATATTACTAAATACGGATATACTAAGTTACCTTCTTTTACGGTCCGACCAACATTTTGAAACTGCAACCCTTGTAAATATTTTAGCATTTAATTTGCTCATAAACTGTTATTGTTTATTTATTTGTTACATTTTATTAATTGGGGTTAATTGATTGGCAGTTTTTTGCCACTACAAATACTATTTAAGAGGCTTGGTAAAACTTTCAGCTCTCTACTGCTGTTAGATGTATTTTTGGCCGCGCTTCCATACAAGCGGAACCACAGTGCAGTGGTTAAAGTTGAATTTTGTTGCCGGTGCATATTTTCCTATGTAAAATGCTCTATTTTAATTTTTTATCGATAAAGTACTTTTAATGCTGGTTTTTACTATAAAATATTATTTTTTATTTAATTTTCAACTTGACCTAATTTAAAAAAGTTTAAAACAAGAAAACTATTTTTTTGTATCTTGAAAAATCCTCTACTTCCTGTTTATTGTGTGCTTGCCGACTTAATTTGAATTTATCTAATGGATGAAATATATGGATCTGAAGAGGCTGTCAACATGTTGAAAAGGTCTTGGTTTTGCTTAATTCGTGATGTCTTGCACGTATCCATATTCCTGTATTTTTTGTAATCTTTGTTTCTCGTTTCCTGGGCTTCCTCTGACATCTCTCCAATTGGTAGGCTCTGATGTTCAATTAAAATTTGAACATATGCCAGAATTCTATGAAGCGTGGCAGCTAGCTTCTTTTCAGGATATTTTTTCAGTAACAGCTCTGCAGTCTTCGTGGCTTATTCAAACAATACCCAAACTTGCTGGTATTTATTTTTTAATTTGCAGTTTAAAATATTCAGAATGACACCCAATCTTTTGATAATGTCAATTTGTTATTTCTGCAGTAGTCTCGTTTTTCTCAAAGAATGTTAGTGATGAGTTTCCATCGTTTGTGTTTCCAAATCCTATTTTGGGCAGTCCACTTTCAGTAAGGGTTTGTCTAACAATTGTTCTTGAATAGTTTTTTTCCTAGTCTTTTGTATTTCCTTGGCTGGCGTGCTGCTGTCAAAAGATTCTCCCTCTCGCGGATTGGTACATGCAAGTTTTAACATTAACTCCATACATCTAATTCTTGCATGCAAAACCTGGTCAAAAAGACAGGTAAAGGTAAAAATACTAGCCTGCATATTCATTCATAACCAAAAACATAATTGAGGTAGCGCGAAATGAAAAGTATTCTAATATTGAGTGTACCTGAGAAAGTGGATTCATTAGTTACCTAACTTTTGAGCATTTTTTCAACTTTGACTGGAAATATATCCCTGAATTTTCCCGAGATTTTTTTTGTGTATGTTCTTTGAACTAGGGACCGTAATCATTATAAGTTATATAATAAAAATTACTTGGTAAAGATTATATTTCAATTTTTTACGTTTTTCTTCATTGATATTTATTATTTTTGAGAAATTTGATAAAACTTAGACTTCATCATTATTCTTGATAAAAATAAATAAAACTGAAAAATAATGATTATACATGATTTTTATTTTTTTCGCTTAAAAAAAAACTCAACAGGAATTATTGCATATCTTTGTTGAGGGACCACAAAGCTACCCCCTGCTCTAAAATTTTCTGCCGAGCTTTTTCGGCAACTCTGACTCCACATTTACAAATTGGAAATTGCTCCGTTGTTAAGGTTACAATTGGGCGTTTATTGTTTGTGTGTTGTTGTTAGAGGCCGTGGACTTCGATTTTAGGTGTTAGGCGTTTTGGGCGACGAAGAGGACTGCTGACCGAATGCCTCGAAGAGAAACGACCGACTAGACAGAAGGAAGGGTCGACGCAGTCTAACAAGTAAGAACTTTACATAGGTGTGTGCGTGTATGCACTGAGAGCGTACATAGGATGAGCGCGATAACACAAAACTTAAGAGAGACGTGACTTAAAAGCTATTAACGGCTGCTGCTCCGAACAAACCCCCCATTGAAAGACCAGGGATTTTAACAAGATCCTCAACTGGGAGGACGCACAGCTCGTTGACGGCTCGACGAGTGGTTCCAGAGGGGGTCTGCAGGATGGCAACTCTCACAGCGCCATCAGCTCCAGCGATAACTTCGATCACCCGCGCCAAGGGCCACTTCAAAAGTGGCAGGTTTTCATCCTTGATGCAAACGACATCGTTGACCTGGATCGAGGGTTGAGGTGTGCGCCATTTGGCACGTTGTTGAAGCAGCCTCAGGTATTCCTCACTCCAACGCTTCCAAAAAAACTGCTGGGTACAGAAGACTCGCTGCCAGCGATCAAGTCGATTGAAGTTGAGCCCCGTAACGTCTGGCTCAGGGAACTCTATCAGCGGACGACCAATTAAAAAATTTCCGGGTGTAGGGACGCCAAGATCTTCAGGGTTTTCTGAAATCGAGATAAGAGGACGAGAATTCATTACAGCCTGGATTGGGCAGACCAATGTCCGCAGCTCGTCGAATCCAAAAAGTGACGATCCCAACGCGCGATAGAAATTCTGTTTGGCCGTCTTCACTGCTGCCTCCCACAAGCCGCCGAAATGCGGCGAGCGAGCCGGCATGAATTTCCAGTCGAAGCCGTTGTTGATGCAATGATTATGAACTTCAGCACGATGTTATTGGCATTGTTCCAAGGCCAATTACTTTCGCATACTCTTCTATTTGTTTGCCAGTTTTGGCATTTGTTCAAGGTAGCTTTAGTCATCGAATGATAGGAATCAATTTCGAAGTTATATAGTAAATACCTGGAGCTCAAATCTACCTTGACCAATTCTTGTTCATGCTCAACCGGCATTGGAATTATCCTAAATAAATGGGATGCGTGCCTACCAAACAGGGAAATCTTCACGTTCAGAATTAATTTGTTATCAACAAAAATTCCTTTCGCTGTTAATAGGCTGTAAATTTCCTTCAATTCTGTTCCTGATCTTTTTCCTGGAAGCATCAATGTTTCTAGCAAGTTATCATTTATTTTTGCTATTTCTCCCTTTAGCTGTATAGGTTTTAACATATTTGGATTTAGTCTCACATGATTAATATCTATCAGTAGATTAATAACTGCTGATTGAATTTTATCGCACTATTCAATCAAGGAGCTTAGTTGCTTTGTTACCATAAAGAAATTTATACATTCTTTGTACACATAAAAACTTTCCTTTAATGCTTCCATTATGTTATCTACCCTAGCGCTCATACTTCTAAAGTTCAAATTTATTTCCTCGGTAGTTCTTTTGAGGATATTTACCGTTGACTTAACCACTGATGTTTGTTTCTTAATTAAATCATCTAGGTAATGTTGGTTTTCTAATAAATTTTTCATATTTCTTCCAACGTTTCCCTATCTTTGGCGTCGATTGTCCCAAACAATATATTATAAAGTGAGCCCATAAACTCAAATGGTGCTCTCTTCTTTCTTTTATTCTCCTGAGTCATGAAAAGTTTATTATTTTCCTCCAAGGTTGCAATTTGTCTATCCGCGTTATCTAAGACATTATTGCATTGATCTTCAAAAGTATAAAGTTAACCACACACAACTCTCATTTTCGGTATCAATTCTTTCCCCTTTTTTATCATTTGAAAATACTGGTCCATGTCATAATAAACAATTAAATCCCAGGATGAGGCGACTATTTCAACGTCCCCCATCGGGTCCAAATATATAGAAGTGGAACTGTTCATTTTTTCAATTGACCACTTCGCCTTTCCTCTGGCAGCAATGTTTGCATTTGATACTTGGCAACATAACACAAGCACTAACAATGCTGCCATTGCTGTCCTAGCTTGGACACTTGAGGTCTACTAGGAGTACTTCTCTCTTCTGAAGTCACTCCTGAGTCTTGCTCTTCTGACTCAATTCCAGTCAATAGAAAAATTTTAGTTATAGGTCGTTTTATAAACCTATTTTGATGTTTTATAGTTACAACTCTGACTCTATCGTTCCTACCTTTATGTATTTTTTATATTTTTCCCAAGGGCCATCTAGCTGGGCGACAGGTTTAATCTTTTATTAATACAATCTGTCCTTTTTTAATATTCTGCATTCCTATTTTCCATTTATTTCCTTGTTGCAGTGTGTGCAAATAATCTTCTTTCCATTTAATACAAAATTCTCTTTTCATTTTCTGAATTAATCTCTACCTATCCAGATTCCCGACTTGTTCCTCTGAAATTGTCTCAATTGGGCCAAATATTGGCCTTCCAATAATAAAATGAAATGGTGTTAATGCATCCAGATCGTCAATATCATTTGTATCTGCATACAAAGGGCGTGAATTTAGTACCGCTTCCATTTGACATAATGGAGTTGACATTTCCTCATAGGTTAAATTATTCTCCCCAATTACACTTTTCAAGTGATATTTCACTGATTTTACCCCAGCTTCCCAAATACTTCCGAAGTGAGGTCCTGCCGGGGAAATGAAGTGCCACTCGATCTGTTCTCTTTCTAATATTGGCACCACTTTTATGTTTTTCTTAAGGGCTCTTTGATATTCCACGTCTAATTTGCGCGAAGCTCCCATAAAGTTGGTTCATTACCTGAAAAGAATTTTGCACATTTTCCACTTCTTGAGAAAATCTTCTAGGTGAAGCTAGAAATGCATCTAAAGTAACTTCGCTGACTACTTCCAAATGAATAGATTTTGTCGCCATGCTCACGAATACGGCAATATATCCCTTATAGGATTGCTGCCCCGGTTTTTAGAGCATCGGATATAGTAAGGCCCGGCGAAGTCTACCCCTGTATTTGGAAACGGGTGCGACATTTTAGCTCTGTGTTTCGGCAGATTTCCCATAATTTGTTCTGCAGTATTCTGTCGATACCTAGCACAGGTGACACACTCTTTAAGTTTTTTCTTTAAGCAATTTCTTAGCCCAAATATCCGAAATTTTCGCTGGATATAGTTTCGCATCAGATTAACTCCACCGTGCAATGTTTCTTTATGTGTATTCTTGATAATTAAAGACGTCAAGTGACACTTATCTAAAATCAAAGGATGTTTATCATCAAATTCCGCGTTGGAGTTTTCTACCTCCACCTCGTAACAATCCATCTTTATCTAAGAACGGATTTAAGCTTAATAGTTAATTTTTTGTTTCTATTTCCTTTTTATTAATTGGGCTAGCTATTTCGGAACTGAATTGGATAGCTTGTTGTTGTTTTACTATTAATACTTTGGCACTCTTAATCTCCTTCACCGTAAAAAATGGAGGAAATTCTTTCTTTTTGGTTTTGATTTGAATAAACCTCAATACATATACAATGACTCTTTCTAGTTTATGCATACAAGAATATTTTTGTAATAATTCATAAAAAATGTTATTTTTTTCTATTACAATTGTTGTGCCAACAACTAATTTTTCTTCAATTTCCTCTTTTGGCCAATGTTCCTTAGATTTCGCCAACCATTGAGGCCCTTTCCACCAAATCTTAAAATCTTGTAGATTACCTGCACTAATGCCCCTTGATGCTACATCTGATGGATTGTCTTCAGTTCTAAGATGTCCCCATTTAATTTCTTTAATTTTTCTTACTTCGTCAGTTCGACGCCTGATAAACTTGTCTTTATTGTCTCCATTCTTTATCCAGTCTTGAGTAATAGTAGAATCACTCCAGGCATAACACTCTACATTACTTCCAACCGCTATGTGGAGATAATGTTTTTTATCCCCAATCGGCCGACTAATTATTTCGAATTAAATAAAACTCGGCGCAGAAATAAAATTACGATATGTTCTTTAATGCGTGACATCCAAATTGCAAGTGTGGCTTGCCTGCCCTTTACATTGCCGCTCCGATCGCTAAGCGCAGCTTCGCTCGGCCGACGTCGGTAGGCAGACGCAAAGCGGAGATAGCGAAGAGCGAGCTGGCAGAGAGCGTTTAGCAGGGCAAGCAAGCGCAGAGCTTTAACAAACAAATGAGTGTCATAGACATAAGTAACAAACAAAATAAGCGGCTGAGGGCCAAGAATTAGGTGCTATTTGGCAAGCAGCTAATCGGCTGGGTTCTGCTCCGAACATTCACCCCCCGTTGGAAGGCAAAGGCTTTCAACAGATCCATCCTGAAGGGGCAGAACCGCTATTTTTCCAACGGCCCTCTTGAAAAGGCCTTTTTGAGTGCGGATGACGGCTACTCTGATGGTTCCATCTTTTCCTGGTATGACGCTCTCAATGCGGCCAAGCGGCCACCTTAATGGTGGCAGCGTTTCCTCCTTGATCATGACGAGCGTTCCTAGCTTGATGTTTGGAGACGATGACCGCCACTTGCTCCGCTCCTGAAGAATCGAAAGATACGCCGTGCTCCATTTTCTCCAAAACGCCTGCTTCATTTGACACAGCCGCTGCCATCGACTAAGTAGGTTGACCCGGAGATGCGCCACATCTGGCTCGTCGAATGCAGCTTTCGGGGCTCCATTGAGAAAGTGGTTTGGCGTGAGCACATCTAGATCATCGGGACTTTCTGTAATTGCATAAAGCGGACGGGAATTTAACAAAGCAGAGATTTCACAAGCCAAGGTCTGAATTTCATCAAGAGTAAAAATGTAGGTCCCGACGATGCGATGAAAATGATATTTAGCTGCTTTAACAGCCGCCTCCCACAAACCCCCAAAATGAGGTGAGCGAGGGGGGATGAATTTCCAGTCGATTCCACTAGAAACGCAGAGATGTGACACAGCCGACGTATGAGGATCACTGAGGAACATTTGCCGAAGCTCCAAAAGCTCATTTTTTGCTCCTACAAAATTTGTAGCGTTGTCTGACCAGATGATTCGAGGTTTGGGACGTAGACTTATAAAACGCCTTAATGCTGCCAGAAAGGATTCTGTAGATAGATCCCGAACGACTTCCAAATGAGTTGCTTTGGTGCTAAAGCATACGAAGACAGCGATGTAACATTTGATAGGAGGCCTGCTTCTGACTTCCGACTTGTGATAAAAGGGTCCGCAAAAATCAACGCCCGTTGTGTGGAATGCTGGATTAGTCCTTACGCGATCCGCAGGCAAGTTTCCCATGATATGTTCCCTCAGCACTGGCTTCAAACGAAAGCATCTAACACATTTGCGAATGATTCCCGCAACATATTTGCGTCCACCAATAGGCCAGAATTTTTGCCGAAGCAGTCCGAGCAATCCTTGAGCTCCTGCGTGGAGAAACCTTTCGTGAAAGAAGATAATAATAGAGACAGTGACAGGATGTCCCTTAGGAAGCAGGATCGGGTGCTTCGCGTCGTAGTCCAATTCGGCATTTTGGAGGCGGCCTCCAACACGCAGCAATCCAAAGCTATCCAGAAATGGATTCAGTGAGGCCATCGTGCTTTTTGGGGGTAGGGCCTGTTTGCTGGCGAGGGCCCTTATCTCTTCCGAAAATTGTTGCTGCTGTATTGCCCTTATGAGGAAATGCGTACCATTTTTGATGTCGATTACGGTAAGTTGACCCTTCGACCGCGCTATGCCTTTGTCCTTGAGAATGTAGAATCGATATATGTAAGCAAAGACGCGCTGCATGGATCCGAATGAGTTTTGAAATTTGCAATCGTACGATACATCCCTTTCGTTTGAAACAACCCCAATGCTGCATGACGACGTTCTGGTACATCGGTCGGCAATTGCAAGCCTGCAGGCCACTCTGAGCTCTCAAGACGCAAGAATGGTGGTCCAGAGATCCAAAGGCTGCTATCCATTAGTTCAGCGGGCGTGGATCCACGTGATATGATGTCGGCAGGATTCAACTTTGTGGGCACGTGATGCCAAGTCATTCCAGCGGTGAGCTCCTGAATCCGCTGAACTCGATTAGAAACAAATATATTAAGATTCTCGAATCCAGGCAAGGGCTATGGACGAATCCGACCAGCAATGTATTTGGCATGGAGCTGATAATCCCTTAACTATGGTGGACACTAGTTCGGCTAATACGAGGGCAGCGGACAGCTCAAGCTTGGGGATAGTCATACTTTTCAAGGGCGCGACTCTGGATTTAGAGCATAAGAGATGACTTTGCACAATGCCAAGAGCTTCCGAACGCATGTATACACAGGCGCCATATGCTGCTTGGCTCGCATCACAAAACGCGTGCATTTCTAATCTGGCTTGCTGCCGAAGCACGTAACGTGGAAACTTAAAGTTTTTAACCATCGACAACTGCGAAGTCAGCTCAATCCAAGTCGTATGTAGATCCTGGGGCAGGCTTTCGTCCCAATTCAACTTTAGGCTTTCGTTCCATAGCGACTGCATAAATATTTTAGCTTTTGTGATGATGGGAGAGATGAGCCCTAGAGGATCGTAGAACCTAGCTAGTGTAGACAGGACCGAACGCTTCGAGGTTGGGCCTGCAGCGGTTCCGACGTGAGCGAAGCTAAACAGAAGATTGTCCGTGGTGGGATCCCAAACTAGACCAAGCGCCTTGGTTACTTCAGTCCCGTCATGAAAGGTAAGGAACTTTTCGCGATCCGCCTCCGATACGCCTTCCAAAGCAGCGGGTTCATTGGAACACCATTTACGTATGGGAAAACATCCTTTCGAAAGTAGCTCCTTTACCTGCTGACGAATCTTGATGACAGAATCAATGCTGTCCCCTCCAGATATGAGATCATCGACATAGAAATCTCTTCGAACAACATCAGCGCCAAGCGGAAAACGCAACTCTTCATCATTTGCTAATTGATGCATAGCACGAATTGCTAAGAAAGCGGCAGGTTTGGTTCCGTAAGTAACAGTCTCCAACTTGAACACCTGAATCTCCTCCTTCGGGTCATTGCGCCATAGGATGCACTGCACGTGCGTATCGGGATGGGAAACGCGTACACAGCGGTACATTTTGCAGATATCGCCACACAAGGCGACTTTAAAAAAGCGGAAACGAAGCAGAGTTATCAGAATTTTAGGTTGGATGGTGGGTCCAGCCATTAGCGCATCATTCAGTGATACTCCAGACGCTGTTTTGGCAGATCCATCGAACACTACGCGTAATTTGGTGGTTGTACTATCCTGCTTGTGGACGCAATGGTGAGGCAAGAAGTACTGCGGGAGGTCTGACTGACGCGAAGCTGGCGACATGTGTCCTAAATCACGATAATCCTGGAGAAACTCCATATATTTTGCCTTAAGCTGTGCATTTTTTGCTAGCTTCCTCTCCAAATTGAGAAATCTACGTAGCGCCTGCTGATACGATTCTCCTAATTCCTCTAGACTGAATTTGGTTGGCAAACGCACGGAGTAAGCTCCGGACTCTAGGCGAATGCAGTTTGTGACGAAATTCTGTTCGCAATGAACATCTTCCTCCGAAATTGATGAGGGCGAATAATCTCCATCGACTTCCCAAAACCGCCTTACAATATCGCACAAATTAGTCTCGCAAGCGGAGATGACAGGGGGATCTTCAACGGCTGCTAGCGCCGCACGGGCTTTCTCAGAGTTTTTAATACTTCCTGACACTATCCAGCCAAGTTTCGTCTTCTGCAATGTTGGCAATTGGTCTGACAGTCGAATCTGTCCAACGCACATTAATTCGAAAAACAAACCAGCACCTATCAACAGATCGACACGCTGGGGCTTGGCGAAATTAGGATCAGCTAGTTTTAGGTTATTTGGCATTGGCCAATCCTTTGCGTCTAGGCCGAAGTTAGGCTGCATTCCTGTGATTGAGGCAGTGATAATTGCAGAGAGGAAACCGCGATAGCTTTCGTCTTGAGATTGCAGGACGATGTCCACAGCCTTGCTGGATGGTAGAATTGACTCTCCAATACCGGCGATTTTAACGTGAGACGGGTGAGGATCTAATTGCAGCTGATTGGCGAGTCTCGATGTTATAAAGTTAACCTGAGAAGCGGAATCTAAAATGGCACGACATGGAATAAGCGATCCAAAACGGCCCCTGACATATACGATTGCAGTAGCTAGCAGCACGTTTTGGCTAGGCAGAGATTTTTGACTCGAGGGGGGAGGGCTAATATATTTGCTTGCTACTAGGGCACTTGCAGGATCATGCTGGGTCGATTCCGTGCTCGGCGACGGCAACTCAGCGTCAGAGCCCGACTGCATGTGGAGCAGTGTGTGATGCTTGGCTTGGCAATTTCTACATGCCCCTGACTTGCAGCGTTGCAATGAATGGCCTTTGTTGAGGCAGTTTAGACATAAATGGCGCTTCTTCACCTCCTTGTATCGAGAAAAAACAGGGAGATCTATAAATGCCTGGCATCGGGATATGTAGTGATCGGAGGATTTGCAATACTTGCATGTTGAGCTATTATGATCGTTAATGGAGGTGATTAGGGTGCTAGGTTTACTTTCTCCCACCTGCTGGCTAGGAATTGTTACCATAGCCGATCCCAAATTTTCCAGCATCCGACATCTTGCTTCCAAGAATGAGGCCATGCTTGACCACCGGGGCAATCCTGACGTCGGCAAGTTCTCTTCCCATTTCTCCTTGGTCTTGTGGTCCAATTTCGTGCCTATGATGAAGATCAGCAACCCATCGGAAATCTCCTGCGGGGTCGCCAAGGTCTGAAGTGCACGCAAGTGCGAATTGATTTTGTCGCTGAGCGCGCGCAAGCCGATAGCTGAGCCCTTCTCCACCCCTTGCAACCCGAAAATAGCCTTGACGTGTGCCTGAAAATGTAACAGTTTATTATCGAATCGCAACATTAGTAAATTCAACGCCTTGTCGTAATTCTCCTCAGAAAGTTCCAAGGAACGAATCGTATCCAGCGCAGCACCATCTAGACATCCACGAAGATATTGGAATTTTTCGATGATTGGTATACGATGGTCTTTGTGCACCATTGTCGAAAACATCGCGTGGAATTCTGGCCAATCCATGTAGCTCCCACCGAATCGCGGAAGCTGCAACTCGGGCATTCGAGAACGGCCTATACTATTATAGGCGAACAACGACGAATTCCCCTCGAGAGTATGCCGAGCCGTTGAATTGGCAACATTTGCCGTGCGAGCAGCCATCAACTCCCGCGACAGCCTGGACCTAACCTTGACATAAACATTCGAAAAGTCCAGCCGGGCATCATGGGCTAACTGCAGGAAATCCAGCCTTTCAAGGCTCGTTTGAGCGGCATCGAAATCCGCATTCATTCGCTCGATTTGCTCTAAGCGAGCTTGAAGTTCTGCCTCATCTAACTCGGCAAGCTCTTCCTTGGTGAGAAAGCGATCCATGGCCTTTAGTTGGCGCGCGATGGACTCGGCCTTGTGCTTGTAGAAATCTACATCACTCGGCATTGCTGCGTTCGCGACATTGGTAGGCTCAGGTGCTGCCATGTTGAGGTTTTAAAAGAGTCACTCAGCACGACCGAAAAAGACACCCTGTATACGTATAAACGTGGGAACCGAAAGCAAAGGGATTACAGCTAATGCCTTTAGCTGTGCGGCTGTGCGAGCTGTCCGATTCCGCTTTGTACTCCGCTTGTGTGTATTAGTGAGTTCGCTGCACTGCCTACCGCACTGCACTGACCGAATTGTCGCGACAGAGAAATTAATAGCCAGCAATGCGTGTATGTAGGTGTATGTAAGTGTGTTTTAGCACCGAATTGTGCTTAACCGCCGAAAATTTGCTAGGGCTAACGAATGTCGATCGCGAATGATTATTAATTGACACTGCAACTCAGAGATCACGTCGGGGTCACCAAATTTTATGTGGAGATAATGTTTTTTATCCCCAATCGGCCGACTAATTATTTCGAATTAAATAAAACTCGGCGCAGAAATAAAATTACGATATGTTCTTTAATGCGTGACATCCAAATTGCAAGTGTGGCTTGCCTGCCCTTTACATTGCCGCTCCGATCGCTAAGCGCAGCTTCGCTCGGCCGACGTCGGTAGGCAGACGCAAAGCGGAGATAGCGAAGAGCGAGCTGGCAGAGAGCGTTTAGCAGGGCAAGCAAGCGCAGAGCTTTAACAAACAAATGAGTGACATAGACATAAGTAACAAACAAAATAAGCGGCTGAGGGCCAAGAATTAGGTGCTATTTGGCAAGCAGCTAATCGGTTGGGTTCTGCTCCGAACACGCTACTTTCACCCGTTGAATTAATTTTGCCAGAAGATGTGCTGCACAAAGTTCTAATTTTGGAATAGTTTTCCGATTCTTATTTGGATTTACTTTGCTTTTTCTGGCTATTAAGCTATCTACCTTGGCATATACTACGGCAGCATAAGCCTTTTCGGATGCATCGGCAAACCCATGAATTTGCATCGACTTATTGGGCTGAAAATTTAGCCATCTTGGTATCCGAATGCTCTCTAACTCTGTTAAACTATTTTTAAACGAATTCCAGTCCCGAGTATCCTGTTCTGATAATTCTTCATCCCAATTTTTGTCTGCTAGCCAAAGTATTTGAATAAATAATTTTCCGACAAGTGTCACTGGAGACAACCAGCCTAAGGGGTCATACATCTTGGCTAAGGTAGATAATACTATTCTCTTGTTATTTTTCTCAATTGGTTCATAGTGGAAATTGAACGTTAACTCGTCTTAACCCGGTTCCCACTGTAGTCGTAAGGTTTTGACGGATTCATTCTCCTCAATAGTTAATACTTGATTTTCTTGGTCATCTTCTATAATTTCTGGGATATTTGTTATCCACTTTCTTAAGTTAAACCCAACCTTATTAAACTCCCGGGTAACTTCCTTTACATGCTTTTTAGCATCCAGTACCGTGTCGGCACCTGTCATCAGGTCATCCATATAAAAATCATTCTTTATGATTTCCCTAATAGCTTGATTTTTGCAATATTCATGCATAAACTTTATGTAATTTTCTCTTAATTTTTTATTATTGCTGAGCTTTCTTTCTAACCTGTAAAATCGCGCCATAGCTTGTAGTTTTGAACCTCTTAGATCCTTTTCTTTTTCAAATTTTAGCCACATACCTACCATTCTCATCTCTTCTTGTTGTTTCCAAGAAATGCTTCTCGCAAACATCTTCTACGTCGTTCTTTTCACATTCCAATTCCCAGCACCGCTCTAAGTCCCCAACTTCAATTGTTGTCGCCACAATAAATGTATCACCTTTTAATTTGATGCAACCGGATATAATCCATCCGAATTCTGTATTTTGACCAAGTAGTCCGACTATTTTTACTACTCCTTTTTTTAAAATATGGGTATAAACATCTATCCCAATTATTACATCTACCCTACTTGGTTTGTTAAAGTGAGGGTCTGCCAACACATAATCTTGCCACTTAGTTTTGTCAATATTGATAGACTTTAATGGTAAAGCTTTCATCAGTTTCGGAAGAATAATTGCTTCAATATTTAGAGGACCTTTATTACAATCACGAGTTTTTACAGATAAAGTAACTTTGTACTTTGAAGTGCAAGAGTCTGTAGATGACACTCCACTTACCTCGGTGTTCGCTCTTTTTCGTACTAAGTTTAATATTTGCGCAGCTTCTGAAATTATGGTACATTGCGACCCACAATCAATGAGAGCTCTAAGGTTTTGATAGCCACCATTCCTTGATCTTACCTTTATAAGTGCTCTGGCTAAGAACGCTTGTTCTTTTGTCAGGCAAGTGTTATAATTTTCCCTCTATTCGTAGGAAATATGGAGCATCGTATGATGAGGTTTTTTACAAATCCCACATAAAATTTCAGATAAGCATTTCTTATACATATCATGCCTACAGCATTTTGTGCAAAGGCGCTGTTTATTAATCAACTGGCCTCTATCTATCGGACTCATTCCCTTAAACTTATAGCAGTGATTTATGGTATGTCCTGCCAATTTACATAGCGGACAATTTTCTTTTATTTTACCATATTGCACTACTTTTTTCAACGGTTTCCACTCTTTATCCTGCGACGTGTAAAGAGAAGTGTACCGTTGTTCTAAAAATTCCATTACATCTGGCAATGCTTGGATCTCTTTTGTTCTTTTTATATGACTTTCATATAATTGTTAGGTATCTGTGTTGAACTTTTTCAACACTATGTGCGCGAAAATCACATTAACTTCTTCTGTGACTGTAATTGTGACTTTAATTTGATTAAATCAAAGACTATACAATACCAAGATGTCGCATGAGCGACCAAAAAGCTGTTCTATGGCGGGTCCTAACATTAGGACCCAAAAGGCACGAGGGAGCGAGCCTCTCGAGCCTCAGCACCGTCGAAGCGGTGGTCGCGGATCGCCGATGTCTTTGGAGCGGCACAGTGGGACCTTTGGCCGTCTCAGCTTGCTAAATTAGTCAGTGAATATGAGTTCAATAAATATTTGCACACTGAAAAAATGTTAAACTTTGAGTGCCTGTATCTCCTAAACTAAAACTATCTTGAAAATTCGATTGTAAAATTCTCTATTAGATGCGTACATTAAATTTATCCAAACCACTCATACAATTTTTTGACTATTTCGGCTGAGTCCCCACTGTGCCGCGCCAAAGACATCAGCGACCACGCTGCCCTACGGTTTCGGCACGCAGACACTAACATGCTTTCAGTGCGCTTGTGTGTGAAGCTAAAAGCCGTATATGCTGCGGGCGAAAACGGTTTATGGCCGTGCCGACCTAGGACATACACACATATACACAACACAAGCATATTTCTGGGTTGGCTCGAGCTCGTGCTGACCGAGGCATTGACGAAGCCGAGTAGCACTTCGGAGGCGAAGGTAGCGTAAAAGAGAATTGAAGTACTAGCCCCGCGCGCCCGTACCTTGAAGCGTCAAACGAAAATTGAAAAAGCATTTGTTCCTCATGCGACATCATGGTATTGTATAGTCTTTGATTAAATGTATTGACTCATTTATAGAATCAGAAAACCATTTAATATGTTTCGCTGAATCGTGATCTAGCATTGGTAAGTCTAGTAAACGATTCAGCTGATCCGAAAATATTTTTCGTTTATTTTCATACCGCTTGGTCAGTAATTGCCAAGTGGCACTTTAATTCTCCAGCGGCCCAGTTAAAAGGTGAGCTACCATACTCCGTGCCTCACCCTTTATCGCGATTTTCAAATAATTTAGTTTTAGAGATGTACTTAGACTATCTCTGTTATGAATTGATTCACAAAATATTTGTGATAAGCCGTCCCACTCTTTTTCTTTGCCCGAGAATGTGGAAGATCACTTTCGGAAGATCAGGCAAATCGATATCTTCTATTTTATTGTTGCCCCTTTAGTATCCATGCTGTTTCCCTCGGCTACGGTTTGCATCCTAACTTCTAGGTTGCTTAACATGCTTTGAATATCAAAGTCAAACTCGCCGATCTGCTCGTTGAAGCTGTCGTTTGTTTCATAGCTATGATAAAATTTCTCAATTTTTGAGCTCATTTTTTTTACTGAGGAGCTCAATTTTTTCCTTTCTCATTCTACACTCTCCAATTTTAGCCTGATCAAACCTCTGCATGGTTTGCTCTAAATACGTTCCCAGGTTTTCCACTATTCTGTCGATTTCCTCAGATACTTTTTCTATGCTATTGTCAATATTCGGCTCTCTGTCTTCCTTCAAAGTTCCAGTCGCCACTGATTGTAACTTTGTTATTTCTACCTTCCCTTCCGTTAGGGTTTCATTATTTTTTGACTCTACATACTTTTTATGTATGTCCTCTATATTTTTAATCATTTTTTTGAACTGCTGTCTCTTATAGTAGTCATGATCGACTACTCCATATGCTAACAGCAATCTTCTTAATCTCCTTTGCTATCGCGGCTTGAGTCTCTAATAGCTTAATTATTTGTTCCGATAACATCTTACTTGAATTTTTTACTTAATTAAACTTAAAAAAAAATTTTTAAATATCTGACTTAGCTGATGAATTCTGCTTCTGCTGTTGTTTTTTACTGCTGCTGATACCGTTGTCGCTGCTGCTGGTGTTGCCTCTGCTTATGTCGCTGCAGCTGATGTCGCTGCCGCTGATGTCGCTGCTGCAGGTCTTTCCGTCGCTGCAGTTATTGTTGCTGGCACCTTGGGCACACACAAACCAATTTATTTTTTTTTTTTTTCACAGTCACAGTTATTTGACAGCTTTTTTTTTTCAATTGCTAGCCATTAAGAACTTTTGGTGTTTGGGATTATTTTTGTTTTCTTTCGCTGTTCCGGCCTCAAAAACGCCACCGTCGCGAAAAATTTGTATTTTTCAATTAAAATATCTATTAAAATACAGAGTGTCCAGCTCGTATTTTTCCAATATATAAATTGAAACTTCCGTTTCATTAATTTTTATTTTTTTTTTTATTATTCTCCGATCACAATAGATATACCTAGTCATCTATTAAAAATATAGCCTGTTTAGCTCGTATTTTCCCAAATTATTTGTTAATGTGTGTGTGTGTGAAGGAAGCTGGGTTGCATACGGTACATAAACCGTCTACAGTTTGGTCGTCGCAACTAGAACTTGAACCAGTTGGACTGCGGAGTGGGTATCCTACGGTGCGCAAGGGAGGGTCTGAAGACACGGCGACAGCCTCTGATGATTGCGATGGAAGATGAGTGACAGGCAGTTATGGTACTGTTTCTGATACTGATTTTATTGATAAAACTGATTCTTATTTATTGGTAATAAAAGGTACAAAAGTGCTGAGTCTGTCAAATATATGTTTTGTGTATTATGGATAATTTTAGTGTCTGGTGGGCAATTGCGATATTTTAATGGTCAGCAACTGCCCCGCTGTCTTCGCCCTCTGCGGAGAGAGTGCATTGTCAGCAGAACTCACTGCAGTGGCCAGTGTGTTGTCGTGAGGTATTATATTACATGTTAATTAGAACACTGTGTCACGGTGCCACTGTGTTATGCCGACGGGTATTATAAACTATTACTTAAGCATATTTCTGCAATTGAACATTCTTCCGGCCGTTGAAACTGTGTTCAACCATCGTTCAAGTCGACGGCAAACCGGCGTGCAAGGGGTATAGGGGGTGATGACATGGCTGGGGATTTGATGGCCTTGGTTTCCATAGTTGATACTTCTTCGGGAAAATGAAGGCAATGATCAATAGAATTGATATTGCTAGAGCTGCATAAGCAGCGAGTTGATGGTGCTGCACGGTGGTGAGATGGTGTGGCAGCTCGTGATGATTGATGGCTGATAGTTGCTGGCGTAGATCATCAAGTTCTTGAAGAAAGTCTGATGTCTGGTTCTTCAGTTGCCACATTGGTGGCGAGGGTGATGTCTCCGGTGGGCTCACGTCACCAAACCGAGTGTAAGTCGATTTTACTTCGCTGATTGTGGTGCTGAAGGTGCTGATGCTTACTTCAGTATTGCGAGCCGTGCAACCAGGGGACATGGAGAGTAAACCAGTTCCTTCCAGTGTGATGGTTGACGGAACTCCGTTGCATACTGCTTGAAGTTTAGTTGTAGAATGCGTTGCGAAGATCCATTTATTTGGATGCTGAGTTTTTAGCCACACCGTGTCAGCCTTTGTGTGTGTTACCTGACACAGTGTTTCTGTTTTATTGTTAAACAGTTGAAACTCACAGCGATTGTCCACATTGAAGATCGTCTGATGGTCAAAGCAGATGAACTCCTCGTTGTGTACTTTAAGACAACGTCGGAATTCCTCTTGGGTAGTGCCCATGAACTGGTCTCGGTGGATGTTTACCGTTACTATTGTGGTTCTGAGGTCAAATAGACTCCAGCTTGTTGAGTCCCAAAACGGAATTGGGTTGATGCTGAAGACTTCGAGCTGAGCTGTTGAGACCAGCGGTAGCGTCAGCATGAAGATGACGTGTTTTGCAGTCGGGGTTCCTTCGGCTCGCATGATTCTGTATGGTTGAATCACCTCCTTCGTTGTGACCGGCAGCATTTGATCTTGTGGCAAATGATCCCGTATCTGGTCTAGTTGGTCTATTAGTTGCTCGGGAGACACCAGCGCGGGGCTTATTCTCCGATGATGAATACCGATTAGGACATCAGATATGTCGGACTGCATTCGTTGGAGAGTTGTTGTGAGCAGGGTTAATTGTGCTAGATGATCGCTGTGATATGACCCTCTTTCTCGGTTGATGGTAGCCATATGCTGTTCCAAAATTTTTAGGCGATTATCAGTTGTTACTTTGTCTTTTCTGACTACGTTTATTGTCGCGTCGACAATTGATGTTTGGTTTTGGAGCAGATGTAGTAGAAAGTCTTCATTGGTTTTCACTTTCTCAATTACTTGAGTCATCTCTTCTGCGTATTTTGCGTCGAGAACACCAAAAAGACTGCTTGCTACATTTCCTATGATGTCCAGCGGCGATCTGCGTTTTCGAGAGTTTTTCATTAAAACGCTTCCTGCTTGTAGCTCGTTATACACATGTTGAAAGTGTTGAACTATGGAGTAGTTACATGCCGGAACATTTTTTAGTTCAGGGCACATGTATCGTAACTCTGAAATTCCAGCAGACATTAGTTGCATATCCTTCCAATATGGGTCCAAGTCATAGTATACGATCATGGTCCACTCAGATGTTGCTATTCTTGATGTTCCAAGTTTCTCATAGAATATTCCAGGCTTGTTTGCGAATTGTGTCACATTTATTGACTGTGACAATGCTAATGGAAGCATGAGCAAGAGCACCACTAATGTTGATGTTAATGTAGGTGACAAATTTGTTGTTCGCTGTGTGGGTGGCTCATCAATCTCCGTGGTGTCACTGATCACGTTGTGGGAACGTTTGATTGCCACATCTTCTGGAAAGAGCGGCGCTAGACGAGTGATCGGGCGCTTGTATACGCCAGATGCTGTCTTAACGTCAACCTCTCGTACGTGGTTGTCCTGTCCAGGATCTGTCTTAATGATTGATTGTCTTAATGACCCATTGGCCACTTCATTACAGGAAGGTTGTCTTCCTTAACCAAAACTAATAATCCTTCAGGTACGTTTGCAATTCTTGGAGGTATTCTGTAGACCATTGTTTCCAGAATGAATGCTTTAGGCGCGATACAAATTCCCAGCGCTTGACCAATGTTCTTCCTTGATGATCAGTATTGACGTCAGGAGGCGTTGTCAATGGTTCACCAATCAAGAAGTGTCCTGGGGTGAGCGCTGTTGTATCAGTGGGATCATTTGACATTGGAGTGATGGGCCGAGAATTGAGAATTGCTTCAATTTCGATTATCACTGTGTTTGGTTCTTCAAATCTCAATGAGGCTGTGTTGGTGGTTGTTATCAACAGCTTTTTTGCTGATTTTACCGCCGCTTCCCAGAGGCCGCCAAACGATGGAGCCCTAGGAGGAATGAATTTAAAATCCACTTGTTTTTTGTTGCAATGATTCGTGATCAGAGCACTTGCCTTTGAGCTGAATATAGAGTCTTCTAATTCTTTAGGCTGGTTGTTTGCACCCACAAAGTTCGTTGCATTGTCGCAATGAATAGTTTGGCACTTCCCACGTCTGCTTAAGAATCGACGCAGGGCGGCCAAGAATGCATCTGTGGTCAGGTCACTTACCAGCTCCAGGTGTACTGCCTTTGTGGAAAAGCAGCAGAACACGGCGATGTATGCCTTATCTGGTCTTTTCCCTCGGATCCTATGGTGGATCGAGATTGGTCCACAGTAGTCGACGCCTGCATTAAGAAACGGGCGTGCCTGTGTGACTCGTTCTGCTGGGAGATTGCCCATGATCTGGTGCATCAGCTTTGGTCTAGCCTTGGTGCATCTAACACAGCTGTGGATGATGCTTCTAGCCATTGTCTTGTCATTGATAATCCAATATTGTTGTCTTGCGATTGGCCTTAATGCTTGAGCACCACAATGCATGTTCTCCTCATGTAGCTCCCGCAAGATCATTTTGACGATTGGGTCATTGTAAGGCAGCAAAACTGGGTGTTTTGCGTTGTATGGAGGTGAGCTTCTTCAAGTCTACCACCAAATCGGATGAGCTCATCGTCTCCTAGGAAGGGAGATAACGATATGATCGAGCTCTTTCTATCCACAGTCTTATAGCGTTGGAACTGTTTTAACTCTGCTGTAAACTCGACTTGTTGTATGGTTCGCAGGATTATAGTGCGGGCGTGAGTCAGTTCTTCTGCGCAGAGCGTCGTGGTGTTCGCTCTGTTGGTTTTGTAGCAGAAGCGTAACATATATGCCACAATGCGTTGCAGTTTGTGAAACGAGTTGCTATGTCTGCAAGTGTATAATTCATCCCCAAGTGCGCTAGGTGTGATTGGCAAGCTTACATGTTTAGCCTTTCTCTCAAGACTGCTGGGTTCTATGTTGGGTGCCTTCGTCCAGTTGTCTCGAGATCCGTGCAGGAATAATGGTCCATATAACCACAGATTGTGATCTGCCAGTCTGCTTGCTGCGATTCCTCTCGACAGGACATCGGCTGCGTTGTTGGCCGATGACACGTGACGCCATTGTGACTGGTTTGTTAATGCCTGGATTTTGGCTATTCGATTTGCCACAAAGGTATGGTATGTTGGCAATGTCCTCTTTGGGGATTCCTTGGAGAAGTTGCTCATTGTTGGAGCACCACTTGCGCAATTTGAATCCGGACGGTAGCAATATCTTATTTAGTTCTTGTCGAACATGAATTGCCTCTGGAATCGTGTTTGCTCCAGTTAGACAGTCGTCAACATAGAAATCGCTTTTTAATGTTGTTGATCCTACTGGTAGTCTGTCTTTGTATTGTATTGCCAAATGATCCAGACATTTCGTTGCTAGGAACGGAGCAGCTGTTGTCCCATATGTTACTGTTTTCAGGCGATAGTACCTGATCTCTTCGGATGGATTGTTTCTCCAGACTATCATCTGATGGAATTGATCCTCCGGGTTCATCCACACTTGCCGGTACATCTTTTCTATGTCCGCTGTGAATACGTACTTATGAACTCGAAATCGTAGCAGAATGGACATAAGTTCGCTCTGAACGGTGGGTCCAGCCTGCAGAATGTCGTTCAAAGATTTCCCGCTTGTTGATTTGCATGAGGCATCGAATACTACCCGAAGCTTTGTGGTGGTGCTCTCAGGTTTGAGTACACAATGATGTGGAATGAAGTAGTGCCTTTTGGGAACTTTTGATGCTGGCACCATCTTCATATGTCCTAGTCCTTCATACTCTTCCATGAAGTCCACATAACTCTTCCAAGTTTCTGCTGAGCTTCGCCGCTCCAACGCTAGGAATCTTTTTGTTGCGGTTTCCAATGACTCCCCCAGGGATGAAGGGTGTTCGGAAAATGGGAGCTTTACAATAAAACGGCCGTCTGAAGCTGTCTGAAGATTTTCTATAAAATGAGCTTCGCACCGTGCTTCCACTGGAGTGCGTGGTTTGTCTTCCGTCTCTAGATTGTCCAGAGTCCAGAATCTTTCCATGAGCTCGTTTACTCCCGTTGCACAAATGGGTGAGGAATTGTGGGCAGATTTGACTTTTCCTGCCACAATCCATCCCAGTTTCGTGTTTTGTTGCAACGGGCCTCCTGTCCTTAGCTGCTGTTGATCTGGTTGCAGCAGCGAGTAGTAATGCTCGGCTCCGATTAGCATGTCGATTTTGCCTGGCTTATGGAAGTTTGGATCTGCCAGTGAGATCTTGCTTGGTACGTTTAAGCTCTCTGAATCGAGTGCCTCAGCTGGTTGATCAGCTATTATCTGTGGTAATACGAAAGCTTCAATTCTTTGCGTAAAACCATTGTGAAGGGATTTCATGAGCACATTTACTCGTGCTCTGCTGGTCTTTGATTGACCTCCAATTCCTTCGATCCGTAATGTTGTGTCTTTTAGTTTGAGTGACAACATTGATGCCATTCGTTCAGAGATCAAGTTTATCTGTGATCCTGAATCTAGCAGTGCTCTGAAATTAGCAACCTGCCCGTTGTTGGCTTCTACTGCCACCTTTGCTGTGGCCAGAAGATTGTAACTATTGTTACTTGCTGCACCAACCGTCGGGCCTCTTGATTCTGTAGCTGCGCCTGATGCTGTTTCCAAATGTAACATCGTGTTGTGCTTCTTGTCCCACTTGAAGCAGTTTCGACCAGGGCATGCGTTTGTTTTGTGATTTGTTCTAAAACAATTAACGCACATTTTTTGTTTTTGTACCCAATTTAGTCGTTCTGATGGAGATTTGGAGCGAAATTATTCGCATCCGTAGAGCCAATGGCTTGCTTTCTTGCAGAATGTGCATAAGGGTGCTCGCGCTCTCCCTGTGTTTGCTGATGCACATGTCGTGCCTTTTGGCTCTCTCTTTGATGCTGGTGGCTTCTTACTGGTTCCTAGAACCCGAATTCTTTGCTCCAAGAACTGAAGCATCGTATCCAGCGCCTGGATGTCCTTTGAGCTTCCCAATGATTGCTCATACAAGGCCTTATTTGTTACATCCAGTTTGTTTCTGATAATGGCAATCAATATCGGATCCCATGTACTTACGTTTCATTCATTTATTTTATACTCTGTTCCTTCCTATAGGAGGGAAATCAGAATTTTTTATTTTGCTACTTTTAGCTGTCAGTGAACTAGACAGTGGTTCAGTCTCAAAGGAGCTGGCTTAACTACGTGCTCTTACCGCAGGGGGGAAACAACGGAGAGTCTCGAAGGACCAAAATGTTAAGACTTTAAAAGAAAAGTCTAAACATTTGCGAGTTGAGTTGTAAATTCAAACTAAATTTTATTCTTAAGATCAGAGCCTTATATGTGATTTGACAATGAGGTAGGAGGTACAATTTTGTATTCTATAATTATCGTTAGACCTACGCAAAGGATACATTTTACTGCGGGTGTCTATGAGTGTATGCTTACATTAGTACTATTTTAAGAATGCATTGGTTAAGTGTTTTCCCCACTTTTGTTTTGTTGTAGTATCTTTTGATGGGCTAAATATCTTTGTTTACACCCTAATTAACATTACTTATTTATTTTAGTGATTTCTTTAGAGATCCATTTTTTGGATACATGAGTGAATGTGTACAATAATATGTTTATGTTCGAACACTTTGCGAAGGTCCTCAGATGTGAGATCCGGTGACTTCGTCCTACTGATAAACTTCTGAACGTAACCGAAGATGCGCATTATGAATCCAAATGAGTTGATGTGCTTAAACGAAAGTGTGCGAAAACGGATGAGTGTGTGAAATAGCTTGGCTTGAATGGTGGAAACAGACATAAGCAGATCATTTAACGAAAGACCAGATGTGGTAGCTGCAGAGCCGTCAAATACAACCCTCCGCTTTGTTGTGGAGCTGTCCTCTTTGATGACGCAATGATGTGGCAAGATATATTTGCACTTGTGCCTATCTTCCAGGTACTCCTTCATGAATGCCTAATATTTTTCATGAAGAGCTTAATTACGCACGAACTTGCGCTCCAAGTTTTCCAAGCGCCGTTTTGCTTGCAAATAGGAATCTCCCAAGGACTCTAAACTTCGCTTCATAGGCAAGCGGACAGAGTATTCCCCTGAGGGTAAGCGAGTGTGATGGTTGACGAAGTGTTCCTCGCAGTGAAGTTCCTTCTTTGTTGCCCTAGCGATTGTCTCAAAGATGTGCTCCACTTCCCAAAATTGACAAACCAAGTCATCGAGCCGAGTGCTGTGATTGGTGTCATCCGAAGATTGGGTGGCGATAAACGACGAGGAGTTGGGAGCCAAGTGCCCGGCACCAGATAGAGTCCATCCGAGATATGTCTTCTGTAGCAAAGGTAATCCAGGCGCCAGCTGAATTTTTCCCACGCACAGCAACTCAAAGAAAAGTCCGGCTCCGATGAGCAGATCAATCCGATGAGGCTTATGGAACGAAGGGTCAGCAAGCTGGATATTCAAAGGTATAGGCCAATTAGCAGTGCTAATTGAGACGCGAGGTTGACGGTCCGTAATCTTCTGGGGAACGACGGCAGTGATGCTAGTGGTGAAATCTGAAATCCGCGATTTCAGAACGAGATCCACCGAGATACCTTAAGTTGAGAGGCTAGCATCTCCTATGCCAGAGACTGTAGTAAGCAGCTTGGTTTTTCGCAGTTGAAGCTGACGAGTAGTTACGACATGCAATTGCGAGCCCGAGTCCAACAATGCGCGACATGGCATGAAAGTTCCAGCACTGTTTTTGACGAGAACGACGACGGTGGCTAATATAACAGGCTCAGACGGACGCTGGGATATATGAGCTTGCGTCAAGGAGGGCGACAATGCTGCCATGGCGGTATGATTTGGCTGCGGCTCGTTTGAAGAAACAGTACGGAAGGGCTCTGTTGGACGAAGAAAGTGCAGAAGAGTGTGGTGCTTCAATTGGCAAGTACGGCAGGGACCTGATTTACAATCTTTCAAGTGATGACTCTTTCGTAGGCAATTGACGCATAACAAGAGCCTCTTTGCTTTCTTGTGACGATCATTCGGCGATAGAGTTTTGAACCATTGACAATTGGCAATCAATTGGTTCGTGCCCTCACAAAACACACAGGAAACAGGAGCGCAAGATGCTACAAACGATTTTCGATGATGCGTACTCACGGTTTTTCCTGACTTGCCAACCTGACCATCTGCCCTTGCATGGAGTGGTGAATGCCTTCAAGGGTACTAGGTCTTTGTTCCAGAAAGATAAGTTCTCCCAGGATGGAATATCGCCATTCGACGACGCTGCTTCCCATTTAACTTGAGTCTGCCTGTCCAAATTCTTCCAGAGTGCGTGGACGATGATGCAATCAGCTATTTCCTCCTTAGTTGCCAGCGCTTCCAACGCGCGAAGATGTGAGGTGGCGGCGTCCGTAAATGCCCGCAGCGAAACAACAGATGAGTTCCCACGCGACAGCCCAAATATTTCTCTAATGTGTGCCTGTAGAATGAGACGTTTATTAGCAAATCGGTTTTTGAGAATATCTAATGCGGTATTGTAATTAGCCTCGCTCATCTCCAACGAACTAATGGTGTCCAACGCCGCTCCGCTCAAACAAGACCGCAAATGCTGTAACTTCTCGATAGAAGTCAGCTCAGCTTCACTATCAATCACAGCTGTGAACATGGAATAGAAGCTTGTCCACTCTGAAGAGGCTCCGCTGAACTTGGGCAGTTGCAGCTGTGGCAAGCGCGATCGATTGGCCATGTACATAATGGATTGGGATTCACTTGGGTTCATTTGAAACGTGGAACAATGCGTGGGCGGCGAACGATTGCCTAACTCACGCTGTAGAATGGTCCTCAATGATAGGATGGACGAGTCAAATTTTCCTGGTATTTCACTGGACATAGATTCAAAATCCACTTCCTCCAAACTGGTGTGTGCCACAATAAAATTGGATTTCAGCTCCGTCAATGATTCCAACAACACTCGCAGATCATATTCATCCCTTTGGCGCAGCTTTTCACGATCCATCTCTGTGCGTATTGACTCTAGCCTGTCGAAAATGGCTCTAGCCTTCCGCCTCATAATGGAAATCCGCGATGCAGGGAATTGGGTGTTGGCTGCGTTCGCACTAACCCTTTCACTAGATGGAGCATCGCCAACTGTCACTGTATCACCGTCATTGCCCATAGCCAACGATCCACTCCTTCTATTATTTTTCCTTTTGCCCATGGTTTTGGCTATTTATTGTTGACGCGGAGTGTGTGAGTCGATCACAGTTGAATAAAGATGATGCAACGCGAGAGTTCAAAGGAGATCAAAATGTTTTGCGATCACTTTCGCGGCACTGTTTATTTGGGTATGTCCAAAATGTAGGCGCCGGCAAAGCAACGAAGCGACGACCGAAAAAGAACCAACAGTTATGCACAAGAGAGCGACCGAGATGTTTCGCACTGTTTTAAGCTCGAATTCGAGGGAGAGATATGCGCAGCCAGCCACGAGAGCTGGCTGAAGCAAACGACGAAAGAGGAGGCGAAGAAAACTAACGGACCACGCTTGGAACTCTATGCAGCCGGTCTTGACAGTGCGCTGCGCAGCAACGAAACAGACGGCGAAAGAGAAGCGAAAACGAAAAGCGGGTCGCTAGAACTGCCACGGTCGGCCACAACGATCTTTGGTTCGCTACTTTTCGACAAATGTTACGTCAAACTTTCGAATTTGATTTAACGAACTACTTGAAACACTACTAATACACGACAAGTCCACGGCGATCACGTCGGGGTCACCAAAATGTTGGAAGCTGCCGAGCTTTTTCGGCAACTCTGACTCCACATTTACAAATTAAAAATTGCTCCGTTGTTAAGGTTACAATTGGGCGTTTATTGTTTGTTTGCCTGCCTTCAATGTCCTGGTGACCCGGCACCCATCTAGGCCTAATACAAAATTGCTGAGCCATTTCGCGAAAAGATTTGCGGCAGTTTGCAACGGTGGCCGAGTTCGATGAAATCGCACTTAGCGTCAACTACTTAAGGCAGTTTAGAGCTTTTCTGATTACTGTGACTTCCGCCTGGAAGACGCTGATCTGATCTGGGAGCTTGATAGAGTACTTTATATTCAGCTTTTCGGAGTTGATTCCTCCTCCGACCTCGTTATTCAGCTTCGATCCATCTGTGAAGATGTTTATGACCCCATCTGGGTCTGGTGGTCCCTCACGCTACCCGTGTCTGTGAGAGATAAATGTTTAGAAAGGGGTATCTATGGAACAAAGTAGCGATTTTGTAGGGACAATATTGTTCGGAGAGCTCAACTGATGCACAGGGCAGCAGTTCGCTGAATTTTGCCCAGTTGTTTTGATTGGGTTCAGTTGGGTCCAAAGAGTGTTTTTTTTTAAATTTTTTTATTTATTAAATTAACGAATTATCTGTTAATAATGGTACTTAATTACAAAAGGCGGAAAAAAGAGAAGTTAAAAGTTAGCTAAATTTAAGTGATTATAAATATTGCTTGCAATTAGTTTAAGAGACAGTTCAGGGGATAGGGTATGGCAGAGGGAGTTATAATTATGGCATAAAACCCTAAAAGGTTCATGTTCGGCATAAGTAGACCTACATATGGGTAAACGGATAGGCCTAAAACTACGGGTAGGTCTAGATGGGACAGCCAAGTCAATCTGACCCAAGAGAGTTTGGGAGTCAACAATCCCGAGAAGGAGCTTGTGCACGAACATTACGCCATTGCATATTCTGCGACGGTGCAACGACGGCAGGTCAATAAGATTTAGCCTAGACCGGTAGGGTGGCAAGATTCTACCTGAGTTCTAGTTAAAGTTACGAAGGGCAAAAATTAAAAATTGCTTTTGCACGGATTCAATAACAACCTGCTGCTCTTTATACTCCACACACAAGAACAATACTCCAATAAAGGACGTACTAACGAGATGTACAATTGTTTCGTAACGTACGGGTCGTCAAACTCCTTGGACCAACGCTTGATGAACGCTAAAACACCCTTAGCTTTATTTACAGTTGCAGCTATATGGCTGTTAAAACATCTTATGATCAAAAAGGACTCCGAGGTCATTTGAACTCGAAATTCGCTCGAGAACATGATTTCCTAGAACATATGAGACAAAATGTGGAGCGCGACGGTAATATGTCATAAGTTTGCATTTGGAAAGGTTCAGAAAAAGAAGATTAGTTGAACACCACAATAGTAGTTCACTTAGATCCAGTTGAAGGCGTGTGTGCAAATAGCAATCAGAGTAAGACTGACAGATTTTAACATCATCAGAATACATTAGTGTAGTAGAGTATGTTTTAAGGTAATTCTCCGAAAAGGTAATTGCAACACCCTCTTCCAGGTCACACAGACTCTTCTGTGTTCCATAGAAGAGGAGACAGGAAATCACCTTGCGGGGTGCCTTTGTTAACATACCGTGACTGTGTGGAAGGCATCGATGATGACACCGCCCTGCTCGTGAGCAGTTGATTGATGAGCATCAGTAAACGACGGTCCACTCCCAAGGCCCGTCCTCAGTTCTTGTCCGACTAGTCTCTCCAAAGTTTTGAGAAGAAGCGACGATAGACTGATTGGCCTAAAGACTTTTGAGGTTGAGTGTTAGGCTTTATCCGCTTTTTTTTTTGTTGGACGTTGACATGCAATGACTGCATCTTTCAAGAGGCGATGCAATTACTGCACCGTCAAGTGGCCCGTGTGACACCAGCAGAAGGCTGTTACGCGAGCATGCAGGAAAGATAGCTGTTAGACTAATATTTGAGGAAAATTAGCACTAAAGTTTCTAAGAGAACTAGGAACTAATCCGCGCATAAGACCCTAAACGGTTCATGCAAGGAATAATAATAATAATAGTAAGTCTAATAGGAATCGTGAAGTTTATGCGGCTGAATAGATCAGGGCTGTCTATGTCACCCCTGATCAAGTTGTGCATAAAAATCACACCAAGCATTTTTCTACTTTTAACTAAGGATGGGAGGTTTACTAATAGCAGTCTACTAGAGTAAGATGGGAGTCTCACACCTTCATCCCAGTTAAGGCCCCGCAGAGCAGAGAGTAAAAAGTTTTTCTGTACTGATTCTCTACGGTCCTGATACTGCGGGCACCATACACAGGACCATACACAGCACCATACAAATTCCTTTGACCACCACACCTCTTTATAAGCCTAAGCTCGCTTATGGCCTTATTTACCATGGTAGAAATGTGTTCGGAAAACTTTAACTTGGGGTCTAACATAACACCCAGATCATCTACCAGGGTAATTCTTTCAAGAGAACCACCAAATAGGGTATAGGGAGCCAACAAGAGGCTAGAACGATGAAATGTCATAACTTTGCATTTCGAGGCATTAAGGTGTAACCAGCTTGCACACCATGACTGAAAGTTATTGAGATCGGATTGCAAGCGAGAATGAAATGAAATGTCCTTATACTGGACACAAAGTTTAACATCATCCGCATACATAAGTACTCAAGTGTACCGAAGGCAAGTCATTAATAAAGAGTGTGAAGAGTAAGGGGCCTAGATGCCTGCCCTGTGGCAGAAACCTTTACTGGTAAAGAGAGGGAGTTTTTGAAGAGGACTCTTTGAGACCTGGAACAAAGATAAAATTTGGCAGACCAATTGGTGTCAAATTGAGTTGGGGAGATGCTTATCTTAAACGAGGGTATCTCCCTGGCATAAGAGAAGTTGAATTTCTCCACCTTTAATCCCACGGCTTTTATTTTGCTTTGAATAAAAGCAATTACATCATTAGATATGAGGTCAGGGGCCAGCCGTGAAACAAAAACTTGTCGTTTTGGTGGGACTCCTACCAGTGGTTTAGTCACCACAGGCCTAGTACCTGTGGTGGCAATATCCGAAAGTCCGGAACGTCTATTTACTGGTGGGATCGGGATAGACGGGACAACTAGCGACTAACGCGTCTGACCTACGAAAGAGAACGACAAGAATTTGCTTTGGGAATCAAAATTTTGTTTGCGTTAAGCTATGAGAGTATAATTTTCCTACTACCAGTATATTCCAGAAATTGTATTGCAACCAGTTGATCGTCTTCGGTCTTTTGAAGTTTGGCCGGAATGATTTGGCGATTTTAACGATTTCAAACTGTTAACTGCCCAGCTAATATTCCGGTTTTGGGGATGTGGGCCATCGAAACATTCAAAAAAATATTTTTTTGTAATTAAAAAAAAAAACCTGGAACATTTGGATTGGATTTTGTTGACTAATATTATCGACCATTCTGAAAGTTTTTTGAAAGTCTTTTAGATCCTTTTCGGTATTGAATTGATTTTGTTAAAAAATATAACAAATATTCCATTATTGAAATATTAAATATATATTGTAAAAATTAAATTTAAGCAAGTCTGCAATCCCAAAATGTAATTATCAAACATTTTAACATTTTCTTTCGATCACCACCTGTGCTTTTACTGGCAGAAACATCCACATGTAATTTTTGAAGCGCGTACGAAAGCAAACAAGGGATGCGCAAATTCAGGTAATTTAGACTCATGGCGATTGTCTCGTCGCACCAAGCACTTGTCAGTAGGAGTTGCGGATGTGGTGGACGAGATACTTCAGAACCACGCAATTCGCAGCAAGCGGGATGTGCGAGAGGCCACCAAATACATTGAAACAGCAATTATCGTGGACAAGGCTATGTTTGATAAACGCAACGGGAGCACGCGCGCCGAGGTGATTCACGACGCAATACAGGTTGCCAATATAGCTGATCTGGTAAGTATTAACAGTATTAACCGAATGTCTGAAACTATTTATTTGAATTTAAAATTGCAAGTACTTCCGTACCCTGAATACTCGTGTGTCGGTGGTTTATATTGAAACATGGGGAAAAAACCAAGCCATCATCGATGGAAGTAAGGACATTGGCAAGGCAATATCTAACTTTAACGATTACACGTCAAGAAATCTGTTTCAAATTGAGCGAGATACTACTCAGTTGCTTACGTAAGAGTTTCCTGTCTTCCCTGTGCACTCTTACAGGGGACTGTACTATGCTCTTATATTATTTTATTTCCGTCTTTTAGTGGTGAAACATTTTCCGGCGGAGAGGCTGGGATGGCCGTTCCTGAAACTGTCTGTACACCTCGGGCTGTAGGCATCAGCGTCGATGTTAACGTCTATGAGCCACACCTCCTCGCAGGTACCATGGCTCACATGATTGGCCATAACATCGGAATGGGGCACGACGATGGACGTAAGAAGTGTCTTTTTCCATTATATAAAAATTATAAAGAAAGATCTGTTACTTGGCTTTAGGTGAGGAATGTTTTTGTCGCGACTGGCATGGTTGCATAATGGCACAGTCGATCGTCGGGCAGGAGAATGTCCAACCGTATAAATTTTCTGAATGCAGTAAGAAAGACTACATTGACGCATTGCGTACGGGACACGGACTGTGTTTGCTCAACAAGCCTAATGAGGTGAGCGATGAGCGGAAATCCAACTGATAAGTTGTGATTGGGAGTTTCTTAAACCGTTGCTAGACCAGAATTTTATTAACGCAGCTTTTTTCAAAATTTGCACTCAATAGATCGAATTGCGTCGAAACTGCGGTAATAAAGTAGTCGAGGAAGATGAGGAGTGTGATTGTGGTACCTTTGAAGAATGTGCCCTGGATCCCTGCTGCGACGGAATAACATGCAAGCTAAAATCTGAGGCGCAATGCGCTAGCGGCGCATGCTGTGACCAATGCCGCGTATGTACTATTTCCTGCCAGCATAATAATCATTATAATTGTATTACATGTTTGCAGTTACGTCCTAAGGATTACATTTGCCGGGACTCAAACAATGAATGTGATCTTCCAGAATACTGTGATGGCGAAGTCGGTCAATGTCCTTCTGACGTCTACAAGAAAAATGGGTCTCCATGTGGCCTCAGCAAGTCAGGCGTCTCTGGTGCGTAGATCTTAGCATTATTATTTTTAGAATCATTAAACATGCTCTAATTCGAAACCCATGTATTTATGTTCCAGGCTACTGTTTCCAGGGCTACTGTCCTACACTAAGCCTGCAATGTGAAGCAATTTGGGGATATGGGGGATCCGCAGCAGATCGGCAATGCTATGAACAATTTAATTCTAAGGGCTCAATTAATGGCCATTGTGGGCGTGATGTGAATGAGCATTATATTAAGTGCGATCCAGAGTAAGTTATCAATTATCGCTAACAGAGCGAATCTATCACCTATATTTGCATAGCAATACGATTCGTAATGTTTGGGGCACTATTGCCTCTGCACTAATATATCCGGTAACTAGTTTCTATATATTAATTTATTGATTCGTGAACCGAATTCAATTCCTTAACTGCTTAATCTAATTTACTCTATCTTTTTCTTTTTGTATAAAAACCAAACGGTTGCGTTAATCTGCTTTGGACTTTAGAACGTCTCGGCCAATTTAGATATCTTTTTCCTTTTTAACCAGGGATATTGGGAAAGGTTTAAAAAAACAAAACAAAGACAAAAGAAACCGCAAAAATAAATAGGCATATTTAAGAATAAAGAAGGCAGATGATTGAGTTGTTATTACAAATCGACTTGAATACTAAATGAAGCCGACCGACGATAACGAAGTGGGAGTTGCCCTTAACACATTCAAATATCGCCTCGACAACGAAACAAGAAATAGCGTGTGTGATGTATGTAGTGTTTTATTCTATAGGAAGTTAAATACATTTTCTTAGTTCGAGATCTCCCACTCTCTTTGGGGGACTGACTCACCAATCGGCGAGACTTGACCTTGGCGCTTCTCACTATGACCGCACATCAACAAATGCATATTTCCCTGAAAAATACTAAATAGAATAATATCGATTTCGCGAGCGTGTCGTTACATTTTAATTGCCTGACTATCGAGCGTTAAACTAATCCGTTCCACGACATCCCGACCCCCGTGAAGCAGATCCATTCACCACACCCAGAACAGCTAACTTAGAGAAGGCACGCATCATCACCTTGGCTCGATCGTCATTGGCCACGCGCATAACCGCTCGTCGTGGTACTCCGTCCACTCCAGGGAACACTTCTATCGTGATGCCTTTCTTCCATTCTCTGGGTGGAACAGCTTAATCACATATGTAGACCAGATCTCCGCGAAGCATAGGCTCGTAGGTGGGTACTCATGTACCCGTCGTTTCCTGAACCGGTCCCTCATCATCCGGCAATACGACACTGCTTCCCTGTCTCGCACTTTTCTGGTGGCTGACAGTTAGCTATTGGAAGGTTCGACGCCTTTCGACGTTCCCCGGACAGTTAAAGATTCGTTGGACTCCTTTGGACGACAGTTCGCCCTGGATCTTCTCTGCCTTTTTTTATATGGACGTAGCCGAACCAAACGCGTACATGCAGGAAAGATAGTTGTAAGACTAATATTCGAGGAAAATTAGCACTACACTTACTAAGAAACTAAACATGCATTCAAAATACATTTACGAATACCACTACAACTACTAATTAATAGAAAGGTGAGTGAGGATAATAAAAGGATGAGAATTAGTGGTGGATATAAAATGGTAGAGGGAATTATAATCCGAGCATAAGACTCTCAACGGTTCATTCAAGGAATAATTCGATCTACAAAGTGGAAGGAACAACGGTATAAAATTTCTAGTGAGTTTAATAGGAATTGTGGAGTTTATGCGGCCCAACAGATTAGGGCTGTATATGTGACCCCTGATCAAGTTATGCACAAAAATCACACCAAGCTTCTGGTGTCCTGGTGTACATTGTACTGAGGGCACCATACACAAGAGTCGTATTTTAAAATCGGACGAACAAACGAGGTATAGAGAGTCTTTGTTATAAAGGGATCGTCAAATTCCTTTGACCACTTCTTTATAAACCCAAGCACGCCCATGGCCTTATTTACTATGGTTGAATTGTGCTCAGAAAACTTTAGCTTGGGGTCTAATATTCTCTCAAGAGAATCACCACATAGGGTATATGGAGCCAACAGAGGGCTAGAACGATGAAATGTCATAGCTTTGAATTTCGAGGCATTAAGGTGTAACAAGTTAGCACAACACCCTGACTAAAAGTTATTGAGATCAGATTGCAAGAGAGAATGAAATGAAATTTCCTTATACTGGACACAGAGTTTAACATCATCCGCATACATGAGTACTCGAGAGAATGTTAATACCGAAAGCAAGTCATTAATAAATAGTGTAAAAAGTAAGGAGAAACCTTACTGGTGAAGAGAGGGAGTTTTTGAAGAGGACTCTTTCAGCCCTGGAACAAAGATACCCTTAAAGGTCATGTTTATGCGCTAGAAGGGGATGGTTTACAGAGTCGAATGCTTTACTAAAGATAAACGATTTCTTCCAGATCGGGGGGAAGCAAGAAGAATCCATGGACAATCGGGGCAAAAACGGAATTGCCTGATCATTATTTGCCGACGTATTACGAAATGATAACGAGGATGGGTTTGCGGACGTTCTTACGAAGCTGTAAAACTGTTTAGTGCCCTGAGAAAAACGTATCGAGATAAGTAGTTCTTATAGCATTGAGCATTAAGAACTGAAAAGTTTGACCGAGCTATTACATAGCGAGTGTGAGAAGTAGGACAACTTACTTAAGTAAACCAAGGGGGCTTTCCAGATCTAATCGGACAAGAAAGCGGGCCACAAGATCCAAAAAATATGCCAAAATTTAGCAGAACAAATGGCGTCGAATTGAGTTGGAGCATATAGCTTCCTTTAAGAAAAGCGTCTATCTTAAAAAAAGCTATCTCCCTGGCATAAGAGAAGTTAAACTTCTCCACCTTTAAGCCGACGGCTTTTATTTAGCTTTGTATAAAAGTAGTTACATCACTAGATGTGAGGCGAGGGGCAAGCCATGAGACAAAAACTTTAGTCTTTGGTTGGACCTCCACTAGTGGTTTAGGCACCACAGGCCTGGTACATGTGATGTTCCGCGACGTCTATTAACTGGTGGGATCGGAATGGACATAATAGCTTGTGAGTTTTTGGACTCGACGGACATGTGATCCAGTGTTCAAAAAGAATTCCTTATCTTTGCTTTCCGCGGACTAAATTGGGAGCCTTCAAGACATCGTCCTTCTTATGAGAGTATGCTGCGTCTCATTAACAGCCATTCTCTTAAAAGCCGTAGGATTTGCCATGGAATTCTCTTTCTCCACAAACTTTTATCTGGTGCGATCGAATCCAATCCCGTCGCACCCGACTAGGCATTATCTTTCTCCTCATCTTCAACTCGTATCTTTCTAACACTCTGACCATTAATCTTCCCGTAATTTAGTAATTTTAATAATTACATTTTTTGCTTTCTTCAATCTTGAATTGTTGTGTCAGAGAATTGCTATAGCCTGCTTGTAGAGTAATTTATGTTCTAAACTTCTATTATACAGTTTAACTGACATTGCCAAGGACCTTAACGTACCACTTCTTGCTGATGGTATCAACAATCAAGCGAAGAACCATATATGTAAGTTCATAAGCCACCCTAATGTACTGACGAGGCGTCTTGCGAAAACAAGATACCGGCGTAAGCTGGCCAGAATACACCCAGTCGACCTTCCCAACAGGATGATCTAAGAAATCTACCCTAGAAATCTGCTCCAAAGTAACAGAAATTAGCAAATTGTACTATTATTTTATAATCAAATACAAAGCCTTTACTAAAAGAAGTTTAACTGACCATGGTTCAACTCTAATTAACCAATAAAGGTAATATACATAAAAACAAACTTAACAAGAAATGACTACTATCTACTACTAGACGTACCAAGCAAGCAAAAGCAAAAATTTCTGTACCTGTTGCACCGCATGATCACAGTAAAATAACCACATAAAAGCAATGATGAATTGCAATGCACAAATTGCCAGGAATATGTGCACACCAAAACTTAATATACGCTACGATCAGTCTACATAGCTTGTAGAAACTGCCACGACTTAGTTGTTTACAAAGAAAACCCCAAGAACACATAGCAAACTATAGAGGCTGTCCAGTCTACAAGGAGTTGAAAAATCTAGTCCGATGATTAATCCGATGTTCTTGTTTACTTAATTTGTCGTATATTCCACCTTCTTCGGATATTTTAATTTATGAGCAGCACTTGCTGCTTGAAACGCTTTAACCGCTGTTTCATCCTCGCTATCAGATAAAGATCATATTATAGTTCTTTTACTTGTGCACTGATGTCACAAAAGGCACAAACATTGCTTACAATGCTTTTGGAACATTTTTTGATTCTTGTGTCCCGCTTTCTTGTCCGACTAGATCTGGAAAGCCCCCTTGGTTTACCAAAGAGTAATCCAGTCTAACAAACTTAAAATCAGGACTTTATACAAATTTGTAATAAGTTGGTCCTACTTCTCTTTCTCGCTATATAACAGCTCGGTCAAACTTTTCAGCTCTTAATTCTCAATGCAATAAAAGTACCTATCTCGATGCAGGATAGGTTTTTCTCAGGACCAGTAAACAGTAAGCGTAGAACGTCCACACACCTATCCTCGCTTTCATTTCTCGATACGTCGGCAAATAATGATCAGGCAATACAATAAAATTACCACTGCTAGCTATATAAAGAGATGCATTTTTTCAATAAAATTCAGTATCAGAAACAGTACCACAACTGCCTGTCACTTATTTCCCATCGCAATCATCAGAGGTTGTTGCTGTTTCTTCAGATCCTCATTTGCGACTCGATCTGGACATCAGATTGAAGAAGTCAACAGGAAATCTTCAATAAAATTAGGCACAAGGCCATACACTTACGGAAGCATCTCCTACCAATAAGTATCACTGTGGCAAATCTGGTATATTCAGGTTATCAGCCAACAGAAAAACAGCTACAGAACTCGATTACCATCGAGGCAATAAATTTTTGTTGTTCGTCCGTTCCATAGATGGGAAACAGCACAAATTATTATTACTTTTCTGAACGAAAACGGTTTCGATTCAGAGCGTATCCAACTGCAAAGCAAATAAAACACTCTCAACGGGTCAAAAAGTAATAAGTACAAACAGATAGAATGGATACACAAAAGGAGGAAGAAGCTGCCGCTACAATGGCCATTGATGTGCAGCAAGATATTGGCGAGGAAATATCGAGGTGCATTCGGAACTTTAAAAGAGATCCCCAAGAAAGAAAGCAAATGGCCTCTTACTTTCAAGCCAAAATATCGGCACTCGAAAATGCGTGGAATCTTTTTAACAAAAACGACTCAAAACTTCGCGATACAGACAAAACGGATGAATATGTACATTTTCGTGAAGACTTACGTACAACATGTAAGAAATACATTACAATTTTTTCCGAATGCATTGACATGCTATCGCAGACATCTAGCGTTCGTGGGGAACGTCAAATCGTCCCTAAAGAAATCATGACGAACCTCCAGTAGGTCCTAAAGAACGCTTTCAGAAGTCCCCGAAGGCTTACAGCAAATTGCCTTCACTATGTCGCCGACAAAAGGCCATAGTAGAGTCCGTAGAACGCAATCTGAAAAAACTTTCAGAGGCGGAAGGACGCACATCAAGTGATTTGATAAAATCACTATGGACTCTAGCACAAGAAGTCCACTTCACCATTCATGAGGAATACGAAGACCGAGTAGAAGGAGGATTTGACATGGAAGCCTACCAAACACTGGAAAGTAAGGTACAAGGAGCATTGGCAAAATCAGACACCATCCGTGCATCTTCCACGCATCAGCATTCCGAAGTTTGATGGGGATCTATTTAAATGGACCCAGTTCTAACTAACACGCCTATGGTGAACAAGATGTGGAATCTTAAAACCACCGTTACCGGCGAGGCAGAAAGATTGATCCGACATATCGATCTAAAGGAAGAAAATTATGAAGCCGCTTGGGAATTACTAGTTGACGCATACAACAAAACCAGATATGTTTCAAATACGGTACTGAACCGTTTCCTCAATCGTCAAACAATTAATGACGACCCCAAGTCATTAAAAGAGTTGTACATAACAACCATAGAATCCCTTGCATCACTAAAGGGATTGGGCATCAATATATCTACATGGGGTCCAATATTGATTGCCATTATCAGAAACAAACTGGATGTTACAAATAAAACCTTGTATGAGCAATCATTGGAAAGCTCAAAAGACATTCATTCGCTGGACACGATGCTTCAGTTCTTAGAGCAAAGAATTCGAGTTTTAAGAACCAGTAGGAAACCACCAGCATCAAGGAGAGAGCCAAAAGGCACGACATGTGCATCAGAAAACACAGGGAGAGCACGAGCACCTTTATGCAAGAAGGCAAGCCATTGGCTCTACGGATGCGAAGAATTTCGCTCCAAATCTCCTTAGGAACGACTAAATTGGGTACAAAAACAAAAAATGTGCGTTAATTGTTTTAGAACGAATCACAAAACAAACGCATGTCCAGGTTGAAATTGCTTCAAGTGCGACAAGAAGCGCAACACGATCTGGAAACAGCATCGGGCGCAGCTACCAAATCAAGAGCACCGACGCGTCGGTTGGTTTTTTTGTTTTTGTTTATATATATTTGAGTTAAGCGTTGAATCCGTACATTGCATGTATCGTATCTTAACAACACAGGTAAATAATATTGAGGAGACCAAACCTATTGATTAATGTAAGGGGACTTATAAAAAATATAATATTATAACATTAGGAGGGAAACTTAGAGTTGGCCTATAGTTTTGGCAAAAACCAATGTCTTCAACCGCATCAAAGGCCTGGCTGGTAGTACACTTTTAGCGAGCATACTTTTGTGTCTAATCAGCTTGTCACTGTATCTGCTGGTGTGCCTTCCAATCTGCTCCTCCTTTGTATGCAGACTTAGATCCCGATGTAGGGTGGAGCCTCGCACGTACCAGGGACAGTTCTGCAGGACCTGTATCCGTTTATAGTTCGATTTTGCAGCAATACCCCAAATCTGCATACCGTAGAGCCAGATCGGGGCTACACAGTGTACTTAAACTGCTCTTTTGGCTCTCAGTGACATGGTGCTTCTTCTGTTAATCAGCCACCGCAGTTGCTGCATTCTTTGCCAACATTTAAGAGCCGTTGCTTTCAAGAGTGGACCAAAAGTGAGACGCCTATCAAGGGTGATTCCGAGATACTTTACTTGCTCCGGTTGGTCCAAAGTTACGCCTTTAAATTTTATGGGTGGGGTGTGGTCTATGAGCGCTTTCAGGGTTCAGGGTTTCAGGGATTGACTTTTAAATTCCATGTCTTGCACCAAGCTGCCACGGAGTGGAGGTACTCCTGGAGTCCATCTGCTGCCTCAAGGCGGCATTTGGAGCTGTATAGCAGTGCTATATCGTCCGCGTAAGTAGCAAGAAGAGCCTTACTGGGAACCTCCATATGATGCTCTCTTGGGGAGGGTAGATCTGCAGTATAAAAAGAGTAGAGCAGCGGGCCAAGGACGCTGCCCTGTGGAACTCCAACTCTCATTTGGCGAGGGGTTGAATAGGTGTTCCTGATCCTGACCATAAACTGCCGTCCTTCCAAGTATGATCGTAGGACTCCGTAGTATGGTGCTGGGAAGAGTTTTTTAATTTTGCTCAGTAGGCCGATATACCAAACTCAATCGAATGCATATTAATGAAGACTGCATTGCAGTATTCTAAATCATGATAGGCCTGTAGGATGTGCCTTGCCAATCTGTGGACTTGCTCCACTGTGCCGTGTCCCTACCGAAAGCCAAACTGGTGATCCGGCAAGATACGGCATTCCTTGATAATACCACCAAGACGATTGGCAAGAAGCCTCTCCCACAACTTAGATAAGGAAGAAAATAGACTTATTGGCCGATACGACTCCGGGTCATCGTCCAGTTTTCCAGGTTTATGGATCATTAGTATTGCTGCTATCTTCCACTGCTTAGGGAAAAACTGCACCCTTAACATGCCGTTAAAAATGACCACTATGTAGAGTATCGCCCGAGTGGGCAATGCCTGCAGTGTAGAATTGCAAACTCTATCCATGCCAGGAGCCTTCTTCCTCGGTAGGGACTTGATGACTTCAACAATTTTCTAAACCCTGGTTGGTTTAACGGGTAAGGCCATTTGTAGAGGTGCTTGCAGACTGTCTTGGGTCTCTCTGTACTGTGCCTCCGTGGCGAATTGGTAATGGGTGAACCTGTTCTCTAAATGATGTGCAAACGAATTGGCCTGATCTTCGTTTCTGTTCCGTTCTTCTTTGGCCTCTCTTGTAAGAACTATTCCATAGGCGGCGCTAGTCGTTGGATGCGAAGGCGTTGCGGCAGCTGCAGCCGTGTTTATACTCTCTGTGATGTTATCTACAGCCATCTCGATTTCTTCCTCAGAGTTTAGCGTGACGTTCAGTTGACTCGACCTATCAAAATGTTGCCTAAAGGCGAGCAGATCAGTGTGCCTGGTGACTAGACGATGGCTTGGATTTTCTATAATGGCATCTGTCTCAATGTTGATGACTAGGGCCAGGAGGTTGGAGTCCAGATCCCAGCTCTGACTTATTGTTGCTCGAGAATCCGGAATTCCATGATGCACTGCGAAGTCTATGCAGGACGGCGTGTGATTGAGTACATATGGGTACCTGGATGGTGATCCAGTTGCAAGGATCGTAGCGCCAGTGGCAGATATGGCTTCCGCTAGCTCTCGCCCCTAGGGGAATGTCTCCCCACAGCCAATGTCGGGCATTCCAGTCACCACCAACCAAATACCTTTGCCCGCAAGCACGGAGTTCATCGATGAAATGTCTTTCCTCAATCCTGACTCTGAGTGGGCAGTAAATAGCGCTGAACTCCACATCGCCCAGTCCTGTAGCTACTTTAACTGCTGACATTTCCATGCTGCGTGTCTCAATGACCCTTTGTGGAAAATGGCAAAGCGAGGTCCTCACTAAGACCGGCACTCCCCCAACGCTATTATTATTCCGCGATGGCTTGAAGGCTGGATAGAAGGCGTAGCTATGTTTTTTTACAGCTACCCCTCTTTTGATTCTGATCTCAGTCAGAAGAAGAATGTCAATGCTGTTGCATTCCAGATAAGAACCTTTAGTGGATGCATTGTGAGTCTGAAACGTTGTTCTGGGACTGAAGGTTAGATACAGTACAATGCTTAATCGTGTTGGACAATTCAAAAACTATTTTTTCAAGTTTTTCAAGGTGTTGATTGGCTTGACTGTTATGCTGCTGTTGCTGTAGCCACATGAGAAACTGCTGCTGTTGGAGCTGTTATTGCCATTGCTGAAACTGTGCCTGCTGATGTTGCAGCATTGCCTGAGCTTCATATGAATTATGTTGCTGATTATTCAATTCTTGGACGTTGACATGCAATGACTGCATCTTTCAAGAGGCGATGCAGTTACTGCACCGTCAAGTGCCCCGTGTGAAACCAGCAGAAGGCTGTTACGCGCGGATCCCAGGCAAAACGCAGCCCTCCTCCCGCCCAACCGACCGAGGGGCGCTGCCTCATGACGCACGGTGTGTAGTCGAACCGAACGCGAACATGCAAGAAAGATAGCTATTAGACTAACATTCGAGGAAAATTAGCACTAAACTTACTAAGAAACTAAGCATGCAATCAAAATACAAATACCACTACAATTAATAATTACTAGAAATGTGTGTAAGGATTAGTAATTTAATAAGAGGAAGAGAATTAGTGGTGGATATAATATGGTAGAGGGAATTATAATCCGAGCATAAGACCCTAAACGGTTCATGCAAGGAATAATTCGATCTACAAAGTGGAAGGAACAACGGTATAAAATTTCTAGTCAGTCTAATAGGAATCGTGAAGTTTATGCGGCTCAACAGATCAGGGCTGTCTATGTCACCCCTGATCAAGTTGTGCATAAATATCACACCAAGCATTTTTCTACGGTTAACTAAGGATGGGAGGTTTACTAATAGTAGTCTACTAGAGTAAGATGGGAGCAAAGAGCAAAAAGTTTTTCTGTACTGATTCTATACGGTCCTGGTGTACTTTGTACTGAGGGAACCATACACAGGAGCCGTATTCTAAGATCGGACGAACAAGCGAGGTATAGAGAGTCTTTGTTATAAAGGGATCGTCAAATTCCTTTGACCACTTCTTTATAAACCCAAGCACGCCCATGGCCTTATTTACCATGGTAGAAATATGTTCGGAAAACTTTAACTTGGGGTCTAACATAACACCCAGATCATCCACCAGGGTAATTCTCTCAAGAGAACCACCAAATAGGGTATAGGGAGCCAACAAAGGGCTAGAACGATGAAATGTCATAACTTTGCATTTCGAGGCATTAAGGTGTAACAAGTTTGCACAACACCATGACTAAAAGTCATTGAGATCGGATTGCAAGCGAGAATGAAATGAAATGTCCTTGTACTGGACACAGAGCTTAACATCATCCGCATACATAAGTACTCGAGAGTATGTTAATACCGAAGGCAAGTCATTAATAAAGAGTGTGAAGAGTAAGGGGCCTAGATGGCTGCCCTGTGGGACTCCCGAAGAAACCTTTACTGGTAAAGAGAGGGAGTTTTTGAAGAAGACTCTTTGAGACCTGGAACAAAGATAGCTAGAAATCCATCTCAGGAGGTTGGGCGGAACCCTAAAAGGTCAAGTTTATGCGCTAAAAGGGAATGGTTTACAGAGTCGAATGCTTTACTAAAGTCGGTGTAAATAACATCCGTCTGTAAGTTACCTTGAAAGCCTTTAATAATGAAAGAGGTTAACTCTAACAAGTTCGTGGTGGTTGATTGCCGCCTTATAAATCCATGCAGAGTTGGAGATATAAGTGACTTGCAGAGATGTTGCATGTGCGGAGTTAATACCTTCTCAAACATTTTAGGAATAGCGGATAACTTTGCTATACCTCTATAATCTTTTGCATCAGACTTGCTACCTTTTTTATGGAGAGGAATTATAAACGATTCCTTCCAGATCGGGGGGAAGCAAGAAGAATCAATGGACAGGGTGAATAGTTTAAGCAAAGGTCCACACAGAGCCTCGGCGCAGTACCTGAGTACACAACCTGGAGCCCCGTCTGGACCCGGTGAAAACACCGGCTTAACTAGTCGAAGATCATGAAGTAAAGAACATTAATTTAACAAGGGACTGAAAATGCCGTTCGACCTCGGTAAACCGTATGGGTACGGATGACCAGAGTAGCTTTCCTCAGAATAGGTGGTTTGGAAAAATTGGGCAAAAAGATCGGCAATTGCCTGATCATTATTTGCCGACGTATTACAAAATGATAGCGAGGATGGGTGTGCGGACGTTCTACGCTTACTGTTTACGAAGCAGTAAAACTGTTTAGGGTCCTGCGAAAAACGTACCCTGCATCGAGATAGGTAGTTCTTATAGCATTGAGCATTAAGAACAGAAAAGTTTGACCGAGCATTTACATAGCGAGAGTGAGAAGTAGGAGAACCCACTTCTTGAAATTTTTTAAAGTCTTGATTTAAAGTTTTTTAGACTGGATAACTCTTTGGTAAACCAAGGGGGTTTTCCAGATCTAGTCGGACAAGAAAGCGGGACACAAGAATCAAAAAATGTGCCAAGAGCATTGTAAAAAATGTTTGTGCCTTTTATGACACCAGTGTACAAGTACAAAGCGGACCAATCAAAATCCGTAATGAGGTTATTAAGCTTCGCAAACTCGGCTTTACGAAAGCAGCGGACACGTTCAGGTAGCCTACTCGACCGATCCAATACAGTTGGTCCTATATCTAGCGACACCTCGAAAGTAGGGTGGTAGGCGTCTTCAGGTATAGTGAGCGGAAGGGCTCGGGTTAACAAAAATCCTTGTCGCTGAGGTATCTGAAGCCCTTGCAGACTATGAAGACGACACTGTGCAGGTCCATCTTTGCAACTTATTGCATTTGAATTACCTTTTGCTACTGTAACGATTAACGAAGAGAATCTTCGCACAATGAAGCTGGTGGTCGGCTAACTGAGAAGGAGTACGCGCTCGCTTCCACGGCTGGTCTCTGATCGGAAACGGGGATGGGTTCTTTGGGGTAACCCTCCAGTTAGGTTGCTTCGTTCCTGCTGGTATTATTTTATTAAAATTCGCGTACTCTTTTTGGGGATTGGGAGGGGGACAGACAAGGAAATGATCGTTAGGGGTACAGAAATTATAGTTGGGCAAAGATAGTATAGAGAGGGAGTAGGGATTTACCAACGCGTCGGACATCTTTGTTTTGCTGGCACGTAGTCGTGCCACGCCCACCCTACCATGATCCTGAAAAGGCCGAGCTCAATGATCTCAGGATCCCTGGAGTGTCCGGTATTGGTCATCCTATTTCGCTCCCGAGCGGCATGGTTCCCTCGAATACGGTAACGTCTAGCACATATTAATCTTAACAATAATTTTATTAGAAACTATATTCAGATACCCTCATGTTACAAGAAAAAACGAGGGGGAACGTTGTGAGTTGCAGCGGACTCTACAGTTATACCCGATACTAAGTCAGTGTGGCTCTCCTCCGGCAGACGCCGCTAATATTGAACGACACGACAAAGAGTGCGTGCGAGAGAGACAGAAAATCAGTCTGAGCGTGACGTCGGTCGCTGCGTAGCCACTGCAAATTGATTTGTTCTTTTTGGCTATAAAAATGATCTGATCTGATCCAGATTCAGCAATCTGATAGATATGGTCATTATCTATGATTCTGCGTTTTTAGTTTTCTCGAATGTGCAATATTGTGGATGCAACAGATTTTCGTCCTTTGTGGGGGCGGAAGGGGGTGGGGCGAAATTTTGAGATATACGTTTTAAAGTGAGATCTAACAGGAGTGCGGATACCAAATTTGGTTACTCTAGCCTTAATAGTCTCTGAGATTTGTGAATATCCCCAGATTTTCGTCCTTTGCGGGGGCGGAAGGGGGTGTGGCGAAATTTTGAAACAAACTCGTCTCTGTCCGATATATTAGGAGTGTGGATACCAAATTTGGTTGCTCTAGCTTTTATAGTCTCTGAGATCTAGGCGCTAATGTTGTACTCTAAGCAAAGCCGGCTATGCTACGTGTGTGTTAGAGAGAGACAGGGCGAGAAAAAATGAAATTGTTTTCTTGATGCTGGCTATAATAATTATACGATCTTATTCAAATTCTGCAGTCTAAAAGATATGGTCGTTTTCTACGATTCTGCGTTTTTGGTTTTCTCGTATCTTTAAAATTGTGGATGCCACAGATTTTCGTCCTTTGTGGGGGCGGAAGTGGGCGGGGCGAAGTTTTGAAATATTTTTGTAGCAGTGACATATCACAGAAGTCTGGATCCAAAACATCGTTGCTCTAGCTCTTATAGTCTTTGAGCACTAGGCGCTAATAGGGACGGACAGACGGACGGACGGACAGACGGACAGACGGACAGACAGACATGGCTCAATCGACTTGGCTATTGATGCTGATCAAGAATATATATACTTTATGGGGTCGGAAACGATTCCTTCTGGACGTTACACACATCCACTTTTACCACAAATCTAATATACCCCAATACTCATTTTGAGTATCAGGTATAAAAAACTAACAGAGAACTCCAAGACAAGGCTAAATGGACAAAAGTAGGAACGAAAAGCGTCATAAGAGATATTTCTATTATTACTAGGGAATATTTAGATAAATAAATACTATAAGTATAAATAGTTATAAGTGCATATACTATAACATATCGTATATGCGATACGAACTAATGATTTTTCCTTAAATATAAAGATAATAATATAGCGCAATATAGGTACACATGGCCCAGCACATCGGCTTCAGGGAGTAGTTATAAATACTATTCTTTTTACCAAGCGTAATGTAAAGGCAGAAGGCCAATCAGCCCCTGACTAATTTAAAAGTGTGAGGTCAACGACCGACAAACACGCTCACGGAAATTTGGGAGGCAAAGAAATGTAATGTATATTATAAAGCTCACTCACAGTTTTTGTTTTTGTTCCCGCGGCGAAAGATCTTTCGTAGCTGGGCGTGTCGCTGTGTGTGGGTGCATTAAGCTGTTACCTTCAAACCAAAAACAAAATCGTGCGGCGCGTGCATGCATGGCATAAGCTCGCTGATGTGACCCGGCCGAGCGGACGCTTTTAAGCTCAAACTTGTAAGCTTTTATAAAATGAATTTTTAAACTTTCCCTGTGCTGTTGGTTTTTTTTTCTGTTTACAATTATCACTAAGTATATCCAACTACACAAAAACAGACATACCAACGGACTGCGAGGGTCAAAGGATTGCGGGTCACGGTGGGACCTTACTGGCCCCAGTGGCTTTCAGTGCGCTGTGTGTACATAAGTATGTGAGCACATCTCTTTACAGTTTTTTCGGGTACATTCAGCCTACATAATGACACTAACGTGCACATATAACAAACACTGGCCTCAATCGCACTTTAAATAAACGTTTGAACAAGCTAGGCCCGAACCACAAGAAGAAGAGGAGAGGCGATACCACTAGGAGTCGCCGGGAGGTTATGTCCACACGTGATGCGCTTTTTTTTCAGCCCGGTATGAAAATTTCCGCTACTTCGGTCCTACGCTGACTGCAAGTTCCGGGCTAAGGCGTTTCTTGGCCCGGTTTTGAACGCGAAAACGGTTACAACGCCAATTCGCCGCACTAAGCCCGTTCAGACGGCTGTCCTCGCCTCGCGCAGCCAAAGTTCACTGCCCGCGACTTGGTGGATCAGCTGGTTGGTAGTGCGGAGGCTTAAAGCTCGGGCTGCAGCTGTTGGATTCTTCCCAAACTAAGTGCCGATTCTAATGTTGAATTTGAAAATACTGATCAGGCTCTTTTTTCTAACAGTTACTTAATGCACATATTTACCCTGTTGGAACTGGCACTGCGAAAGTAGGGGGATGGGGTTGAGATGCTAGTTCCCTCTTTTTACAGGTTTTTTTTGTGTTGGGGCTGCTGACCTCCAAGCGGAAAACTACAGAAAAATTCGGAAAATCGAACTTCGAGGCTCATAGCACTGTCGAAGGCGGGTAATCACTTTCTCGTTTAGAGCCCAATTTGCTTTCTTGGGTTCTTTCTCAATCTAGTGCACTTTTGTTTCACACCACGGTTATTTACGGCGGTCAAATTTCATTTTATATTTTTTTTTTCTCACCGCTCAACTGAATTCTTGTACGGCCACGAGGAGAAAGAACGATATGGGCTGATCTACCGACCAACAAAAATTTGGTTCTCAGGATCTGCCTTTGCACGATCCTTCGCCATTCAAGTTGAACGGTTATGGTCAACCCTAGGTGGCGCTATCCCTACATGACAAGGAACATTTAACATGTAACACCACAACAAGAAATTAAACCAACCTAACTATACTCTAACTATAGGGAATAAACTTAATAATTAGTATGTATATGTAAAAGACAGGGTATCAAGTAGTTAGCACTATCCCACCTAAATTAACATTTGAACTTAAGATACCATCGATAAGACCTAACCGATATAACCAGAAGTAATTGATATTTAAAAGGCCTAACCGATAAGGGGTTATCGAAAAAGTAGTCGGTTGTTGGAAGTAGAAGCAGAAAGTTGAACAAAAAGTCGGAAAAACAGACTCATTAATTGCACATCTTAAATCATACACTTTGTACTCTTTTTCGAAAAACACTATTAATAAACGATACATTATTATTAATCTTACATTTGGGGGCTCGTCCGCGTCGAATACAGAGCTCGGAGTGTGTGAAAAAGAAAAACAGAAGAAAGCAGAAGCTGATGCAAGAAGAGGATTGTTAAAAAGTTGTTAAAGTTGTTGTTTGTAGCTACATAAAGTTGTAAAATTGTTGTTGGTGGCTATAAACATTAAGTTGAACAATCCAAATTCTGTGAGCATAACAGTAGACACAGAGTTTAATAAAAGATCGGTCGTTTAATTCGGTTGGAAAATTGTGAAATTCATTGTCGCGCCGCAGCGTCGCCTTGTCCGTGCGCAGTACGTACGCAAGCAGAAAAAACACGCACAGACACGTTGTGTGTGATACACACTTATAAACAGAAAAGACGAGGGGGAACGTTGTGAGTTGCTGCGGACACCGCAACTCTACAGTTATACCCGATACTAAGTCAGTATGGCTCTCCTCCGGCAGACGCCGCTAATATTAAACGACACGACAAAGAGTGCGTGCGAGAGAGACAGAAAATCAGTCTGAGCGTGACGTCGGGCGCTGCGTAGCCACTGCAAATTGATTTGTTCCTATTGGCTATAAAGGCTACAAGCCTCTCCCACAACTTAGATAAGGAAGAAAATAGACTTATTGGCCGATACGACTCCGGGTCATCGTCCAGTTTTCCAGGTTTATGGATCATTAGTATTGCTGCTATCTTCCACTGCTTAGGGAAAAACTGCACCCTTAACATGCCGTTAAAAATGACCACTATGTAGAGTATCGCCCGAGTGGGCAATGCCTGCAGTGTAGAATTGCAAACTCTATCCATGCCAGGAGCCTTCTTCCTCGGTAGGGACTTGATGACTTCAACAATTTTCTAAACCCTGGTTGGTTTAACGGGTAAGGCCATTTGTAGAGGTGCTTGCAGACTGTCTTGGGTCTCTCTGTACTGTGCCTCCGTGGCGAATTGGTAATGGGTGAACCTGTTCTCTAAATGATGTGCAAACGAATTGGCCTGATCTTCGTTTCTGTTCCGTTCTTCTTTGGCCTCTCTTGTAAGAACTATTCCATAGGCGGCGCTAGTCGTTGGATGCGAAGGCGTTGCGGCAGCTGCAGCCGTGTTTATACTCTCTGTGATGTTATCTACAGCCATCTCGATTTCTTCCTCAGAGTTTAGCGTGACGTTCAGTTGACTCGACCTATCAAAATGTTGCCTAAAGGCGAGCAGATCAGTGTGCCTGGTGACTAGACGATGGCTTGGATTTTCTATAATGGCATCTGTCTCAATGTTGATGACTAGGGCCAGGTGGTTGGAGTCCAGATCCCAGCTCTGACTTATTGTTGCTCGAGAATCCGGAATTCCATGATGCACTGCGAAGTCTATGCAGGACGGCGTGTGATTGAGTACATATGGGTACCTGGATGGTGATCCAGTTGCAAGGATCGTAGCGCCAGTGGCAGATATGGCTTCCGCTAGCTCTCGCCCCTAGGGGAATGTCTCCCCACAGCCAATGTCGGGCATTCCAGTCACCACCAACCAAATACCTTTGCCCGCAAGCACGGAGTTCATCGATGAAATGTCTTTCCTCAATCCTGACTCTGAGTGGGCAGTAAATAGCGCTGAACTCCACATCGCCCAGTCCTGTAGCTACTTTAACTGCTGACATTTCCATGCTGCGTGTCTCAATGACCCTTTGTGGAAAATGGCAAAGCGAGGTCCTCACTAAGACCGGCACTCCCCCAACGCTATTATTATTCCGCGATGGCTTGAAGGCTGGATAGAAGGCGTAGCTATGTTTTTTTACAGCTACCCCTCTTTTGATTCTGATCTCAGTCAGAAGAAGAATGTCAATGCTGTTGCATTCCAGATAAGAACCTTTAGTGGATGCATTGTGAGTCTGAAACGTTGTTCTGGGACTGAAGGTTAGATACAGTACAATGCTTAATCGTGTTGGACAATTCAAAAACTATTTTTTCAAGTTTTTCAAGGTGTTGATTGGCTTGACTGTTATGCTGCTGTTGCTGTAGCCACATGAGAAACTGCTGCTGTTGGAGCTGTTATTGCCATTGCTGAAACTGTGCCTGCTGATGTTGCAGCATTGCCTGAGCTTCATATGAATTATGTTGCTGATTATTCAATTCTTGGACGTTGACATGCAATGACTGCATCTTTCAAGAGGCGATGCAGTTACTGCACCGTCAAGTGGCCCGTGTGAAACCAGCAGAAGGCTGTTACGCGCGGATCCCAGGCAAAACGCAGCCCTCCTCCCGCCCAACCGACCGAGGGGCGCTGCCTCATGACGCACGGTGTGTAGTCGAACCGAACGCGAACATGCAAGAAAGATAGCTATTAGACTAACATTCGAGGAAAATTAGCACTAAACTTACTAAGAAACTAAGCATGCAATCAAAATACAAATACCACTACAATTAATAATTACTAGAAAGGTGTGTAAGGATTAGTAATTTAATAAGAGGAAGAGAATTAGTGGTGGATATAATATGGTAGAGGGAATTATAATCCGAGCATAAGACCCTAAACGGTTCATGCAAGGAATAATTCGATCTACAAAGTGGAAGGAACAACGGTATAAAATTTCTAGTCAGTCTAATAGGAATCGTGAAGTTTATGCGGCTCAACAGATCAGGGCTGTCTATGTCACCCCTGATCAAGTTGTGCATAAATATCACACCAAGCATTTTTCTACGGTTAACTAAGGATGGGAGGTTTACTAATAGTAGTCTACTAGAGTAAGATGGGAGCAAAGAGCAAAAAGTTTTTCTGTACTGATTCTATACGGTCCTGGTGTACTTTGTACTGAGGGCACCATACACAGGAGCCGTATTCTAAGATCGGACGAACAAGCGAGGTATAGAGAGTCTTTGTTATAAAGGGATCGTCAAATTCCTTTGACCACTTCTTTATAAACCCAAGCACGCCCATGGCCTTATTTACCATGGTAGAAATATGTTCGGAAAACTTTAACTTGGGGTCTAACATAACACCCAGATCATCCACCAGGGTAATTCTCTCAAGAGAACCACCAAATAGGGTATAGGGAGCCAACAAAGGGCTAGAACGATGAAATGTCATATCTTTGCATTTCGAGGCATTAAGGTGTAACAAGTTTGCACAACACCATGACTGAAAGTCATTGAGATCGGATTGCAAGCGAGAATGAAATGAAATGTCCTTGTACTGGACACAGAGCTTAACATCATCCGCATACATAAGTACTCGAGAGTATGTTAATACCGAAGGCAAGTCATTAATAAAGAGTGTGAAGAGTAAGGGGCCTAGATGGCTGCCCTGTGGTACTCCCGAAGAAACCTTTACTGGTAAAGAGAGGGAGTTTTTGAAGAAGACTCTTTGAGACCTGGAACAAAGATAGCTAGAAATCCATCTCAGGAGGTTGGGCGGAACCCTAAAAGGTCAAGTTTATGCGCTAAAAGGGAATGGTTCACAGAGTCGAATGCTTTACTAAAGTCGGTGTAAATAACATCCGTCTGTAAGTTACCTTGAAAGCCTTTAATAATGAAAGAGGTTAACTCTAACAAGTTCGTGGTGGTTGATTGCCGCCTTATAAATCCATGCAGAGTTGGAGATATAAGTGACTTGCAGAGATGTTGCATGTGCGGAGTTAATACCTTCTCAAACATTTTAGGAATAGCGGATAACTTTGCTATACCTCTATAATCTTTTGCATCAGACTTGCTACCTTTTTTATGGAGAGGAATTATAAACGATTCCTTCCAGATCGGGGGGAAGCAAGAAGAATCAATGGACAGGGTGAATAGTTTAAGCAAAGGTCCACACAGAGCCTCGGCGCAGTACCTGAGTACACAACCTGGAGCCCCGTCTGGACCCGGTGAAAACACCGGCTTAACTAGTCGAAGATCATGAAGTAAAGAACATTAATTTAACAAGGGACTGAAAATGCCGTTCGACCTCGGTAAACCGTATGGGTACGGATGACCAGAGTAGCTTTCCTCAGAATAGGTGGTTTGGAAAAATTGGGCAAAAAGATCGGCAATTGCCTGATCATTATTTGCCGACGTATTACAAAATGATAGCGAGGATGGGTGTGCGGACGTTCTACGCTTACTGTTTACGAAGCAGTAAAACTGTTTAGGGTCCTGCGAAAAACGTACCCTGCATCGAGATAGGTAGTTCTTATAGCATTGAGCATTAAGAACAGAAAAGTTTGACCGAGCATTTACATAGCGAGAGTGAGAAGTAGGAGAACCCACTTCTTGAAATTTTTTAAAGTCTTGATTTAAAGTTTTTTAGACTGGATAACTCTTTGGTAAACCAAGGGGGTTTTCCAGATCTAGTCGGACAAGAAAGCGGGACACAAGAATAAAAAAATGTGCCAAGAGCATTGTAAAAAATGTTTGTGCCTTTTATGACACCAGTGCACAAGTACAAAGCGGACCAATCAAAATCCGTAATGAGGTTATTAAGCTTCGCAAACTCGGCTTTACGAAAGCAGCGGACACGCTCGGGCAGCCTACTCGACCGATCCAATACAGTTGGTCCTATATCTAGCGACACCTCGAAAGTAGGGTGGTAGGCGTCTTGAGGTATAGTGAGCGGAAGGGCTCGGGTTAACAAAAATCCTTGTCGCTGAGGTATCTGAAGCCCTTGCAGACTATGAAGACGACACTGTGCAGGTCCATCTTTGCAACTTATTGCATTTGAATTGCCTTTTGCTACTGTAACGATTAACGAAGAGAATCTTCGCACAATGAAGCTGGTGGTCGGCTAACTGAGAAGGAGTACGCGCTCGCTTCCACGGCTGGTCTCTGATCGGAAACGGGGATGGGTTCTTTGGGGTAACCCTCCAGTTAGGTTGCTTCGTTCCTGCTGGTATTATTTTATTAAAATTCGCGTACTCTTTTTGGGGATTGGGAGGGGGACAGACAAGGAAATGATCGTTAGGGGTACAGAAATTATAGGTGGGCAAAGATAGTATAGAGAGGGAGTAGGGATTTACCAACGCGTCGGACATCTTTGTTTTGCTGGCACGTAGTCGTGCCACGCCCACCCTACCATGATCCTGAAAAGGCCGAGCTCAATGATCTCAGGATCCCTGGAGTGTCCGGTATTGGTCATCCTATTTCGCTCCCGAGCGGCATGGTTCCCTCAAATACGGTAACGTCTAGCACATATTAATCTTAACAATCATTTTATTAGAAACTATATTCAGATACCCTCATGTTACAAAAAAAAACGAGTGGGAACGTTGTGAGTTGCAGCGGACTCTACAGTTATACCCGATACTAAGTCAGTGTAGCTCTCCTCCGGCAGACGCCGCTAATATTGAACGACACGACAAAGAGTGCGTGCGAGAGAGACAGAAAATCAGTCTGAGCGTGACGTCGGGGGCTGCGTAGCCAGTGCAAATTGATTTGTTCTTTTTGGCTATAAAAATGATCTGATCTGATCCAGATTCAGCAATCTGATAGATATGGTCATTATCTATGATTCTGCGTTTTTAGTTTTCTCGAATGTGCAATATTGTGGATGCAACAGATTTTCGTCCTTTGTGGGGGCGGAAGGGGGTGGGGCGAAATTTTGAGATATACGTTTTAAAGTGAGATCTAACAGGAGTGCGGATACCAAATTTGGTTACTCTAGCCTTAATAGTCTCTGAGATTTGTGAATATCCCCAGATTTTCGTCCTTTGCGGGGGCGGAAGGGGGTGTGGCGAAATTTTGAAACAAACTCGTCTCTGTCCGATATATTAGGAGTGTGGATACCAAATTTGGTTGCTCTAGCTTTTATAGTCTCTGAGATCTAGGCGCTAATGTTGTACTCTAAGCAAAGCCGGCTATGCTACGTGTGTGTTAGAGAGAGACAGGGCGAGAAAAAATGAAATTGTTTTCTTGATGCTGGCTATAATAATTATACGATCTTATTCAAATTCTGCAGTCTAAAAGATATGGTCGTTTTCTACGATTCTGCGTTTTTGGTTTTCTCGTATCTTTAAAATTGTGGATGCCACAGATTTTCGTCCTTTGTGGGGGCGGAAGTGGGCGGGGCGAAGTTTTGAAATATTTTTGTAGCAGTGACATATCACAGAAGTCTGGATCCAAAACATCGTTGCTCTAGCTCTTATAGTCTTTGAGCACTAGGCGCTAATAGGGACGGACAGACGGACGGACGGACAGACGGACAGACAGACATGGCTCAATCGACTTGGCTATTGATGCTGATCAAGAATATATATACTTTATGGGGTCGGAAACGATTCCTTCTGGACGTTACACACATCCACTTTTACCACAAATCTAATATACCCCAATACTCATTTTGAGTATCAGGTATAAAAAACTAACAGAGAACTCCAAGACAAGGCTAAATGGACAAAAGTAGGAACGAAAAGCGTCATAAGAGATATTTCTATTATTACTAGGGAATATTTAGATAAATAAATACTATAAGTATAAATAGTTATAAGTGCATATACTATAACATATCGTATATGCGATACGAACTAATGATTTTTCCTTAAATATAAAGATAATAATATAGCGCAATATAGGTACACATGGCCCAGCACATCGGCTTCAGGGAGTAGTTATAAATACTATTCTTTTTACCAAGCGTAATGTAAAGGCAGAAGGCCAATCAGCCCCTGACTAATTTAAAAGTGTGAGGTCAACGACCGACAAACACGCTCACGGAAATTTGGGAGGCAAAGAAATGTAATGTATATTATAAAGCTCACTCACAGTTTTTGTTTTTGTTCCCGCGGCGAAAGATCTTTCGTAGCTGGGCGTGTCGCTGTGTGTGGGTGCATTAAGCTGTTACCTTCAAACCAAAAACAAAATCGTGCGGCGCGTGCATGCATGGCATAAGCTCGCTGATGTGACCCGGCCGAGCGGACGCTTTTAAGCTCAAACTTGTAAGCTTTTATAAAATGAATTTTTAAACTTTCCCTGTGCTGTTGGTTTTTTTTCTGTTTACAATTATCACTAAGTATATCCAACTACACAAAAACAGACATACCAACGGACTGCGAGGGTCAAAGGATTGCGGGTCACGGTGGGACCTTACTGGCCCCAGTGGCTTTCAGTGCGCTGTGTGTACATAAGTATGTGAGCACATCTCTTTACAGTTTTTTCGGGTACATTCAGCCTACATAATGACACTAACGTGCACATATAACAAACACTGGCCTCAATCGCACTTTAAATAAACGTTTGAACAAGCTAGGCCCGAACCACAAGAAGAAGAGGAGAGGCGATACCACTAGGAGTCGCCGGGAGGTTATGTCCACACGTGATGCGCTTTTTTTTCAGCCCGGTATGAAAATTTCCGCTACTTCGGTCCTACGCTGACTGCAAGTTCCGGGCTAAGGCGTTTCTTGGCCCGGTTTTGAACGCGAAAACGGTTACAACGCCAATTCGCCGCACTAAGCCCGTTCAGACGGCTGTCCTCGCCTCGCGCAACCAAAGTTCACTGCCCGCGACTTGGTGAATCAGCTGGTTGGTAGTGCGGGGGCTTAAAGCTCGGGCTGCAGCTGTTGGATTCTTCCCAAACTAAGTGCCGATTCTAATTTTGAATTTGAAAATACTGATCAGGCTCTTTTTTCTAACAGTTACTTAATGCACATATTTACCCTGTTGGAACTGGCACTGCGAAAGTAGGGGGATGGGGTTGAGATGCTAGTTCCCTCTTTCTACAGGTTTTTTTTGGTTTTACATTTAACATGTAACACCACAACAAGAAATTAAACCAACCTAACTATACTCTAACTATAGGGAATAAACTTAATAATTAGTATGTATATGTAAAAGACAGGGTATCAAGTAGTTAGCACTATCCCACCTAAATTAACATTTGAACTTAAGATACCATCGATAAGACCTAACCGATATAACCAGAAGTAATTGATATTTAAAAGGCCTAACCGATAAGGGGTTATCGAAAAAGTAGTCGGTTGTTGGAAGTAGAAGCAGAAAGTTGAACAAAAAGTCGGAAAAACAGACTCATTAATTGCACATCTTAAATCATACACTTTGTACTCTTTTTCGAAAAACACTATTAATAAACGATACATTATTATTAATCTTACATTTGGGGGCTCGTCCGCGTCGAATACAGAGCTCGGAGTGTGTGAAAAAGAAAAACAGAAGAAAGCAGAAGCTGATGCAAGAAGAGGATTGTTAAAAAGTTGTTAAAGTTGTTGTTTGTAGCTACATAAAGTTGTAAAATTGTTGTTGGTGGCTATAAACATTAAGTTGAACAATCCAAATTCTGTGAGCATAACAGTAGACACAGAGTTTAATAAAAGATCGGTCGTTTAATTCGGTTGGAAAATTGTGAAATTCATTGTCGCGCCGCAGCGTCGCCTTGTCCGTGCGCAGTACGTACGCAAGCAGAAAAAACACGCACAGACACGTTGTGTGTGATACACACTTATAAACAGAAAAGACGAGGGGGAACGTTGTGAGTTGCTGCGGACACCGCAACTCTACAGTTATACCCGATACTAAGTCAGTATGGCTCTCCTCCGGCAGACGCCGCTAATATTAAACGACACGACAAAGAGTGCGTGCGAGAGAGACAGAAAATCAGTCTGAGCGTGACGTCGGGCGCTGCGTAGCCACTGCAAATTGATTTGTTCCTATTGGCTATAAAGGCTACAAGCCTCTCCCACAACTTAGATAAGGAAGAAAATAGACTTATTGGCCGATACGACTCCGGGTCATCGTCCAGTTTTCCAGGTTTATGGATCATTAGTATTGCTGCTATCTTCCACTGCTTAGGGAAAAACTGCACCCTTAACATGCCGTTAAAAATGACCACTATGTAGAGTATCGCCCGAGTGGGCAATGCCTGCAGTGTAGAATTGCAAACTCTATCCATGCCAGGAGCCTTCTTCCTCGGTAGGGACTTGATGACTTCAACAATTTTCTAAACCCTGGTTGGTTTAACGGGTAAGGCCATTTGTAGAGGTGCTTGCAGACTGTCTTGGGTCTCTCTGTACTGTGCCTCCGTGGCGAATTGGTAATGGGTGAACCTGTTCTCTAAATGATGTGCAAACGAATTGGCCTGATCTTCGTTTCTGTTCCGTTCTTCTTTGGCCTCTCTTGTAAGAACTATTCCATAGGCGGCGCTAGTCGTTGGATGCGAAGGCGTTGCGGCAGCTGCAGCCGTGTTTATACTCTCTGTGATGTTATCTACAGCCATCTCGATTTCTTCCTCAGAGTTTAGCGTGACGTTCAGTTGACTCGACCTATCAAAATGTTGCCTAAAGGCGAGCAGATCAGTGTGCCTGGTGACTAGACGATGGCTTGGATTTTCTATAATGGCATCTGTCTCAATGTTGATGACTAGGGCCAGGTGGTTGGAGTCCAGATCCCAGCTCTGACTTATTGTTGCTCGAGAATCCGGAATTCCATGATGCACTGCGAAGTCTATGCAGGACGGCGTGTGATTGAGTACATATGGGTACCTGGATGGTGATCCAGTTGCAAGGATCGTAGCGCCAGTGGCAGATATGGCTTCCGCTAGCTCTCGCCCCTAGGGGAATGTCTCCCCACAGCCAATGTCGGGCATTCCAGTCACCACCAACCAAATACCTTTGCCCGCAAGCACGGAGTTCATCGATGAAATGTCTTTCCTCAATCCTGACTCTGAGTGGGCAGTAAATAGCGCTGAACTCCACATCGCCCAGTCCTGTAGCTACTTTAACTGCTGACATTTCCATGCTGCGTGTCTCAATGACCCTTTGTGGAAAATGGCAAAGCGAGGTCCTCACTAAGACCGGCACTCCCCCAACGCTATTATTATTCCGCGATGGCTTGAAGGCTGGATAGAAGGCGTAGCTATGTTTTTTTACAGCTACCCCTCTTTTGATTCTGATCTCAGTCAGAAGAAGAATGTCAATGCTGTTGCATTCCAGATAAGAACCTTTAGTGGATGCATTGTGAGTCTGAAACGTTGTTCTGGGACTGAAGGTTAGATACAGTACAATGCTTAATCGTGTTGGACAATTCAAAAACTATTTTTTCAAGTTTTTCAAGGTGTTGATTGGCTTGACTGTTATGCTGCTGTTGCTGTAGCCACATGAGAAACTGCTGCTGTTGGAGCTGTTATTGCCATTGCTGAAACTGTGCCTGCTGATGTTGCAGCATTGCCTGAGCTTCATATGAATTATGTTGCTGATTATTCAATTCTTGGACGTTGACATGCAATGACTGCATCTTTCAAGAGGCGATGCAGTTACTGCACCGTCAAGTGGCCCGTGTGAAACCAGCAGAAGGCTGTTACGCGCGGATCCCAGGCAAAACGCAGCCCTCCTCCCGCCCAACCGACCGAGGGGCGCTGCCTCATGACGCACGGTGTGTAGTCGAACCGAACGCGAACATGCAAGAAAGATAGCTATTAGACTAACATTCGAGGAAAATTAGCACTAAACTTACTAAGAAACTAAGCATGCAATCAAAATACAAATACCACTACAATTAATAATTACTAGAAAGGTGTGTAAGGATTAGTAATTTAATAAGAGGAAGAGAATTAGTGGTGGATATAATATGGTAGAGGGAATTATAATCCGAGCATAAGACCCTAAACGGTTCATGCAAGGAATAATTCGATCTACAAAGTGGAAGGAACAACGGTATAAAATTTCTAGTCAGTCTAATAGGAATCGTGAAGGTTATGCGGCTCAACAGATCAGGGCTGTCTATGTCACCCCTGATCAAGTTGTGCATAAATATCACACCAAGCATTTTTCTACGGTTAACTAAGGATGGGAGGTTTACTAATAGTAGTCTACTAGAGTAAGATGGGAGCAAAGAGCAAAAAGTTTTTCTGTACTGATTCTATACGGTCCTGGTGTACTTTGTACTGAGGGCACCATACACAGGAGCCGTATTCTAAGATCGGACGAACAAGCGAGGTATAGAGAGTCTTTGTTATAAAGGGATCGTCAAATTCCTTTGACCACTTCTTTATAAACCCAAGCACGCCCATGGCCTTATTTACCATGGTAGAAATATGTTCGGAAAACTTTAACTTGGGGTCTAACATAACACCCAGATCATCCACCAGGGTAATTCTCTCAAGAGAACCACCAAATAGGGTATAGGGAGCCAACAAAGGGCTAGAACGATGAAATGTCATAACTTTGCATTTCGAGGCATTAAGGTGTAACAAGTTTGCACAACACCATGACTAAAAGTCATTGAGATCGGATTGCAAGCGAGAATGAAATGAAATGTCCTTGTACTGGACACAGAGCTTAACATCATCCGCATACATAAGTACTCGAGAGTATGTTAATACCGAAGGCAAGTCATTAATAAAGAGTGTGAAGAGTAAGGGGCCTAGATGGCTGCCCTGTGGGACTCCCGAAGAAACCTTTACTGGTAAAGAGAGGGAGTTTTTGAAGAAGACTCTTTGAGACCTGGAACAAAGATAGCTAGAAATCCATCTCAGGAGGTTGGGCGGAACCCTAAAAGGTCAAGTTTATGCGCTAAAAGGGAATGGTTTACAGAGTCGAATGCTTTACTAAAGTCGGTGTAAATAACATCCGTCTGTAAGTTACCTTGAAAGCCTTTAATAATGAAAGAGGTTAACTCTAACAAGTTCGTGGTGGTTGATTGCCGCCTTATAAATCCATGCAGAGTTGGAGATATAAGTGACTTGCAGAGATGTTGCATGTGCGGAGTTAATACCTTCTCAAACATTTTAGGAATAGCGGATAACTTTGCTATACCTCTATAATCTTTTGCATCAGACTTGCTACCTTTTTTATGGAGAGGAATTATAAACGATTCCTTCCAGATCGGGGGAAGCAAGAAGAATCAATGGACAGGGTGAATAGTTTAAGCAAAGGTCCACACAGAGCCTCGGCGCAGTACCTGAGTACACAACCTGGAGCCCCGTCTGGACCCGGTGAAAACACCGGCTTAACTAGTCGAAGATCATGAAGTAAAGAACATTAATTTAACAAGGGACTGAAAATGCCGTTCGACCTCGGTAAACCGTATGGGTACGGATGACCAGAGTAGCTTTCCTCAGAATAGGTGGTTTGGAAAAATTGGGCAAAAAGATCGGCAATTGCCTGATCATTATTTGCCGACGTATTACAAAATGATAGCGAGGATGGGTGTGCGGACGTTCTACGCTTACTGTTTACGAAGCAGTAAAACTGTTTAGGGTCCTGCGAAAAACGTACCCTGCATCGAGATAGGTAGTTCTTATAGCATTGAGCATTAAGAACAGAAAAGTTTGACCGAGCATTTACATAGCGAGAGTGAGAAGTAGGAGAACCCACTTCTTGAAATTTTTTAAAGTCTTGATTTAAAGTTTTTTAGACTGGATAACTCTTTGGTAAACCAAGGGGGTTTTCCAGATCTAGTCGGACAAGAAAGCGGGACACAAGAATAAAAAAATGTGCCAAGAGCATTGTAAAAAATGTTTGTGCCTTTTATGACACCAGTGCACAAGTACAAAGCGGACCAATCAAAATCCGTAATGAGGTTATTAAGCTTCGCAAACTCGGCTTTACGAAAGCAGCGGACACGCTCGGGCAGCCTACTCGACCGATCCAATACAGTTGGTCCTATATCTAGCGACACCTCGAAAGTAGGGTGGTAGGCGTCTTGAGGTATAGTGAGCGGAAGGGCTCGGGTTAACAAAAATCCTTGTCGCTGAGGTATCTGAAGCCCTTGCAGACTATGAAGACGACACTGTGCAGGTCCATCTTTGCAACTTATTGCATTTGAATTGCCTTTTGCTACTGTAACGATTAACGAAGAGAATCTTCGCACAATGAAGCTGGTGGTCGGCTAACTGAGAAGGAGTACGCGCTCGCTTCCACGGCTGGTCTCTGATCGGAAACGGGGATGGGTTCTTTGGGGTAACCCTCCAGTTAGGTTGCTTCGTTCCTGCTGGTATTATTTTATTAAAATTCGCGTACTCTTTTTGGGGATTGGGAGGGGGACAGACAAGGAAATGATCGTTAGGGGTACAGAAATTATAGGTGGGCAAAGATAGTATAGAGAGGGAGTAGGGATTTACCAACGCGTCGGACATCTTTGTTTTGCTGGCACGTAGTCGTGCCACGCCCACCCTACCATGATCCTGAAAAGGCCGAGCTCAATGATCTCAGGATCCCTGGAGTGTCCGGTATTGGTCATCCTATTTCGCTCCCGAGCGGCATGGTTCCCTCAAATACGGTAACGTCTAGCACATATTAATCTTAACAATCATTTTATTAGAAACTATATTCAGATACCCTCATGTTACAAAAAAAAACGAGGGGGAACGTTGTGAGTTGCAGCGGACTCTACAGTTATACCCGATACTAAGTCAGTGTAGCTCTCCTCCGGCAGACGCCGCTAATATTGAACGACACGACAAAGAGTGCGTGCGAGAGAGACAGAAAATCAGTCTGAGCGTGACGTCGGGGGCTGCGTAGCCAGTGCAAATTGATTTGTTCTTTTTGGCTATAAAAATGATCTGATCTGATCCAGATTCAGCAATCTGATAGATATGGTCATTATCTATGATTCTGCGTTTTTAGTTTTCTCGAATGTGCAATATTGTGGATGCAACAGATTTTCGTCTTTTGTGTGGGCGGAAGCGGGTGGGGCGAAATTTTGAGATACACGTTTTATAGTAAGATCTAACAGGAGTGCGGATACCAAATTTGGTTACTCTAGCCTTAATAGTCTCTGAGATTTTTGAATATCCCCAGATTTTCGTCCTTTGCGGGGGCGGAAGGGGGTGTGGCGAAATTTTGAAACAAATTCGTCTCGGTCCGATATATTAGGAGTGTGGATACCAAATTTGGTTGCTCTAGCTTTTGTAGTCTCTGAGATCTAGGCGCTAATGTTTTACTCTAAGCAAAGCCGCCTATGCTACGTGTGTGTTAGAGAGAGACAGGGCGAGAAAAAATGAAATTGTTTTCTTGATGCTGGCTATAATAATAATACGATCCAATTCAGATTCCGCAGTCTTAAAGATATGGTCATTCTCTACAATTCTACGTTTTTGGTTTTCTCATATCTTTAAAATTGTGGCTGCCACAGATTTTCGTCCTTCGTGGGGGCGGAAGTGGGCGGGGCGAAGTTTTGAAATATTTTTGTAGCAGTGACATATCACAGAAGTCTGGATCCAAAACATCGTTGCTCTAGCTCTTATAGTCTTTGAGCACTAGGCGCTAATAGGGACGGACAGACGGACGGACGGACAGACGGACAGACAGACAGGGCTCAATCGACTCGGCTATTGATGCTGATCAAGAATATATATACTTTATGGGGTCGGAAACGATTCCTTCTGGACGTTACACACATCCACTTTTACCACAAATCTAATATACCCCAATACTTATTTTGAGTATCGGGTATAACAAGCACTCGTCGGGTACACCCACACAAGTCGAAAAGAGCCGCAAAATGATGCAAACAGCGCCGCCGTTGCACTGGAAAGAGAGAGAGAGAAGGAAGAAGCTGTACCAGGAACGTCGCGCCCGCGTCAAACGAGATGGAAGATTTTGAAAATGCGGAAAACAATACTGAGGACAAAATTGATCAAATGATAAAGCTGCTAAGTTTGAAAGTGCTTTGCGATGAGCAACGAGAAATCCAAATGAAGATCGCTCCAGATAATTTTACAAAAGTTGTGAGCGATTGTGATGGAAAATCGGTTCCCCTAGAAAAATGGTTTGAGATTTTCGAAAAAAATGCCGACGCATATGAGCTTACTGAAAAGCAAAAGTATGTGCAGGCCAGAGGAAAAATGACCGGTGCAGCTAAGCTTTTCCTTGAAGCTGAATGCGTGTGCACCTATGAGGAACTCAAGAACGTATTATTGGATGACATGTCGGACATGTTGAAGACGCGGCTGTTATAAGCCATATTGTGAACGGTCTGGACATAAGAAACGAGTATAAGTATGCCATGTATCGCTGTAAGACCTTCAGGGTCTTGAAAGAAGAGTTCGATATCTATGATCGTTTGAACATATCGGAGAAGAAGGGCAATAACGAACAGCATAAAACGAGTTTCAAGCAGCAAAGTGGGCAAAGCGGTAAAAAAGAATATTGCTATAACTGTGGATCAGGAGAACACAAACGCAAAGACTGCAAAGCCGAAACGAAGTGTTTTAAGTGCAATCAGAATGGTCACATTTCGCGTAACTGTCCTTATGAAGCTGATAAAGTTGATAAAGTTCGCGTCATTTTGGATCGCAGTCGCATGAAAAAAATTCAAATAAACGGCATTGTAGTTGACTGTCTTGTGGATACAGGGTCAGATGTAACCATAATCAAAGAGAGTATGTTGAAGACCATGAAAAACGTTAAACTTTTGAAGTGCACAACTATGTTGCGCGGTCTGGGTCAGATATCAACAAAGCCTGTTGGATACTTTAACGCAGAAGTTACCGTGGATAAGTTGCAGACCACACAGAAGTTTTTAGTAGTCCCCAGTAGCCAGATTGATTTCGACGTACTTTTGGGGCATGATTTCATTAAAAAGTTCCGTTTCGTCGCTGACATGCAAGGATACACGTTTTTGAAGCATGACGCAGATCCTGTGCCAACAGATGAGCATGCTCTTATATATAATGTAACTGAAGAGTCATCCTTTCTAGCTCCGCCGCAATATCGAAAAGACGTTGAACAGATGATAAGGAACAGTTACCAAATGCCCACAGAAGTTGCAAAGCAGTCTCCAATCCAACCGAAGATAGTTCCCGACGGAGTAATCAAACCGTTTCATCACTCACCGAGTCGTTTATCAACAGACGAAGCCAGTGCCGTAAAGAAGCAAGTTGAAGAATGGATCGAGCAAGGAATCGTGCGCAAGTCGTCTTCAAATGTAGCGAGCAGAGTTGTCGTCGTGAAGAAAAAAGATGGTACACTTAGAGTTTGCGTAAACTACAGGAAGTTAAACAGCATGGTATTGCTGGACTGCTTCCCAGTCCCGATCATGGAGGAAGTCTTGGAAAAGCTGCAGTCGGCTAAGTGGTTTACCATAATGGACCTTGAAAACGGATTTTTCCATGTGCCTATGGAAGAGCAATGCAAGTCGTATACGGCCTTCGTCACAAAGGAGGGATTATTCGAGTTTAATAAAGCGCCTTTCGGATTCAAGAACTCGCCAGCTGCGTTCATTCGGTTCGTAAGCTATATTTTTCAAGAATTAATCAACTCTGACATTATGCAGCATTATATGGACGACATAATTGTTTACGCCGCGTCGCCCGAGGTATGCATGAGGAAGACGAAGTTGGTTCTGGAGACAGCTGCGCAGTTTGGCCTAAAGATCAAGTGGAAGAAATGTAGCTTCATGCAGCCACGCATTAGCTTTCTGGGCCATATCATTGAGGACGGGAGAATCTGGCCCGGCAAAGAGAAGACAGCAGCTGTCAGTCGGTTTGCTACGCCCAAAGACATTAAAGCAGTTCAAGCATTTCTGGGACTCACAGGCTTTTTCAGAAAGTTCATCCCTGGCTATGCACAAGGAAGCAGTTTTCAACATTGGCGAAGCAGAGCAACAGTCGCTACAAACCTTAAAGAATCTGCTTGTAATCGCACCTGTATTACATTTATACTCACGAGAAGCGCCAACGGAACTCCACACGGATGCATCCAAAGAAGGTTTCGGAGCAGTTTTGTTGCAGCAGTTTGATGGCAATTTCCACCCGATTTACTATTGGAGTAAAAAGACTACACAAGCTGAGTCCAAACGTCACAGTTACTATTTGGAGGTCAAAGCTGCATACCTCGCACTCAAGAAGTTTCGTCACTACCTGTTGGGGATCAAATTTGATCTTGCCACTGGCTGTGCGGCGTTTAAGCAGACAACAACGAAAGCAGATATACCCAGAGAAGTTTCCCAGTGGATTCTGTATATGGAGGACTTTACATTCAAAGCAGTACACCGCCCAGGGGACAGAATGAGACACGTGAACTGTCTCAGTCGTTTTCCGCAGACATGCATGTTCGTGACGACGGAGCTAACAGCTCGGATAAAGAAAGCACAGCAGGATGACGATTTCATCAAAGCCAAAGTTGAGATCCTGAAGCAGCACCCATATCAAGACTACAAGCTAAAAGGAGGTCTTCTCTTCAAATCTGTAAATGGCAATGACGTATTGGTGGTTCCAAGGCTGATGGAAAGAGAAATCATTCAAGGATCGCATGAAGTTGGTCATTTCTCCACAGCGAAGACAATGAACTCAGTTCAGCAGCAATACTGGATTCCGCACCTTGAACGGAAAGTAAATAAGTTGATTACTAATTGTATCAGTTGTATAATTTTCAGCAAAAAGTTGGGCAAACAAGAAGGCTATCTTCATTGCATTGACAAGGGTGACACACCACTATACACGCTGCACGTTGATCATTTGGGACCAATGGATGCGACAGCCAAGCAATACAAGTACATTTTTGCTGTGGTAGATGCATTCTCCAAGTTTGTATGGCTGTTCCCAACTAAGTCAACAGGTCACGAAGAAGTTGTGCAGAGGCTGAGCCATTGGTCATTTGTGTTTGGTTTTCCCAAGCGCATAGTCAGCGACAGAGGAGCAGTGTTTACATCCAACGCATTCAGCGAGTTTCTCAACGAGAACAAAGTCGAACATGTGTGTCCAACGACAGGTGTGGCGAGAGGCAACGGTCAGATTGAGCGGGTGAACCGTTCAATTTTGGGTATCATCGCAAAGCTCTCAGCTCAGGAGTCAACGAAGTGGTACAAGCATGTGCCACAGGTTCAGATGGCGATTAATTCGCATGTGCATTCTACGTTGAAGTCGTCGACATTCGAGGTCATGTTTGGGACAAAGATGCACAGACAAGCTGAAAGTCGACTATTGGAGGTGCTCAACGAGGAGTTGGTTAACGACGAGCGCCAAGAACTGCGTGACCAAGCGAAACAAAACATTGAGAAGGCGCAAGAGGTGTACAAGCGCAATTATGATACAAAACGACGACCTGAGCACGGCTACAGACTAGGAGACATGGTCGCGATCAAGAGGACGCAGTTCGTCGCAGGACGCAAGTTGGCCAGCGAGTATCTAGGCCCATATGAAGTCACCAAGGTAAAGCGGAACGGTCGCTACGACGTCAGAAAGGTTGCTCAAGTCGAGGGGCCAAATATCACAGCAACGAGCAGTGACAATATGAAGTTATGGCGTTTTGTCTCAGAGAACGATGATATATTATCATCTGGGACAGATGAAGATGAGCAGGAGGGCCGAATGTAAAAGACAGGGAATCAAGTAGTTAGCACTATCCCACCTAAATTAACATTTGAACTTAAGATACCATCGATAAGACCTAACCGATATAACCAGAAGTCACTGATATTTAAAAGGCCTAACCGATAAGGGGTTATCGAAAAAGTACTCGGTTGTTGGAAGTAGAAGCAGAAAGTTGAACAAAAAGTCGGAAAAACAGACTCATTAATTGCACATCTTAAATCATACACTTTGTACTCTTTTTCGAAAAACACTATTAATAAACGATACATTATTAATCTTACATATATTTCACGCCCTTTGCGCTTCGTTGGTCCATACAAACGATCGACGTTGCTTTAGTGTATCTGATATTGGGGCAGCAATTCCGGCATAGTTTTTAATAAATTGATGGTACCATCCAGTTGCTCCCAAAAATCGTCGCACTTGCTTCACCGATCGAGGCACTGGAAACTCCCGAATGGCAGCAACTTTTTCGGGATCCGTTTGTATCATACCATACCCTATAAAGTGGCCCAGGTACACTTCCTTCAGGCAAAATTTGCTCTTCTCTACGCTTATTGTCAGTCCAGCTTGAGACAGTGTGACGGCCCATATTTGGATGGACTTATTTGTGTGCACAGAGCTGTAGCTTATCTGCATGCAAGGGAATAAACGGGAATAAAGCGAAAGCTTTTGACGAGAGAGCGAGCTTTGGGTTATCTTGGTGGGTTATCTAGCCCTTGTGCTTTAGAATGGGATGAAGAAACAAAATCAAAGCTCAAGCGCTGGATCATTCGATCCATGGAACTAAATTGTGGAAGGTCAGTTTGGTGGTACGGCGAGATAAAAGAAAAGAAAAGAATAAAAGGTTATACACGTGTCTGAAAAAAAAAAAGAAAAATTGAAATCAATAAATCGTCGAAAGTAGGGTGCACATGCCAAGCTGCCCCAAAAATTAAGATCAGTGTGCCGAAAAGCCGAAAAATCTGTGGTTCTCCAAAGATAAACCCGGTTTCAAGCCCCAAACGGTAATTACATAACCCCCCGCTTTGACATGTGGCTGATAAAATTTTTCTTCGCCAAAAGGGGTCTGAGCTTTGCCAGTCGATCTCGGTTTCTCCAGTGTAATTTAATATTGACGAAAGTTATCCAACGGAGGTCAAACTTCTGCCGCACAACGAAAATTTGCGATCAACCTTATTTTTGACCTTGGCAGAGGACATACAGTTGCCTCTGAAATTCTATGTCGTGGCCTGGATAGGCACAGACATATCCATATCGGATGTCTTCAAGGAAAATGATTGACACACACACACACACACTGAATTCAACCGTAGCTACTATTGCTATTATTATTATTTTTTTTGCATTTAAATTTTGTACATTATAATCTAATCTAGGACACATCAATGCATGCAGGCCTGTTGCAGCGATGGAAAACCAAACGTAAGCTACCACTAAAAGTAAGAAAAACACCGCTTTGCTTATAATTTGATTTGTTCTTCTAAACTTTTCTCCTCTTTATATATATAAAAAAACGCCTAAAATTAAGTTGCTGTAACTGTAGATAAATAAGATGTTATGAAGATTTGAGGTGATGCTGAGGATGGTTGTTAGTTGGAGTGGAGTTAAAATATGAAAATACACTGAAGATTGATCAACATGAAATTGGAGTAGAATAACTATACAGGGGTATTGGGAAGGGGGAACATATAGAGGTTTAAGGGTTAACACAAGAAATAGGCGAGCAGAGTTAACATGGTAGGGTGGGTAAACGCGGAGATTACAAGACCTAACTCCGTGCGGCGATGCATATGGCACTATTGATTTGATTTGTATAACACCTAACGGCCAGGTTAGCACCAAAATCTCTTGTATGTGTTTAGCTGGAACAACTGAAAGATCCCCCCCATCCGACGAGCCCTAGCCGAAAGATCCCACACAGTGCTAACCATAACATCTATGCAAGTCTAGTTTGTGGAATGCGTCTCGAAAGCTACCACACCAGAACACCGGGACACATTACAAAAGTGGCGCCCAACGTGGGGCACGATACAACAACAACCGTAACAAAACTTTGTGTCTCAGTTATTGTCAGCATATAGAATTTTTGCTTTTGTTTCCTTTCTGGAAAACTGCAATGGTTGGTGCAAGTCATAGTCCATTCTGTCCGAAACGATGAGGGAGCATCGGGTCTATATGCGTGCCAGGAGCTAAGTGGAAGAAAATTGTATTAATGTCTGTGGAAATCTTTAAAATTTAGAATGCTAGTCATTAAATCTTGCTGCCCGGAACAATTGGTATATTTTTTTTCTGAAGCTTCAGCTCGTGTTGAAGACAATATTTTTTTTAATAGTATATTTTGGGAACAAGTCATGGTGTGATATGTATTGCCATAATCTTTGTATGTTCCAAATCTCAATACCCTTGTTCCGTATAGTTTATTTTTGGAGTGAATTAACATTTTCGAGCATTTATTCGGTAAAATTCTTAAAGATTGATTTGTGTGTGCACCATGGCCGTAAGACGAAGCTTAGATATGACCACATCCACAAATAATGAACAGGTTTGCAGAGTCTGTTCACACCCAATGATTTCATTGGATTTAAAACTCATAGCACGATGTAAACATATTTTCCATAGAACATGCATTTTGAATTGGCTTGATAAGTCGCGATCTTGCCCAACATGTCAAAACAATGTTACAAGAAACAGTTTATTAGAGGTTCTTTCCGAAAATGTTGCCGACCACAATCTGAACCTGGAAACAAATAGTTTGGAGAGGATTCTGTTAACTAATAGTCAAAAGAAGAAAAAGAGACAGTCGCAGCAATCAAATGAGATAGTAGATCTCGAGGATAACAGTAACGTATTGTCTAATTCTGCTTCTGCGGATAACCCAAACCAAGATGTAGGTTTCTTAGAGCAGAGAATATTATCACAGGTAGATCATCGAATAACTTCGCAAATTAGTCAAATGCAGTCCATGATCTCGGAACTGTCTCGTCAAATTTCTAAGTTAACAACAGACAGGGCAGGAAGAACGGATGCAATACCTAACTTCCATACCAATGCAGATGATAATGGAAATAACAATGAACCTGATTGGGGAAGAAGAACTACTAGAGCTTCGTCACTTAATCTAGAAAGAGACGTACCCACCTTCATACCCAATGAATATAGAAATAGTAACAATCTACCGGAGAGAAATGGTAGTTTCAATCTAAGTCGCGATGTGGGAAAAGTAGCAAATTTGATTAGTAGCTGGAAAGTGCAGTATAATGGCTCACGCAATGGTATGCCGGTAGGGAAGTTCATATACATGATTACAGCTTTGACAAATGATAGCTTACGAGGAAACTTTGAAGTGTTGTGCGAACACATTCATATTCTCTTTAGTGGCCGAGCAAGTGAATGGTTCTGGAGATACAGACGCACTGTAGACAGAGTAAACTGGTCCGATCTTTGTAAGTCGCTGAATTCCTATTTTCTTGAGCCGCTATCTGACGATGACGTGAGAGAATTGATAAGAGATCGCAAGCAGCAAATCAGCGAAAGTTTTGATGAATTTCATAACGGAGTTATGCATTTAGTAGATCGCTTACAATACCCTATTAGCGAGAGTCAACTAACGTCAATTCTGAAACGAAATCTGAGACCGTTTATGAGAAAGGAGTTGTTCTATATAGAAATCAATTCGGTTAGCCAGTTGAGAAAATTAGTCCTTAGACGAGAAGCTTTTAGTGAGGAGTATAATACCGCTAACCTGAAAGCAAATACACGAAAGCAAATTAATGCATTGGAGTATGACCAAGAACGTTCAGATAACCATCTAGGAGAGCAAGAAATTTGCGAACTAAAAAGAACTAGAGCCTTAGAAGAGATTCAATGCTGGAATTGTCGCAGGTTTGGCCATAAACACGCAGATTGCCAATCTGATAAGAAGATATTTTGCTTAGGTTGCGGAGCTGAAAATATAATAAGACCAAATTGTGAAACCTGTCAGGAAAACCGACGGTTGAGCGGCAACAAGAACAGCAGTTACCGCTCAAATCCTCAACATTAAATAAAGAGCATTCTTCTTCTTACTGTCCGAAAGTCAATATAATTCCTAAATATTTAAATTCTAAAAATATTCAAGGTAAATTATATCCAATAGTCCCGTATCATATAAGACTTCGAAACTATGAAGAAATAAGAGAAAAAATATTTGGTAGCGATTTAGTTAAAAAACCCAGTTGTGTCCGAACTAAGAGAAATACCGTTCGTTTTCGTAACTTTATAAGAAAAGTTAAAGATAGAATGAGGGGTATATCGCTGAGTCTAGATTCGATTGTTGATATAAAAAAGGATATTAGACCATTTGTAGAAATAGATATATTTGGTAAGACTTATGGAGGATTATTAGATTCTGGTGCATCAGTTTCATGCCTTAGTGGGGAAGCTGCAAAGGAATTTATAAGCAAGAATAGGCCCTATATTGCAAGCAAGTCGCAAGTTGAAACAGCTGGAGGACAAAAATACAACATTCTTGGTTACGTAGAAACTGAAGTAAGCTTTAGGAATCAGACTAGATTGTTAACCTTATATATAATTCCTGATTTGAAACAAAACCTTTATCTGGGAATGAATTTTTGGAATACTTTTGGCCTGATGGAGAAACTAGCGAAAACTTTGTCAATAAATGAGATTGAATTGCCAGAATTGTTAAATGCCGAGCAACAACAACGCATGGAAAAGGTTGTGGCTTTGTTCCCAGATTTTAATACGGAAGGCTTGGGGAAAACGTCCATGTTAGAGCATTCAATCGAATTACTTCCATCGGCAAAACCAATAAAACAGAGATATTTTTCAGTATCCCCGGCTGTGGAAAAACGGATTCATGCGGAAATCGATGATATGCTTAGTTTAGGAGTCATAGAAGTAGCACCGCCAACTTGTTCTTGGAGTAGTCCCGTTTCAGTAGTACAAAAGGGTATCAGATTTCGTATGTGTCTAGATTCACGCAAGGTCAACTTAGTGACGATAAAGGATGCTTATCCACAACCCAAGATAAATGGTATTTTATCGAGGTTACCGAAAGCAGAATTTATTTCATCTTTAGATCTGAAGCACGCCTTTTGGCAAATAAATCTGAAAGAATCTTGTAGAGATCTAACAGCCTTCACTGTACCAAATCGCCCTTTGTATAGATTCAGAGTCATGCCTTTTGGACTTACGAACGCTGCACAAACAATGTGTCGATTAATGGACATGATTATTCCACCCCATTTCAAGAATAGAGTCTTTGTCTATCTTGATGATTTGTTGTTAGTTAGTGAAACATTTGAGGATCACCTTGGACTGTTGACAGAAATGTCCACTGTGTTGAGAAATGCAGGCCTGACGTTGAACTTAGACAAATGTCGCTGGTGTGTTCCTGAAGTTCGTTATCTTGGTTATGTGATAGGTAAAGGTTGCATTAAGGTAGATACAGAAAAGGTCTCCGCCATCAGAAATTTGCTCCTACCTCGTTCGGTGAAAGAACTTAGAAAGTTTCTGGGATGTGCGGGTTGGTATCGCCGATTTATAGAAAATTATGCATCCCTGACAGCACCACTCACAGACCTGACCAAGAAGGTTAAGTCTTTTCAATGGACTGAGGATGCACAACAAGCCTTTGAAGAGGTAAAACATCGATTAACCTCAGCACCGTTATTAGTCACACCCAATTTCGAGAAACCGTTTATAATTCAATGCGATGCATCCAATATCGGTGTCGGTGGAGTCCTGGCCCAGTTGGACGAAGATGGCATAGAACGGCCAATTGCATATTTTTCTTATAAGCTAAATCAAGCCCAACAAAAATACTGTGTAACCGAATTGGAGTGTTTAGCTGCAGTATTGAGCATAGAGAAATTTAGGGAGTATGTAGAGGGTCTGGAGTTCAAAGTCATAACGGACCACGCTAGTTTAAAATGGCTTATGAGGCAGACAGACTTGAATGGCAGACTAGCTAGATGGGCACTAAAACTGCAGCATTTTAATTTTGAAATAGAACACAGAAAAGGAAGCTTGAACATAGTCCCAGATGCCCTTTCTCGACTACCGACTGAAGAGATAAGCGAAATAGAAGTGGTGTTGCCTGAAGTCGACCTACAATCGCCTCACTTCTGGTCCAATAGCTATACCAAGTTAAAAGATACAATTACAGAGAATCAAAGCCGTTTGCCAGACTTGAAAATTGTAGATCGTTACATTTACAGGCGAACTCAGTTTTACCAAGGAGACTCAGTGTCAGAGTCAAACTGCTGGAAACTTTGGGTACCATCAGAATTGACACAGTCTGTATTGTATAATGCACACGCGCCTCCTCATAGTTCTCATGGTGGCATCGGAAAAACGTTGGAAAAGCTTCGTCGAAATCTTTTTTGGCCAAATATGATAAAAGACGTCAAAGAATTTATTGCGAGATGTGAAGTTTGCAAACAAGTGAAAGCCCCAAACATAACTCTCAAGCCTCCAATGGGAAATCCTGTAGTCTCTGAGCGACCATTCCAACGGCTCTATATGGATTTCATAGGATCTTACCCTCGATCAAAGCAGGGAAATATAGGAGTATTTGTTGTTTTGGACCACCTAACAAAGTTTCATTTTTTGAAGCCGTTGAAGAAATTCACTGCAGACCTTATTATAGAATTCTTAAAAACAAATATATTCCATGTATTCGGTATACCTGAAGTTATAGTAACTGATAACGGAAGCCAGTTCAAGTCGAATATATTTCAGGCATTCATGCAGAAGTATGGGATAAAGCATATGTTTACTGCAATTTACAGTCCACAGGCTAATGCCTCAGAGCGCCTTAATAGATCAATTATATCTGGTATCAGGGCTTATCTAGGGAAAGACCAACGGCTATGGGACGATAAGCTCGGTGAGATATCCTTCGCCTTGAGATCTTCACATCATGCCGCAATAGGATTTTCACCATATTTTGCGTTGTTTGGTAATCATATGATAACGCACGCAGACAACTATGAATTGCTGAGGAGGATAGAAATGCTTAAAGAGGGCGAGAATATTTTGACTACAGACAAACTGCAAATTGTTAGAAACAAGATCATGGAAAACATCAGTAAGGCATATCAAACCAATAAGAGAACGTACGATTTGCGCACAAGATACGTTACGTTCGAACTCGGCGAACACGTCTATAGACGAAACTTTGCCCAAAAAAACAAGATCAAGGCATTTAATGCAAAATTAGCTCCTAAATTCTTGAAGGCAACTGTAGTTCGAAAGTTTGGTAACCACTGTTATGAATTAGAAGAAGATGGTCAACAGATAGGAAAGTTCCATGCCAAAGACCTACAAAAGTGCGTAACTTAAAAGATGACCGTTTTCCAGCTTATTTTGAACAAGTAGAACAGCTTAAAGATAACCTGTGGTGTGACGGCCCATATTTGGATGGACTTATTTGTGTGCACAGAGCTGTAGCTTATCTGCATGCAAGGGAATAAACGGGAATAAAGCGAAAGCTTTTGACGAGAGAGCGAGCTTTGGGTTATCTTGGTGGGTTATCTAGCCCTTGTGCTTTAGAATGGGATGAAGAAACAAAATCAAAGCTCAAGCGCTGGATCATTCGATCCATGGAACTAAATTGTGGAAGGTCAGTTTGGTGGTACGGCGAGATAAAAGAAAAGAAAAGAATAAAAGGTTATACACGTGTCTGAAAAAAAAAAGAAAAATTGAAATCAATAAATCGTCGAAAGTAGGGTGCACATGCCAAGCTGCCCCAAAAATTAAGATCAGTGTGCCGAAAAGCCGAAAAATCTGTGGTTCTCCAAAGATAAACCCGGTTTCAAGCCCCAAACGGTAATTACATAACCCCCCGCTTTGACATGTGGCTGATAAAATTTTTCTTCGCCAAAAGGGGTCTGAGCTTTGCCAGTCGATCTCGGTTTCTCCAGTGTAATTTAATATTGACGAAAGTTATCCAACGGAGGTCAAACTTCTGCCGCACAACGAAAATTTGCGATCAACCTTATTTTTGACCTTGGCAGAGGACATACAGTTGCCTCTGAAATTCTATGTCGTGGCCTGGATAGGCACAGACATATCCATATCGGATGTCTTCAAGGAAAATGATTGACACACACACACACACACTGAATTCAACCGTAGCTACTATTGCTATTATTATTATTTTTTTTGCATTTAAATTTTGTACATTATAATCTAATCTAGGACACATCAATGCATGCAGGTCTGTTGCAGCGATGGAAAACCAAACGTAAGCTACCACTAAAAGTAAGAAAAACACCGCTTTGCTTCTAATTTGATTTGTTCTTCTAAACTTTTCTCCTCTTTATATATATAAAAAAACGCCTAAAATTAAGTTGCTGTAACTGTAGATAAATAAGATGTTATGAAGATTTGAGGTGATGCTGAGGATGGTTGTTAGTTGGAGTGGAGTTAAAATATGAAAATACACTGAAGATTGATCAACATGAAATTGGAGTAGAATAACTATACAGGGGTATTGGGAAGGGGGAACATATAGAGGTTTAAGGGTTAACACAAGAAATAGGCGAGCAGAGTTAACATGGTAGGGTGGGTAAACGCGGAGATTACAAGACCTAACTCCGTGCGGCGATGCATATGGCACTATTGATTTGATTTGTATAACACCTAACGGCCAGGTTAGCACCAGAATCTCTTGTATGTGTTTAGCTGGAACAACTGAAAGATCCCCCCCATCCGACGAGCCCTAGCCGAAAGATCCCACACAGTGCTAACCATAACATCTATGCAAGTTGTCTAGTTTGTGGAATGCGTCTCGAAAGCTACCACACCAGAACACCGGGACACATTACAACAGCCGGTCGGCCAGCGATTTCAACACGGACATGTGCTTCTCGATTGACTCCGAAATCACCAATAAGTCGTCGAGATAAATGATGATCTCATTTCGCAAAGATGGTGGGATAACTTTATCCATCAGTTTGGACATGGTCTGTGGAGCATTGCATAAGCCAAACGGCATCACCGTGAATTGATATAGCGGCCTCCCAGGCACAGCAAAAGCCGTCTTCTCCCCAGCCCTTGGGGTAAGCGGAATCTGCCAGTAAGCATCTTTAAGATCGATGCTTGAAATGAACTGCGCTTTAGGAAGTCTACTTAAAATGCCATCAATGAGGTGTATTGGGTAAGCGTTTTTGACTGTTACTCCGTTAACTTTCCGGCTATCAAGTCAAAGGCGAACCTTACCTGGCTTACGCACAATCACGACGGGGGAACGACCACGAGCTATCTGATTCTTCAATCACACCAAGGCCCGACATTCGGTCCAATTCTTCGTATATACATTTTTCGACTGCAGGCGACACTGCGTAGTGAGGTTGTTTTATGGGTCGAGTCTCTGAAATTTCTATGTCATGTGTAAGCCAGTTTGTCTTTCCTAATCCTTTTTCGTCAAACGAACATCTGTACGATCGCTACTAGTTCCTTCTGCTGTACTTCCGACAAAGGTATTTGCATCGGGTTGTCAAAGTTTATAACCGCCAAACTGTTATTGTTCGCTTTGCTCATTAAAAAGGACGGCAATAGATTAAAGCTTCTCCAAAAGTCTATTCCTAGACATATCCCCTGCGATAACGATGGTACAAGATAAAGACATATTCGTTTTGAATTTCCACGAAAGCAAATGAGTGTGGAGATCCTACCTAGAATAACTTGCTTTTTCCCATCTGCGGTTCGCATGACTGACTTCATCGGCTTGACATCAGGGTTTGTTCGAGCTAACTCTTCTGCAAATTTACCCCCAAGGCACTTATCGTCTTGCCAAACAGCGTGACATTGGCGTAGGGTCGTAAATCAGTTATATTACTAATAACAGAGGCTAATATTGCCCTGCGTGTATTTTTACTCTGCGTGCGGAACAGCTTTCTACGCTTACGGTCTCGAGTTTTGCTAGGCGCGGGGTCGTTTCCTGATCGTCGTCCTGCAATGGTCTCATAGTGGTCGTTATCCTGTCAGGGGGTAGTGGGAGAGAGCTTGACGTAGCCCTGGTTACTCCGTGTTCGTCGCCTTCCTTGCGTGCACTCGATATCGGTGCACGAGCCAACTCGTTTTTTGTTTATACTCTTGATATCGGTGGCCTTGTTTATTGAAATTCCAGCAAGAAAGCGTCATCGCGTCGATATCAAAAGCGTCTGCTTCTTCCGAATCGGATTCTGCAGGACCTTCTGTCTGGATGGACATTTCGTTCACCTGATTGCGAGGAACAAATCGTCGAGTAGCCGGGATTGGCTTAGCAGTGTTTTCGATGAACCTTTCACGCTTGCGTACCACTTGTCGCAACTGCACAATGTTATGTATGGGCACATATAAAATCTCATGTTGTATGTTTTTGTCAGATTTGCTCGTAACACCTCTAACAAGCACTGCTCGGTCATGGGCTGCACAAGCTTGTCTGCAAGCGCAACCATGGCCTCATAAAAACCGTCAAACGGTTCGTAGAGTTTCTGCTTCCTCTGGGTGATCGCGGTTCTGATTTCTAAATCTGTTCTGCCGTCCAAAAACTGCGATCTCAGAGCTATACATAGATCAATCCAGCGCACTCTTGGTACGCTTTTATGATACCTCGAGTACCAATCACCCGCGCTTCCTTCGAACAGGTTGCTCGCGTAGCGAGACAACAATTCAACAATGCCATCTAATGTCTGGCTGGTCAGAGCTTCGACGCGATACAAAAAATCATCTTGTAAGGAAGCGATCCTGGGCTGGGGTACATATCTCAGTCTACTCCAGGGTCGAAATTACAGTAATATTTATAACGGGGGCAGCAGCCCCGCGGACGGGAGCGATCGTATCGGGGGACGTGGCAGTTGGTTCCACCGAGAGCACTCCGGTTATCGCCGAATAGCGCCTTCAGAACCCCACCGAACTCAGAATCAATACGGAGGTCTTTACTATGCGATAATACCGACAGGTGTCGCCGAGAGTACCTAGGCTACCGCCGGACAGTACTTACGGGACCCTGCCGGCCTGAGAGTTACTACGAAGCGGAAAGGGGGACTTTGCTATGCGGGAATACCGACAAGTATCGCCGAGTGTACCTAGGCTATCGCCGGACAGTACTTACGGGACCCGGTCGGCCTAAGAATTACTACGACGCGGAAAGGGGAACTTTGCTATGCGGGAATACCGACAAGTATCGCCGAGAGTACCTAGGCTATCGCCGGACGGTACTTACGGGACCCTGTCGGCCTAAGAATTACTACGACGCGGAAAGGGGAACTTTGCTATGCGGAAATACCGACAAGTATCGCCGAGAGTACCTAGGCTATCGCCGGACGGTACTTACGGGACCCTGTCGGCATAAGAATTAATACGACGCGGAAAGGGGGTTCTTGCTATGCGGAAATACCGACAAGTATCGCCGAGGGTACCTAGGAAATCGCCGGACGGTACATACGGGACCCTGTCGGCCTAAGAATTACTACGAGGGTCGGGGATATCGACAGGCATCGCCGAGAGTGCCTAGGCAATCGCCGGATAGCACTTACGGGAACCTGTCGAACTAAGAATTACCACGGGGGTCAGGGATATCGGCAAGCATCGCCGAGAGTGCCTAGGCAATCGCCGGATAGCACTTACGGGACACCGCCGAACTAAGAATTACTACGAGTACGAGAATACCGACGCGTATCGCCGAGAGTGCTTGGGCAATCGCCGGATAGCACTCACGGGACACTATCGGGCTAAACATTACTACGAAAGTCTTTATCATACAGGGCAGGTATCGCCGAGAGGGCTTAGGCGATCGCCGGACAGCCCCTTCGGGACCCAGGGAACTACGGGGATCAGGCGAGACACCAACAGGCGTCACCGGGGGCGCTTAGACGATCGTCGGATAGCGGCCTCGGGATCCTGTCGGGCTACGAACTACTGGATGGAATCACGCAGACTCGGGCAAGAGGCGGGAGGAAGGGCAGAGAAGATGAAGCCCCGGGCCTCCAGGTTCCCTAGTGTATAGATTGTTGGTGGTCGGGCTATGTTTCTGTTATATTCGTTACATTTCACTTTATTCTCTCTTGGTTCCCTACCTATCGCACCGCTCAGCAGCATGCGGAGGGAACGCCGACAGGTTTCACCGAGAACGCCTAGGCAATCGCCGGACAGCGGCCTCAGGATCCTGTCGGGCTACGAACTACTGGATGGAATCACGCAGACTCGGGCAAGAGGCGGGAGGAAGGGCAGAGAAGATGAAGCCCCGGGCGTCCAGGTTCCCTAGTGTATAGATTGTTGGTGGTCGGGCTATGTTTCTGTTGTATTCGTTACATTTCACTTTATTCTCTCTTGGTTCCCTACCTATCGCACCGCTCAGCAGCCCGTATACACGTCTAGAGACTAGCTTACCCCTGAACTCCCACGCTTGTACTCGTCGAAAGCCTCCTCTTCCCCGTGGGTGCAGCGTAGATGCAGGATCTCCTCTCCGTAAGTGTAGTATCGATGCAGGGTCTTCTCCCCGTAAGCGCAGCGTCGATGCCGGATCTTCCCCGTGTCTCTGATAGCGTTGGAGTGGATCCGGGCCGCCACGTGTTTTTACTTTTCCCAAGCCACTCGAATTTTTCCGCGAACACGTCCGACTTCTACGACTTCTCCCAATCGACTTTAAATCCACGTTTTTCTTCTCCAGCCTCAGAACTCTCCCGATCCAGCGCCAGCGTGGGCGGCCAGCGTCGTCATTCTCCCGGCGGCAGAGGGCTGGCGCCGTCTTTCGGCGTCTACGCTGCGCCGGTGACTTTTGCCTCTCTTTTTCGCTGCTGGCGCGTCGTTACTTCGCTTTAGTTTTCCGCGTTTCTCTTCTGCCGTTGCTGCTGTGGGCTTACTGTTTCGGCGCTTCGTTGCTGGGTCGACGCTGGCGGCTTATCTTTTCGGCGCTTCTCGTCTTCGGCCGTCGCTGAATTGATGCTGTTGGCTACCGTTTCGGCTCTTGGTGTATTCCCCTCTCTCTTTGGCTTCCGCTGCGTTGTTGTTGTTGGGTTTTGTTTCTTGGTGTATTCCTCCCCGTTTCTGTGTCGGTGCCGTTAGGTTTCGGTTCTTGGTGTATTCCTCCCCGTTGCTGTGTCGGTGCCGTTGGATTTCGATTCTTGGATTTCGATTCCCTCTTTGGCTGCTGCTGCGTCGTTGTCGTTGGGTTGCTGCTTTCTCGGTGTATTCCTCGCCGTTGCTGCGTCGATGCCGTTGGTTTTCGGTCCTTGGTGTATTCCTCTCTCGTTTTGGCTGCTGCTGCGTCGTTGTTGTTGGGTTTTGGTTCTGAAAAGCCAGTGGCGTCCGCCGTGATCGCGACTTGCCCCCCCCCCCCCCCCCACTCCCTTTAAAGAAGATAATAAGCTACGTGGGGCTTAGAGACCCCTCGGGCCGTATAATATATAAAATTAATATCATGTAGCCTTCGTGGCCTTCCCCCTTCCCCCCTTAACCTAAAACTGAAAAGTCAATGCTTAAACCTAGAAAACGGAGAAAAGTCAAAATCTTAATTCAAATAACGTAGGTCCGGGTCCCTCCAATGTGAAAATGCCGGCGGGTTGATGGGCGGAAAAATGTGGGTGGAGCGTACGCTCCCTCACACCCCCTCCATACTTCGGGGGTGCCGAAGAGTGACGGTGACGGCCCGACTGCGGGTAATTTTTATGCGAAAGCAAGTGCCGTCGTGGACCTCTAGTCGCCGGACTCCCAGTCGGTAGGCGCGATCGCGTAAGAATACGGTGATGTTGGATATGAGGTCCCGGGGCAACCGCCGACCTGGCGCGTTGGTCCGCCATTCGGGGGGAGCCTCTGCCCATTCCGGGCGTCCTGCACCGCGGCTACCGTAGGGTGGAGTCGGAGGATCTGCAGCAGGTCGGCCATCTCGCCATACTCCAGCGGGAGGCTCTCTTCGGAGTCGAAGTCAACTACTCCCTCATCGGGACGTTGTGGGGGTAGTCCGGCGTGGGCGGCTACGAGGGGAGGCGGGACGTCATCTGTCCCCGATGGGTTGGCTGCTGCCCACTGCTGGTTCGCCTGGGGCGCGAAGCCCAGGCTCATGAGGGACCCGGAATCGGACCCTCCGTCGTCGCGTTGGGGTCCTACTCCTTCCCCTGCATCGCTTGCGTGGGACACGTCGGAGTAGTGTCGTCCAGCACCGTCCCCGGATTCGTCCTCGTTGTGTACTGCTGGAGGGGTGGCTGCCCGACCTTGACCGGCCAGGTTCCACTCGGCCCAAAGGGGCGAGTCCCATTCGTTTCCGCGAGCCAGTGGGTGTCTGTTCCCTTCGTCCTGCAGCGTGGACGCCAGGCTTTGAGCGTCGCGTATTATCGTCTCGTGCTCGTCGGTGTCGTTGTCGCGTTGTCGTCGTCGATGGCAGCCCCATAACTCCCGAACCAACGGCGATTCAGGGCGGCGACGTCGTGATTGGGCGCCGAGCGGACACCTGCGGTTGCGAAGCGGCCATCGGGCTCTACTTCCTCTTCGGCGTCGGTCCCCGGGTCCTGGGTTTGTTGGTCGATCCACCCTTGGATGGCTGCCGCGCGCTGGACCAATGGCATCCTGTCCTGTTGTCGAAGTGTCGCCTCTCCGACCCGCCTCAGCTGGGCTTGACGGGAGGCGGATGGCCCATTGGGGTCGACGATCCAGCCGCGAGTCCGGTTTGTCGTTGGTTCGTCGGTAGGTGCCGGGACTTCAGGCTGCTGGTCTCCGCTATGGTGTCCCGTCGTATCACCATTTGCCCCTAGGGGCCGAGCTTGCCTTCCGTCTCTTAGACGCTTCATGTCTTCAGTCGATTCTAGGGAGAAAATGACTGTCGGTTAGAACCTGCCTGTCTTAACTAGAAGAATTAATACCCTCCCCCTATCCTGCTTGAGCGGTGCGAGTAAGAAGATGTTTACATTGGGTGTAGTACTTATCTAATCCCATAAGGGGATGTATACGTAGCTTACGGTTTCGTGGGTCGCGCCCCTTACGGGGCGAGGACGTTACGGTAGCGCGCTACCGCAAGTGGCCCTTGCGAAGTCGTCAGGTCATTCGGGTCTCTCCAGTGTCGTCGGGTTCTCCTTGGGGTGGTCCACTCCGTGGAACGCCTTTAAGTCGGCTAAGCTCGCTGTTTTCCTTCGTTTGCCTTGTTGACTCTGTAGTCGAACTACGTTGGGAGATAAGAATCGGGTTACCTTGTACGGCCCGTCGTACTTGGGGGCCAACTTTGCCGCGAATCCGTCGGCGGCTTTGGATAAGTGATGCTGCCGAAGGAGGACTAGGGTTCCTAGTTCGGGTCGCTACTCGCACCGTCGGAGGTCGTATGTTTTCTTCTGCTCTTGGGATGCCCGTTGGGTGTTCTCCTGTACGACCTTGAACACTTCCTGCAGTCGTGTCGCCTTCTCGTGGGCAGGCTCTGGTTCATTTCCTAATCCTGGGGTCACTTCGTCGTACAGGGCTCCTGGTAGCCTTGGTTCTCGTCCGAGTACCAAAAAGGCTGGGCTGAAGCCCGTGGTGTCCGACGTGCTGCTGTTTATGGCCAAGCTTAACTCGGGGAGGAGATCGTCCCAGGTCCGTTGGTCCCCGTCGACGTATTGTGCAATCATTGTCTTGATGGTCCGGTTTGCCCTCTCCGTCGGGTTTTGCTGAGGGGTATACGGCGCGGTGTGTTCAAGTTCCATTCCCGCCACCTCGCAAAATTTCCGGAAGGACCGACTAGTGAATTGTGCTCCGTTGTCGCACACAAACTTCCACGGGACCCCGAATCGGCAGAGTATCCTCTCTCGGAACGCCTTCTCCAAGTGGGCGGTTGTGGCTTTCCGGAGTGGCACAAGTTCTACCCATTTGCAGAATGAGTCGAAGAACACGAGGAGCATCGTGTTGCCGTGCGTTGAGCGGGGTAGTGGGCCTACGAAGTCCGCGCTAAGGATGTCGAACGGGCCCTTAGCCTGGCGCGTATACATGTGACCTGCGGGTTTGTTCTGGCTCACCTTAAATTTTTGGCAGCTTTCGCAATGTTTCACGTATCGGGCCACGTCTCTGTAGAGTCCTGGCCAGTAATATCGATGGGTTACCCGAGTGGTAGTCTTCCGTATTCCTAGGTGTCCGGCGGTCGGGTAATCGTGGCATTCTTCTAACACTCGTCTACGATGGCCAGGCTGCCGGTAGATCTGTCCGTTCTCGATTATAAATTCTCTGCATTCCTCAGGTCGTGACTGGATACGTTTGAGTAACCTTTGTATCCAGGGGCAGGTGGGCAGGTCTTCTAGGGCTCGCTGTATGGTGTGGATAGGTTGCCGGAAAGAGCGTCTGCTACGATGTTTTGGCTTCCGCGTCGTTAAAGCACGTCAAAGCGATACTGTTGGAGTTCCAGAGCCCAACGGGCGATACGACCGGTTGGATTATTGATCGAGTATAACCACTTCAAGGCGAGATGGTCGGTGATGACGTCGAAGTGGTAGCCCTCCAGGTAGCATCGTAATTTCCTGATGGCCCAGACGATGGCTAAGCACTCCTTTTCCGTGGCTGAGTAGTTCTCTTCTGCTTTCAAGAGCCTTCGACTGGCGTAGGCTATGACCCTCTCCTCTCCGCTGATCTGTTGCGTCAGGACTGCCCCTAGACCGTAGTCCCTTGCGTCCGTTTGTAGAGCGAACCTCTCCGCGAAATCCGGGCAGGCTAAGACGGGTGCTCGGGTTAACTTCTCCTTCAACTCCTCGAAAGCGGCCTGCTGTTCGTCACTACAGATCCACCTTTTCTCCTCCTTCAGGAGGCTAGTCATTGGTTGTACAATCGTCGCGAAGTTTGGGACAAACCTCTGGTACCACGATGCCATTCCTAGGCAGCGTCGAAGCTCCTTTATTGAACTGGGTGGGGCCAACTTCCGGACGGCGACGATCTTATCTGGGTCGGTGTGTATACCCTGCTCACTAATGACATGTCCCAGGTATACGATGCTTTTCTGGAAGAAGCTGCATTTCTTTTGGTTCAATCTTAGATTTGCTTCCCGTAGTCTCCGGAACACCTCTTGCAGATGGTCGACGTGTTCCTCCAACGCCGCTCCGATGACAATAATGTCATCAAGGTAAGCGAATGCGTTGGGTTTCATCTGTGGTCCGATGACGCTGTCCAAGGCTCGCTGGAACGTGGCCGATGCTGAGTGCAGCCCGAATGGCAACACCTTCCAATGGAAGAGTCCTCTGCCCGGAACGGTGAAGGCGGTACATTCTCGGCTCCCCTCGGCCATCGGGATCTGCCAATACCCGTTCTTGAGGTCCAAAGTCGAGATGTAACGTGCGTTACGGAGCCTCTCGATGATGTGGTTGATCCTGGGCAGTGGGTAGGCGTCTGGTATTGATTGCGCGTTGAGTTGTCGGTAGTCTACGCACATCCGCATCTCGCCTGTCTTCTTTCCCACCAGTACGATGGGAGCGCTGTGTGGGCTTTTTGAAGCTTCGATTCGCCCGACTTGCAGCAACTCGTCGACCTGAGCATTGATGATTTTCTGCATGGCCGGATTTTTGGGGAAGTACCTCTGCTTTATCGGCTTGTCGTCCTTCAGAGCGATGGTATGCTCAGCTATGTGAGACACGCCCTCCAATCCCTCGAACTTGGCCAATTCTTGCTTCAAAAACTCGGCTACCCACGGCGGGAGGGGTGGTTCGGTGATGGGGGCTGTCGGTGGCGAGATTTCTTCGAGCAGGGCACATGTTATGATGGCGAGGTTCACGGTGATAGGGTCAGTCGAGTCTGATCTTCGAAAAGGGTTGCGTTGTCGACCGGCCGCGGCATCGGCTAAAGGGGCGAGTTGATAATTCGTTGGGTGTGAGGTGCGAGTTGGTCTACCTTGACCCGCCCATGTCCTTCGGGGCCGTGGTCTTCCAGGTGTAGCGGGTCGTGGTGTAGAGCGATGCTGGTTTCCCGTGGGGTCGTTCGCTCTGATTGGTCCGCACTGCTGGGCATTTCTGGTTTGGCTCGCGTCGATCGTGTAATATTTTTAGCGCCGCCGGGTCCGTCTCGGTCGGGGCTTAGATGCGTTGTCCTTGTATTGCTGCTGGGTCTGGCGTGGTCGAGGCTTCGATGCGTTGTCCTTGTATTGCTGCTGAGTCTGGCGTGGTCGAAACTTAGAAACGTTGTCCTGATGTTACTGTTGGTTCTGGCGTGGTCGTGGCTTAGCTCCGTTGTGTTGGTAGGGATACTCTGGGTGGTTTTCGAGGCAGACGGACTGGCCCTGGGTGCGTCCAGCGGTGTCGCAGTCGTCTCCGTCGAATTTTCGTTGCTCTGGGTGTTCTTCGAGGCGGACGGACTGGCCCTGGGTGTGTCCAGCGGTGTCGCAGTCGTCTCCGTCGAATCTTCGTTGCTTTGGATGTTCTTCGAGGCGGACGGACTGGCCCTGGGTGTGTCCAGCGGTTTCGCAGTCGTCTCCGTCGAATCTTCGTTGCTCTGGGTGTTCTTCGAGGCGGACGGACTGGCCCTGGGTGTGTCCAGCGGTGTCGCAGTCGTCTCCGTCGTAGCTTCGTTGATGATTCTGGCGTGGTCGTATCGAATCGTGGATTGGGTTTGGGTGGCGTTGCTGGGTCTGGCGTGTTCGAGATTCTGGTGCGATGTTATTGTTACGTTGATGGGTCTGGCGTGTTCGGGATTCTGGTGCGTTGTCACTGGTACATTGCTGGGTCTGGCGGGGTCGAGGTTCGGGTGCGTCGGCTTCGTCGGGTGGGTCGCTGTTGGATTGGTCGAGTGGGTAGGAGCAGCGGATTCAGTCGCGGGACTTTCGTCACTAAAAGTAACCATGCGGGGCCGAGTCGAGGATGATGTGGGGATTGGGCTGGTTTCCCAGATCGTCCGCTGGGTCAACTGCAAGTACGCTCGTGCGCATTGTATTATGGCCTGGACGCCGCAAAGGAAATCGAGCCCCAGTATGATGTCGTCCACTACCATGGGTAGGACTAATAGAATCACCCGCGTTTCCTGTTGATCCAGACGTACATTGACCGAAACTGCTTGCGTTACCTCCTTTGCTGTACCGTCCGGCAGGCGGACAGTAGTCCTTATATTCCGTGCGTTCCCTCCGGTACTTACTTCATGAGCGATGCGTTGACTGACGAACGACCGCGTTGCTCCCGTGTCGAGGGTAGCTGTGAGCGGTACTCCTTCGATGGTTACTAGCGCGGCGATCCTGCCTCCTTCCAAACTTAAGGGATGAGTTACTCCTGGGGGCCCTGGAGGTATATCTCCGATCGGTTCCCTGACGAGCGGAGACTCGGCCCGTTTCCCGACTCGGATAGCCTACAGCAGTCGATCGTCCAGATGCCGCGGCGGCCACACTCCCAACAGAATAGCACTCGCCGATTCCTGCATGAACTGCTGAAATGACCTTCCTCCCCGCAATTACGGCAGGCCCGGCGTGTGTTCACCGGCCGGTCTCCATCCTGGATCACTACGCGGCTTGCCGTCTCGGCGCTCCGGGAGGGCCCGGTGTCGTCTGGAGGGGCATGCTGTGGGGTGGATAATGCGGGTCCTTGGTATGAGGGCGTTCTGGCTTTCGTATTTGGGCGGTCGTTAGCTGGGTGGGTTTGTTCGCGTTCCCGCGTTGTCTCGTACGCTACTACCAATTGGGTCAGTTCTCGCAACGTCTCGAACTCATGTCTACGGGTGAACAGTTGGTATTCCGGCCGAAGGTTCTCGTAGATCCTGTCCAGCTCCCTGTCTGGAGTATACTGAGCTCGTTGCATCATGAGTCGGAGGTCGATCAACTAGTCCTGAAAGGCTTCTCGGGGTCGTTGGTGACGGGAGCGGATCCAAGCGCTGAAAGTATCGCGGGAGTAGGAAGAACTCCAAGAACTCCTTCCGGAACTCGGTCCATGGCTTGCCTTGCATCTGGAACGTCCTAAACCAGCCTTCTGCCTTGCCAGTTAGTAGCCCGGATTTGGCTCGCGGCAGTTGTGCTGGGCTTCCGCCATATGAGTCGACCCTTTCTTCCAACCGTTCGATGAAAGCCAGCGCATCCGAGTGTCCGTCGAACTTCAGACCCCAATTGCGCAGCTTATCGGCTAGGGCGGCGAAGGAGATTTCTTCCCTTCCGGGTCGCGGTGTTCCGCCTTCCTCGGGGGAGCGGTGCTGGTGGTGATTGTCACCATGTCGCCGGTCAGTCGTGGTTTCAAGCCGGCCAGAGTCGCCGTGAGCTGCGTGCCGGAACTCGGGAATTATGATGGATAGAGGCTGCTCCGCACAGATTCCTTCCTTCCGCTCTCGCTGACTCGGTCCCGGCGACGGGGACGTGTTCCTCGGGCTTCTCGGGCTGGGCGCGCTGTCGAAGACCATTCCGAGCTCTTTGATCCGTTTTTCGATTCCAGTCGGATGCTCACCGCGCGAGATAAAGGCCGAGATCCGGCTGCGCAGTTCGTCCACTGTCTCGGTTTCCCCGAGGCCGAATTCGGCGGCGATGGCCTGCAATTCGTCCTTGCGCCGATACGAAATCCACTGTACCCCCATGTCGAAGCACGGTGATCGAACTGGCACTTCGAGGTCTTTCGCGTTTCCGACGGTAGTATCACGTATTGACCCTCCGGTAGAATCTTTTCTTAGGTAACGCACTGAATACCGGAGTCCTTGGGGCTAGTCACGGAAGCACGGCGTATGCACGGTTAACACGGTTGTCCAGTGGAGGCGTCCTTGGCGTCCTTGCTGCTTGGGGTCCTGGTCGATAGTCCTTGCTATCGTTGTCCTTGGAATTGTCCTGACTGTTGATCCTTGCTAGGCCGGTCGATAGTCCTTGCTATCGTTGTCCTTGGAATTGTCCTTGTGGTCCTGGTCGTGCTGGGTTTGTTGATTAAAGCGTTGGATCTCGTCCCGTGTTGATGGCTGAACGCTGACTGATCACTTTGAAGGTTGGGCGTTTACTCTCGGCTATCGTTTTGTAGGTCGGGCTTTGAATGATCACGCTGAAGACCGGGCATTGAATGACTGCTCTAAAGACCAGGCGTTGACTGCTCGCGCTGAGGGCCGGGCATTGACTCTCCGCGCTGAGGGCCGGGCATTGACTATCGGCTATCGTTTTGAAGACCGGGCATTGAATGATTACGCTGAAGACCGGGCATTGAATGACTGCTCGCACTGAGGGCCGGGCATTTACTCTCTGCTATTGTTTTGTAGGCCGGGCATTGAATGATCGCGCTGAAGACCGGGCATTGAATGACTACTCTGAAGACCGGGCGTTGACTGCTCGCGCTGAGGGCCGGGCATTGACTATCGGCTATTGTTTTGTAGGCCGGGCATTGAATGATCGCGCTCAAGACCGGGCATCGAATGACTGCTCTGAAGACCGGGCGTTGACTGCTCACGCTGAGGGCCGGACATTGACTGATCGCGCTGAAGACCGGGCATTGAATGACTGCTCGCGCTGAGGGCCGGGCATTGGCTATCCTCTTCTGGGTCTGAGTACGAAATATATAGCCGGGCTGGTTGGTCTTCGGGAGGATTCCGAAGCCCGCTCGGCCTCTACCGCCCACGACGCGCTGCTCGCCGCGTATGTGTCGCTCTCTCTCTAGCGATTTCTGCCCAGCTTCGGCTCGGTTCCCTTTCTCTGCCGTCTTGCCGCGGCGCTCTCCTCCTCGTGTGGGCGCAGCGGCCACGTGTTGACGCTATTGCTAGGGAGGTTAGGGAAGCCAGCCTCGGCTGTACGTGAATGATGGGCGGCCTCACGTGCGGTTTTACAGAGATATACAGCTATTCTTGTCCTAATGATTCCGACTGCCCGTGCTTGCGCATGGTGCAGTCCCGATTCCCCCTGCTACTCGTTCTTCTGATCGACTGTTCCACTTAGCGCCCCAAAACATAACGGAATCCCGGAGTCCCTGCTCGGGCGCCATCTGTAAGGAAGCGATCCTGGGCTGGGGTACATATCTCAGTCTACTCCAGGGTCGAAATTCCAGTAATATTTTAATTTGCCGGGACTCCGTATTTCGGACCGACGATGGGGGACGGGGCAGCAGTCCCGCGGACGGGAGCGATCGTATCGGGGGATGTGGCAGTTGGTTCCACCGAGAGCACTCCGGTTATCGCCGAATAGCGCCTTCAGAACCCCACCGAACTCAGAATCAATACGGATGTCTTTACTATGCGATAATACCGACAGGTGTCGCCGAGAGTACCTAGGCTACTGCCGGACAGTACTTACGGGACCCTGCCGGCCTGAGAGTTACTACGAAGCGGAAAGGGGGACTTTGCTATGCGGGAATACCGACAAGTATCGCCGAGTGTACCTAGGCTATCGCCGGACGGTACTTACGGGACCCGGTCGGCCTAAGAATTACTACGACGCGGAAAGGGGAACTTTGCTATGCGGGAATACCGACAAGTATTGCCGAGAGTACCTAGGCCATCGCCGGACGGTACTTACGGGACCCTGTCCTGTCCCTGTCCCAGTAAGGAAGCGATCCTGGGCTGGGGTACATATCTCAGTCTACTCCAGGGTCGAAATTCCAGTAATATTTAAATTTTCCGGGACTCCGTATTTCGGACCGACGATGGGGGACGGGGCAGCAGTCCCGCGGACGGGAGCGATCGTATCGGGGGACGTGGCAGTTGGTTCCACCGAGAGCACTCCGGTTATCGCCGAATAGCGCCTTCAGAACCCCACCGAACTCAGAATCAATACGGATGTCTTTACTATGCGATAATACCGACAGGTGTCGCCGAGAGTACCTAGGCTACCGCCGGACAGTACTTACGGGACCCTGCCGGCCTGAGAGTTACTACGAAGCGGAAAGGGGGACTTTGCTATGCGGGAATACCGACAAGTATCGCCGAGAGTACCTAGGCTATCGCCGGACGGTACTTACGGGACCCTGTCGGCCTAAGAATTACTACGACGCGGAAAGGGGGTTCTTGCTATGCGGAAATACCGACAAGTATCGCCGAGGGTACCTAGGCTATCGCCAGACGGTACTTACGGGACCCTGTCGGCCTAAGAATTACTACGACGCGGAAAGGGGAACTTTGCTATGCGGAAATACCGACAAGTATCACCGAGAGTACCTAGGCTATCGCCGGACGGTACTTACGGGACACTGTCGGCCTAAGAATTACTACGACGCGGAAAGGGGGTTTTTGCTATGCGGAAATACCGACAAGTATCGCCGAGGGTACCTAGGCTATCGCCGGACGGTACTTACGGGACCCTGTCGGCCTAAGAATTACTACGAGGGTCAGGGATATCAACGAGCATCACCGAGAGTGCCTAGGCAATCGCCGGACAGCACTTACGGGACACTGTCGAACTAAGAATTACTACGGGGGTCAGGGATATCGACAGGCATCGCCGAGAGTGCCTAGGCAATCGCCGGATAGCACTTACGGGACACTGTCGAACTAAGAATTACTGCGGGGGTCAGGGATATCGACAGGCATCGCCGAGAGTGCCTAGGCAATCGCCGGATAGCACTTACGGGACACCGCCGAACTAAGAATTACTACGAGTACGAGAATACCGACGCGTATCGCCGAGAGTGCTTAGGCAATCGCCGGATAGCACTCACGGGACACTATCGGGCTAAACATTACTGCGAAAGTCTTTATCATACAGGGCAGGTATCGCCGAGAGTGCCTAGGCAATCGCCGGATAGCACTTACGGGACACCGCCGAACTAAGAATTACTACGAGTACGAGAATACCGACGCGTATCGCCGAGAGTGCTTAGGCAATCGCCGGATAGCACTCACGGGACACTATCGGGCTAAACATTACTACGAAAGTCTTTATCATACAGGGCAGGTATCGCCGAGAGGGCTTGGGCGATCGCCGGACAGCCCCTTCGGGACCCAGGGAACTACGGGGATCAGGCGAGACACCAACAGGCGTCACCGGGGGCGCTTAGACGATCGTCGGATAGCGGCCTCGGGATCCTGTCGGGCTACGAACTACTGGATGGAATCACGCAGACTCGGGCAAGAGGCGGGAGGAAGGGCAGAGAAGATGAAGCCCCGGGCCTCCAGGTTCCCTAGTGTATAGATTGTTGGTGGTCGGGCTATGTTTCTGTTATATTCGTTACATTTCACTTTATTCTCTCTTGGTTCCCTACCTATCGCACCGCTCAGCAGCATGCGGAGGGAACGCCGACAGGTGTCACCGAGAACGCCTAGGCAATCGCCGGACAGCGGCCTCAGGATCCTGTCGGGCTACGAACTACTGGATGGAATCACGCAGACTCGGGCAAGAGGCGGGAGGAAGGGCAGAGAAGATGAAGCCCCGGGCCTCCAGGTTCCCTAGTGTATAGATTGTTGGTGGTCGGGCTATGTTTCTGCTATATTCGTTACATTTCACTTTATTCTCTCTTGGCTCCCTACCTATCGCACCGCTCAGCAGCCCGTATACACGTCTAGAGACTAGCTTACCCCTGAACTCCCACGCTTGTACTCGTCGAAAGCCTCCTCTTCCCCGTGGGTGCAGCGTAGATGCAGGATCTCCTCTCCGTAAGTGTAGTATCGATGCAGGGTCTTCTCCCCGTAAGCGCAGCGTCGATGCCGGATCTTCCCCGTGTCACTGATAGTGTTGGAGTGGATCCGGGCTGTGGGCTTGCTGTTTCGGCGCTTCGTTGCTGCGTCGACGCTGGCGGCTTATCTTTTCGGCGCTTCTCGTCTTCGGCCGTCGCTGAATTGATGCTGTTGGCTACCGTTTCGGCTCTTGGTGTATTCCCCTCTCTCTTTGGCTTCCGCTGCGTTGTTGTTGTTGGGTTTTGTTTCTTAGTGTATTCCTCCCCGTTTCTGTGTCGGTGCCGTTAGGTTTCGGTTCTTGGTGTATTCCTCCCCGTTGCTGTGTCGGTGCCGTTGGATTTCGATTCTTGGATTTCGATTCCCTCTTTGGCTGCTGCTGCGTCGTTGTCGTTGGGTTGCTGCTTTCTCGGTGTATTCCTCGCCGTTGCTGCGTCGATGCCGATGGTTTTCGGTCCTTGGTGTATTCCTCTCTCGTTTTGGCTGCTGCTGCGTCGTTGTTGTTGGGTTTTGGTTCTGAAAAGCCAGTGGCGTCCGCCGTGATCGCGACTTGCCCCCCCCCCCCCCCTCCCTTTAAAGAAGATAATAAGCTACGTGGGGCTTAGAGACCCCTCGGGCCGTATAATATATAAAATTAATACCATGTAGCCTTCGTGGCCTTCCCCCTTCCCCCCTTAACCTAAAACTGAAAAGTCAATGCTTAAACCTAGAAAACGGAGAAAAGTCAAAATCTTAATTCAAATAACGTAGGTCCGGGTCCCTCCAATGTGAAAATGCCGGCGGGTTGATGGGCGGAAAAATGTGGGTGGAGCGTACGCTCCCTCACAATCTATTGACATAGAGGAGCGCCCTGAGAATCTCAACTTCCAGTTCGCGATTATCTGGCTAATCCGATCCGCGCGCAACTGATGTGATTGCTGCGACTCGGGTGGAGCTGACAAGTTAGTCGGTCGCTCGGACGCTGAGTTTGGTAATGCTGCGTTTTCCCTGGCGGATAACCTAAAGAGTTCCTCAAAGGATTGATTTGACCTAACGGGAGATGACTGCCTATGGGCTGGGTGTACCCTTTCCGTTGGAACTGGAGCTGCATTCTGGAGCGACAATCTTTGAAACCCCGCTTCAATCGCGTTAGATAGCATTTGAGTGTGGTCTGTTGCAAGCTACCATTCGTGGCTGGCAGACCAGTTCGAGCTGCTGCCGCAGGATTTGGCGGTTGGCCACTGGGACGATCTGGAGCGCCCATTGGACCGGAAACACTAGGCCCTTCGGGTTGGCTAATACTTCGGACCCCACTCTGCATATTGGCAGCGGATAATTGGTTTTGCTGTGATCTAAGTGTTTTCGATCGGAATCTGGTCACTGAAACTGCCCCTGGTTGGTTGCCTGAGGCTTGAGCTGCTTCTGCTTCTTCTGCCAAATTAAGGGTCGATTTGCTCAGCGCAGTTCTGCACACTGGACAGACTTTTTTATTTCCTGAACGTGCACTAAAGCAGGTGTGATGGAAATAGTGGTTACAGCTGGTAGCTAATAGCTGGGCTGAATACCTAGGCCTACTTCTTGCGTGCATACACAGCAAACGGTTTCGCTCTCTTTTGGCTGAATCCTATAATCCGGGCTTCGGTCTACCGGCATCGTAAAGTTATACTATGTATTAACTAGCTTTAAGCACGTTCCTATAATTCTAGTTCAGACAAATATTAACAAAAAAACAATAATAACGGGGAAACCTCAAAAAAACGGTAATTCATAAAGAGATTTGGGGAAACCATGCAACCCTTTCCCTCCGAGCAGGTTGCCAATAACTATGCGTGGTAGAGTGAAAAAGGGAGAAGTAACGAAAAGATATCTTCGGCAATCGTGACCCAAGTAGTAGCTTTAGGCCACATCCTGTCTGCGGCGAATGCCTAAACATAGGGACGGACGACTTTCTTGCACGCGTGCCCATACCAGGATCGTGGAAACATTACCGAAGCGGTTACGGGGAGTTTGTATTTGTTTATGCATGCGACGACCTATACCTTTTCCGCAGCCATTATCCATCCGGGCCGGAAGCGTAGCACGAAGAAATGCACCAGCAAAAGGGGTACCACGTGCGGCCGGCGATAACATGCTGTATAAATCGGCGCAAGAATAGAACAATCACTAGAAAGTAGACAGATAAACAAAAGACGGATGCACCCTAATAACCCCGATTCGAGTTGAGCGGCAACCAAAAAAGGTTAATTCTTCTAGGTGACTCAGGCTACAACTGAAACAAAGTTACCCAAGTTACCCGTCAATTTCCAAGGGATACGGAAGAATGTATTCACTAATACTGCTTCTGTGTAGCGGCAGGTCGTAGATTTACTCCACGAATAACCCTGTGTCCAGCCAACTTCCACAAACCAGTGAATCCATTTAGATTTCACTGCTATGGCATATACTGCTCGGCAATAAAGCTATGTTGAAGCTATTATCGATTCCAGAGCAGCTTACCACCGCACAGGGGTTATGGATCCTATTCCAATGCGGGCTAAACGTTATCGGCGGTAATATCATTGTTTAGGGTGCTATGATGTAGGTCTCTTACTACAATTCTATGAGGCTTGTCAGTCTGCATTTGGTATGTGTGAAATTCTATTCCTATGGCATCCAAACAATCCACAATTGCTCTATAGGTATCACTGTCTTTGGGGAGGATTCTGACCGTTTCCCCTGGGTTAGCTTTGACGACAACTTTATTCAAATTTGCAACTTCCCTTATGAGATCAAATAGTTAATTTATGTTGCTAATATTGACAACTATTTGCTGTGGCTCTGAAGGGCCCTTAAGCTGATTACCAGAGTTCGTTGATTCTCCTTGCAGACACTGGTCTTTATTAACTGCTTCATAAAGGCTTTCGTCCATTTGGTCATTTTCAGCGTCTGCATCTACATTCATCCGAACATCCTCATCCTCACTATCACTTGGGATGTCCGTGTCCGTGGCAAATCTGTTGTTGGGGTTTGCCTGTTTGCTTGTGGAGGGCGAGCGCAGGTCCCGGTCGCCGCTCCCTCGTTTCGAGTTGGAAGTGGGTGATAGAGTCTGATTGTTTTTCCTTTTGCCCGATCTCCGTTTTTGAGCATCTAGCAATCGTTTGGCAGCAGCGCTTATTGCTTTTACCTCAGTGTCATTTGGGCATGTCGATATGGGGGGTTCATGGCTATCAGTGCTTAATGCAGGGCAGATACGGCTTATTGTAGCAGTTGCCATGGTGTAGGTGGTGTTGCTGGTGGCACTAGTGAATGTTACAGTTGTTGTGGTTTCTGTGCCTGTGTAGCGTTCAGCCTCTGAACGGTACTCGGAACGAATCTCACAAGGTAATTTGCCTGATATTAGAAGCATTCTCTCTTGATCAGTCCCCTTATTTCTAAGCCGAGAGTCAGATAAAATATTCTTATTCATTATATAGTAATATTCTTCAAATAATCAATATTAAAGAACCGTACAGTAATTTATTTTCCCACTTAAATGTCCGAGAAATGGAGCATGTAGAGATCGCCTTAGCTGATAAGCGAAGTTTTTATTGCCCCTCTTGTGCGGCTGTGCGCAGAGAGAGGGGAGTGTCTTGCTCGAAGGGCAGTGAATGCAGTTGGATAAACCTTCACTAATGTGTCTTCTGTTTTTGTTCAATTGCCGACACCGCGCAAAGCAGCGCCCGAAGTTACGATGTGTGCTATTTTTAGCACACAAGAGAATGCACCGCTCTACCGATCTCTTTCAAAGTTGATTAAAGACTCACCGACGGTTGGTGCAGCAAGTAACAAAGGTCACAATCTACTGGCCACAGCAAAGGTGACAGTAGAAGCCAACAACTGTCAGGTTGCTAATTTCAGAGCACTACTAGATTCAGGATCACAAATAAACTTGATCTCTGAACGAATGGCATCAATGTTTTCACTCAAACTAAAAGACACAACATTGCGGATCGAAGGAATTGGAGGTCAATCAAAGACCATCAGAGCACGAGTAAATGCGCTCATGAAATCCCTTCACAATGGTTTACGCAAAGAATTAAAGCTTGCGTATTACCACAGGTAAATCGACATGCTAAAATCGACATGCTAATCGGAGCCGGGTATTCATTGCTGCTACCAGATCAACAGCAGCTAAGGATCGGAGGCCCGTTGCTACAAAATGCAAAACTGGGATGGATTGTGGCATGAAAAGTCAAGTCTGCCCACAGTTCCTCACTCATTTGTGTAACGGGAGTTAACGAACTCATGGAAAGATTCTGGACTCTGGACAATATAGAGACGGAAGAAAAACCACGTACTCCAGTAGAAGCACAGTGTGAAGCTCATTTTATAGAAAACCTTCAGACATGATGGCCGGTTTATTGTAAAACTCCCATTTTCCGAACACCCATCAGCCCTGGTTCAGTCTTTGGAACCTGCAACAAAAAGATTACCAGCGTTGGAGAGCCGCATCTCAACAGAAACTTGGAAGAGTTATGTGGACTTCATGGAAGAGTATGAAGGACTAGGACATATGAAGATTGTGCCAGCATCAAAGGTTCCTAAAAAATACTACTTCATTCCACATCACTGCGTACTCAAACCTGATATCACCACCACAAGGCGTCGGGTAGTATTCGATGCCACATTCTGTATGCTGTATACCCACAGTTCAGAGCGAACTTATGTCTATTCTGCTACGATTTTGAACTCATAAATACGTATTCACAGCGGACATAGAAAAGATGTACCGACAAGTGTGGATGAGCCCGGAGGATCAATTCCATCAGATGATAGTCTGGAGAAACAACCCTTCCGAAGATATCAGGTCCTATCGCCATGAACTAAAAAATATTCCGGCATGCAACTCCATGGTTCAACACTTTCAACATGCGTATAACGAGCTACAAACAGGAGACGTTTTAATGAAAAACTCTCGAAAACGCAGATCACCGATAGACATAATTGGAAATGTAGCAGGCAGTCTTTTTGGGGTTCTCGACTCAAAATACGCTGAGGAGATGACGCAAGTAATTGAGAAAGTGAAAACCAATGAAGACTTTCTACTACATCTGCTCCAAAACCAAACATCAATTGTCGACGCGACAATAAATGTAGTAAAAATAGACAAAGTATCCAAGGATAATCGCCTAAAACTTTTGGAACAGCAATTGACTACTATCAACCGAGAACTATCATCTGACTCAAGCGTATTTAGGACTATTAGCACAATTAACCCTGCTCACAAGAACTCTACAACGAATGCAGTCCGACATATCTGATGTCCTAATCGGTATTCATCATCGGAAAATAAGCCTCACGCTGGTGTCTCCCGAGCCACTAAGAGACCAACAAGACCAGATACGGGATCATTTGCCACAGGATCAAATTCTGCCGGTCGCGACGAAAGATGTGATTCAATTATACAGAATCATGCGAGCCGAAGGCATCCCGCAACGCACGTCATCTTCAAGGTGACTCTACCTCATGGTGTCAACAGTTCAGCTCGAAGTCTTCAGCATCATACCAATTCCTTTCTGGGATTTAACAAGTTGGAGGCTGTTCGACCTCAGAACCACCATCAGCCATCATCACGAATTGCCACACCATCTCACCACCCTGCAGCACCATCAAATCGCTCCCTATGCAGCCCTAGCAATATCAATTCTATTGATAACTTCCTAAATTTTCGAAAAGAAGTATCAACTATGGAACCAAGGCCATCAAATCACAATCCAGTCATGTCATCACCCCCTATTCCTTACACGCCGATTTTCCGTCGACTTGGACTTGGAATGTTCAGTCACAAAATTATACCTAATTAATATTACAGAATATGCAGTGCACTCTCATACACAAATACTCATAAATACAATGGTTCATGTCAATTCATGTAAATGAATGTGACGACACAAGAAATACATTAGCAACTAAGAATAAACAATAGCACTTGTAAGCTCGAACCCACCAAAAGGGATTAAGCAATAAACTATTTACTTTATTGCTGCCAAGTACCTAAGTAAATGTACTGCAATATAACACCCTGCATAGGGTAAGTGCACCCTATCTAAAAATACACACTCATAAGGAGATTGTGCGTTCCCTCCCATACAATAAGATTACCACTGCTAGCTATATAAAGAGTTGCATTTGTTCAATAAAATTCAGTATCAGAAACAGTAACACTACTGCCCGTACTTCCCATCGCAATCATCAGAGGCTGTCGCCGTGTCTTCAGATCCTCATTTGCGCACCGTAGGATACCCACTCCGCAGTCCAACTGGTTCAAGTTCTAGTTGCGACGACCAAACTGTCGACGGTTTATGTACCGTATACAAACCAGCTTCCTACACACACACATACACATTAACAACACTCTTTATTAATGCCTTCAGTATAAAAAACATACTCTCGAGTAATCGAACAATGTTAATCTCTGTGTTCAGTGTAAAGACATTTCATTTCAATCTCGCTGGCAATCCAATCTCAATAACTTTCAGTCATGATGTTGTGAATGAAATGTAAGGTAATGACATTTTATCCTTCCAGGATCCTTACACCCTATACGGTGATTCTCTTGACAGAATTAACCTGGTTGATCATCTCGGTGTATATCAGGCGCCAAATTAAAGTTTTCTGAACACATTTCTACCATGGCGTGAGTGGGTTTATAAAGAGGTAGTCAACGGAACTTGATGACCTATGGAACAAAGACACTATTTATTTAGCTACTCCGTCTGATTTTAGAATTGGGATCTTGTGTATGGTGTCCTCAGTACAAAATACACCAAAGCTTTACCTTTTTTTAAATTTTTTAGATCTGTGATGGACTTATTTCAGGATGAGGTAAGGTCAGTCACGTCCAGGGGTCAATCTACAAGAAATTTGTAGAAATTGATGGAACGTTAAGGGAGATGTCGGGGTTGGCCTATCTTAGAGAGGGTGGATCGTGGCTTGGTCGAGCGTCAGATGGTGTGTGTAGGCTTGGAGTAGAGTAGTGTCGGTGCTCCGACTATTTAAAATGAACTTACGCAATTTGATATTGTTTAGATAATTAGACACTTTATTATAAATACTGCAGCACTTTTAAATTCTTAGATTAGTACAACGTCTGTGCTCGGGCTGCTTCGTAAGCTGTCTTCTGGTTTTGGCTGGCGTCTAGTTATACGCCTGTGGTTACTGTGTCAGCGGCGATCGTGTTTTGGCGATCGTGGGTTGACCTGGTTTCTGTTTCTTAGCGTTTTGGCGACCTGGCGGGTTTGTCGTTGGGCGTTTGTCGTAAGTTTCCGCGGTGTCATCTTTACATCGTATACATCGGACTTAAGCACTTTATAGCTTCAGCTTGCCGTCCGGATATTACTAAGCTGTCAAATTCAAAATTGATAATTTGTTGTGGTATATTTTTCAAAAATTTTAAATTTAAAACTCGGGAAGAGTCGAGTAAAAGGTTAGGTTAGGTTAACCCGGACGGCCCTCAGCGGGGCCACGCATAGGCTAATCTGGCCCTTAGTTATCCGGATGGGGGGGGGGGGGGGTGTATGAACCGTCGCGGGAGTGTTTAGGTGGTTTTAAAGTCCCCGAGAATCGAGGTGTTTTTAGCATAGGCCAGCAGTTCCTGTGGCGTCCTTTTGGAGGCATCTTCCAGTGATGCCAGCACTGGGGCGCCCAGGTATCTCCTCCTTGCCCTTGAGAGAGCCGGACAGTAGCAGATGAGATGTTCCAGGGTTTCGATAGCCCCAGGTTCATCACATTTCCTACAACTGTCTCTGTTGGTGATGCCTAGCTTGGCTGCATGTGCAGCAGCCAGACAGTGACCTGTAAGTATTCCCACTAGCAATCTACAGTCCTTTCGTGGTAGGATTCTCCAGCCCGACGCCTTCCTTAGCTAGTACGTCCGCCGCTTCGTTTCCTTCGCTGCCCTGGTGGCTGGGAACCCAATAGATCCGCACTGTCTTTGTCGTGCTTAGGATGTCTAATGCCTCCCTGCTCGCCAAGACACTTCTGGAACTGACCGCGGACGAATGCATGGATCTTATCGCCGCTTGGCTGTCTACGAATAGGTTGACCGCATCGTGTGCTCGTTCTGTTAGGAGAGCGACCTCCGCTGCCTTCCCGATGGCAAAAACTTCTGCCTGGAATATGCTGCATTGGTCCGGTAGCTTATACGACAGCCTTATCTCAGGGTCTGTACAGTATAGGCCCGCTCCTACTCCTCCTTCCATCTTGGAGTCGTCTGTGTATATATTGAGGTGCTCAGTTTGGTCCCTTCCAATTTTCCAGTCTTCAGGTCCCAAAGATGTGGTTGTTTTGACGTCAAGGCAAGTTTGGGGGGTCATGTAATCAGTTGATCTGGTCATTTCCCTGCCAATTGAACTGTGCCCGTATCCTTGTATGGATAGGTTTTCTGATGCTATAACGCGTTGTGCTGCCTTTCCCGCAATCAGGCGAGCGTGAATGTCCAGGGGGTCGATTCCGAGTATAGTTTCGAGTGCTTTTGTTGGGGTTGACCTCAGCGCCCCTGTAATACAGAGCAGAGCCTGTCGCTGAGTCTTTTCTATAAGCTTATGGTATGTCTTCTTTTCAATAGCCTGCCACCACACTAAGGCTCCATACAGCAGAGTTGGTCGCACCACCGAGATGTAGATCCAGTGCATTAGAGCAGGTGACAGGCCCCATGTGCTGCTGAGCATCTTCTTGGATGCATAAAGCGCAATGGTAGCCTTCTTCACCCTTTCCACTACATTGGGCCTCCATGCCAGCTTGCTGTCCAGTACTGTGCCTATGTATTTCACCTGTGATTTTGGAGTCAGCCTAGTTTGGTCAATTTTCGGGGGGGTCCATATCGGTACCTTGTACCTCTTGTCCGCGTTGATACTGAGTCCTACCTCTTCCGCCCACTCACGTATCTCCCTGAGTGTACGTTCTATTATGGAGCTGAGGGTCGATGGACATACACCCGTAATAAGTATGCTTATGTCATCTGCATAGGCTGTTATTTTTGGGGCCTTCCTTTCAAATCTCTTAATGAGGTCGTCGACCACCAAATTCCACAGTAGTGGCGATAGGACTCCACCTTGAGGTGTGCCTCTGTGTGCCCCCTATACCATGGAAGCGGTGCCCCACTCCGATTGCACCCGTCTACAACTTAGGAGGTTTTTGATCCAGACGTTGATTGCAGGGTGTATGTTATTCGCTTCTAGGCGACTTGTTGTTGCGGTTGTTGCCACGTTGTTGAATGCTCCTGAGATGTCCACAAATGCTCCCAAAGCATACTTTTTGTTGTGAAGGGCGCTCTCGATGGTGGCTACTAGCGAGTGTAGTGCCGTCTCCACTGATTTCCCCTTGGTGTAGGCGTGTTGGTTTATTGACATCAGTCCCCCTACCTCATTCCTGATGTGTAAATCCAACAGCTTTTCTAGTGTTTTTAGTAGAAAGGAGGTAAGGCTTATCGGTCTGTAATCCTTGGGACTCACGTGGCTGCACTTTCCTGCCTTAGGGAGGAAGACAACCCTCGAGGTTCTCCATTGGATGGGGATATAGCCTGTACTTAGGCATGCTGAGTATATTGCGAAGAGCCATGGGGTAATAACCTCTTTGGTCAACTGCATCATGGCTGGGAATATCCCGTCCAGTCCTGGTGCTTTTATGGCCGCGAAGGAGTCTATGGCCCAGTGGATTCTCTTAGTGGTTAACAGACCTATTGGGGGGTGCTGTTCCTCAGTTGCTAGGTCCTGATGCTCCTTGGCGTCAGTGACCTTGGTGCATCCAGGAAGGTGCGCCTCCATTAGTGCTGTTAGGGCTTCTTTACTGCCCTCTGTCCACTGTCCGTTGTCTAGTTACACCCGATACTCAAAATGAGTATTGGGGTATATTAGATTTGTGGTAAAAGTGGATGTGTGTAACGTCCAGAAGGAATCGTTTCCGACCCCATAAAGTATATATATTCTTGATCAGCATCAATAGCCGAGTCGATTGAGCCATGTCTGTCTGTCCGTCTGTCCGTCCGTCCGTCTGTCCGTCCCCTCCAGCGCCTAGTGCTCAAAGACTATAAGAGCTAGAGTAACGATGTTTAGGATCCAGACTTCTGCGATATGTCACTGCTACAAAAATATTTCAAAACTTCGCCCCGCCCACTTCCGCTCCCACAAAGAACGAAAATCTGTGGCATCCACATTTTTAATGATACGATAAAACCAAAAACGCAGAATCGTAGAGGATGACTATATGTTTTAGAATGAAAGATCTCAACCAGATCGTATAATTATTATAGCCAGAATCAAGAAAACAATTTCATTCTTTCTCGCTCTGTCTCTCTCTAACACACAGGTTTCATGGTCGGTTTTGCCAATTGCAAAATATGAGTTCAAGGATCTCAGAACCTATAATAGCCAGAGCAACCAAATTTGGTATTCACACTCCTGTGATATCGGACCTTGACCGTTTCGTGTCCAAATTTCGCCACACCCCCTTCCGCCCCCGCAAAGGACGAAAATCTGGGGCATCCACAAATCTCAGAGACTATTAAGGCTAGAGTAACCAAATTTGGTATCCGCACTTCTGTTGTTAGATCTCACTATAAAACGTATATCTCAGAATTTCGCCCCACCCCCTTCCGCCCCCACAAAGGACGAAAATCTGTTGCATCCACAATATTGCACATTCGAGAAAACTAAAAACGCAGAATCATAGATAATGACCATATCTATCAGATTGCTGAATCTGGATCAGATCAGATCATTTTTATAGCCAATAGGAACAAATCAATTTGCAGTGGCTACGTAGCGCCCGACGTCACGCTCAGACTGATTTTCTGTCTCTCTCGCACGCACTCTTTGTCGTGTCGTTTAATATTAGCGGCGTCTGCCGGAGGAGAGCCATACTGACTTAGTATCGGGTATAACCGTAGAGTTGCGGTGTCCGCAGCAACTCACAACGTTCCCCCTCGTTTTAGTTGGCTCTGTACTGTGGGCTGCTTTGAGAGCAGCTTCCGGAGCCTAGCGGTTTCGGGCACTTTCTCAATGTTGGAGCAGAAGTTTCTCCACGAGTTCCTTTGTGCCTTACGTATTTCCTTCTTGTAGCTCCTAAGTAGGATTTTATATTCCTCATTGACAATCTCTTCGTTCGCTTGTTTGGCGATCTTGAAGAATTCCTTGAGGTTGTTCCTTTGGGGAGAGAGAGATCTCGGTTCCACCAGAGTGGCTTGGACCTCCTCTTCGTTCTCGAGGGTTTGCACGATGCATGGTAAGTAACTCAGTAACTCGTTGGATAGGGTCATTAGGGACTTCTCTATGTCCTCCGTGGATTTCACTGAGCCCGGATTCGCGAGCTTCGAAGTAACAGTCTTTTTAAACTTTACCCAGTTTGTGTTTCGGGGGTTTCTATAGACTGTTATCTTCGAAGAGTGTTTGAATTCGCACTTGAACTGAATGTACTTATGGTCTGAGAAGGATGGTCTTTCGAGGACTCTCCAGTCAGATACCAAGGTACTCTTTCCCGTGACAAGAGTTAGGTCTAGCACGTTTGACGAGGTGGGACCCACGAAGGTGTGTTCCTCCCCCACGTTTGCTACATCTAAGTTAGTGGATAAGATAAAGTCTAGGAGTGACTCACCTCTATCGTTGGTGTCAGGGCTTCCCCACACATTGTGATGGGCGTTGGCGTCTGCACCGATGAGGAGTTGGAGATTTTTGGAACCGGCTTCTGTCACCAGACTCCTAAGTTCTTCCGGCGGGGCGGGCCTGTCGTGTGCCATGTAGCAGGAAGCTGCCATTAGGCGCTTTTCCTCGCTCTCCAGCATCACCACCGTCAGGTCATCCGTGCTGTAATGAGACATAAGATGAGCATGGATTCCCTTCCGTACGAGTACGGCGGTTCTGTTCCTGCTTACCAATGTTGAGTAGAGAAGGCTGTAATTTGAGGACTTTAGTCCGGCCACAGAGTTGCCTGACGCAATCCACGGCTCCTGGATTAAAGCTATGTCGGCGGGCCCTTGCTCCATGGCAATGAGGAGCTCCGCCGACGCTACCTTGCTTTTATGGAGATTGAGTTGCAGCACCCTTAGTGTCATGGGTGGCTAACTCAACCTCGCACGACGGGTTGACTATGATTGTCAGGTCACCGTCACCGTCCTCCTCCTCCTCCGAGTCGTCCAGTGCAAGACCCTGGGCGGCGTCCACTATGGTCTCCAGACCTAGGTCCTTCTCGACCTCGCCTGCCTGGAGGGTGTGCGCATCTTTATCCTCGGGGTGGCGCTTTTTCAGCCGTAGGTATACGCTACCTACGCCCCACGCCATCTTCCCGAACTTGGGATACAGGATGTCCTCCGCCACCTTGCTGATCTGGAGGATCACGTGCTGGCCCCCCTCGTTGGGTAGTGGGCTACCGGCATGCAGAACCTTCCAATCAGCCGTTGGCACGTCCGGATTTTGCCTCTGCAGCAGCTTCAGTGCTCGCTCCCCCTGGACAGCAATGGGGAAGAGCACCTTCGCCTTTGGTATGGACGGGATCAGCTTCCTGTCTACCACCTCCAGCTTGCCCCCTCCCACAGAGCTTCCAGTAGGGGCACCTTCTGCACCAGCCACTGCCGCGTTGAGTCGTCGTTGCACTTGAGGATTTTGACCCCGTTCAGCGATCCCGCTCCATCGAACGTGGGCATGGGAGCGCTAGGGTCCTCCTCCATTCGCGAGAACAGTGCCTCGACGAGCTGCGCGTGGACTAACTTCCACTGCGCCGCCGTCATCTTCCCGTTCTCATCGCTGCGATCGATCAAGGCCACAATGAGATGTCTCTTGGACACCTCGCTCATGGCCTTCTGCCTCGGCTTCCTCGTCTTCGGCTGGGGGTGGCCACCTTGGGCCCGCGTTGCCGCTTGCTCGCCGGAGTGTCTTTGGCAGCACTCTCGATCGAGCGTTGCCTCTTGGTGGCCAACATCTCCTCCACCTTGTTGGTGAATCCACCGTTTGTTGCCTTCATCTGCGGCAACTGCGCGTAGTATTCGCGGCCCTCCTGTACCCGTTGCTCAGCCCAGGCTAGCTTGGACTTCTCCTCTTGGGAGATATCCGCCTTGCCCTGGAGCCGGCTCAGTAACTTGAGGGCCGCCTTATACTGAGCTTTTGCCTTCATCCCCTCCCTGGAACGCTTCGGCCCTTCCCTACGCAGGGAGCTGGTACCTGGTTCCGGCGAGCGGAGAAGGCTTTCCTCTTCGGTCTTGCTACGGGATAGCACGCTCTACAGGTCCGAGTCTGCATCGACAACGGCACCCGCGCGGCTCACCCTGCAACGCGTCGTTTTTGTGGCAGTAGTATTACAACTGACATGACCTGCTCCCGCCATGCCCGAGGTGTGACCGCTGGCGACACGCAGAGAGGATTGCTCCTCCCCGTGCCCGCCGGTGGTAGCAGTCACGCTTTCCACCGACGTTTGGGTTGACATCCCAACCCGTGTTTGCTCCTTATCTACCTCCATATTTGGCCCGAAGGTCCATACCGGCTAATGTTTTTCGGGGGGACCACCCCCTAGCGTTTTATGCCTGGCCGCCAGGCACCTCTAGCCATGGCCTTGGTTCAGTTCCCCCGACTTTAGATCGGGAAGACGATGGACCATAGCCTTAGCTAGACACTGCATTACCCCGGGCAAAGCAAGCGACAGTGCATTATCCTCGCCCGGGATAATGCAGTGTCCATTGCCCAGCCGGCACCCTCGTGGAGGGTTCAGCTAGAGGGTTTTTGCCAGCCAGTCGAGTAAAAAAAATCAATTAGTGGAATGTATAATTTTTAATAGGCTAAATCAAATATATTTAGGGATATATATAATATATATATGAACAGCGGGGGTTGATTTGCGGCGGTACAGCGATATGCGGGCGGTTGGTTTTGAGTCTAATTATACCCGATACTCAAAATGAGTATTGGGGTATATTAGATTTGTGGTAAAAGTGGATGTGTGTAACGTCCAGAAGGAATCGTTTCCGACCCCCATAAAGTATATATATACTTGATCAGCATCAATAGCCGAGTCGATTGAGCCCTGTCTGTCTGTCCGTCCGTCCGTCTGTCCGTCTGTCCGTCCCCTTCAGCGCCTAGTGCTCAAAGACTATAAGAGCTAGAGCAACAATGTTTTGGATCCAGACTTCTGTGATATGTCACTGCTACAAAAATATTTCAAAACTTCGCCCCGCCCACTTCCGCCCCCACAAAGGACGAAAATCTGTGGCATCCACAATTTTAAAGATATGAGAAAACCAAAAACGTAGAATTGTAGAGAATGACCATATCTTTAAGACTGCGGAATTATATCGTATCATTATTATAGCCAGCATCAAGAAAACAATTTCATTTTTTCTCGCCCTGTCTCTCTCTAACTCACACGTAGCATAGGCGGCTTTGCCGACTACAAAAGCTAGAGCAACCAAATTTGGTATCCACACTCCTAATATATCGGACCGAGACGAGTTTGTTTCAAAATTTCGCCACACCCCCTTCCGCCCACACAAAGGACGAAAATCTGTTGCATCCACAATATTGCACATTCGAGAAAACTAAAAACGCAGAATCATAGATAATGACCATATCTATCAGATTGCTGAATCTGGATCAGATCAGATCATTTTTATAGCCAAAAGGAACAAATCAATTTGCACTGGCTACGCAGCACCCGACGTCACGCTCAGACTGATTTTCTGTCTCTCTCGCACGCACTCCTTGTCGTGACGTTTATGTTAGCGGCGTCTGCCGGAGGAGAGCCATACTGACTTAGTATCGGGTATAACTGTAGAGTTGCGGTGTCCGCAGCAACTCACAACGTTCCACCTCGTTTTCTACTAACTTCAACTTCACAAAAGAAATCGAGCAAAAGGGAATGAAAGATCATGCGATGCGACGATCCAATGCAAAACGGTTCACATCGATGTATTCTTGTGCAGCTGCGGGCTTTAGCTATACGTGTGAGAACGTTACAGCTATGTTTTGGACACAAGCAATAACAACACAGCTATGCGCGTACAATCATACAATCATGAGCATATTAATTGGGCAGTTGTAATATAAATGAACATGAGCGGCTAATTTTACAAAAGCCGCACTTTGCCGTTAAATTCCGTTTCTCGAAATACAACCGGTTTTTTTTTTAAACAAAGAAAAATACCACAATTTGTTTATGAACAGGAATACTATTAATGAGAGGGAACGTTGTCGCTCAACTTTTATACCCGGTACTCAGTTAGTAAATAAATGACCCATTCAATTTATTTATTACGTAACGCCCGTGGGCGTTATGACGCTTTTCTTCTGTTATCGGTGTTAGGAAAAGAGCCAGATTGGCTTGTTTGTTAATGAGTAGAGGCGAAAGTCTGTCAATTTTGCTCAAACTGGTCACGAGAGAGAGGAAAAATATTATGGTTCTACGTTTGCGGTTTTCCCGTATCTTCAAAATTGGGGATGACAGATTTTTTCTTGTGTGGCAGTAGGGGCGGGGTGAAATACTTTGTAACAGAGTGATATCACAGGAGTCTGGATTCAAATTGTCGACTCGACTATTAATGCTAATCAAAAATATTTATTTATTTATTAAATTTAAAGCTAATATAAAATATTAACTTAAAAAACTATTCGAGCATAATCTACGAGCGCCTTCATCTCTTCTGTTCAATAGCAGCTGTTAGATAAAGTCGTTAATATTACATTTTTCTAAAAATAGGTTAATTAAATTAATGTTTTCAGGTTTAGTATATTCAAGAAATGCTGAGGGCTTTTTATCTTTAAAGAGTTATTTTCTTATCCTTGGACATTTTGTACAAACATCTTAAACTGAGCGGGTGTCACCGCAGGAACAACGTTGTGCGGTTTTGCCGGTTAACAGGTGTTCATTAGTCAATTTTGTATGACCGATACGTAGGCGGATGAATATGGTCCGTTTGGATTTTGTACATTTTGCTGGATAGATCGTGGGTGAACCACTCTGGCAAAAACATCCTGTATCGGTGGAGGAATTGGTTCCAATGTTCACAGTGTCTATGGTTTGAGATTTGGGTGATGAGCCTTTCAATATCATTTTCCTCAGTGGGAGTTTGTACGAATTACAGCAATTATTTTATTGTGGCAGTTTAAATTTTTGACAGATTCTATAGTGGAGAGGCTATCTGTGCAGATCGTAATAGACCGGGGTTTTCCTTTGCGTATGTGCAGGATTTACGTATGGCGAAAGCCTCTGCAGTGAAGATTGAGGAATAGTCAGGAAGTAAGGCGGGATTTGGTTTTTCCTGGGGGTTGTATTTTGTGTTGTTTCCAGAGCATGGTTGAGGGTACTTTGTGTTTACGTTTGACATTTAAGGCACTCATGAAATATTTGTTGAATAGTCTGATTGTAGATTCGTACAACCTATGTTTAATGGACGGAAGGCCAGCTTTTGCTTAAGTGCATTTTCTTGGAGATGTGGGGAAGGCATTTAAGTTGCGGCGAACGCAATTATGGAATGGTGTTTGGATTTTTCTTAAATTTGCATTAGCGCTCCATCCGAATATCGGAAATCCGTAGTCGATTTTGACAAGGATAAGAGCTCTTGTGCTATATATTAATATGGATATTTGAAAATTTAGAGCTTAGAAATCGAATGATGTTAAGTCTAGATTCTAATAGTAATCTTAATTGTATGAAGTTAAATTTATTATCGAAAACAATTCCAAGAATTTTCAAGTGGTCTACAGATTGAATTGTCGTGTTTTGAAAACTAAGATCATTGTTTCTTGCCGTGCAGCGATGTTTTCTGCAAATATGCAGTATTTTACGGATAGACGGACGGACGGACAGGCAGGCATGGCGCGGCTATTGATGCTGATCAAAAATATATATACTTTATGAGGTCGGAAACGTTTCCTTCTGGGAGTTACATACATCCACTTCCACCACAAAACAAGTAGAGTTGCGGTGTCCGCAGCAACTCACAACGTTCCCCCTCGTTTTAGTTGGCTCTGTACTGTGGGCTGCTTTGAGAGCAGCTTCCGGAGCCTAGCGGTTTCGGGCACTTTCTCAATGTTGGAGCAGAAGTTTCTCCACGAGTTCCTTTGTGCCTTACGTATTTCCTTCTTGTAGCTCCTAAGTAGGATTTTATATTCCTCATTGACAATCTCTTCGTTCGCTTGTTTGGCGATCTTGAAGAATTCCTTGAGGTTGTTCCTTTGGAGAGAGAGAGATCTCGGTTCCACCAGAGTGGCTTGGACCTCCTCTTCGTTCTCGAGGGTTTGCACGATGCATGGTAAGTAACTCAGTAACTCGTTGGATAGGGTCATTAGGGACTTCTCTATGTCCTCCGCGGATTTCACTGAGCCCGGATTCGCGAGCTTCGAAGTAACAGTCTTTTTAAACTTTACCCAGTTTGTGTTTCGGGGGTTTCTATAGACTGTTATCTTCGAAGAGTGTTTGAATTCGCACTTGAACTGAATGTACTTATGGTCTGAGAAGGATGGTATTTCGAGGACTCTCCAGTCAGATACCAAGGTACTCTTTCCCGTGACGAGAGTTAGGTCTAGCACGTTTGACGAGGTGGGACCCACGAAGGTGTGTTCCTCCCCCACGTTTGCTACATCTAAGTTAGTGGATAAGATAAAGTCTAGGAGAAACTCACCTCTATCGTTGGTGTCAGGGCTTCCCCACACATTGTTATGGGCGTTGGCGTCTGCACCGATGAGGAGTTGGAGATTTTTGGAGCCGGCTTCTGTCACCAGACTCCTAAGTTCTTCCGGCGGGGCGGGCCTGTCGTGTGCCATGTAGCAGGAAGCTGCCATTAGGCGCTTTTCCTCGCTCTCCAGCATCACCACCGTCAGGTCATCCGTGCTGTAATGAGACATTCCGTACGAGTACGGCGGTTCTGTTCCTGCTTACCAATGTTGAGTAGAGAAGGCTGTAATTTGAGGACTTTAGTCCGGCCACAGAGTTGCCTGACGCAATCCACGGCTCCTGGATTAAAGCTATGTCGGCGGGCCCTTGCTCCATGGCAATGAGGAGCTCCGCCGACGCTACCTTGCTTTTATGGAGATTGAGTTGCAGCACCCTTAGTGTCATGGGTGGCTAACTCAACCTCGCACGACGGGTTGACTATGATTGTCAGGTCACCGTCACCGTCCTCCTCCTCCTCCGAGTCGTCCAGTGCAAGACCCTGGGCGGCGTCCACTATGGTCTCCAGACCTAGGTCCTTCTCGACCTCGCCTGCCTGGAGGGTGTGCGCATCTTTATCCTCGGGGTGGCGCTTTTTCAGCCGTAGGTATACGCTACCTACGCCCCCCGCGATCTTCCCGAACTTGGGATACAGGATGTCCTCCGCCACCTTGCTGATCTGGAGGATCACGTGCTGGCCCCCCTCGTTGGGTAGTGGGCTACCGGCATGCAGAACCTTCCAATCAGCCGTTGGCACGTCCGGATTTTGCCTCTGCAGCAGCTTCAGTGCTCGCTCCCCCTGGACAGCAATGGGGAAGAGCACCTTCGCCTTTGGTATGGACGGGATCAGCTTCCTGTCTACCACCTCCAGCTTGGCCCCCTCCCACAGAGCTTCCAGTAGGGGCACCTTCTGCACCAGCCACTGCCGCGTTGAGTCGTCGTTGCACTTGAGGATTTTGACCCCGTTCAGCCATCCCGCTCCATCGAACGTGGGCATGGGAGCGCTAGGGTCCTCCTCCATTCGCGAGAACAGTGCCTCGACCAGCTGCGCGTGGACTAACTTCCACTGCGCCGCCGTCATCTTCCCGTTCTCATCGCTGCGATCGATCAAGGCCACAATGAGATGTCTCTTGGACACCTCGCTCATGGCCTTCTGCCTCGGCTTCCTCGTCTTCGGCTGGGGGGTGGCCACCTTGGGCCCGCGTTGCCGCTTGCTCGCCGGAGTGTCTTTGGCAGCACTCTCGATCAAGCGTTGCCTCTTGGTGGCCAACATCTCCTCCACCTTGTTGGCGAATCCACCGTTTGTTGCCTTCATCTGCGGCAACTGCGTAGTATTCACGGCCCTCCTGTACCCGTTGCTCAGCCCCGATCGATCAAGGCCACAATGAGATGTCTCTTGGACACCTCGCTCATGGCCTTCTGCCTCGGCTTCCTCGTCTTCGGCTGGGGGGTGGCCACCTTGGGCCCGCGTTGCCGCTTGCTCGCCGGAGTGTCTTTGGCAGCACTCTCGATCGAGCGTTGCCTCTTGGTGGCCAACATCTCCTCCACCTTGTTGGTGAATCCACCGTTTGTTGCCTTCATCTGCGGCAACTGCGCGTAGTATTCGCGGCCCTCCTGTACCCGTTGCTCAGCCCAGGCTAGCTTGGACTTCTCCTCTTGGGAGATATCCGCCTTGCCCTGGAGCCGGCTCAGTAACTTGAGGGCCGCCTTATACTGAGCTTTTGCCTTCATCCCCTCCCTGGAACGCTTCGGCCCTTCCCTACGCAGGGAGCTGGTACCTGGTTCCGGCGAGCGGAGAAGGCTTTCCTCTTCGGTCTTGCTACGGGATAGCACGCTCTACAGGTCCGAGTCTGCATCGACAACGGCACCCGCGCGGCTCACCCTGCAACGCGTCGTTTTTGTGGCAGTAGTATTACAACTGACATGACCTGCTCCCGCCATGCCCGAGGTGTGACCGCTGGCGACACGCAGAGAGGATTGCTCCTCCCCGTGCCCGCCGGTGGTAGCAGTCACGCTTTCCACCGACGTTTGGGTTGACATCCCAACCCGTGTTTGCTCCTTATCTACCTCCATATTTGGCCCGAAGGTCCATACCGGCTAATGTTTTTCGGGGGGACCACCCCCTAGCGTTTTATGCCTGGCCGCCAGGCACCTCTAGCCATGGCCTTGGTTCAGTTCCCCGACTTTAGATCGGGAAGACGATGGACCATAGCCTTAGCTAGACACTGCATTACCCCGGGCAAAGCAAGCGACAGTGCATTATCCTCGCCCGGGATAATGCAGTGTCCATTGCCCAGCCGGCACCCTCGTGGAGGGTTCAGCTAGAGGGTTTTTGCCAGCCAGTCGAGTAAAAAAAATCAATTAGTGGAATGTATAATTTTTAATAGGCTAAATCAAATATATTTAGGGATATATATAATATATATATGAACAGCGGGGGTTGATTTGCGGCGGTACAGCGATATGCGGGCGGTTGGTTTTGAGTCTAATTATACCCGATACTCAAAATGAGTATTGGGGTATATTAGATTTGTGGTAAAAGTGGATGTGTGTAACGTCCAGAAGGAATCGTTTCCGACCCCATAAAGTATATATATTCTTGATCAGCATCAATAGCCGAGTCGATTGAGCCCTGTCTGTCTGTCCGTCCGTCCGTCTGTCCGTCTGTCCGTCCCCTTCAGCGCCTAGTGCTCAAAGACTATAAGAGCTAGAGCAACAATGTTTTGGATCCAGACTTCTGTGATATGTCACTGCTACAAAAATATTTCAAAACTTCGCCCCGCCCACTTCCGCCCCCACAAAGGACGAAAATATGTGGCATCCACAATTTTAAAGATATGAGAAAACCAAAAACGTAGAATTGTAGAAAATGACCATATCTTTAAGACTGCGGAATTATATCGTATCATTATTATAGCCAGCATCAAGAAAACAATTTCATTTTTTCTCGCCCTGTCTCTCTCTAACACACACGTAGCATAGGCGGCTTTGCCGACTACAAAAGCTAGAGCAACCAAATTTGGTATCCACACTCCTAATATATCGGACCGAGACGAGTTTGTTTCAAAATTTCGCCACACCCCCTTCCGCCCCCGCAAAGGACGAAAATCTGGGGATATTCAAAAATCTCAGAGACTATTAAGGCTAGAGTAACCAAATTTGGTATCCGCACTTCTGTTAGATCTTACTATAAAGCGTGTATCTCAAAATTTCACCCCACCCCCTTCCGCCCACACAAAGGACGAAAATCTGTTGCATCCACAATATTGCACATTCGAGAAAACTAAAAACGCAGAATCATAGATAATGACCATATCTATCAGATTGCTGAATCTGGATCAGATCAGATCATTTTTATAGCCAAAAGGAACAAATCAATTTGCACTGGCTACACAGCACCCGACGTCACGCTCAGACTGATTTTCTGTCTCTCTCGCACGCACTCCTTGTCGTGACGTTTATGTTAGCGGCGTCTGCCGGAGGAGAGCCATACTGACTTAGTATCGGGTATAACTGTAGAGTTGCGGTGTCCGCAGCAACTCACAACGTTCCACCTCGTTTTCTACTAACTTCAACTTCACAAAAGAAATCGAGCAAAAGGGAATGAAAGATCATGCGATGCGACGATCCAATGCAAAACGGTTCACATCGATGTATTCTTGTGCAGCTGCGGGCTTTAGCTATACGTGTGAGAACGTTACAGCTATGTTTTGGACACAAGCAATAACAACACAGCTATGCGCGTACAATCATACAATCATGAGCATATTAATTGGGCAGTTGTAATATAAATGAACATGAGCGGCTAATTTTACAAAAGCCGCACTTTGCCGTTAAATTCCGTTTCTCGAAATACAACCGGTTTTTTTTTTAAACAAAGAAAAATACCACAATTTGTTTATGAACAGGAATACTATTAATGAGAGGGAACGTTGATAGATGCACTTTGTCGCTCAACTTTTATACCCGGTACTCAGTTAGTAAATAAATGACCCATTCAATTTATTTATTACGTAACGCCCGTGGGCGTTATGACGCTTTTCTTCTGTTATCGGTGTTAGGAAAAGAGCCAGATTGGCTTGTTTGTTAATGAGTAGAGGCGAAAGTCTGTCAATTTTGCTCAAACTGGTCACGAGAGAGAGGAAAAATATTATGGTTCTACGTTTGCGGTTTTCCCGTATCTTCAAAATTGGGGATGACAGATTTTTTTCTTGTGTGGCAGTAGGGGCGGGGTGAAATACTTTGTAACAGAGTGATATCACAGGAGTCTGGATTCAAATTGTCGACTCGACTATTAATGCTAATCAAAAATATTTATTTATTTATTAAATTTAAAGCTAATATAAAATATTAACTTAAAAAACTATTCGAGCATAATCTACGAGCGCCTTCAGCTCTTCTGTTCAATAGCAGCTGTTAGATAAAGTCGTTAATATTACATTTTTCTAAAAATAGGTTAATTAAATTAATGTTTTCAGGTTTAGTATATTCAAGAAATGCTGAGGGCTTTTTATCTTTAAAGAGTTATTTTCTTATCCTTGGACATTTTGTACAAACATCTTAAACTGAGCGGGTGTCACCGCAGGAACAACGTTGTGCGGTTTTGCCGGTTAACAGGTGTTCATTAGTCAATTTTGTATGACCGATACGTAGGCGGATGAATATGGTCCGTTTGGATTTTGTACATTTTGCTGGATAGATCGTGGGTGAACCATTCTGGCAAAAACATCCTGTATCGGTGGAGGAATTGGTTCCAATGTTCACAGTGTCTATGGTTTGAGATTTGGGTGATGAGCCTTTCAATATCATTTTCCTCAGTGGGAGTTTGTACGAATTACAGCAATTATTTTATTGTGGCAGTTTAAATTTTTGACAGATTCTATAGTGGAGAGGCTATCTGTGCAGATCGTAATAGACCGGGGTTTTCCTTTGCGTATGTGCAGGATTTACGTATGGCGAAAGCCTCTGCAGTGAAGATTGAGGAATAGTCAGGAAGTAAGGCGGGATTTGGTTTTTCCTGGGTGTTGTATTTTGTGTTGTTTCCAGAGCATGGTTGAGGGTACTTTGTGTTTACGTTTGACATTTAAGGCACTCATGAAATATTTGTTGAATAGTCTGATTGTAGATTCGTACAACCTATGTTTAATGGACGGAAGGCCAGCTTTTGCTTAAGTGCATTTTCTTGGAGATGTGGGGAAGGCATTTAAGTTGCGGCGAACGCAATTATGGAATGGTGTTTGGATTTTTCTTAAATTTGCATTAGCGCTCCATCCGAATATCGGAAATCCGTAGTCGATTTTGACAAGGATAAGAGCTCTTGTGCTATATATTAATATGGATATTTGAAAATTTAGAGCTTAGAAATCGAATGATGTTAAGTCTAGATTCTAATAGTAATCTTAATTGTATGAAGTTAAATTTATTATCGAAAACAATTCCAAGAATTTTCAAGTGGTCTACAGATTGAATTGTCGTGTTTTGAAAACTAAGATCATTGTTTCTTGCCGTGCAGCGATGTTTTCTGCAAATATGCAGTATTTTACGGATAGACGGACGGACGGACAGGCAGGCATGGCGCGGCTATTGATGCTGATCAAAAATATATATACTTTATGAGGTCGGAAACGTTTCCTTCTGGGGGTTACATACATCCACTTCCACCACAAAACAAATATACCCCTATATTCTTCGAGTATAGGTTATAAAAAGATTTATATTTTTTTTAATTCGGTGTCCCAAGTGTATCAGAAAAAGTAAGGATTGTTTTTATTGTGCATTGAGTAATGAGTCCACCTTAGGGAATAACTTTTTTGCTGGTGCTTAGGCAACAATTTTTAACATTTTAGCTAATTCTTCAATGTTAACATTTTTTTTCGACACAGGAATGTTCAATGCGGTACTTTACAATGTAAGGATGGTGAAAGACAACCTGTTAACGATGGTATCGACCAACTCTACTCACGGACCATTATATCTATCAAGGGACAGGAGTACGAGTGCAAGTGCGTAGCAAATAAAGTGACCAGACGAATGGCAGGTATGGCTAGAATAAAATCTATTAACGTATTTTTTTTATTTGCAGGGCAACCAGCGGACAAGTAGGCTCCAACAACTACCCTGAACATGGTCTAGTCAAAGATGGAACACCGTGCGGTGATAATTTAATCTGCCTGAACCAAACTTGTGTCAGTCTTTTTCCTCATGTGGATCAAACTAAGTGCCCAACAAATAAACAGGGTCAAGAGTGCTCAGAACACGGCGTAAGTTAAACCAAAGAAAAGAGCGGATTTTGCTCACTTACTCTAATATAGATACACATTAATATATTTATGGTGTTTCACAAGTATACCACTAGCAAATCATTTTGACGACCACACTTGTCATTTGTTTTTGCAGGTCTGTACTAACACAAATCGCTGCTTTTGCGACATGGGTTGGGGTGGCACAGACTGTAGTTCTGTCGTTCTCCTTACCACAGCACTGCCAACTGAAGCATTGCCAACACCGGAGAATACAATAAAAATGGAAAAGAAAGAAACCCCATATGGTAAGAGAAGGGCGTAGAGGTCGACGGCACTTTAGCTCAACGTATTTGCGTTACCTTGCGCCAGCTGGGAGAGACTTTAACTAACTAAGCTTGATTGAATTTATACAATCCTATGCAAACAGTACCCAAAAAAAAAATATATATATATATGTATATATATATATACTAAGCTATCCATCTATACAAAGCCGATTTAGTGTAGCCAAACCAAATCACACTTGCGGTTCAATAACGTTGACAAATCCTAATTAATTTGACTACAATTCGATATAATAAAATTTGGTTTGATTACTTGTATGACAATGGTAATCATGCCGCTTAATAGACTTAGCGTTTTGTATAAGCAACTCTATGAACATCTATTTATTTATATAGATTGAAAAATACAAATAGGCATAGGCATAGTCAAACGTCCACCGACGAAACCCAATAACAACAAAGAAATTAAAGCCAGATAACAACCTTTTGAATCATATCAATCTTAAATCTTTGTTTTTTTTATTAATTAATATTAAAAAATGTCCAAGTCTCTGAAATCCGAAAACTTTAATCTCATATCGATTCCCTTTCCATATTTATCATATCCACTTTATATTCAAGCAGGCTCCGGTCTTCACTTACTTTTGCATTTTGTGTAATCAGCCAAAACGTTCCGTTTTCGTTTTTAGGTGTTCCCGTTTTCACAAATTTTTGTCTCCGATATGTTCTATTTTATTATCGTTTCTGGCAAAAAAAAAAAAAAAAACAGCTTACTTGGTTGATTCGTAAATATTTGGCGTGATAAAAATGGCTTTTTTCGATTGGATGCTTTAAAGAAAAACGACGGCTGAAAGTAAGCGATTTGAAATGAGACGTCTTAGATGCAATACTTGCTAATAGTCAAGCTCTCTGATTTGGAAACCATTTCGGACCGACAAACATATTGTCAAAATGAATTTGGAGAAAGTTCCATCCCATCTGGACATTACCTCAAAGATAATTTCCTGCACTTAAATTTATAAGCTCAAATTAAATGAGGCGGGAAACAGATGTCTTTACTTAGCTACTTTGTTAGTATCTTACGAGAACTATCTGAGCTGTTACGCACCTTTGTACTGTTTTTTTTTTTTGCCAATTTATGCCAATCTATGTATTTTTTCCAACTTTCCAATGCAAAGTGTTGTTGCCCTGACCAAAAAAAATATTTTTAAAGAAGGCACAAGCTAAATTGCCAAGGTAATGGTGTCAAATTTATGTTAATCATGCCTCGAAAATAACGGTTGCCACTTTCGGGGTATCCGAAAAAACTCTCATTTACGGCCATATTAAGAAAACAGCAGAAAAGACCCCATCAAATCTGTTTTTGCTCAACGAAAAAAGCTCAACGAGCTAACGAAAAAAGTTTCTTTTACATATGCATGCATGTTTTTGTGGTGCCTAAGGCAACGATCACTTGCCTATGTGAATGAAAAACGTTGCCATAAACTATTGCTAACTATTTGTTAGTGGTTAATATATGTTTAAATTCATATATATGTATATATGTAAACAATAATGTACTTGTTTAATGTTTGAAATCGTTTTTTCAGATATTATTGGGGCAAAATGGTTGGTGCTGCCCATCTACTGAAACTTTTTCTGTGAGCGTTTGATTAAAAGTGTCTCTTTAAGTTTTTATTGTGAGACACGATCGTGTGTCGGCTCAACCGAAAACATAAAACAGATAACACAAGCGAAGAGACAAAGAGTGTTCTGTCTTTTTCTATTTTGTTGACCGTTCTTTGCGAGCTATGTTGTTAATACATCAATAAGTCATATATTTTTTGCTTTTGCAATTAAGATTCGTTTTGTTGATACCAAAGTCGAATACCTCTCATTTCGGTTAGAGAAATGTTTCCGTTTTAAAAGCGGAAAAATTTTGCGTTTTACGAAAATGGGAGTACCAATTTTTGAGTTTTCCAAAGTTCATCCGAAAATGTTTAGTGAAGTGGAAACCGGAGCCTGCCTAATTGTGTAAAAATAAGTAAATCTGAAGTAGTTGATGTTTAGTCGGCACGTCGACTATAGCATCTTCATTATACTCATTTATCTTTAAGTACCTGGTACTTGTAGAAACTAAACTCAAGGAAACGAAATCTACACGCTCGCACAAATTAGAAAGTGTAAAGTTTGAAAAATAGAATACGTTTGATTTTCCGTAAGCGAAAGATACAAATAATCGTTATATGATTTAACTAAAAAAATCATTTTTGTCGATTTCTCACGATGAGGCCTACCTAAAATGTATAAGTACACGCATTTTTTGTTAATGAATGAACAGTGTGTGATAATTAAATAATTTTTTGTGTTCATATACATATTCGTAGATTCTCTGTACCATCCCAGCAAACCAAACGCTCGTCAATAATATCGCACACGAGTGATTATTCGAAACTTAACCCGATCCAACTCTCGCAATCTTTCGGGTATTCGAAAAGATAGGAATTTTATTCATATGTCGTTCAGTTTGTGGCAGTGAGTGCTCCGGTTACGAAAGTCGCAAAAAATAGTGATCGCTATATTTTTGCGAGCTTTTTTTATATCATTTGCAAGCTCGTTTGTGAGTGCTCAGCGATACAAAAATTGTTCATTCATTTTTTTCACACTCGTTTGCGAGTATATTGCAAAGGGCTCGGGCGTTGGGCCGCTGGAATATCAATATTTAACATAGTCAGGCAGTATCCGGTTTCACTTACTTTTGCTTTTTTGGCAAAAACATTCCGTTTTCGTTTTTAAGTGCTCCCGTGTTTTTCTCACATTTTCTAATCTCCTAGACAAAAAGTTGGGTAAAAAACGATTACACCGGTCAACACGCACAACGATTCAAAGATCGGACAAGAATATTCTTATAGTATTTCCACTACTGAAGACGAATCTGACCTCCAAAAGTCCACCCTGCTTTTGCGCTTTTTCGATCAAGTTTGGAGAATAATGCCGAGGTACTAAAAGTGTCTAATTACAATTCCCTCTTAAAGTAAATCTTGAACTGTCAATCAAATGAATCATATTGAAAAAGCCTTGAATCAATCCAAAATTTGCAAGTAGAAGTTTTGTTTAATGTGCGCGCGTACTCTACTTGCACTCATAGAGCGGTACACAATGGTGCACACATGAAAAAGTTGCGATACAATTTTTTGCACCAATATATATGTATATATAAGATAATGTATATAAGATTTGTGGTGAAAATGGATGTGTGTCAATAGCCGAGTCAATAGAGCCATGTCTGTCTGTCTGTCCGTTTGTCTGACCGTCTGTGCGTTCCTATGAGCGCATATTGCTCAGAGACTATAAGAGCTAGAGCAACGACATTTTGTATCCAGAATTCTGTGATATGTCACTGTTACAAGCGTAATTTAAAACTTCGCCCCGCCCACTTCCGCCCCCAGATCCGATCTGATGCAGATTCGGCAATCTGGTAGATATGGTCATTCTCTATGATTGAGCGTTCTTAATTTTCTCGTATCTTCAAAATTGTGGATTCCAAAGATTTTCGTCCTTTGTGGGGGCGGAAAGGGGCGCGGCGAAATTTTGAAATACACTTGTAACAGTGACATTTTACAGAGGTCTGGATACAAAAAGTCGCTGCTCTAGAAAATAGAAAATTAAAAAAGTGGAGAATCTTATGGACAAGGAAGTTAAACTTATGGAAAATTTACTTTCTATTTTGATTTTTAAAATTCTTATTCTTACAAAACATTAGTTAAAATATACAATTGAGATGAAAGAATGATAAAATTACTGAGTAATACTGGTGTGTCACAGAAAACTCTAGATTTGATAAGTCCTCCGAAAAATCCGTAGGTTACACAGGATCTTATTTCGAAATTTTCGGACACCTTTTTCGGCGCTCACGCATAACAATGAGAATTGTAGCACAGAGTTGTAGTATCTAAAAAATAATTTTGTGAAATTTTGGTCTTTGTTTATTTTATTCTATAGGTTTTCATTAGCAATCAAAGAAAGATATCTTGTTATAGTAACTCAAAAGTGCAATCCTTAAAATGAACTCAGGCTCAGGCCATTATAATATGTTTTTCAGAAATGTTATTTTTATTTATTTATTTAACCTCAGTGTCGGTAACCATGCTCGTGCTGGGAGAGCTCCATACGCTGGAGCACCAACTCCATACACCATTTTGTGCGCCGATTCCCCAACCATTTGCTGGACGTAGGGGTCTCAGCCTGTAGATTGAACTTCCAATTTGTTCTTGGCCGGCTTCTTGCGGATGTTTGTCTTCCAGTCTGACCAAGCCTGAAATGATCGAATTTAGTATAATAATGTGCTTCTATTTCTGTGCAACATATACCTTTTTCCAAGCCAATGATTGGCCAAACCAACCGTCCTTGATTGGCAGCCCAACAGCATTGAGAGCGCCGCAAATCTCTGCCCACTTTGCATCGACAATAGCTCGGTCGCCCTTCACGAAACCTCTTGCCAAGTCTGGGTTTTCCTTCATGAAACCCACCAGAATTTCATCGTGCTGAGATTATTTAAGAATTAAGCGACTGTTTTAAAATCAAAAAATTGATTTGTTACACTTATGTATGTGCATTTTGCAGTCCGAATTAAATGTGGCGGGAAACAGTTGTCTTTACCCTGTTATGTTACGCACACAATTTAGTATGTTACGAGCACAATCTGAGCTGTTACATACAATTTAGGCTGTTAAGCAAAAAAAATGTTTGTGACAGCTGGCACGAAAACGTAAAGTGTTGTTTCTCTGTTAATACATTTTGTTTTCTTTTTGTAATTAAGATTCGAATTTTTGTATAAAAACCCGTTTACTTATGGAAAAATGTTACGAAAGTGAAAACCGGAGCCAGCCTGATTATAAAAAAAAAATGCGACTTGATTTGCTAGCCAGAGAATTTCTAAGAAATATGTAAAGAAACAGTGCAGCAGTATTTTTAAGCAGATCAGATCGTTTGTCCACTGCTGATCAAACGTTGGACCGGCAGTACCTTCATTAATTTCACACTAGTGCTGTAATCTTATTTTATTTTTTTGTCATTAATTTAACACCATTAAAAGCAAACAATCAATCGAACTAAAAACTTCGAAAAAAATTAAATTGTTAGAAAAAATAGGTGGCCAATTTTTAGCTTGAGCTGGTTTCATACAACGACATCGAATGGGAATTTATTTATTTTTTATTTATTTATATAAAGGATTAAAGGGATGAAAAAATTTGAAGTCTTAAACTATGCTGATACAGATAAACTAGATATTCAATAACATTTATAAAACTGTAACGCTTTATAAAAGTGAAATGTGTTTTATCAGTGTGTTTAACGAAATCTCTAGTAGCGCCACTACAGTTGATCTGAAGGGTCAATTCAGTTTAATTCGGTTGGTTTGGCATCTGTATCACGCCCGATAATGTCGGTCTACTCGACTAGCAACATATGTATGTATACTCCATAGAGACGTTAATCGGATTTCAGAAACTTTCGAATTGCATTGTATTGACGAATCAAATGCTTAATTGGGGTTCAAAATTTCTGCATATTAACAAATTTAATTTAATTTCCAAATAAAACGCAACCCCCATTTGCAGGAACCTCAGACCAAAATAGGATCAGCACATTAACCATGGTCATCATTTTAACAGTTATCGTCAAATGTGTCTTCATTAGTTTTGCAACACTGGCCGTTTGTTACAGGTAGAGTACCAGAAAGTCAAACACACATACAAATTCAGACAAAAAAAAAATCATGGTTAAGGCAAAAGCGTGACCCAAATGTACATACAATAGACAAATTTCAGTATTTAAGTTAATTTTTAAATACTTATTTGAAAAAGTACAAAAAGGTTACTCTGGTTTCTTTCTCCTTCATTGTCCCTTTGTCTTTATCGATGTGTAAAATATTTGTTGTGCTTACATCATTATATAACAAAGCTACTTATTTGTACGTACTTGTCCTAAATCATTCCATTATAAAATTATGTATGTGTATTTATGTACATGCCTTGTATCATATTGTCGTAATCACAAACCACTAAAGTTTATGTGAGCTTTAATTTTATTAGTTACGTTTTTCGTTTCCATATTTTGGGTTTAATCAGGTAATACATATAAATGTATAAATGCATGAACTTTAAGAATATAAAGACAAGGAATTACTGCGGGTCTACAATATGGACATGGCTATATCGATTCATCTGCCTTTATCTAATATATGTACATTAGTCCATAGAGTAGTATTCCGTATGTTTATCTGTATTTTAAGGAATCTGTTCAATTAGTGTTTGGCTAATGTTGATTAAGTGCATTAATTTGCAAAAACATCTAGGCACGAAATGAACTGAGTCCAATACTGTAAACATGTTTTTCCTGTAAGGTTTTCCAACACAATTAATTATGGACAACTTTGCTCATATTGCGTTCATGTTACTAAGATAAAAGACACGACAATAGTACAGACCTCCAATAGTTTGACCAGCTCCTTAACTCACTGAATATTGGAGAACAGTAAGATGGCATTGAATAACAAACAGTTTTGGGAATGGAGGAGATGGATAAGAGATTGCATTAGAGCTGGGCATAGACTGGGCCGGGCTTCGTGGTCCCCGTGCTTTTCAGAAAATGTATACGACCATATTGCGTTATGGAATTAATATAATTGCACGAGGTGTTTGATACATTTTTTCCGAATTTTTGTTAGAGTAGGCATTATTTTATTATTTCAGAGTGTGAATTTATCTTTTTTTTGCTACTGAGCTGGCAGCAGATCAATTACAAATATTAACTAAAGCAAATATTTCTATCTATTTCTATTTATATTTCTTACATTTAATTCTTTTCCTGGCCTTTGTTGGTTTTCAATTGAGATAGCATAAGCCAACACAATCTCATTAGATCCTTTTCACGTAAGGCTATCTCTTTCAGATTGGAGAGGTAGTGTAGGTAATAGGTTTTTTTTTTTAGGAAATAGAATTGAAATAGAAAACTATAAACGATTAAATCGATTCTGGAGTTGCTGCTGATCCTTATGGACTTCCAGCTATTCCTGAACAATCTGTATTAAAGATTGTCTGGTTTGGTCCGCTTGGGTACCATGTACGCAAAAATAATACTACAAATCATCAAAATTCTCCTGCCATATATCGATTAGTAGGTTCTCCATTTCAGCAGACAACATATTGTTTTTCTAATGGCTGCAGAGTTAACAATACTCATATCGAAATAATATAAACTAAGATATCCCTTAAGCTTAACACCTCCGTTTTCTGCTCCTTCAATTCCAAGAAACGGAATCGCTGTTTTCACAAACCCAAATAATAGATTATATCGATGTTTACTACGATTTGATAGCAGCCTTCCATAAAGAAGATGTTGTCCTACTTAACCATTTCAAGAAGATCCGCAACTTTGGCTTTTATCAAAAAGGACTTCTTTTTCATGTTCATACTTTTATTGTCCGATTTTTTTTTTTTGGCAAATAGCCCATTATAGCCCGAATTCTGAACGGAGTTAATTTGACTTACTTCAACATTTCGTGATTTCGTAGTCAACTTTTGTTTGTGTCAAATCCATGAAAATATGTTTATATACATTAAAAGTAAAATTTTCAAAGGTCTCAGGGTCTAAAAATGTTCCTTTTTTTAAAAAACAATAAAATATAAAGTTTCAGCCTGATTCGACAACGTGTAGAGGTGGCGACTTGAGGTCAAAGTTCAAAAATACGATATTCGGCCAATGGTTCCTATGGCAGCTATAGTATAGCTCTGATCGGATTGATTTTTGTTTGTAAGTTAGAACCTTAAAATATAATCCAGCCCCCAAAATTTCAGCCCAATTGATTAACATTTAAGCCAACAATAAATAGTTAACATTAAACTTCTCATACAAATGTGAAAATTACACGTGCAGTGTATTAAAATATCGAATTCCCGCTCTCGCCTTATATTCTCATCAAAATGCTTACGATACTTATTCCAACGATGGAAAAATCGGTCAATCGATTTATTCCCTCCAAAATTTTTTTGCGAGAAAGCTAAAAAAGAATTAGTAAATATGGCGAAATTGCGTTTTAGTGAGTAAGTTTTTTTGTTGGGTCATGACTCTCCTCAAATTTTGGGAACTAACTTACCGTCAATAAAGCAAGTGCTCTGTGTATTTTTCTACAATCACAGCAAAGTTCGTTTGACAGTAAAAAAAGCATATTTTTTGGGAAAAGGCGCAAGTTCCTGTGCGTCAAGAATATCATTGTGTGGCTAAGCTACAACACTTATATAGGGAATGGAAAAATCTTAGAAAAAAACAAGAATAAAACTGGAGACTCTTTCAGAGCAAAGGAAGCTGCTTTTGGCGCTAAGTTTGACAATTGGTTCGATATTGCACACGCAGATGCCATGTCGATGATGAAAATTGAAGAGGACAAGACATTTCTTGAACTGCAGCGCCAGACCCAAAGACCAGGGCATTTAGCTAGACTAGACACCATCTCGGTAAAAAAAAAGAGAATGCGCGAATTGCTACTGAGATCGTTTCATTTAATGCCTGCAGTATTATTAGCATATTTAATCATTTTTTTACGTAAACCATCAATATCTTCAGGACGTCTAACAAATTCTGGAAGTGAATGCGAATCCAGCGATTATTCGATGCATAATCATCTGGACATGGAAATATCGGATAACGAAACTGAACCGCCTCCAGCGAAAAGAGGCAGGAAAAATTGGTTTACCCAAAGAGTTTTATGTATCTTGTTTAGATAAGTGGAGGATCTCTAATAATGCAGCCATGCATTTGATAACCACTATAGCTGAAGCTTTAGGCCACAAAATCAGTGAATATGCTATGAATAGGAGAACAATACAGCGGCTGTGAGAAGAAAACCGACAAACAATATCCCCGTCGGAAAAACAAAACTGTCAAAATTTGGTAAAATAACTTTATATTATTTACTTACGTATTCTTTTACAAGTTAGTCACGTTTATTCTCAGATGTCAGCAGTGGTTCATTGGGATGGTAATATGCTTCCTGAACTGACTGGGCACGGCAAAGTTGAACGATTGCCAATAATTATTTCACATATGGAAGGCGAACAACTTCTGGGAGTGCCAAAATTAAGTGCATCTACAGGAGTAGACATTTCACACGCAACTTTTAATTTGTTGACCGAATGGGGAATAGTTGATAAAATCAAAGCAGCCTATTTTGATACAACTGCATCCAATTCTGGACGACTTAATGACGCTGCATTCCGTCTAGAGCAACTACTAGACCGAAACCTTTTATACCTCTCGTGCAGACATCACATCAGTGAAATATATTCCTGGAACACTATTGCACAAACCAAGCTTCGGTTTGGTATCACTGATCAGTACGTTGCAACGCATTTAAATGACAGAAGAAATGCAATAATTAACTTCTGTCAAGTTCCATTGAGAAAACATCATGCGCGTACTGATTATGTTGAGCTGTTGGAGCTAACTCTAATTTTTTTGGGATCGGTTCCGAAAGGTCATAGTCTCCGACTCTCTGGACCAATGCACCATGCTCACTGGATGTCTAAGGCGATTTATACCTTAAAAATATATATATTTTCGAGAGGAGCTTACGTTAACAACTCGAGAAGAAATATATTTGCGCGATATAAATAATTAGTTCCGGTCAACATTAGCTATTGAAGCTCCAAATCTGGACTTTCAATTCATATGCGACATGTACACCTATCAAGAAACTTGCAGCCATTTGTGGTATTTATCTGATGAAAATATCACACTTTCATTGTTTGACGATAGAGTTACTTTCATGGAGTAACGAGAAATGGCGAAGCAACTCTTGGCCCTTTGTGTTGACCATGTTCTGCAAAACGCCTAGTTTTGAAAAAAAAGAATTGCCTACGTTCAAGACTCTTTGCCTACAAAGAGACTATCTGATTTTCTGAGACCTAATTCTGATACCTTTTTCGATCGCTTTTATATTGCCAAAGTTTTTTAACTGACGACCCTTCAGAATGGCACAGACATGAAGATTTTCAAAATGCTGTAAAAATATTAAAAAATTTAAAAGTGGTTAATGATACAGCCGAACGTGCTGATAAACTTATGCAGAACTATAATCAAATACTAACCAAAAAAGAAGATGAGTTTCAGAAGTTGCTAAACGTCGCAAAAGAATATGCTAGTCAATATCCATTGAATAATAAAAATGCCTTAATATAATACAAAAATGGTCGCTTAATTATTTATTGTTGGCTCAAATGTTAGCCAATTGGACTGAAATTTTGGGGGCTGGATTATATTTTAAGGTTCTAAATCACAAAAAAAATTCAATCCGATCAGAGCAATATATAGTATAGCTGCCATAGAAATCATTGGCCAAATATCGTATTTTTGAACTTTGACCTCAAGTCGCCACCTCTAAACGTTGTCGAATCAGGCTGAAACTTTATATTTTATTGTTTTATAACAAAAGGAACATTTTTACACCCTGAGACTTTTGATTCCGACACATTTTGTTTCACCCATACAAATAAGCGCAAGCCTAATATACCTATACCATACATACCATAACCAAAAATTGCAAAACAATTTTCGCAATTTTATTTGAAGAAAAATCACTTTAATAGAGAATAACTTTAAAGAACGACCAGAGATTTCAAAGAAGAAACATATAATTTTGTAATGTTTTATTGATCGTTCTTTTTTGTTGGTTTTGACAAATTACACAGAACAAATGATCTTTCACCTTTTTCTTCTTGATTCTAAAAGAGTATACATAGACTGTATTAGATTCTTAGTGACTATAAGAGCTGAATCAACCAAATCTATGTTCAAACTCCTGTGGTATCACACTGAAATAAGTGTATTTCAAAATTTTGACACGCCCTCTTCCGCTTCCACAAAAGTCGAAAACGTTTGTAGTCCACAATTTCGAAGATACGGAAAAACCTAAAACAATAGAGAATAACGATTATAGATTGCTGAATCAGATCGGATCATTATTATAGCCAGAGTGAAGAAAATAATTTTCTGTTGCACTCTCCCTTTTTATCTCACACTTTTCCTTGACAAATGGCACCCCTGGCGGAGCGAGTGAGACATACCGTCTGGATGGTACTTTTTTAGTAGGAAGAGAGAGAGAGAGACATATTTAGCTGACGGTGCGGCATGCACAAATCATTATGTGGAGTGACGATAGACAGAATGCAAGAATTAACATTAGAGTATATATAACTGCGCTCGAACTCGAGCTCGCTCTCTCTTTTTCGCCCACACTATATAGTCTTCTCTCATGACAAGTGCTTGTGCAATTAAGATAGATGCGCAGTCTGCTTTGTCTACGTCCTTACAAAACCACCCCCACCGTGGCCAAGGTCTATAACCCGGCGGATTTGGATGCGGATCTTCTCGAGGAATCCCACTAGCTCTCCTACTCTCGCCACGACCCTGACCCGAGTGTCTGAGTATTATTACCTATTGGCGGAACCCACCGCCAATTTCGCGCTTGATGCCCACCCCGTTGATGCTGCTCACTGGATGTGTTCACCCCTACTCCTGAAGACGGTTCCGGACCAACACCACCTCGCCCCAAGCGAGCCAGAAATGGTTTTGGTGGCGGAATCGGTCCATCAGTCATACTCGACGGCTTCCTTTTCGGGATTGCTCCCCGAGACCCCTGCTCGTGGTGAACCTCCTCCCGCTGCGGTTCATTCTGATGCTGCAGCTGTCTAACCGGCTGGAGTACTTCATTGAGTTGATGCATCATCAAAGTTAATCTGGATCTATAGGAAACAGAAATTTGTATTTTGTCGCCATTTTTATGTAACAATAATGGTCGTATTCCATTTTATTTTTCGTACATCCAGGTGATCTAAAACTAATGAAACATAAATATTCTGTTAACATGAGTGATGTATCAATATAAGTTTAGATATGGGGTCGGCAAGGCCCCCGTTTTATGGCGTTTTTCTCGTCTTTAATCGAAAACAATTACAAAACAACACTTGCTAAAATATGAAAACAAACAGTACATTTTTTATTTTTGTACACTTCGAACTGATATGCTCAAACACATCTAAACTGTGCGCAGCATTTGTGCCAAAAATGCAAATGAAAGGATCACTTTTTTTATTTTAAAAAGATATTTTTCAAATACCTCTATTTTTAATAGAGCCTTTAGTCTGGAGGGCATTATATTAGTTGTTGTCTATTTTGTAATTAGTTTATTTTGTTTAAAATTATAAGGTTTATTTTACACAATTTCTATTCCATTTCAGCAAAATCCTGGGATGGTGTACCCAACAAAAATTTATGTCTCCAAATTTCTATATTAAACATTTTATAAATTAGATTAGATTAAATGCAAAAAAGATTACCATTGTCATAGAAAAACAAACGAAGCAAAAAAGCAGAATACTCAAACAATATTAAACAAAAATATTACTGCAGTGCAATTGTGAAAATACTTCTGTTTTGGTTGCACTATTTGCACTCTACGGTAATTTTCAGGCTGAACTTCTTGGCAAAAAACAAATGCACTGGGGGAAGAAGGCTGCTACGTGTGGTTATAAAATATACATGTTTATGTATGCACTCAGGTGCATATATATTTATCTTTATGTGTTATCTCATTACATAAAGGCTTAAATAAATATTTAATTCAATTAAGATCAACAAAATTTGTATGTACATTATGCCCCACTTAGGTATGATAGTTTATATAGATTTTCTAATTATGTTTCCCACAATGCGTACAAAATTTGTTTGTTTGCTTGTTTTTTTTCGGCTAACCCACAACCCATCTGTAATAATAAAAACGACGAATTCTCTACAACGGCAAATTCAATAAATCACCTGGCGTGTCACAACGTAACTCAATACAATAATAAACTAAATTTGTATGCCACATTATAAATGTGGGAAAACACGGATGGTCGATTAAACCAAATCCGCAACATTCGTATGCTAACACACATATCACACACAATTTTTAAATCATTTGCGCACGTATCGAAACAAACGGCTAAATATGTCTCGTATAGAGAACTACCACGGCTCAAATACAGTGTTCCTAGTCGGTGTTCTAATGTCAGTTGTAGGGTTCGTTTTTATAACATTCACCTTAATGGCATTGTGCTACAGGTCAGTTGTAGTACATAGAAACTTCTCCCTGTGTCTAAGGTTAGTTGAAAAGAAGTAATGAAAAAGCCAGCTCTAAATACAAATACAAATTACAACCACAAAAAACAACAAAAAGTACCTTGAAAATAATTTTCAAAATTACAAAACAACACTTGCTAAAATATGAAAAGAAAAACAGTAAATTTTTTAATTTATTTCGCATTTTGATATATTTTTCTGTGTCGTAATTTTAAATACATGTGCGTTGTTGTCATTTTTATTTTCATGAATTTCCAAACCTTCACAATATATAATTTCTAACACACTTACAACATCGGTGCTAAGCGCACTAGAGTATCTACATATCTTATTATATGTAAATCTGTATATACAACTCAAATTATGTATGTTTATTTAGTAAAATCACTATATATATCTAGATAAAGCGTTCCTCCACGGCTCACAAAATGGAAAATATAGGATAAACATCTACGAGAAAAGTTGTAAAAATTGGGTTAGCCCAATAAGGGCCAATGGGTGTTTAAATACTCATGAAAACTATGATAGTTTGAATATTAGCGACAAACTCACCAGCTTGTAATAATAATATAATTTTCTTGTAATGTAAAGACTAAAGATTGATCTAGAAGGAGAATTCTCATACAGCATAGTGTTTTGTGGGCTACCCAAAAGACAGGTTTCTTAGTGGTCCAAAAAATTATAGTTGTGTTATCGTTTTATACAGTTTCGGGCGTCGTCTGTGCAATAGAAATTATTTAACAGCGTAACATATCGCTGGCCAAAAGCCAAGTCTAATGAAAATTAAAATTTTAATGTATGTACTTCATAAATACCAAACGGGTACATACAGTACCGAAAATAAAATTATGTTCCTATGTCGAAAAACTTTAACTGCATTAACAGCAGGATGAAAATAAAAATAAGATTTCGTTAAACACATTAACATGTTTCCAAAAAAGAGTATTCTGCTATTTAAATACCCAAGCTATATCTGAAGTGCTTGCGCAAGTAAACAAATGTTGTTCGTCTCTATCAACTCTATGGTCTCCAAAGCAAACATTTTAAAATTTCATGAAAATCTTACTCGCCGTTTAGGAGCAGATCGTAAAGGGTTAATTGAAGCATTTGAAAAGTTTTTACATATCAGGATGCCCGATTGAGGAAAGAAATTCCCATTTGGAACCTCATGCCTCGAGGCCCGGTATATCTCTCGACGGCTTTAAAACCTCGTTCACGCTATAGTTGAAAGCGTAGCAAAGCTTTCAAAAGTTGATATGTTTTTTTTAGAAATCATCAGCAATATGTCCTTATGGTTTTATTAAATTGTTTTCTGATATTAATAGTATGTCTCTACTACCAACGTTGTAGATATCAGAAACATTATGATATAAAAATAAACATGCTTGATCGATCAAACAAATTTAAGCTTGTCCGTGGTGATCTTTCCAAACTCTCGTTCCAGAAGTTTGTGCACTTGCGTCAATACAGTGTGTTTGTTGTTTACTAGTGTGTTCTGAGTACATACTATAAGCTGTATAATATTTTTCGCTCTCGATTTATGTAACAAAATCAGACATCTTATTTAACTGGAACTATGCCGACTATTTCTGAAAGACTCCAAAATTGTAGATGAAATAATTGTTGTATAATCCAGGACATAAAAATTAATTTTTTTTTTGTTTTAGATTATATTTTTGTAGTAAAGCTTGGTTTTTTTTTAGCGTAGCTTGGGTATGTTCGCCTAGTTTTAAAAAAGCTTGCAAATCTTGCAAATAAATAAACCCAAATTTAATTATACATTTTTGGACCACTAAGCCTTAATATACGAGAAAATTATTAGAACTATCAAAAATGTATTATCTAGATAATCAAGATTGCAAAATTTTGATCATATCGGCTCATTATTATAGCCAGAATAAAGAAAATCATTTCCCATTGCTCACTCAGCAATCTCGGGCTTGCTCTCTCGCTCTCTCTCTCTCACTCTCTTTCCGCTCACTCTCTTTGTCTGTCTGTCTCTACCTATCTTGCTCATCGGCGCGGCATGGATAAGCGAGATATAACGGCCAGATCATCGCTGCTGGGCAGGGAAAGAGAGAAGATATAACGAACGGTGCGATATGGAAACAGATAAAATATTTTCCCATGAGGTGGAAAGCGAATAGAAGAAGTGCAGGAATAAGATTACATACAATAGTCGGCACAATTATTTTGACAAAGTAAAAATCGTGTATTTTTTAGCATAACTTTTTTGTGACTTTATTAAGAGTTTTTGATTTATTTTTCTTTTAAATATATAACTAATAGAAACTTGAAAATAAGGAAACAATTATATTTTCATTCAAACTTAAAAGGATTTTAAGTAATAAGTAATTTCACAGTATGGCATAAGTATTTTGACAAGATTGTTTAATTTAAATAACAAACTTTAAACTTTACAAAAGTGAATGAATGAAGCAAAATTTAATAAAATCTTTTTAAGTTTGAATGAAAATATATTTGTTTCCTTATTTTCAAGTTTCTATTAGTTATATATTTAAAAGAAAAATAAATCAAAAATTCTTAATAAAGTCACAAAAAAGTTATGCTACAAAATACACG